>NC_057851.1:181099270-181699270 GCF_015237465.2 Chelonia mydas
GCCTTCTTGGCAACAAGAGCACACTGCTGATTCATATCCAGCTTCTCATCCACTGTAATCCCCAGGTCCTTTTCTGCAGAACTGCTGCTTAGTCAGTCAGTCCCCAGCCTGTAGCGGTGCATGGGATTCTTCAGCCCTAAGTGCAGGAATCTGCACTTGTCCTTGTTGAACCTCCTCAGACTTCTTTTGGCCCAATCCTCCAATTTGTCTAGGTCACTCTGGACCCTATCCCTATCCTCCAGCGTATCAACCTCTCCCCCCGAGCTTAGTGTCATCTGCGAACATGCTGAGGGTGCAATCCATCCCACTGTCCACATCATTAATGAAGATGTTGAACAAAACCAGCCCCAGGACCAACCCATGGGGCACTCCGCTTGATACCGGCTGCCAACTAGACATGGACTAGTAATGCATTAGACTAATGCAGTTCACCTCTACACTCCTTTGCAATATCACTCACATATATTTTTTTTCTTTCAATGTGTACAATGTGAATATTACCAATCCACTAGGACATGGACAATCACAACCTCTAAAAACACAAGCACTAACCAATTTCATAAATATAAAGAATAAAAGGTAGCTATACCCTCACCACCGCATCTAAAAACCATCCACCTTAGCTAAAACCTTCACTTCCCAATGAAACTGCTTAGCACAAGCCTAGGTGTTCCCAGGAATGTGATTCCCTCCAAATTCAGGGCTTCAGATAAGTTGAGAGGTAGTACTGTCTGACAACCCACTTGCAGGTATAGAATACAATAGGTTATTTTCATCCATTTTCCTTGAGTATACAAAGAAATTCCTCACAGGTGTCTGTTTTGAATAAAGGGGGCAATACATTGCCCAGCTATGAAAGTGGCCATTGCAGGGAAGATCTGGGCCCTCCCAACCTGTGTGAGTCCTAGATCCAGCAAAACAATTGGCCCCAGTCCTCAGGTCTGACCAAATCTGTTCAATGTTGCACCTGCAGGGAAGACGACAAAGTTGGATGTACAGCCTTTGGGAAGCTCTGATTTGTGCAGACTGTCCCTTAAGGGACCATTCCAGCTGGGGATTACTAGAGTACAGCAGTGCTCCAGATAACCCCTTTCTTCCAGCCATACTCCTATCATATCCCCGTATGTCAGTTACACCAGCAATACACAGCTGAAGGATTCCCAGGTAGATGATTATGCAGACTTTCCAGCCCATTTGCTCAATCAGAGCAGCACACAGGGGCCTAAACAGGGCTAAAAATCTGGTCCATTGTCTTCAAAAGGAGTTTTGCCCCAGCAAGGCCTGCAGAATTCTACCTTGAGGGCCAAATCTTGCGCCCTGTTCTAGGTCCAAACCTTGGTGGGGGATTCTCCAGGGAGATTGGGAGGAAACATCCTTTCCCCCTCTGCCAGGCTGTGAAGTGGTAGCAGAATCATGCTGCAAATACAGCAGCTATAGCCTGTGGTAAGACCTAGTCTCTAAAGCATTGGTGGGCAACCTGTGACCCACAGGCCGCATGCGGCCTGTCAGGATAATCTGCTGGCAGGCCGCCACACCGTTTGATTACATTTGCATGGCTGTCCACAGCTCCCAGTGGCCACGGTTCACCATTCCCAGACATTGGGAACTGCAGGAAGCGGCAGCCAGGCCCGTGCCGCTTCCCGCACTTCCCATTGGCTGGGAATGGTGAACCGCGGCCACTGGGAGCTGCGGACGGCCATGCAAATGTAAACAAATGGTCTGGCAGTCTGCCAGCAGTTTACCCTGGTGGGCCGCATGCAGGTTTTCCCACCACTGCTCTAGAGAGAATGACTAGTAGATCTGCATAGTCGCAGAATTTGTCCTGATATGAAGAATCAGGACTGGATCCGTGGCAGAATGGGACATCTTCTATCTCTGGAACCCTATGCAAGCAGCACCAGCCGTAGGGAGTTTTATTTTAAAAAGCCACTGTGTCTGATTACTACGCAGCACCCAAAGATGACATCAGAGAAGCGAGAGGATACAGAAAGAGCAAAGTTTATTTAAAAAGTATTGATGAAACGCAGTGTTATGACTGATTTAAGACTTCTATTTTCTTTAACAGTTTTCAATTATGTCCTTCTGCATGCTATTCATGAGCTTAGATTAACCTCTCAGGCCAGCTTGCAGATTTCCAGCCTCAGTCGCTACAGTACATGAGTTCTAGATCTTAAAGGCCAAAAAACGTCTATTTGACTAAAGAGCTATAAGGCAGCCATAAAAATTATGGATCACAGAAATAAGCAATTAGTGTTATCTTCAATTGCTTTATTGGCAGTATTCACTCGTTAGAATAGAGGCAGCAGTAAAACAGATTGCAACATACTGTATAACAGCATATGGGATTTTACATTATAATGCTATTCTCTGCCAAGAAGTCATATTTTCATTTGAATGCATGGAACAGATTATCACAGGGTTTCCAGCATTAGGACTGGGTGACTTTTTTTTTTTTTTTTTTTTTGGCTGTAAGGCAATTTTCGAGGTTACAACTAAATCATAATAAATACAATAACAGAGCAGTGATAAGGGAGCTCTGACTGTAGGGCACTGACTTGTGCTCTCAGACCCTTGGCCCACACAGACTGAGCATGTCATAGAGCTATGGAGATAATAAACTCAATCTCTAAGGTAGTGGGCAGAGGAAAAGTTGAGGGCTTGCCAGTCTTTTCAACCAGCTGGCTTCAGCTCTAGAGGAAGCTGCTTGCCCGCCCATCTAATCACAGCTGAAGTGCCACAAAGGCAGCCACCAGCAAGAGGGCTGGAAATAAAAGAATCGGAATAATAAGAGGGGGAAAAACAGAATCTTTATATTGTATTTAACATTAGGGATATTTTCTGCAATTGTTTTTCTGTGTCTACAGCTCCTCTTTAAAAGGTAGTGCCATAATGTAAAGGAAGAGAGCTGGTTCTCTTCAGGACTGACACACAGGCCTGCGGTTCAAATCTCTTTTCAAATTTTTCACATGAGCTAATGGAGAAGGTATAAACACTGTGATCTGGCACTCGTGGAAATTAGAGTGAACAGGATGTATTATACAATAATTGTTCTGTTCGAGTAGAAAGATACCTTTGGAAAAGCACTTTCTTCTTCCTGCCTCAGCCCAGGAAGGATTTGAAAGTCTCAAGTGCCAAAAAGAGAACTTGTATAACTTCAAAAAAATAGCCATAGGGGTGCACTCATAGCTGATCCAAATGTACTTACATCACTCCTTGTGAAATGACAATGGTTTTTTAAATGCTGAAACAAAACACAAGGAGGGGAAAAGCACACTCCTTTATAGAAACACAGTAACTGGAAAGCTAGAGGCACAGGTAGTAATTTACCAGAACAAAGAAATCTGATAGAATTAGGTTCTAATTGTTTCTATTTATTCAATACTAATGAAAGCCAAATAATTTGGTAACACCTCAAATGCAGTGTGAATCAGTGAATTTCTGCACACATCTAAGACAAAATTTTGTATGCAGGATATTATAGATTTCAGTATTTTCCTTTGATTCTTAAATACACCGCTAACATTCATCAACAGGATAGCATTTTTAAATGTTGATAAATAAGTTAATATGTTGAAATATGGCCCAATAACTGTTCACTACGTGACATTTCCTGTCACTGACTTTACACCCTTCCTAAAGACTAGAAACAGTACTGTCATTTGTACAACCAGCCCATCCCTGCAATGGTTGAAGTTGTTTAATAGCAGACACTCTTCTCTTAGTTTCCTTGCTTGGGGTAAAGTCAGAATCTTAACACTATTTATAACAAGCATCAGACGGAGGCTCCTAGGCAGGAGCTGCAAAAATATTGGTAATAAAATCAATTATTTTGCAGTTTGGCACAAAATATACAGTGCAAATTAGCATATACAATGGGGTGGAGGAGGTCGATTTTCACAGCAGTACAGGAGGCAGGAAATTTCTAAGCTCCAGATGAAGTTCATTCCTTCTCCTATCTGCGTCCTGGTACATCATCCCTGCCAATGATTCATTTTATTCTGTGCTGATAAGGATACTTTGGAAAAGAAAATTTTGTATTAGTTTTTGGCAGGTAGTTTCCAAAAATGTTCAGTGGGGGAGAATGCACTAGAGCAACCCTAAACCAGCAATATCGCCCTCATTTTATAAACTACTCAGCACAGACATTTATTAGACAACAATTCAATTTCCTGAGTAGTTCAGAAGAAAGGCTGAACTGTTCTGGCACTTACACAATAGACCACAAGCAGGACAACATTCTGCTAACATGGTCAGTTGCCTCCAGAGCACCTCCTTGTCGCTGGGGTGCCTCTGCAGTGCCCTGCTTCTGTTTACCCTTTCTTCAGGACTATTTAAACAAACTCCACACAGGTTTTCTCATCCAATCACAGCCCTTTGGGGGGGTCTGTTTTTCTATTAAAACAAAAAATCTTCCACCCAGCCTTAAGCTGGGCCCAGCCCTTCTTCCCAAAGGTACTGTCCCCTCCTGCCCTCTAAGCAGCTGGAGAAGACACAAGGCCTGGCCATCCTTACTTGCCTTTTCCCAAAGGAACAACAAAAATTGCAGCTGGGTCTTCTTTCCCAGTCACAGGTGCCAACTTTTGTCAGCGCAGGTGGGTGCTCAGGCCCCCCATCCCCGCCCCAACTCCGCCCCGGCCCTGCCCCCTCCCCCAAGCGTGCCGCGTTCCCCCTCCTCCCCCCTCCCTCCCAGGCTTGCTGCGTGAAGCAGCTGTTTCACGGCGCAAGCACTGGGAGGGAGGGGAAAGAAGCAGGACCCAGCGGCACGCTCAGGGGAGGAGGTGGAGCAGAGGCAGAGGTGAGCTGGGGCGGGGTGGAGAGCTGCCGGTGGGTGCAGAGCACCCACCAATTTTTCCCCGTGGATGCTCCAGCCCCGGAACACCCATGGAGTAGGCACCTATATTGGGCCTATGTTCCCAGTCATAGAATCATAGAATATCAGGGTTGGAAGAGACTTCACGAGGTCATCTAGTCCAATCCTCTGCTCAAAGCAGGACCAATCCCAACTAAAGCATCCCAGCCAGGGCTTTATCAAGCTGGGCCTTAAAAACCTCTAAGGATGGAGATTCCACCACCTCCCTAGGTAACCCATTCCAGTGCTTCACCACCCTCCTAGTGAAATAGTCTCAATTCTCTTCCTCAGAAACCACCGCAGGAGACTCTCCCTCCCTGCAACTTCACTCTACAGTTCCCCTTCTAGATCTGCCCTCCCTGCAACTCCCTCTAATCCTTCATAGCCCAGGTGCAGCCCCCTGCCCTCTTAATGGGCTCACCTGGGAGCGCCTGCTCTGCCACAGGGGAGCTGGACCTATTTTAATCACAGGGGGAAGCCATCCTATGACAGTTCTGTTAAGCTATATCCCAGTCCACATGTATGTAGCAGTACAGTGACTGTGCTGTCTTGTTTCTGCTGTTACAAATTCAGCCCTCTTGCCCATTTACCACCCTATCCCTTGCCGTAAACATTACATGAGTAGAACATTGTTCTCAATGGGAGTTGCATTGAACACTTGAAAATCTGGCCGCAAATGAGGATGCTAAGCACTTTTGAAAGTCTGGGGTAAGACTTGCTACTTTTTCTTCTCTTTGGATGCAATTCCATTAAATGCTAAGACCTTCCTGCAAACCACTGTCCAGCATCAGGGCTCACTGACCTCTGCGGGAGTTGATAGCTCTAAGCACCACAAAGGATGAAGCCCTTTTTGGAGTTGCACAGGAGGAAGATCAAACAATTTGGTAACTGCTAATCAGCATCCAAATTTACTGAAGACTGAGGAAGCAGCCTGCGCGCAACTGCAAAGCAAGAATGCTTTGGAATGCTGGGATACTGAGCATGCTCACATATCTAATCCTCCCTGAATACATTTCCCAGGCCTGAAGAAGAGCTCTGTGTAAGCTCGAAAGCTTGTCTCTCTCACCAACAGAAGTTGCTCCAATAAAATATCTTACATCACCCACCTTGTCTCTTCAATATCCTGGGACCAACATGGCTGCAACAACACTGCGTGTATATAAAATCCATATAAAGCATCTGCTTTTTGTACAACTAAATTCAGTACAATAGCAACCTTTTATTCCTCTCTATATTTAGCAGCTGTTGCAGCCCAGTTCTTGAAAAAAGAGAAGCACACATCACAAAGCAGTGTTGGAATCAAGCTGAGCTTTCTTGTCTGTGTTAGGTTCCAGGCTCAAGGGACTGCATGTTTTGAAAATGTCACCGTGCTATTTTTCCACTGAAGGTGGTCTTACTAAGTCAGACGACAAAAGCTAATAGAAAAAAAAATGGTTCTTTTATCTTACTTTCTCTTACTAAACATTAATACTTTAATTAAGTACTGATGAAGACAATAGAATGATTTCTAAAATATCATACATTTCAATACAACAGCCAAGTCATAGAGAGCCCTGTGCTCTCATGCAAAAAAAAAAAAAAGATAAAGGGCAGCTCTCACAACAGCAAATAGTAACTGCTTTCAGAAAGGTTCATCGGGAAGCATACAGTAGTATAATATTATAACTAGAAATATAATACATGTTGTTCCACCCACCCACTCACCACCAGTACCACCACCAAGGGAAATATATAGCACTTGGCAGGGCATAAGAGGTTACAGTGTGGAGGCAGATTCATGCAAAATCTGTTGTATTACAGTATATGGCAGCTGAAACACTGTATTGGGACTGCACAGGTGTTTGCTAAGGAGGTCTGCTCTCACCTCAATGTGCATGCATAATTCAGATTAACAGTTACATGTGCACACTGAAGGAAGATTTTTCCCTAAAAGCCGGATGAGGGCAGTTAAACAGAAAAGGGTTGGGGGTTATGGGTTTTTGGGTTTCTTCCTCTCAGTTCTGGAAAGAATTTGTGGGTTGCAGGAATTTGTCTGTCACAGTGCAACAGATTGTAGCTTGATCTGCCAACAAATTGCAAGTAACAGTAGGTAGTGACTAATTGCAAGTGTTGGGGAGTTGTTTATGTTTTAAAACAGGATAATTAACAAGTTCTTTTCTCAAGGAACATCGAAATTATGATAAAATGGAAAAAGTAATAATAAAAAGAAACATGTCTTTTGCTTTTAAGAACTGATAAATAACAGTGTCCTTATTTCAATTAAATTTCTGGAAAACTGCAATCCAATCTTAACGGACTCCGCAATTCTCAGTGCAATGTCTGCTCTACTATTTCATGCCTGCCCCTTATATGACTACTTAGGAAACTTTAAATCGTATCAGCCAGATCCTCAGCTGGTGTAAATCAACATAGCTCCATTGACTTAAATGAGGCCTTGCTGATTTACATCAGCTGAGGATCTAGTCCATTCAGTACATCAAGCAATTTTCCATATTTTTAATAGGAAATAGCTTTCCAATTAATATTTTAAAAACTACAGGCCACCTTGTGGTTGCTTTATGTGCACTGCTAGCCTGGCCTGACCCCAAATCTGATTTAGGGTCAAATCACAGGAGTGCAAGAGACGAACATGTGCCTGATGCCAGCTACCTGCATCACAGGTAGCAGTGCAAGTTCCACAGAGCCATTACGTTTCCTCTCCACCCCTGCACAGGTTGAAATCAATGGCACTAATCAGATGCTTAAAGTTAAGCACATGCTCAAGTGCTTTGCTGAATAAGTTCTTAATAACTATATGGCCCTCCCATAAAACATGCTAAAAGCAAAATGAAGCAAAAACCTGAACACATGGGGCCATGCAGCATTTTCAGGGTGAACAGACAAGAGTGGCTGGTTCCCAAACATAGGGAATGTCTTTAGCTTAAATTGCTTAAAGTCAGGCACACGCATGAGTGTTGTCTTCAGTAGGGATGCTTTCCTGAATTGGGGCTTGTGTGTGCAGGACCAGTGAGAAGCTCAAGAGCCTTGGCACCCAGAGCAAAATAATACAGAGTGCCCACTCCCAGCACCACATAGCTTTCCCCTGACTCAAAGATCTTTTTTCTGATGTCGGCTCCCTCCATACTGGTTTGGGGGTGGGGGAAGTAATATGTGCACTCTAGGTTTCTTCAACAGGATGGGTAAGAGAGAGGAAAGAGGGCCCCTTCTTAACATTATTTGCAATGATAATCCAGACTGAAAGTCAGGAGTGTTCCGAGTTATTTCTCTTGCTCAGTTTTGCTCTGTGACCTTGGGCAAGTCATTAAACCTTTGTGTGCCCAGTGTCCCCACCTGTGAAATGGGTTTCACTGATGTCATGGGAGAGCTGTGAGGGATAATCCAAGGGCAGATCATTGCTACTATTGGGATCGCCACCCCAGTGGGAGTTCTGGCAGACATTGTGCCAGTATCCCATGCATGCAGGGGAACTTACCTGCTGCTATACCCTCTGTTTGGTACAGGGGAGAGAGATTCTGGTCCTGCCTCGTCCCCCATGTTCCCTGCCCCCACACAGGATAATGCAAGGACAGCAAATGTGTGTGGTCCTGAAAAATGGGAGGTAAGCAGGGAGGTTTCTGCCACTCTCCCCTGCTTAGGGATTGGCCATAATTTGACCCTTTACTATGATCTATTTATTTGTTTAATAAAGCTAAGGTCAGGAAAGAAAAGATGGGAAGCTCAAATTAATGGAGTGAGAATTGGGGGAAGCCTAGACAGACAGACATATGCAGAGGGATGGGCCCACAAAACAGAAATCTCTAGAGAGAGAGAACCAGGGAAGAAGAATATAAAAAATAGAATAATGGGGAATTCTGTCAAAGAGGAATAAATCCAGAACCTGAAATGAAGCTGGCATTAGTAACACAAAAGTATTGCATTTTATCCATTGTCACTTCGTCCTACATCACTAAAAAGTTTAGATGCCTCCCTAGCTCATCAGTATTGTAGCCTGTGGCAGGTTCACTCAGGATCCTTGGGAGTCACAGTGCACACAGACAAAGAGAGAGAGAAAGACACAGATATCCCCTAAAGGGCATGTGTATGTGCTGTATAGTGTCACCTAAATGGAATACTTGCGTTCTTGAAAGGTACATTTTGGAAGGAAAACGTATATCCACATCTTGGTAGTTACAAGGCTGCTTAAACTGTTTACATTTATTGTAAAACTGTCTCTGCTTTTCAGCTTGTGCACTGTAAATCCAGATTTTCAGCACAAGCGCACCAGCCTCACATTGTCACCTCTATCTTTTACATTTAAACACTACATGACAGCATAGCCATTTGACAACAGTAATATACTATGGCTAACATGTACATAGCATAATGTTGATGGGGTATTGTGAAGAGCTAGCAGTGGTCTAGACAAGAGACAAACACCAGTATTCCAAACAATGGAACATCCTTTGCAAGTTGCAGGCCAGGAGACAAGTTTCAGCGACGGAAGAAACAGCAGTTTCGGGTGGATTGTGCAGTTCACATAGGGTGAAATTCATCCTTGCATACAGGGAGCCTGCAAGAGGTTTGCATATCACTTAAGTCCCACTTAAGTCTTCAAAGTAGGGTTAGTATGGGTAATAAGTGGTTCATAGACTTTGTGCTTGGCCTCTGCACAGTTGTGAATTTCACTCACTGTGCATATTCAGGCTTTTGAACATAAAATCCACTCTTTGCAAGAATTTTTGCTAGTCTTGCTTGGGCACCCAGTGTTCACGTAAAGCAAACATGACATGGTCACAAACATGGTTTACCTGCAACTTATTTTGAATATGAAAAAATATCATGGGAATTTTTTTGAGTCTTTGCTCAGCCCAGATCTGTTAGGCCCAGATTCAGGAAAGCATTTGGCATGAGCTTAAGTCCCATTGATTTAAATTCAAAAAGCAAAGAAATTCCTAAAGTTAAATATGTTTAAGCACTCTTCCTAAAGAGGAATGCTTTTCTGAATAAGGACCTTAATGAGGTATATTCTCCCCTTCCCCATACATCTAAATAGGTGTTAACTACAAAGCCTATCAGTAGTTCTGACCATTCCACTAAGAGACTAGTGATGATTTTCAGTCTATTCACAATTGTGCCTTAAAATAGCACTGTATTATTATTTATTTATTTATTATTAAGTACTATTTTTGCTGAAGTTTTATAAGTTTAATATGTATATGACTTTCAACAACAATGGCTTTTAAAGGGAAATATACTATACTGATTCTATAGTAGCCATGAGTCTTGAGGCAGTGGAGTGCAGGGAGAAGTAGTTTTGAGTATACCAAATACAGCTTTCAAGCTTTCAAAGTGCTAAACAAAAAAAAAAAAAGGACACAAATTTTGAGTAAAGCCCAGGCACTAAAGAAATGTAAGCAGAATCTCTTTGCACAGAGGATCATTAATAGATATAATAAATTATCAGTAGGCAAGTAACATAGGAATTGTCAACATAGCATGATGTGTGTAGTACAGTGTCTTGTCTCTGACAGTAGGCAATGCAAAATGCCTCAAAGGAAGGCATAGCTCTGCTGCAACCCCATAATGTACCTAACTGTCCAATACAATACCATGGGGGAAAACGTATTCTTCCACCCAGCTGATGAACAGTTTATGTGATAGGTTTCAGAGTAAGAGCCGTGTTAGTCTGTATTCGCAAAAAGAAAAGGAGGACTTGTGGCACCTTAGAGACTAACCAATTTATTTGAGCATGAGCTTTCGTGAGCTACAGCTCACTTCATCGGATGCATACTGTGGAAATTGCAGAAGACATTATATACACAGACACCATGAAACAATACCTCCTCCCACCCCACTCTCCTGCTGGTAATAGCTTATCTAAAATGATCATCAAGTTGGGCCATTTCCAGCACAAATCCAGGTTTTCTCACCCTCCGCCCCCCCCCCCCCCACAGACAAACTCACTCTCTTGCTGGTAATAGCCCATCCAAAGTGACCACTGTCTTCTATTACCAGCAAGAGAGTGAGTTTGTCTGTGGGGGGGCGGAGGGTGAGAAAACCTGGATTTGTGCTGGAAATGGCCCAACTTGATGATCACTTTAGATAAGCTATTACCAGCAGGAGAGTGGGGTGGGAGGAGGTATTGTTTCATGGTGTCTGTGTATATAATGTCTTCTGCAATTTCCACAGTATGCATCCGATGAAGTGAGCTGTAGCTCACGAAAGCTCATGCTCAAATAAATTGGTTAGTCTCTAAGGTGCCACAAGTCCTCCTTTTCAGTTTATGTGATGAGGCAAGAGGGATGATGATACCTCTTATCATTTTAATCCTGGTTAGTGTAATTATAGAAGCTAGAATTCTCTGACTAAAAGTCTGACTCTGTTTTAAACTTTAATCTTTATGAGTTCCACGAGTTAACTATGTACATTGTGTAACACTACTTCACCCACTCTAATGAATCACTCTTTGATGTGTTGTTTGTTCCACCCTGAGTGTCCTCTTGTTTTTCTGTTATAGACAAGTATAATGAGGAACACTAGATTGGCCTGCTCTATGCCTTTCATTATTTTATATGACTTTGCCATGTTTCATCTTGCTCTTCTCCTTTCTAATCTAAATAGTGTTGTCCCTTTTAATGCATTCTTGTTTGAAAGCTTTTCAGATGTCTCACTCATTTTCTTTGCCACACTATTTCTATTTCTGTTATGTCTTTGACATAAGGTGACCATAAGGTGACAACATTTTCAAGCTGAGGATGTACCACTGATTTATATAATGGCATTACAATATTTTCAAGTTTATTGTTTATCCACTTCTATCACCTTTGCACTGTATTCTATTATATTTGGACCACTTTGAGCAGCAATTCTGCACTTTGAGCAGAAATCCTGACCAACTAGACTGGTTGTCTCTGTCCAGGTGCCTTTAAGCAATGGGAAAAGTCCCATGGGGTGGGGACTGTGGTTAGTAGTGAAGCAAGCACACAGGGACTCCTCGTGCTTAAAGTTAGGTATGTGCTTAATTATCTTGCTAGGTGACTCTGAAATCCTCAAGATTTTGAAAAAAATCCATAGCAATGATTACTACCAATCCAACTGATCACTGTTTGCTGGTGGTGACTCCTCATCCAAAGTGTGATATGCTGCAATCATGCTTCTTCACACTTTACCTCACAGCATGCCCTTCTTCCTAGTACAGGAGCCCCTATGACCTGAGTTCTTGCAGGTGACAGTTTGGCTTTCTGCTGATTTATTAAAAAATCTTACATTTTACTACTCATGGGTATTCTCTAGACCACGGTCACATGACCTGTATAATGACAATCTGTCTCTCTGCTAACATTTCTCAACTTTGGTTATTTGTTTGATAAAGTGAGGCGCTTCCCTTTTGTTGCCCTTCATCAGAGCTTAATGTCTTTACTTTGGGATCAATATACTTTATGAATAATTTTATTTCCTTCTATTTTTATGGTCTTTTCTCCTCATTATCATACTGAGTTTATTAGCTGGTGCTGTCAGTATCTTTACCCTGTCATATGTTCCTGAGGTACAGTAAATATCACTTGTGTTGTAATTAATATGCACACCCTCTGCAGTAATTAAAGCACAGACCCCTTCAACCAGCTGAGCTTCCTACACTAATTCCACCTTATCTTCATAATGAACTTATTGTAATCTGAAACTACTACTGAATATTGTTCAGTAAGGAAAGAAGAATGAAATCTAACGAGATGCAATAATATTTGTGAACATGTTAATATGAAAAATGAATTTAATTAGCCTTAAATCTAATTAAATTTCCTGTACAGTCAAAATCCTCCCTCCCCTTTTATTCCACACAAACATGAGAAGTGCAACACTATTGCCCCTTCAGAGACTTACGCAAAGATGGAGAGTGGACAAACCACTTTCTGTCCATGAGATACGAAGAGGTACATGTTTAAATAGATTCCTGTTGATGGATAATTGTAGAAAGGAAGTATAATCTCTGATTGGGGATATGATTAAGAAATAAAACATAATAAGGTGAGGATGGAAAGACAATCCAAAACTCCTGTAAAAGAATAGTACCAGCAAAATAGTTGGCTAAATGTTTCCTCATGACAAAAAAAGGACATTTAAAGGTATGAATGCTACGATATAACACCAGGATTATGAGGGTGCAATGATACAACAGGAATACAATACAGTTCTTATTCTCTGAAAACATTTCCATATGGAAGGCTAGTGCCAAAGGCTTAGAGTCACACAATAGGAAGAAAACTGGCTGGTTACGGAGACTGAAGATTGGCTGAAGGGCATGGAACAAACAGGGGAAGTAAATGGGATTATTTCAAGGTTGAAAGAGGTTAGCAGTAGGGTACAGCCCAGCTCTCTAATTATTCACAATAATGACTTGGATGATTGCATAGAAAGGAACATTTCTGAGATTTTGGTAAATTGAGAAGCATAGCAGAAATGAGAACCCATGGAATCAGATAGCCACTTCAGTACTTACTTTAATCACAGGGATTACATTTGAAGACCAAACAATCTGCATAGCAGTCCACCTGCCTGGATCACAGGATCGGGGCCTAAATCCATACAAAAATGGAATAATCTTCTCTTGTAAATGGTCCTTCTGGAACAGGTTTGAGCATCAGTGGCTGGGCAGTGTGGGCAATTCCTTATGCTTTATTAATTTCTGTCAGTCTGTCTCTTTCCAGAATATTAAACTCACTTTTAAATATGTTCTTTTCTGTCATTTCTAGCAATGTGCCTCCCTTAATGTGCCTCTCTTCCTGCACCAAAAAATTCTGCAATCAAATATGAGTTGTGAACCAGGGGTTGACACTTGGACACTGAGACCATTTAAGAGTTTATTCACTTAAGATACATGTGATTGAACAAATATTAGAAGAACAAAGGAATGACTACAGAATGGGAAAATGATACAGCATACTAACCAAGACAGAGATTCGGTACTGAAGGCTTCTGTCCAACATACAGTTTCAATGAAGAAAACAAACAGGACTCTGAGATATATTGCTAGAGGGATACTCTACAAATCAAAAGAAACAGAAAGAAGTTAGCATTACCTAGAGTACGGGTGACTATATCTTAAGAAAGATATACACAGATTTCATGAGGATAGCATACGAAGTAGAGTTTCATCATGTCTTAAATACAACTATCAGGAAAAACTGAGAAAAGCTGCTCTAATATAAAAATAGTAAGCTGTTGGCATCTTTATAGAATTGTTTTTAAATTATGACATGGACTGATCACAGGCATCCAAAGAATCCTCCAACATCATCTCTTTGCAGAGAATCTGTAGCTAAAATAACATAGCCCCAGGGGGAAAAAAGAAGAGTTTAAGTAAAGTTAATTCACATAAGGTGAAATTAACTTCTGCTGAAGGTCAGGGGTGAATTTTACCACAAAGTGCTACAAATGTGGAATATGTTGCCAGGAGTTCAAGGTTGTGGGCATCTGAAATATGTTCACATGGTGAGAGTGAAAGGATGTGGAGAGTTGGCATGTGGACCTAGAAGCAGTCATCACAGAATATTGTATCTTTTTCCCTAGGGTCTCTATGTACTGATACAAAACAATTTTGAATGGGGGGTGACAGCTACACCCTTTCCCAGCCAACTTATACCCAGTTTATGTATCCATTAGTAAAAGAGGTTAGTGGATCGTTCCCTTTGTTAAATCTGCTTTAGGCACCATGCCTGGAGCTGGAAAGTATTTATTAAAAAGCAAGAAAAGATGCAGTAGTTAGAATCAGTCTGTTTACATAATATTCAGAAAAATAGAGGGATATTGGCGAATAAAGGATATGTTTTGAATTGAAGCACCTAATTTGTGAGTTGTATCTCAGTCTGTGTACTTATGAAGGGCAGACAAGAGTGCTGATAGGTATGGACTAGTAGACTAATCTGGAAACGATAGTAATTCAGTGGGAATTTTCATATAGATAAAAGTATATCTTTCCTACCTGATTTGTCTGAGTCAGCACAAAGGGAGGAACTGCAACGTAGATTCTAGATGCAAAATGTGGAGTATGAAAAGCCACACTTATGTTCCTACTTTGTGTTAGCCCCTAATTTCTAAACAGGCCTTCCAAGTATGCTGACATTCCCTGTAGCAAAGTTCATCCTACCACTTACACCAACAAAAGATACTTCCTTCATATAGAGCTGGCTCAGGACAGCTGTGCACAAAAGTGATGAAAATCCTTTCACACTGTAGCAAGAAGCTGCATGGAACTACTTTCTGCTGCTGGAAGTGATGGAGGACATACACTCCATAAGCCTTTGTGAGTTATTGCTAGAGAAACTCAGGGAAAAAATAAGAGACACTAGTATTGTTCTGACTGGCTCAAGAAATAACCCATGAACAGTAGACTTCCTCTGCCCTTCCAGAGTACATTGGGTGGGCTCAGCCAATCAAAGAACTAGAAGAAATACCACATGGCTTCAACTATTTGAATTTCACCATGTAACCATTCCCAACTCAAAACACAACATTACACTACAGAAAAGTGGCTGCAAGATCATTTGCCAACATCCAAAGAATGCAAAAAAAAAAAAAGTCATGCCCAACCACAAAGATTTTGCTGATGTGTAAAATTTTGTATGAGAGTCTGCCCCCTACAAACAAGGGGCCACAAACAGCTACCTTAAAACCACTTAAGCTTTGCCACTGGGACCTGCTCCACAGGCTGCCCTTGCATGTTTGCAGTACTCCGTGAACTCAGAAATAGTCAAATTTTCAGCTTTTTAAATTTCCCATCAAATACTGTTTGGGAGGGTGGTGACCTAGCTTTGTCCTCTCTCTAACACAAAATATTTCATTGATTACCTCACAAAGCCTTCAGAATTTTAAACTTGGCAGCTCAAAGAGAGGCAGAATTGTAAACAGCAGGGCATCATATCCTGCTACGGAGGGAGGAAGGAAGTGAAGAGAAAAAGGACACAGAAGGAGCAAGAGAAAAGAATGTGCCAAAGTAGAGAAGTTAAGGCAGTGGGAGTGATAAGGGAATGTGGGATAGGGGGCCACAGAGAAGAAACAAGCATCTCATGGACCTTGAACTCCTTACTGTTCTCTTCACCATTTTCTCATCCTCTCTTTTTCCCTTGTCTCTTTAGAAATGATACCCAACTTTTCTCCTCACAGAATATCAAAGTAAATCCCCTGCCCCTGTGTCCTAGGGCATTTCTCCCAGTGACTTCAATGTTGGGAGGATCACATGTAAAGAAATGTTAGTAATTATATAGTTCTTCCACTGTGGCAGCCAATAGTAAAGGAGTGCTGCTGCCATACATATCGATTTCTTGGCATCAAAAGCATTAAAAGAATAAGCATTAATTTCATCAAATGCATTGCTACAAATCTCACTTTAATGTCAACCTTAAATGGACTAATAAAATCCTTTGTCTTTCCTTCAGGTGTCTCTCATAATCCTGTGTCACAGATGAGTCCTGGCAGTGACAAACCAGAAAGGTTGGACACTGTGGTCTCTTCCATTCTCCAATTCCTTCACTCTTTTTAATCTCTTAGGGATAAAATAAATGCTATGCTTTCTTGCATTCCCTTTTCAAAATGTATATAATATTTTTCAAGTGAAGGAGATTAAACTCATGCATATGCACGTGAGCACATAAGTGCATAACTCCTATTAGCTTTCAGGGAGTTATCCAGGTAAGTCCCCTGAGCACCATTTGGAGAATATATCCTTTAAACGATGGTGGGCAGGGGCTGGTGCATGGTATATACAGTAGACTCCTTAATATGGAATTAAATAAGAACAAGTATAGATAATGGAAAATCAGGACCGTCATGTCCATTATCTAAGTCAATCTCATTATTACCCCACAGGTGGCCTAAAACAATGGTGTTTCCAAGGGAAAGCCAGCAATCCGTTCTTGAATAGCTAAGACTATTGAGTGGTGTTGCTAAAATTAGTGATCTTTTATGGAGCAAAAACCCTAGTGAGGTAAACAGGTGTTTTGCTTGTTTAAGGACTGCAGAATTTGTTCCACAGAGCCTAAGGAACAGAATCTCCTGTCACCTATGCAGGTGCAAATCAGGCATAACTCCACTGAAGTCGGTGGAGTTACAATGGTGGAAAGTGCGTGAAGCGAGAGAAGAATCAGGCCACCTAATATATATCAGACATAAACATCATTTCTGGTCAACCCGCTAAGTCCTGTGGCTTTGGAGGAATTGACAAAAATAGTTAACCAGCCCAGAAATGGACCTAATAAATACTTGGTGAAGGTGAAATCAATTTGGACAAGTAAAAGAAATCATGTTTATTGTACTCCTCCCTTTCACTTATGGCTCACAGAAGGCATATACAGTTATCTAGGCAGAAAAACACAATGCAAAAACTACTAGTATACACAGTATCCCCAAACCACATATAATCAAACTTTGCAGGTTAAAATGCATGGTTTCTCTTTAGTATAAAGCATCGTTCTATTTGCTTCCTTTTGCATGTGTAATCAACACATTATTTATTACAGTAGCCAGAAAGAGAGAATTTTTTTTATCAGCTTACCTAGTCAATGGTAAGTTAGCATTAAGATAATTAAAATAGTTATAATTTAAACCAGCATTATCTAATTCCCTGAAGGACCTGTTTCCACAGCTACAGGTAAGTGTGTTCTAGAGTCTAGATGGGTCAAGAACTAGATGCAATATGTTATTGAAGCTTCCTTGTTACAATCTTTCTTCTTGCCACTAGTCTATGCTGTTGTATAAAGTTCAGAACACTCATTCTGTGTTTCCCTGAGAATGTTGGGATGCTCATTTTTGTCTCAGATTCTTCTGAATTCAACTGAGAACTGTCTGCCTTATTGTACTATTTTGGAGTGTATATTTAATTTTTTTAATTATCTCATATTACAGACAAGCCACGCAAGCACTCACCCAACTGCATTCTATACACCTTTGTGATTAAACTTTTATTGCAACAGAGACTAAGGTAAATGCCTCTATGCTATGGCTTTGAAACAGACAAAAAACAAGGGCATTCAAAGGTACCTTGTCTATGAAACACATTCCTTTGAGCCCAGATCTTGCAGCATACTGTAATATTACACACAGACAGTGGCCTACAAACAGTATCTAGACACAAAGGGTTAAACATTGCTCTAAGTAACAACAATGTAATTCCAGAGTGACTCCATTTGGATTTACCTCGGTATAAGATAGCAGAATTTGGACCGAAAAGTATGAGATACAGATGAAGGGATGGATTTTAATCTTGCTTGGATTGAAATTACTGGAATTACTCTAACATAAAGTTGCCATATGTGAGATCTAGATCTGGCCCCAAGTTGAAGAGTCATTGGCATAGCTAGTAGAAGTAAGTTTGTGTTTCTTTATAATATGTTTGCAAAACATATAATTCTTTATGTTTGTATTTTCACCAGAACAAATACATAGTAGTGTTATTCCTTTAAAAAAAAAATCAATGTCAGCAGAGTAGCACTCATAAGCAACCTTACAATAGCAAACCAGTGTGTGATCATGATGGAAGAAAAAGGGTTTTGATAAGAAAACAGATTTCACTGACTATCTTCCAGTGGGTTCTTAAAAACAACAGAAAGAAAAAAATTATTTAAACCTTTGTCGGGGGGAAATGCTTTTGGCCAGTGTCCTTTTAACTTTCAATTTGAGCAACTCTCTCTCTCTCTCAAGCAATATATGTTTGTATTTTACAGTATACATTTGTTTGCTTGTATATTTTCTTTGTTTTTATAGATTTTTAAGGAAAACATTTCTTTATAAATAGAGGTGTACAAAAGTTACCGTGATGCACCATAAACACTGTTATTGTCTAAGTACATATTAATGGACTTGTAAAATACTAATTATTGACCCACATAAATATCCTTTTCATTCCAACATCTAAATACCTATTTAGGGGCTCTACAGAATGCACATTACAGAACATACAGACCATTACAGATACTTGAGAGGGAGAAAGGAGCCATTCCAGCCTAGTGAGTGAATTAATCTGAGGGAGGGGCATTTGAGATGGTCCCCATACTGAATGGTGGTATGACCTGGCACAAATCTAAGTGACACTGCACCCCTCATGCCAGGTTGCAATGCCTGGAGCAGGCAGCTGGGCCCAGTCCCATGGAACAGGAGCCCCTGCTGCAGCAGTGAGTGTACTGCAGGCTCACTCTCCCCCTATCCCTCAGGGCCTCCCTTCAGTAGTAATTTTTGGGGAAGGATAGGACCTCAGTTTCAGATTTCACACTGGGCCCCTCAAAACCTCTGTGTGGCCCTGGTAAAAAGTCACAAATTAAGAAGGGTAAAGCCAGGCTAGTAACTGGATGGAAAACTCTAATGAACCACTAAGAGCTTCAGGAAGTGATGTTGGTTAAGGTGGCACTCTTCCTCCTTAGCTGGTGTTAAACCAGTTCCCCAAGTCGATGGTTCAGAAGGAATGTGGTTGAGTGGGTAGGACTGGGAATCAGGAGATCTGGATTCTATTCCTGGCTTTACCATTGACTTGCTGTGTAAGCTTAGGCAAGTCTCTCTTTCCATCTCCTAACCTTTGTCTTGTCTATTTGGACTGTAAACTCTTTGGGGCCCAATAGGGTCCCAATTTCAGTTGGGGTTTCTCAATGCTACTGTAATAATAATGATGGTGTGCTTTCACAGGTGCTGTCTTCCATTTGTCATGACCCTGAACTCATGCAGTAACTAGAAATCCTATGGCATAGTTTATAAGAATAGGGGTGTGAACCCCAACTCAGGTAATTAATTCTGTTTAACAAGGGCCAGCCTTAGCTTTTGTGGGGTCCTATGAAAAGTAAAATATGTGGTGTTGCAACCAGCTACCAATGGCATACACCAGGAGTGGCCAACCTGAACCTGAGAAGGAGCCAGAATTTACCAATGTACATTGCCAAAGAGCCACAGTAATATATCAGCAGCCCCACCCCACTCCCAGCGCTTCCCACCCACCGGCAGCCCCGCCGATCAGCGCCTCCCCCTTCCTCCCCGTAACTCCTGATCAGCCATTTCATGGCATGCAGGAGGCTCGGGGACGGGGCGGGAAGGGATGGAGTGGAGTGGGGGCAGGGCCTGTGGCAGAGCCAGGGGTTGAGCAGTGAGCACCCCCCGGCACATTGGGAAGTTGGCGCCTGTAGCGTCAGCCCCGGAGTCGGTGCCTATACAAGGAGCCGCATATTAACTTCTGAAGAGCCGCGTGTGGCTCCGGAGCCACCGGTTGGCCACCCCGACACACACCCTAGCACTGCTTCCTGCCTGATTATGCGGTTTTCAGGCCTCTCATGATCCCCCCATTCCATGGCCTGGGGATAAAGCAGAAGTACAACTTTCCGATCGAGAGCGAGCAATTAGAGAATTCACTGGTGTGGCCGCTAGCACCAGAGCCAAGCACAGTTTTTAGGAAATATTTAAGCACCGTTTGTATTGTAACACAGAAAATGTGTGCCAGTTGTTAAAAGTTTTAATTCTATTTTTACTGATCTATTTACCATATTAAGACAATACATCAAAGCCAATATCTTCCCTTTCTAATCATTATTAATAAACACTGCTTATTTTTCCTTATCAAGAATTACTTTTCTCTTTTCAAATTAATAATACTCTGAAGTAACTCAGGCTCCACAGGGCCTGATTCTAGACTCATTTTCCCTGACATTAATCTGGAGTAACTCCACTGACCTTAATGTAACTAGATTTACCCCAGTGTAAGTAGGAGCAGAGTCAGTCCCACCATTTGTATGCTCTATCTTGAATGTTTCTCTAGCCTAAAATCCAAATTATACCTTTCCATAGTAAGAGGGGCAGGAGTGCAAAATTCCACAGGTCAGATCCACAGCTGCTGTAACCTGTAATCGAAGTCATTAGATCTACACTGATTCACACCAGCTGAGGGTCTGGTCCTGCGCATTGAATCAGTAGGAGAAGCCAACACAGTCCGCACTCACTGAAAGAGATTCAAAGCTGTCCAGCAGAGCAAGTGGGTAGCCACACTGACACAGACCCCTCAGTTTGCACCGTGTGCTACCTCAAACCTTGAGTGGGGCTGGGCAGGTAAAAGCCGCAAATCTTCTGGAATACCAATAAATGACATATGTACTTCTGACTGAAATTGCATGGGTTTGCGAGCAGGGGACCACAGCTACTACCTGACTTCATCCCTCTTGCCATCTTGCCACCCACCTGGAACTTGTGCAGACTCAGCCAGGAGTTGTTGCAGAGAGAGAGACTTCTGTCGGTTTGGGCAGTAGGAGGGGGTATATCGTAGCAGCTCTGCCTCCCACCATTCCTTCCATGATTTTCTGCCTCCTTTCAGCGCAGTTACCATTATTTTGCTTCCCTCTGTGCCATGCAGCAGAAGAGAGCATAAGGCCCCCAACTGATGAACTTAGAAAGAATGGAGTGTTTTGGGTTTTTTCTCCCATTTCATGGTTGTTTCTTTAAGTGCCTTCCTGATAGATATTTGTGTTTGGGAATTTATGGAATTTAAGGAATTTATGCCGCTCAAAACTGATGTCCTCAGTTTATCCACAACCTCTGTGGAGCTCAAGCAACTGCAATCAAACATCCTCCATTACGGAGCCTTTAGTAGAGCCCTGACCTGACAGTACCATCCTCTACAGGGATGACAGGTAATTTAGCCTTTTTGATGGCTCTCTCTTCCGCCCAAACATACAGTACCAGATCTGGCTTCATAATATGAGGGTTGTGCCTTTATTTCAAATTAAGTATCTCACATTATTTTGTCTTGACATCATGTGCTGCTCTTTAGCTTTCTAAAGTTGCCTCTGTACTGCATCTTCACCCAAGCATCATAAAACATGCAAAATGCCTGACGCAGGTCTTCTTACTTAAGGTCATTTCAATTATGGCAACCACAACAGCTGTATATGTTCATTAATAAAAGGACAATATGTGTTTGTGTCCCTCTGAAAGTTAAGTCAGAAAATTATAGATTATATTGAGACACTGCAGGAACTGCTACTCTGTAAGTCAAATGCTCTATTATTAAAAATGTCATCCCATATGAATTTCATAAATAACAAAGACAAGAACAGAGTAACCATTTTAAAAAGTCTAGAGGGGATTCCATAACAACATTTAAATGCATTACTACTCAAACAATTTGATTGGATATAAAATATTTAAAACTGCAGCTGTACTTGTGGTGTTCAGTGTTCACTATTTTGATTTCTGCAATGTCTTACCTAAGAGGTACAAGTTTACACAACTAATTACATAATCTCTCTGTGAGTGTGTGTGTGTGTAAACCAACTGCATAACACACTTAAGTTCATGATACAGTATATAGCTGATCTTCCTATGAACATGCACAGACACAGGAGATGAATGGTCACAAGACAACAGGGGTGTTTTAAGACACTTGTCTCAGGAGCAAGATAGAACCTCATAGTTACCTGGGTTATCCTAATGACTGAAGATGAACATCATAAAGGACCCAAGCTGTCATGTCATGCTAAATATATACTATGGGCCAGATCCTCAGCTGGTGTAAATTGGCATAGTTCTATTGCAGTCAATGGAGCTATGCAGATTAATGCCAGTTGAGGATCTGGCCCTATTTACATTGTGTCCTCATAATTTTTCCCAGAATATCTCTCAGCTATATTTTGTGTGTGTGTAGATTTTTTAAATTAAATCATCATTGACCTTAAAGGGGAAAGGACAACTTTGGAATACTGTATATTTTTCAGAGGAATATTTCCATATTAATCTACAAATGTATATTGATGCCCATATGTTATAAAGGTTACCTTTCTACCCCTATTATACCAAACTATCACCTTCTCTGCTTCACCTTCCTGGGTGTCAGGGTGTGATTTGTACATCAGGTTCATGTTATTGGTCAAGATATTTCCTTGGAAAGCAACTTAATTTCAAAAGACTGGGGCAGTTCAAAAGCACTAGTGTGATGCCTGCCATCTTGGCTGACACAGCAGGGATTAGTCTGGGGACACTTCAGAGCTGAAAGCATAAGTCTCTGCAGTTTGAGAATAACAATGGGACTCTGTAGCCAGATGCTATAACAGATTCACCTTGTTTGTGGATCGGGAAGAGAGAGGGACCCTGCACAATGACCAGCAGATTACATCTGCACAACAGCTGAAATTCACAAAGCCTGTGTAAATGGGTTTTCTGTGGGAAATTTAGCAAGGGTGGGGAGATGGTATTCACTCACACAAACACCTACCTACTGTAGATTCTCAAACTGGCACCCACCATGGTACCATCACCACCCCGGCCTGGAGAGAGAGGCTAGTGACTGCAGTGCAGCCCCTCCACGGCTATTATTCAAACCTACGGTCTGTTATACTAGCCACTGCCACTCATGCAAGTGTTTGAGGTTACTGGATCTGCATGTGTGAATCCAAAGGCCCCTCCTGGACTATTTTCATCCATGCCAATCTATTTGGAGCCAGTATGACACCTTCATCCACAGGGCTTAAGTGGCCTGGCCCAGGTTCTACCTTCTTGGGGAAATTTCATCTGTATTTCTCTTCATCAACTGGCTGTTAAGTTGGGCCACTGGGTTTCCACTCACCTGGAGTAGTTAATTCCAGAAGCCGGTGTTTCATTATGATAAAGGGCATTTCTTACACAGACTAGACCCCTGAAGTCAAGGGGAGTCTGACCTTAGTAAGGAGTATGCAGAACTGTGCTCAAAATGAAGAAATTCAAACAATGCAAGTAGGAAATCCACCAACTGTTGAGAGAGGACTGAGAGCCTCTCTGGCCTGCTGCAGTAGCAGGCCCTGCACTCAGGAGGGCACAAAGTCTCCTCCTCCTTGCTCCGCCAGAGGGCCACAACCCCCAAAAGGGAATGGGGAGGTAGGAAGGCCAGGACCTCCACCTCAATCAGGTGCATTTGGAGAGAAGCAGGTTGCACCATTTTAAAGTTTGTTGAGTACATCACGAATCTCATGGAAGGATTGTACCTTTGTGAAGCAGAATCCCACGCGAAGCTCTGTTTGGGGAAGTGCATATCTGCCAAGCCCTCACAGGCCCAAGCCTAAATGGCACGGTTTGGCCACATATACAATGTGGATTGTTCCTCCCTATCTGGCCATCAGAAAATCATTCAGTCTTTCTAGAAGCTTTAGGTCTTTGTTCATTTTCATTTCTTCTGCCCTGGACTGGACAGAGGCCAAAGGCTGTGAGACCAAATCAGGATCATGCCACTCATGAATCCATAGAATTCGTTCATTTCTTCTCTGAGAGCCAAACTCTGCTCTCAGTTATACCTGTGTAAATCCTGAGTAACTGTTGACTTCACTAGAGTTACTCTCAATTTATAGTGTTGGTGCCAGGATATGAGACACAAGGTGGGTGAGGTAATATCTTTTATTGGACCAACTTCTGTAGGGGACAGAGACAAGCTTCAACCTGAAGAAGAGTTCTGTGGTGCTTGAAAGCTTATCTCTTTCCCCAGCAGAAGTTGATCCAATAAAAAATATTACCTCACCCACTTTGTATCTCTAAATTTACAATCAATGTAACAGAGAGGGGAGTTTGGCCCCAGTTTATTCATTATTCTGACAGTTAATAGAGTGTAAGGATAGTCCAATGATAATTCTTTTGTTTAGTTTTTAAATACCTAGTCTCTTGGCTTAAGGTAATTTTCCACTAATCCATGAGTATTCTCTTCCCTTGATATCTTTAAAAATGTTTGAACCATTTTAGTTCTTAACAGACTTGTTGGCTTCCAGGAAAAGATCCTTCTGCTTCTAAATCTAGGGCTTTGTCATTTGAGAGAAAGGTTCAAAAAGGGTCCAATCAAAATTGTATGCAGGAAACTGGTTATGCAGTGAAAAGGTTAAAATATCACAAAATTAGAGAAAACATAATGCCAGCAAAGCTCTTAACATTTGGCTGCCTTCACTCTTTTTACAGTAACTATGTGTGGTCAATTAAAAAAAAAAGCGGGCTATATGGCAAACTTCTATATTCAGGTATGGTATGAATGAGATTGCCCTGTCTCTGTCCAACATTATAATTTGTTAGAATGGTCTAGCAATAATGAAATTTCCTAGCTTCTGGGTGAGGATGAATAGCTCATACTTACTGATATACAGTACTGTCATACTGAACTAGTATAATGTTCTGTATTCAGTGGATCAAATTCTGATGCCCACTCACCTTGACTAGTACCTTACTTCTCAAATAGTCCACTAAATCACTGGGACTCATACTACTCATAGCGAATTAGTATCAGAATCTCACCCTATATGAATATGAATAGATACCCTGGCCTGATTCTACAGTCATGCTGGTTTTATACCTGAGTTACCTCCATGGAGTTATTCTTGATTTACGCCAGATCAAAACCACGCCCCCTGACTGTCTAGTTCTCTTCTATTGGAATAGTAGTAGAGGTCATGATCTAACATAAATAAAATGACCTTCTCCCTCAGTCCCTTTAGGCTTCATTACTGAAACTAATTTTTGTAATGAAAGTCTCTGTTCCTAAAATGTTACCTTATGCTGCTAGGCCTGATCTTTTACTGATGTAAGCACACCACAGGGGCAAATATTTCACACTTATTGAGACTTCTCCCCTCAACTGAATTCAGACAAGCCATGGAGACCCCTCCACCATGGGAAGAATCCAAGGTACCACCTGAAAATAATCATTAGAATGTCTTTGGCATCAGTGGCAGGCACCCAATTACTCTGCGTAAACATACACAATGATTTAGAGGGGCTAAGCAGCCTTTTGTGGTTACCGTTCTGTTATTTTTTGGCCAATTGACTAAGTCATTGGTAGGATCTACAGAGATGGACCACCCAACAAGCAGAGGCTATTTTTGTTTAAATAGAGCTCTTTCCTATGAAAGAAGGGATCAGAGCATGTACTCAGCACTCAGGCAGAACTTTCATTGAAGTCAGTGGGAATGTTGCCAGAATAAAGACTGTAAGACTTGGTCCAAGTTATATTTTTGATAACAATATATTAACTTACACATCAGAGAATGTTTTAAACCTGGAAAAAAATGAAAAACCTCTTCATTATGTTTTATTATTTTGCAGGTTTTAAGCTCACTGGTGTAGGTGCACATGTAAAGTAAATGGGTACCTGATACAGCCTTATATATTCCAAGCTTTTGCAGCCTCCTTGTTTACAGTGTGATGTCAAAAATGGTAATGATATTCCTAAACAAAAGGTAAGTTTGGGTGGCCACTGTAAATCTGGACAATAGTGAGTGAGGAAAGACTGTTGGCTTCCTTAATTGTTCGTTTCCAAATCATTTACATTTGTGTTTTCTTTTGAGTCATGAGAAGAGTTGTTTTGGTAAAGAAAATGTAGTGACACCACTCAAACACACTTTTAACCTTCGCTTTTCCCCAGTGCAACGTTTCTGTTAAGATAGCCACCCCCCGCCCTTTTTTTTTTTTTTTTTTTAAATTTGCATCAGTAAGTTTAAATTGGGCTGTTGAGTAATGTCTACAGACCAACTCTGCTCCAACAACTCTTAATAACTCAAATCAAGGGTTTGGTACATCCATAGGCAGTGTGGGGTGGGGTGGGGAGTTGTACTTGAACAGGGAGGTATATGAGGAAGTTGTCAACATGGAAAACCTGAATCACCTAAATGACTCCTATCCAGAAAATGTTTAGCATTTAAAGTGTTTTTAAAAGACACAGGAAAGCAGTGCAAAGTGGTTGCAGAAAGGGCCAGGCCAGGACTTAATTTTGTAACTTCTATCACCCTGCACTTTTTATTGCTTTCCACATGGTCTGCACATTCTAAACTTTTAGTTAAAAAAAAGTAGTAAGCTGAGATTTTTCAATGCAGCAGAATGAGCCTTAGATTTGCTATTAAAATTAACAAAAGACATGCTACTAAAGCCTCTGTACTGCTTTGAAAATAGCTTGTGTCATCTTCTGTTGAGAAGTGTCACAAAGGCAGCCCTTGTAGCCCCCCTCATCCACCAGGGTAACAGCTCTGCTTCAGTTGCTCCATGGATCTCCAAGCATGAACTTCGCAAATCAGTTACTGTTATTACACCCTGCCTGGGCTTGTTTATTGGCACAAGTGTAATTCTCATATTCCCATAATAATAAAAAGGTTCCCCACATCTAAACTCCCAACTGTCCAGCCAAAATAAAATTCCCCTTAGGCCTTCCACCCTGCCCTGGCAATTCTTCCGAAGACAGTCTTTCAATCCACGCTTCCCAGGCTTCTCTTTCTGAAACCATTTTAAGTACAGTCCCCAGCAAATCCAGCCACCCTTTGTTGAGTGATGCTTTGCAATTCTCACTGGAGGCAGGTTCCTTTCCTTGGCCCAGTATTACCTGCCTTTCCCAGCTCAGGAATCTTGAGCACCTTCTTCAAGGCCAAGTCTGCTGACATTTCCTGTTTCCTTCTTTACTCCCCAACAACTACCTGAGTTTGTCCCCTATTTACCTTATTAGACAGTACATAACTGGCCACACTCCTTCTCAAAGGGCCAGTCCCACCTGTGACATGAAGATACGAGTATCCCTGTATCATCCAGCCCCAACCCAGTTCCCCATTACCCTCAGTGAGGAATGACCGCCACATCCCTCATTACTCGGGGACAGTTAAATGCTAATATTAAAAACACACAATTTATTTTTTCCTTTTCATAAAAATGAAGAAAGAAAATGAAAAATAAATTCAGCTATACGGGAACATAGGAACTGCCAAACTGGATCAGATCACCATCCATCTAGTCCAATGTCTTGTCACCAACAGTGGTTACTACCAGTGGCTAGAGGAAGGGACCCTACAGCAGGCAGTGATGGAATAACTTGTCCACAAGAAGTAGCTTCCTAATTCCAATTAGTCAAAGGCTGGCGGATGCTCTGAAGCAGGAGGACTTATGTCCCTTCCACAATTCTTGATTTTTTTTTAACATTCACTATTATAACTCTGTATATCTATATAAATGTCCAATCCTTTTATGAATACTGCTTAGCTTGTGCCCTCAACAATATCGTGCGGCAATAAATTCCACAGTCTATTATGCATTGTGTGCCCAGTTTTTAATACACAACCTTTCAATTTCATTGTCTGTCTCTCTGTGCTTAAATGTGTGTTCAGAAATTACAGTTAAAATCAAAAAGTGAGGAAGTACAAAAGTCAGAATTCCAACAGCTGCATTAACTCAGTCATATTGCAGAAAGATGATATTTTCTAATATTTCCTGGTTAAATGTGTAGTTTAATATATTAGTCTGTGTTGTATAATTATTTATTTGGATTACAGTTGTGCCCTAGAAGATCAGGGACCCAATGTGCTAAGCTCTGTAAAAATATAACAAAGAGACCATCCATGCTCCAAAGAGCTTACAGTCTAAGTATAACATAAAATAAATAGGGTATGCAATGAAGCCAGATTCATCTCAAGTTACACTTCCCAACTTCTTGTGTAATTGACTTTGCAATCTTAATGCAACATAGATTTTTGCACCTCATTCTCTTCCATTGTGGGTGCAAAGGGTCCTCTTGCAGCAGAACTGGTGTGATCCTGCTAAACAACAAAAGGGCACAGGTGATCCAATGGCTCAGAGAGTAACATTGCCAAGTTCTCTGTACACTGATACATAAACCGGCATGTGTTGGATTGGCAGGAATGGACAGTTCTGGGCAATGCTGCTACAGCACAGCTCCTCTGGTCCTTCCCCACCTATGCAGGAACTTGCTTGAGCCACAGAAGTTACTCCAGCCACTAGGATGAAATAGCAGCTGTGAAATATCTCTGCTGCTATTTTGCTGCCTGCAAGGAAGATTCCTTCCCTTTATGACCACCGAGTTCTCCAGCACCCAGTCAAGCTGTCTGAAGTAGGTGTTGAGGAGAAGGTTTTGGCTTTAGTACAGTCTGTGCATGTTACACATACCCATGTTTGCATATATTGAAATATGTGCACTGCTATTCACCTAAAACCAGCAAAGCATAACTTTGCAGTTTCCTGGCTTTCTGGCATTTACAAAGGATTGTGCAAGGCTACATATTCCCTAAGCAAAGGCTTAATCTGTTTTCAATCAGTTTCTTTTTTTCTGGCAGCAGATATAAGGCCACAGAGTCAAATAATGAACTTGTCTTTCATTTGGATATAGTTTATTAATGACAAAAACACTAATCCATTAATCAATTTAAAACAAGTTGGTAAATGAAAAAAAATTCTCAATCTCTTTTAGTAACAGGATCACATGCATCTTAAAAGGGGGCCATTATCTCCACGGGTTTCTCAGCTGAAGTTAAAAATCTAAAAATGATTTTCATTCATTTCTCATTAATATGCAAAATTATTCAAATTAGATAGTAATTAACCATCTACTCAGTAGAAAATCTTTTCATGATAATTTATGATAAACTCAGTTGCAGCTTTGATTGAGATTGATTTTTGGTGTTGAGAAGCTATCATGAATACAAAAAAGCACCTGAAAAAATATTTTTAAACACCTAACTTATTGCTCAGCTAATTATATGGTAACCATGTTCAGAGATTATTTCAAAGGGAGGCCTATAGACAAGATACCAATGCTGAATGAAACAGGCATAACATCCTTTTGAGTTTGTCCTACATTTCATCTTACAGCTCAGCTTTCTTTACATCTCCCAGCATAATTCATTTTTAATGTTAAATGTTTAGCATTGTTTAATTCAGCAAACTGATACACTGGAACTAGGGCTTTGCTTCATAAGGTTTACAGGATTTCTTTCAAGATAAAATTGTTTTGAAAAATCCAAATGTGTTCCAGGCAAATCTGTTGTTTTACAAGGTAGAATTTCTGGGAAAAATCACTATGATTTGTAAACAGACTCTTCGGATTTATTTTTGCAGATGGTGAAAGGAGCCTCGCCAGTTACAGGGTTAATATCATGTGCACGTTGCACTATAGAGAATTCAGTTTTGTTCTTAGTAGCAAAGGTTCGGGATTGGGGACATCCTAGCTCTAAACACTGGAGATTGCTGTTCAAAAATGTTACTCTCTTGGGATGGGAAAACCAGAGGGAAAGAATCATTGAACTTGCATTGTTGAAGCAACATTAAGGAAAACAAAATTCTATTCAATACCGATTGCTACTAATGGGAATTGCTGCAAGCACCCATGCCAGGGAGCCAGGACTATGAAGAGTGGGGGAAAGCGCAGAGATACTTAAAAGCATTTCCTCTGAACTCTTAACATAATCACAAGAAATAACATGGCAAATGTTCGGTTATATAATAAAGATATGTGTTGCACACTATGGGACTTAATTTTATTGAAATAATTACTGACAGTAACTTGAGACAGACCAAAATCAGAAACCTGAAGCAAAATCCCTTGAATTTTTGTGAAGGTTTAGATTTGAGTTATCACATCCATGCCTGCCCCTAAGGTGTTGTCTCCAAGTCAGATGCAAACCTGAAGAGACCTCTATTTTAGGATGATGTCAATGTCATACCTGAAAAGATCACTACATTTCAGCATAGTTAAATCTGTATCTAAATGTGAAACCTAGCCCTGATTCAGCCTTGAACCCAAGACCAGGGTGAAATCCTGGCCACACCGAAGTCAGTGACAAAGCTTCCACTGACTTCACTGGAGTCAAGATTTTGCCCCTAGCCTATAGCCTAAACCTACACTTTATGTGTATAAATACCTGTATTAATAATACCTAATATTAACCACCTACAACTACCCTTAGTACTAAAAATGTTTGCACTAAAACTCACTAATGACACTGAGTTAAGTCAGAAATATGTAGTCAGTCCCAATAGGATACAGTAAGCTAACAGCCTTGAACTGATCTCCATTCATTTACAGTAGGATAGCATCAAAATTCATGTGCATTTACACTTGGCTGAGAGTTTAAATTATTTCCCCATAATGGCCCTTAAATCCTTTCCCTAATTCATGTGTAACATGACTGTCCCATTTAGCTAATACCCACTAGCTTGGTTCCTTGCTCCTGATCATTTTGCACTTTTTACATTGAAATGTGTGTGCCATCTACTGACCTAATACCTAAGCAATCCAAATCCTTTTGAATCTGATTGCACTGCTCCTCATTATTTACTCTGCATCCTATTGCTTCCAGATGGTGCAGCACTACAATGGCTCCATTCATTCCTCTCAAATAAGACCCAGAGAGTGATGACGGGCAACTTCTGCTCTTCCAGAAGAGCACTCACTTCTAGAGTCACACAAGACCTGTCCACTCTCTTCTACAATTACTATATGAAAGCGGTTATAAGATGGAATGAGTTCCTCTGCCAACAATTTGTAATAGACATGAACAGTACCATCCCAATCATGACACAGTGCATGCAAGAAGTTGAAGAGTAGATGGCTCAAACTGAACCTGGATGTGCAAGTGTCATGTCTGTAGATTGCCATCAGGTCATAGCTGGAGCCAAAAAGAAAGGCGCCTAAGAACACCTTGGGGGATGTGTGACGGGGTGGGGGAATCTTTACTCAAACCACAAAATCAAAGCAACCAGTAAACTTCCCGAATCACCTATGGACTAGGGGCAGTTTTGAAGGATAACTTTGGCCAACCAACTGGCCATCTACTCTATATCCCTTTCCCTTTCTTCAGGGAGGACTCTAGAGTCCATCCCATCTCACTGAGGGGTCATCCGTCTGACCTCGGATGAAAAAAAAAACCCTCATATTATTTTCCCAGGCTTTCCCTTACCTTGGGGAAATCTGGCCATTCTTCCCCACTCAGTAAATGGTCAAAAAAGATGTGGGCTGACCCTCCCCTTCCCAAAAGAAGTCCCGCTATCCCTTTTCTCACAAATTGGCTGTCATCCTTAGGCTTCATGAGCCCATGCCTTCTAAAACTGGGAGAGGTGTGTCTTGTCTCAGTCAAGGCAGGCCCCCTTCCGATACCTAATTTCCTCTCACCTCCTGATTATTTACTACAGACAGAGGGCCTCTCCCTCCAGGCTTGTCACTTCTGGCAGGTGAAGAACTAAGTCCTGTCTCCAGGGCAGACCATTATTCTCTCACCGCCCTAGTCCAACGTGGGGTTGGTACATCCCATCATGGAGGGCAAGGCTCAGGAAATGTTTGAGGTGCTCATCATAACACCAGGGTATTCCTCCTCTGTTCTGCAGTATGCTATGATGTAGTCTGGTGTATACTGAACTTCTCAAACACCAGATGCCCAAGTAGCAGGGGGAAAATGCCTTCTTCCTGCTCTAGCTGCTAGGAGACTTTGTCCACATACATGCAGCCACAGGGACACATCCCCTTCCTTCCAACTTTGCTTACCTATGGCTGGAAAGGACAGAATAAAAAGGGTTCTCTCTCTCCCTTAAAAGATGCTCTCATACTGCTGTTAATCTCTATTTACTGCCTCCTGAACCAAACAATGCTCTGTGTTCTCCTCCTGTGCTGCAACAGAGTCCTCTTTGCCTCACTGATGGGCAGCACTGGGGCGGTAGATGGACACTGGGAGACACAGATCGTGGAGAAATCCCTCTCCCCAAATGTCTACTTTTCCTCAATCCCCTGCTTTGTGATTGGCTAATCAGAGTTGTTCTCCTTCTGTGCTGAGTGACAGAATGCTGATTTAGTTGGGGATTGGTCCTGCTTTGAGCAGGGGGTTGGACTAGATGATCTCCTGTGGTCCCTTCCAACTCTGATATTCTGTGATTCTATGACAGCCTGGCCCCTCAGCCCAAGGAACAGGCATCTGGTGCATCCTACCCCTGTTCTGGCTCTTCCTGCCCCCTCTCCTCACAATTAGGGAAATGGGGGAACTCCAAACTGGGGTAGGAAATTGTGATGGGGATTTAGTTGGTGGCACTCTTCACTCTGAGTAAGTTCTGAACGAAATGCCCAAGCACCATGCTAGGAGCCACAGTGCTGCTGAAGGTGTACCTGTGCAATGAGACATATAAATAAGCATTGTGTTATTAAAGAGGTGAATACTGGGTTCTGCTGAGGCCTCTTAACTGTATCAAAATTGCAGAGAGACACATACAAATATTTCCAGCAGACATTTGAGGACACAGATGGTAGGTGTTTGGGGGCCATGAAAGAGACACACCTATATTTGGGTTTAGGGTGGTTGGAGACAAAGAGGGAGAAAAAGAAAGAAACCTTATTGGCGAGGAAGAACAGGAAAGGGAAGGAGGAAGAAAGAGGTTGTTGATAGAAAGTTGAGGGGAAAGATAGGAGAGTCAAAGAAAAAAGCGAAGAGACTAAAAAAAAAAGCAAAGAACATTAGGCCCTGAAAACTGAGAAGCAGAAAAGGAGGACTAGGACACATTTTAGAGATAGAAGGAGTGAAGCAAGAAATAAGGCAAAACTTGGAATGGGAGCAATTAAAAAAGAGAGATAATGCTGTGGAAAAATAGAAAATACAGCTTAGGGGCTGGGAGTGAGAGAAGACAATAAAGTGGACACAGAGGAGTGAAGACTGATTTTGCCCTTCCACCCTTTAATATACAAACAGCTTTTGTATTTTACTCTGCATTTTTTTGTAGCTTGCACTCTGATTTTCCCCAAAGACCGCTAGATTGCAGCTCTCAGTGGCAACTGTAGGAACTTCAGAGATCAGTGCTCTAGACTTCCTGTCAAGGCAGACAGTACACACAGAGCGTTGCAGAGACAGAGCTTATTCTCTGAAAGCCTAACAAGCCAGGAGTTCAGGAGCGTGGTGTGGGATACTGAATATCAGAGCTGGAAGTGGGAGGAGCAAAGTTTGCATGTTAGGCCCACTTAATTCCAATCTCCTCCCAACCAAAGGTCAGTGCACTCCAGAACCACCTATTTGTTCTCTATTCATTATTGCTGTAGCATCTTCAAAGAACTTCAGCAGATCCATTAAGCCTGACTCTTCCTGAGTGAGTCCATGTTGGCTGTCCTCTGTTGCATTGCACTTATCCAGGTTTCCTCCCACTGTATCCTTAGAACTGTTTGAAACTTGCCAGAGTTTTGGATGATGTGGATTTTTTAACCAAAATTGTTCAACTTTTTTATTATGAATTCCTTGAGTTTCATTTTAAGATTTAGCTTCTTTTGACCTGGAAATTCTGTTCATCCACAAGAGTTTACCTGGCCCAGAAACCTATCATGTGACTGATTTATCTAAAGACAACAAAACTCGTCACTTTGAGTTTTGCTGAAAGGTTTGTCGGCTTGAGATAAAATTCTGCTGATTTCTTTCCATACGTGAATTCTATACTTGCCAACTTTCATACAGTTGGGGGTTTCACTGCAAAAGTTTCATGCAGTTCTGCATATCTTCTAGTGTCTAGGTACTGGCAGGAATGTATGTGGACTCAAATACCAAACAGCAAGAATATCATTCTAGCAAGAAATAGAAACACTATTTTGGTTTGGAAGGTTCCTACCCTACTTTATTTAGGGTTTTCCTTCCCTCCTCCCCATGACTTCACTAGACTCCTTCCTCACCCCCAAGCTTTATTTCTTCATCTCTTTGCAACCCCAGCCCTTGATTTCAGTACCTTTAAGGAGACTTTGTAACATGATCCAACCAGTCTTCTCTTCTTCTGAGTCTGGGATGGCTGGTCACACATGGAGTTTCTCTGTCAATAAATCTCTGGTACAGATCAATGGGGAACTATAGAAGCATAAGCAATCTGAACAGGTCATCCATCAGAGCACCAGAAAGGTGACAAACATCTGAATGAGAGGATTTAACTGTTGGATCAAAGAGAGGAGTGCCTGAGAGAGATGAAAGAGGGGATGGAGTGACTGATAAAATCAGTAGTTCCTGGTGACATAGCAGAGAATCTCAGAAGAATGAGGCTATCACTCCCATCTCTCATGCATATTGCTATTTGCTGATCTAGTTTTCTTGGGTTTTTAAACTTTTTGGACATATGGGACTGAAATAAACATTCAGAGTCAAATAAATTAAAATTATTCATGTCTTTGACGGAAGCAGAAAAAATAATAATCCTTTGCATTTACATAGCTCCTTCCCTCAGGGTATCTCATGGTGCTTCATAAATCCAAACCTATGCAGTAGGCAAGTATTATTATCTCTGTTTTACAGATGGGGAAACTGAGGCAACTGAGAGTTTCTGTATTTTGCCTCAAGGTCTCAACGAAAGTCTGTGTCAGGACTGGAAACAATGCCCCAATCATTAGCTTCCAGACCTATTAATTAAACATAAGATTTTCTTATAGTGTTAATGAGGACGGTGGCCAGGATGCCAGCTAGAAGGCTAAGTGAGTGAGGTCATAATAAGCGAGCTCTGAAAACCATGTGCTGTTCTGACAATGGAAAGTTATAGTGAGATGAGAATGATGTCACAAGAGCAAGTACAGTCACAGTTTAGCACATTGTTTAATCTAGCAGACAAAGGCATAACACATCTAATGGCTGGAAGTCATAGCTTGAAAAATTCAAACTGGAAGCAAGGTGATCATTTTTCACGGTGGGGGTGATTAGTCAGTGGAACAGCTTACAAGGGATGTGGCACATTCTTCATCACTGGAAGTCTTTAAATCAGCCTTGGATGCCTTTCTAACATATATGCTCAATCACAAGTTATTCAGCTTGGTGCCAGAACTAGTGAGTGAGCTTCTATGGTCTGTGTTATGCAGCAGGTCAATCTAGATGATCACAGTGGTCCCTTCTGACCGTAAAATCTAAAAATACAATGACGAAGTCAAGATGAAATGCTGCAACTAGGAGAATACTGGAGTGCCAGGGTGTCAAGGTTCCTTCCCCACTCTGAACGCTAGGGTACAGATGTGGGGACCTGCATGAAAAACCTCCTAAGCTTATCTTTACCAGCTTAGGTCAAAACTTCCCCAAGGTACAAAATATTCCATCCTTTGTCCTTGGATTGGCCGCTACCACCACCAAACAAAGACTGGTTACTGGGGAAGAGCTGTTTGGAAACGTCTTTCCCCCCAAATACTTCCCAAAACCTTGCACCCCACTTCGTGGACAAGGTTTGGTAAAAAGCCTCACCAATTTGCCTAGGTGACTACAGACCCAGACCCTTGGATCTTAAGAACAATGAACAATCCTCCCAACACTTGCACTCCCCCCCCTTTCCTGGGAAATGTTGGATAAAAAGCCTCACCAATTTGCATAGGTGACCACAGACCCAAACCCTTGGATCTGAGAACAATGAAAAAGCATTCAGTTTTCTTACAAGAAGACTTTTAATAGAAATAGGAGTAAATAGAAGTAAAGAAATCCCCTCTGTAAAATCAGGAGGGTAGATACCTTACAGGATAATTAGATTCAAAACATAGAGAATCCCTCTAGGCAAAAACTTAAGTTACAAAAAAGATACACAGACAGAAATAGTTATTCTATTCAGCACAATTCTTTTCTCAGCCATTTAAAGAAATCATAATCTAACACGTACCTAGCTAGATTACTTACTAAAAGTTCTAAGACTCCATTCCTGGTCTATCCGCAGCAAAGCAGCATAAAAGACAGACACAGAGACCCTTTGTTTCTCTCCCTCCTCCCAGCTTTTGAAAGTATCTTGTCTCCTCATTGGTCATTTTGGTCAGGTGCCAGTGAGGTTACCTTTAGCTTCTTAACCCTTTACAGGTGAGAGGAGTTTTTCCTCTGGCCAGGACGGATTTCAAAGGGGTTTACCCTTCGCTTTATATTTATGACACAGGACACAGTACAAAAATGTTTTGTTGTAACATGCTAACTGCGGGAGGAGCCTCCTTTGAAGCCAAATGTGGATTTGTCTACTGGTGTGGCAAATGAATGGGTAAATAGTGTCAGAGAAAGTACTAGTCACAGTGTGGGACCCTGGTGAGGATGTTGTGTTGGCAAGCTACAGAAGCAAGTAAAGAAAGCAACTAGAAGCAGTGGAAATGCTGCAGTTAAAAGCATGGAATTAGGCTGTTAAAGCTCACGAGGCCTAAGTATGATATAAGTCTAGTCATCCAGATAGTTGGCATGATTCTGATCTCACTTTCAGCAGTGAAGTCAATGGAGATAAACCCAGTGCAAGACCAGCATGAGATCAGAATCAGGCTCACTGTATGTATCTGGTAAAACTGGATGGTGAGCAGTGACGGATAGCAGAGTCCTGGATTTTGTGGGCTTAATTTAGATATTAGTTCCGGGGAAATCTCAGATGACGGGAGAACAAAGCAGTAGAGTTACAGTGATCAGTTTAAATTGTCCAGACAGTGATACTGGGCATAAGCCAAAATGAATATTCAGATAACCTGCAATTGCAGTGGTGACATACGTTATGGTGTTCAGACATAGTTAGTGGAGAAGGACTGTCTGACAGTGTGAGGTAAAGATGTCCAGAATAGATTTTGTGGCAGTTCACCTTGTTATTATCATATTAAAGTTCAATAGCCTAGCAGGTGAAATGCTGTGTGACACAAGTGTAGGGATGGAGGGTGCCAGATACACCAGTAGGCTCTGGTCACTTTATGCCATTCAAGTGATAACACAGCAGCGATATACCCATCTTAACCATCCAACTAAAGCCAGTTTGCAGCTCCTTTACATTGCTGGATCATGCAAAATAGCTAGGGGGTGTTAGTGAATCTGGCCCAGAAAGTTTTAGCTTTCCAGAAGTGGTGGAGCCGCTCACTTTAATGCAGACTTTAAAAGATACGAGATCTGAGTTTGTAACCCAATTTAGATCTGAAAAAAAAATATTTCAACTCAGAAGTCTATTCAAACATACAGACACATGGATAAAACAGATCTGGCTATAAAATAAGACCAAGCTGAATGCACTGTGCAAAATTAATCCCTGGTGTAACTCCATTGCCTTGACTTCAGTGGAGTTACACTGCAGGAAACTGGCCCTTGCTTAATTTAACTTGTTATTGTTGCTGGTGAAAACGTGAAATGGTTAAAAAACTTGTTTCAGTAACATGTATAATTTTGAGGGAGGAAAATGGGGCCTAAAGAATCTGGCTTTTTTTTTTTATAAAGTCATTTTTCAAATCACCTTTCTGACACATTTGTCCATATTGATTAGATACTTTTAGAATAACATTGTCTGACCTGTCTAAATCTATCAATTGCTCTGCTGCTGATGCCTAATTCCCAGTCTACTTTAGCTTCTAACACTATGCTATGAATATAATTCATAAAGTCTTTTTGCTAAAAAGATCAATAATCATGTGCATATTAAATCTGCATTATGGTTGATGTTCAAGTAACCCCTTACCTGGCCACAGACTATACTTTTTTTTCATACACCGCTCTAGACTGTAAACATTTCATTAGTAACATTTAGAGAGTACATATTTGATAGTGTATCCCCATGAGTCTTAAGTGAGTTTTAAGGAACTTTTCAGTGTTAGGATAAATGCATATTCCCAATGGTTTTCATTCTATTTCCATGCTGTGTGCCACAAACTCTACAATTAAATATGTTTTGTGCACTTAAAAACTGTTTGGTAGGGAAGGCATGCCTTAATTGTTCCCAAGACATTGGGTAATGCTCTATTGATGGGCCTTAGGTTGAACTAATAGGCAAGCAAGATGCAGCTTAGCTTCAGCAGGTTTTAAAGCACTAATGAGGCACAATATACTTAAGTTAAAATTTTGTCAAGATAGGCAGATCAAATTAAAAGTTGACACAATCTTACATATTTTCTTTTCTTTAATCACACACACACTCTAATTACCCCAATTTATACTGTACAGCAGTATACACACAAATTAAATATTTCTAGGTTAATGGACAGATAACCATACAAATCTTAAAGAATTCAATTATATCTTAAGTTTCGTGTGGTTGAAATATGTGATTGAAGGAATACGAAGGTTCCAACTTTTCAACACTAGATACCTAAGTTGGATATGCACAATGTGAATGCGCTTGTAAAATATGCAGCTGAGAGGGCAAAATGAGTAAACTGCATATTTGGGGGTTTCCGGATACCACTTCCAGACTCTGCATGTGTATATGTAGAATATGCAAAGTTTGAAAATTTGGCACCTTTTAAAACCTTAAAAAATAAATACTGTCTGTTGTCACTTAAACTTTATGATGTTTTTCTGGAAGCCCCTTTAAAACCAAAAGGTGAGATTCTAGGTGTTCGAGTAACTGCAGAATTGATTGTAACTTCACTGGATTTTAACATGCCATGCTCTCATGTTCAGTGATATAAAATATTTCATTTTCATTGTACGATATAAATGTCTAAATGTCCTGCTGCTGAGATGTATCAATCAAATCAAAGGTTCAAATATAATATTAGCCTAATGTCAGGATGAGAGTGAAAATGATGCTTTAGTTCAGTCACTCGGTACAAGATGTCTTCACAGTCAAATACAGATTCCTGCATATTCTTCTTGAAGACCCATTATTTCAGGGTTCGTAAAGTGGAACACAGTACTTCTTAGAATGCTATAGGTTTGGGGGTTTGTTAAAGACCATAAAAATGTAGGTTACATTGAAAAGGAAAAATCAAACATGTTTTTAGAAGGCTCATTTCAAGACAAGCCTTTCAAACAATTAAAGCCCAGAGTGTTTTGTGGTGATATTTCACAGAAGTTTGAGGAATGGTTATAACCTGCTCAAATTCATTTTTATTAAGCCCACTGGAAACTTGCAGCAGTGGGTAGGAATACTGTACACCGCAAAATTGATTTTTTTAATGGGACTGTGCCTTTCAACATACAAGACATGAATATTGTAGATGGTGGGGCGGTGGGAGGAGGGAGGGTTCTGCAGCTAGTTCCCTGTGCTTGAAAAGCTCAACCTGTTTTAATGCTCAAGAACAAACCAAAAAAGTCACATTAATAAAAGCATCTTGGCTTATACCTCCACACACACCTTCTATACATTTTTCACTTCACAGCTAACTTAGCCCAGCATACATGCTCAGTGTGGCCTTTCTTAGTTGTACACTTTACAGGCTTAATGAAAACCTGTTCCAAATGTACAGTGCATGCTTCAAGTACAGTTTTCAAGGGCTCATAACTTGGCCAAACCAGACTTCACTGAAACTATCAAAGGCACTCCTTCACAATGAGGGCTATTTAGTTCCATTCCAAATTTCAACTTTCATCTGCCAGTCAGGCTGTTGAGCTGTTCAAAACAAAGTCACTGCAATTATATTATAATAGAAATGCATTTTTCCCACCCTTCTTTGAATCAGAAATTATTGACTTGTTTTTTGCTCAAATATTGAAGAAAAAAATCACCTCCAAGCAGAGACCCAACCTGAAAAGTTTCAGCCTGAAAGGTGAAAGTTTCAGAAAGATATAAGCACCTGGAAACCAAGGGGTTAGTTTGGAAATCAAAATGCTGTTCATAATGTAGTGACTTGTTTTTGGGATGATCATATGGTAAAATGTTTGTCTGTGCAGTTAAGCATCCAAAAGCTTGACTGCATAACCAGAAATTTTTGAGTTTTCCAGTCCTGCATGTTCCATGTTCTCTTTCACAATCTCCTGCTCCACCAGCTCATTCTCCCTGGTGATCCATTGTTCCACTGGACAAATCATCTCTAGGCATGGCTGGGTTCTTTCAAGTGGAAGTTGCTCTTCAGGAGCTGTGAGGCAGCCCATCCTTTCAGTGGCAGTGGATAAATGGCTCTCCAGCTGTATCAGAATTTTGGGGGCTCCCTTGAATTTGCCCCTGGAAAGGACTACATGTTTCTGAAATACTTTGGGCCTGATCCTCCTTTCAGGTCCTGGTCCCTAGCCTTCAAGCAGAATGAGAACAATCATTTTAAAATGCCACAGTCTTAAGTTGCAGTGTGGGAGTTTAGGTTGGATATTAGGAAAAAAGTTTTTCACTAGGAGAGTGGTGAAGCACTGGAATGGGTTACCTTGAGAGGTGGTGGAATCTCCTTCCTTAGAGGTTTTTAAGATCAGGCTTGACAAAACCCTGGCTGGGATGATTTAGTTGGGGATTGGTCCTGCTTTGAGCAGGGAGTTGGACTAGACTAGATGACCTCCTGAGGTCCCTTCCAACCCTGAGATTCTATGATTCTATGTGCTGAAGTACATTAACACAAGTTTAAATGATCCGGTAACACTACATTTTATTTAACATAATGATGGTGCATGGATCAGATATGCCAAACAGTTTATATATTCATAGATCTGAAGGCCAAAAAAGATTATTATGATGATCTAATCTGATCTCCGGCACCACACAGCTATAGTACTTCACCTAGTAATCCCTGCATCAAACCAAATAACTTGAAGTTGTGCTAAAGCATATCTTTTAGAAACACGTCCAGTCGTGATTTAAAAGCTTCAGGCAATGGAGAATTTACCACACCCCTTTATAAGCCTGAAGCAGCTAGCAAAGTGCAGTCACAGAGTTTACCCACTCATATATGGGTATAATACATTATACCCATTCATATGGTAGGCAACCAGCTTGGCTCAACAGTAAAATCCTTGCTGATCTTAAACACAAAAAAGAAGCTTATAAGAAGTGGAAGATTGGTCAAATGACCAGGGAAGAGTATAAAAATATTGCTCGGGCACGCAGAAGGGAAATCAGGAAGGCCAAATCACACCTGGGGTTGCAGCTAGCAAGAGACGTTAAGAGTAACAAGAAGGGTTTCTTCAGGTATGTTAGCAACAAGAAGAAAGTCAAGGAAAGTGTGGGCCCCTTACTGAATGAGGGAGGCAACCTAGTGACAGAGGATGTGGAAAAAGCTAATTTACTCAATGCTTTTTTTGCCTCTGTCTTCACGAACAAGGTCAGCTCCCAGACTACTGCACTGGGCAGCACAGCATGGGGAGGAGGTAATCAGCCCTCTGTGGAGAAAGAAGTGGTTCGGGACCATTTAGAAAACATGGACGAGCACAAGTCCATGGGGCCAGATGTGCTGCATCCGAGAGTGCTAAAGGAGTTGGCGGATGTGATTGCAGAGCCATTGGCCATTATCTTTGAAAACTCATGGCGATCGGGGAAGGTCCCAGATGACTGGAAAAAGGCTAATGTAGTGCCCATCTTTAAAAAAAGGGAGAAGGAGGATCCTGGGAACTACAGGCCAGTCAGCTTCACCTCAGTCCCTGGAAAAATCATGGAGCAGGTCCTCAAGGAATCAATTCTGAAGCACTTAGAGGACAGGAAAGTGATCAGGAACAGTCAGCCCATGGATTCACCAAGGGCAAGTCATGCCTGACTAATCTAATCGCCTTCTATGATGAGATAACTGGCTCTGTCGATGAGGGGAAAGCAGTGGACGTGTTATTCCTTAACTTTAGCAAAGCTTATGACACTGTCTCGCACAGTATTCTTGCCAGCAAGTTAAAGAAGTATGGGCTGGATGAATGGACTATAAGGTGGATAGAAAGTTGGTTAGATTGTCGGGCTCAACGGGTAGTGATCAATGGCTCCATGTCTAGTTGGCAGCTGGTATCAAGTGGAGTGCCCCAAGGGTCAGTCCTCGGGCTGGTTTTGTTCAATATCTTCATTAATGATCTGGAGGATGGTGTGGATTGCACCCTCAGCAAGTTTGCAGATGACACTAAACTAGGAGGAATGGTAGATACGGTGGCAGGTAGGGATAGGATACAGAGGGACCTAGACAAATTAGAGGATTGGGCCAAAAGAAATCTGATGAGGTTCAACAAGGACAAGTGCAGAGTCTTGCACTTAAGACGGAAGAATCCCATACACCGCTACAGACTAGGGACCGAATGGCTAGGCAGCAGTTCTGCAGAAAAGGACCTAGGGGTTACAGTGGACGAGAAGCTGGATATGAGTCAACGTGTGCCGTTGTTGCCAGGAAGGCCAATGGCATTTTGGGATGTATAGGTAGGGGCATTGCCAGCAGATCGAGGGACGTGATCGTTCCCCTCTATTCGACACTGGTGAGGCCTCATCTGGAGTACTGTGTCCAGTTTTGCGCCCCACACTACAAGAAGGATGTGGAAAAAATGGAAAACGTCCAGCGGATGGCAACAAAAATGATTAGGGGACTGGAACACATGACTTATGAGGAGAGGCTGAGGGAACTGGGATTGTTTAGTCTGCGGAAGAGAAGAATGAGGGGGGATTTGATAGCTGCTTTTAACTACTGAAAGGGGGTTCCCAAAGAGGATGGCTCTAGACTGTTCTCAGTGGTAGCAGATGACAGAACGAGGAGTAGTGGTCTCAAGTTGCAGTGAGGGAGGTTTAGGTTGGATATTAGGAAAAACTTTTTCATTAGGAGGGTGGTAAAACACTGGAATGCGTTACCTAGGAGGTGGTGGAATCTCCTTCCTTCGAGGTTTTTAAGGTCAGGCTTGACAAAGCCCTGGCTGGGATGATTTAATTGGGGATTGGTCCTGCTTTGAGGAGGGGGTTGGACTAGATGACCTCCTGAGGTCCCTTCCAACCCTGAGATTCTATGATTCTATGATTACAAGACAAGACAAGACAGAACAAGTACACTGGGCCAGATTATACACCAGTATAAATCAAAACAACATCTACAGCAAAGCTTCTAGGGCTAGTCAAGTAATTGAAAGTCCTAGCCATTAGCTTCAGTGGGAGCAAGATCAGACCCCAAAATAATTAAAGAAAAATAACAGGAAAATCATACTTTGTTCTTTCATATCATAACCAACTGTGACCGGAGACCCAGGGTAGCCTACTGAGGTCACTCAATTGGGACGAACTGCAAAGAATGGGGCAGATAATCCCCAAAACTGGTAGATTACAATACTTAGATTTACCAAGCCAGCACAAAACAGCTTCTATAATACCTCACTGGTTACCCAGAAGCCAACAACATAGTTCTCTTAAAGTAACCCAGCCTCAGGCCTCCACCCATACACCCAAGTCAAATATGATGAGGATTACTGAAAATCTTATTAATCATATAAAAAAATTCTTCCAATCCCAAAGGATCGGACACATTACCTCCCAGATTAATGAATAGTACGGATTTTACCCAAATACATGCTTACAGCCAATTCTTATTAACTAAACTAAAATTTATTTAAAAAGAAAAGATAGACTATTGGTTTAAAGATAAGTATAGATACAGACATGAGTACAGTTCTTGAGATTAAATTCATAATAGAGATGGTGAGCTTTGTAGTTGCAAATAGTTCTTTTAGAATTAGTTCATAGGTTATAGTCCAATGTTCATATTCAGGGTGGTTCCAGATTAGGACTGGAGATCTCAGCCTTATGGCTTAAGATTCCCCTGCATGAAGCATCAAGCAGATCTGAGATAAAAAGGATCAGGATCCAAGGGTCCTTTATACAGTACCAGGCCTTCTTTGACACGTCGGAGTCCTTAGGCAAACAATGGGCAATCAGAGCAACTTTGAAGTAGCCCTGTTTCCTAAGCATCACCAGTAATTAGCTATACGGATTAACAAAAGGCAATTATCCATTAGGCAATCTATCACAAACTTTAAAGAGACGTAAACAATGACATTATTTCACCCAAGAATTCATCTAAATGTTAATATTCCCTTTTGATCTCTGAATCAATAGCTATAGTGACAGACAAGAACTGTCTGTTTACATAGCTAACATTTAACAAGATATGAATATACACATACAATTAGTATCACCTCTAATTTCTAACAATATAGGTTTACATTTCAAAGATCTAGCCTATCTACCATGGAGTGTCCCTAATTATCATTCACATACTTTTCTAACATGTCTCTAATGGTTGACTCTGGTCATTTATCCTGCAAGCTGCTTAACCCTTTCTGGCCATGCATCACACCAACCATTATATTTAGGTTCAACTTTGCTTTTAACAAATAGACAGCAAAGAATTACTGTATGATTGATTTTAAAAGTGGCTGCCAATAACTGGAAAACCTTTGGGTCTACTAAACAAGGCAGGCATATAAAATTAGCTATTGTACTTAACCCATACATGCAGTCATAGTAGCTGATTTTGCTTGGCTCATGACACTGTAATCAGAATTGGGAACGGGGTTTACAACAATGCTGGTGATGTTGCATTATGATACTATGATCAGTGTTTAAAACTCCCCTGGGTAAAATCCCTGGCCAGAAGGATAATACACAAACAAATTGTCCTTCATTTCCTATATTTCATCCTGTGCTGTCTATGGCTTTCCAATAGGTTCCTAGCTCCCTCCTTGCCAATTAATAATCGTCCAGTCAGTCTCAGTTCACTTTCAGAATGGTGAACATGGAATAATGCTTCCTGTAAGTCACTGACGCACTGTCAGTAGCACATGAAGTTGAGTTATCCAGTTCCATTTCTCTTCTAGCTTTGGTTACACATTTTTTGCCAAATTCACACAAGCAACTTCATCCCACAAATCTGGAAGTCCTTCTTTTGCACCATTCTTTATTAGTAAGTACCTTATCATTAAAGAGAAGCCATTGGGCACATCACCTGCAACTGAAAACGGCTTCTTGTCCTTTGACCCTTCCCAGACCATAACAGTGGAATTCAAGTCCAACGTATTTCTTGCAATGATCTCACACTTTGTGCACCCACAGTTGCCAGGCACCTTGGAGGATAGTTTTATGCCACAAGACACACCATGATACATACATGCAATTTCACAACAGCTGCTATTACGTGATCTTTAGTGAAATCTTTAACAGGAAAGCCCTTAGCATTTTTTATTTAGTGGAAACTGAATTCTTGTATTTTCAGAACTCCATGTGTATTATACTTGGCCCTTCTGCAGGACAATAGGATGCAGTAAGTGCAAAGAGTTTTCTATTTTTTTCTTTTTCTGTGGTCTGCATATGTGCCAGTCACAAGTGCAGCCCCTGATCTAAAAGGAACACAGGGACTTCTCCCTAAATACACCCCAGAGGGGTGTATGTGCTCCACAAATGGGCACAGATGGGACAGGGTCATAGCCCCAGCTCTCTGCACACCACTCAGTAGATGTGAGTAGCATAGCAATGAGCATGCTATCTCTGTGCACTGGGAACTCCAGGAGGATTTTGTGTGGGGCAGAATATCTCCTGTTGCTTCCCCTGGAGCAATGACACTCCACATTTCCCCCCCTTCTCTGCAACACGGGGACGCGCTCTATGGGGATCAGATAGACTGCTATAGGGGATGGAAGGCTTTGGAGGATGACATCCAAATCAATACGAACCTGAAAATGGTTTGGGTTTGTGTCAGCTCTTATACTTTCTGAACAAGCTACCCTTCTCTAATAGAATCCTGATGTAGCATATCCTCTGGGGGCACAAGTGAGATGCCAAGTCTTGAAGGTTGAAAGTCAATGTTAACCCTCAGTCTGATTTCATTTTGGAAATGTGTTCACCCTCTTATAACACTGAACTTCCTCTACCAGCAAAATCAGGCCAAATGTTTTCCCACAACACATAAATGCATCTTACTATTGCTGACCTCTGTAAAATGACCTCCTCTGCCACTTAGCAACATTGGTGTGCGGTGCTGTGTCCCCACTACAGCACAATGTCACTGCTGGAAGTACTATGGCATCCTTAGCAGTTAACTTCCATTGACTGTCTCTAACCTTGTCTCTTCTACCTGTCACAGAATGGAGCTTTCTGGACTCTACATAAAGTACCATGGGGGGAAATGGAGAGCTCAGAAATACAACTGTTACAGAGGCTTCTTGCAAAATAAATCATGATGTCTCCCTTTGCAAATGATTAAGCACTATTTGATTTAATGCTATTGTGGAGGCTTTCGCTGTAATATGTTTTTCTTGCTAGGCAAGGCAAATATTATCAATAATATTGCCACAGAACTACATCAGCAATGCAAACCCATGATATTGTGCCCCCACAAGACACCTTCTGGCTGCCCAGCACGAAACTCAGCAAGCAAGGACATAGGCCACTGGCAACAGAAAAAAATACATTTATTTATTAATCACTAAGCCCGAGGGTTACAAAAATGCCACTGAGAATTAGTGTACTTCCTATTTAAATTATTTAGCATTTTACAGATCAACACAAACTATAAGAGCAGGTAATGCACATAGTTCAGAGCATTAACTGATATTCAGTATGGTATATAATAAGTGTATAACCCAGGGCCAGATGAACTTCTTTTATACCATTTCCATCCAGCTGATGTGTAAAGTCCAGTCTCCTAGACTTGACAGTACTACGTATTACCTGTAGTTCTGGTGCTAGTTAGTTAAAAACCCCACACCATACTGTCCTCCCCTGGAGGACTACACTATAATGGAGTGCCTGGCTCTACCAAACACTGAAGTCTGATCATACTTGCTCAGGTTTTGCTCCATCCTGCCTTTGGTGGACTTCTCTTGTATTCTGTGTCCCTTGGCTTCAGTTTGGTTTATTATTTCCAGCAGGTCTCTTGAGATCCTTTTGCAACACAATAACAATGTTCCTTCTATTGACAGACATCTTGTTTCATTGCCCTCAGGCATATCCAAACCAATCACTATACCCTGGTGTTCCAGGTCTTGTAGGTTTGCTTTGGAATATCCCAACAAGGCTGAAGTAAATAGGATGAAATTCAGTAAGGACAAATGCAGAGCACTCCACTTAGGAAAGAACCATCAGTTGCACACATACAAAATGGGAAATGACTGCCGAGGAAGGAGTCCTACGGAGAGGGATCTGGGGGTCCTAGTGGATCACAAACTAAATATGAGTCAACAGTGTAATGCTGTTGCAAAAAAGCAAGCATCATTCTGGGATGTATTAGCGGCAGTGTTGCAAGCAAGAAACCAGAAGTAATTTTTCCGCTCTACTCCGCGCTGATGAGGCCTCAGCTGGAGAACTGTGTCCGGTTCTGGGCCCCACATTTCAGGAAGGACGTGGACAAATTGGAGAAAGTCCAGAGAACAGATGCCAACTTTTTTCTGTGCTGGTGGGAGTTCACGCCCCCCCCCTCCACCCCTGCTCCAAAGTCCCCACCCTAACTCCGCCCCCTCTGCCCCTATTGGACCCCTCCCCAAATCCCTGCCCCTGCCTCCTCCCCCAAGCGTGCTGCCTTCCCCCTTCCCCCCCTCCCTCCCAGGTTTGCTGCGCAAAACAGCTGTTTTGTGGTGCAAGCACTGGGAGAGAAGCAGGAGAAGCAGGACATGGCGGGGTGGTCAGGGGAGGAGGCAGAGCGGAGGTAGAAGTGAGCTGGGTGCTCCAGCCCCAGAGCACCCACAGAGTCAGTGCCTATGGTCCAGAGAAGAGCAACAAAAATAATTAAAGATCTAGAAAACATGACCTATGAGGGAAGATTGAAAAAATTGGGTTTGTTTAGTCTGGAGAAGAGAAAACAAGAGGGGACATGATAAAAATTTTCAAGTACACAAAAGGTTGTTACAAGGAGATGGGAGAAAAATTGTTCTTCTTAACCTCTGAGGATAGGATAAAAAGCAATGCGCTTAAATTGCAGCAAGGGCGGTTTAGGTTGGACATTAAGAACAACTTCCTAACTGTCAGAGTGGTTAAGCACTGGAATAAATTGCCTAGGGAGGTTGTGGAGTCTCCATTATTGGGGATTTTTAAGAGCAGGTTGGACAAACACCTGTCAGGGATGGTCTAGATCAGGTTTGGCCAACCTGTGGCTCCGGAGCCGCATGCGGCTCTTCAGAGGTTAATATGCAGCTCCTTACCCAGGCACGGATTCCGGGGCTGGAGCTATAGATGCTAACTTCCAGTGTGCTGGGGGGTGCTCACTGCTCAACCCCCTGCTCTGCCCCCACTCCACTCCTTCCTCCAAAGCCCCTGCCCCTTCCCCTGAGTCTGCCATGCCCTTGTTCCTTCCCCCTCCCACCCAATAGCCTCCTGCGCATGTGAAACAGCTGATTGTGGTGGGTGGGGGAGGGGGGAGTAGGCACTGATTGGTGGGGGCTGCCGGCAGGTGGGAAGCACTGGGGGCTGGGGAGCGGATGGGGAGCTGCTGACGTATTGCTGTGGCTCTTTGGCAACGTACACTGGTAAATTCTGGCTCCTTCCCAGGCTCAGGTTGGCCACACTTGGTCTAGATAATACTTAGTCCTGCCTTGAGTGCAGGGGACTGGACTAGATGACCTCTCAAGGTCCTTCCAGTTCTATGATTCTATAAGGCCTTGACCTTCTTTTTTTCAGGCTCAAAGGCCTTTTGCAGTAAGAGAGCCTTGCCTAAATTAAACCAGAGAAGACAATGAACTTGTCTCCCCTAGCATGGCTCTGCTGCCATGAACATGACTAACCCAGTCTGAATGTGACTGATCTTAACTGTAAAGAGAAAATTCCTTAGAGTGAGAGAAGTCACCTGCAAAGAACATTACAGTTCACTGATTAACTCTGAGAACACTGGTGGCATAAGACTCCATCCACCACCATCACAAAGACACAGTAACAGAACCAACGAGAATCTTTTTCTCCATCATCATCATTTCAGCCAGAAAAATCATAGCTGGCAGAGCTATTTTGTCTACTGAACCAGCCCATCTGCTCAGATAGCATAGGCCAACCATATCCAAGAAAGAGTTGGAAAGAGCTTTCATTCTACTTTGCAGAAAAGATGAACTGAATATGAAAGGAACTCCAAGAGGCAGAACATTTTAAATCAGACATTAATGCATTAGTCAGTTTGCCACCTGTGGTGGAGTTTGGTTCCATCATGCACGTAGAAGCTCCACAGCCCTCAGAAATATTGGAGTTTTCCAAAGTGAAACAGATCCAGGCCCTTTCTGACTAGTGTAAACCAACAAAGAACAACTGTGTCTACTGCTAACAGAATGCTTCCCTCACCTGAGAGTCCCACAGGGACTTATCCTAAATAGTTTTGCTCCTCTGAAATAATGCATCTTATAAAACACAAGAGATGGCTTGAGAGAACTGGAAGTTATGGGACAGATGCTCAGCTGATGATAATGGGCATAGCTCCATTGACTTTAATGGAGATAGGCCAGTGTACACCAAACTCGGACCTGGCCCAAACTGTTTTCAGTAGAGAGAATAAGGCTATAAACCAAGGCTGAAATAGGACATTAGCCTAATCCACTCTGACTACCTCTTGGATGAAGTTTTTCTACCACAACTGGGCAGAAGACATTCATGAAGTCGACTAGTGACCTTATAAACCAGATATAATTTACCTTTGCAGGATTTAGATACTGCGGTAATGGGTGCTATAGAAACCCTAAAATGGATAAATATATTATGAAAGAACTGGTTGCATGTGTCATATTGACACACTGAATAGACTTTCCCATCCTGCTACCATCAAAGGGAAAGCCATCTACATTGACAAAATGGAATACTTTTGGTTGTAATACAAAAGAACGCATGGCAGATTTTTTCCTCCTAGTGTCTCTTTAAAATGAATTCTTTTGAGGATTCTATATTTTTTCGTACTAACCATGACAGATTAATACAACTACAAGAACTATTATTTACGTTCCTTTCCATGTTCATGTCCCATATCTTATTACTGTAATTCACTTACCAGAAGGAATCAGAAACTCATTATCTAAATTCAGGTGTGCTTTTGAAAGTGCTGAAAAGCCTACTATAAGACCACAGTCATCATAAACTCATCCCATTATGTTTGAAACCATAGCCATAAGACATATGTACATATTCATCTGTGCCATTCATTTATTCCATTCAGTTGTTTTGAGTATGGAATAGGTGTAATCTCAGTTAATGGTCAGGTGGGCCACAAAGAAATTCTACAGGTTTCTACATCAAACTTGCACCAACCAATTTTTCTGTGTTGAGATGATGGTCCTTGTGGTTTCTCTTCAAAAGGATTGATTCCACTCATTTAGAAATGTACACTGAATGTTGGGTCCAGTAATAAAGTATGCCATAATCTACCTGAATGCTTAGTAAAGAGGCAGCTTGATCTACTGGTTAAAGCAGACCACAGAGAGTCTAGAAACAGGCTTGATTTTCCTCTCACTTAAATTAGTACAAGTCACTCACTTGGAATGCCCTGCATAACTCACATATTCGTGAGTAATGCACCTACCCCAAAATCATTCCAATAAAACCCTTATATCTCACCATTTGTGCGTTTGTGTGTATAAAATCCATTACACATATTTTGTTCAAATATTTATTATGTAGAAACTTTCTGATGTTCATTGGCTGTATATCTGACATGACCCTACTTGGGGAGCTCTGGGAATGTTTTCAACTTTTACCAGCAAAACCAGGTTCCTGCATAGATTCATGATGGTTTTAGTGAAGACATTTAAGCACAGTTGTAATTTACCTTTATACTTCTTGACAAAATCTCAGATAAGCTGAAACATCATTCATAACTCCCTTTTCACTCTCCTGCCATATGCAGAAAATATATAAACTTTACTTATGTAACTATCAATAGAATTTGGTTAGACTCTCTTGAATGGATTTAACTTTCTTCCAATATTCTTCATCATCTAGACATCATGAAAATATACCCTCATACGGGTTTTATTTCACAAATAAAGGCACCACAATATGCCATCTAGTCTTTATTCTGTGTTCTGAAGACCTGCAACTACCAAATATCCCTCAATCATAATTCCACAGTTCTTGCCGTGGTCTAATGGCTTTGGGGGTCATCTTGCTCTATGAATATTTTAGCAGCATTCCCAGGTTTAGTGCTTGAGTCATGGGGATGGGATAACTTCCTATCTATTACAATTGCTCTTAGGGGGCACCTGACAAAGGCAAATCTTGCTGGACCAAATCTCGCATTGTTACCCATTATTTCTGTAACTTTGTCACAAACAGGGCTGTAGGATTTCCCCCTGACAGTCAGTGGTTAAATGGTGGAAGAACTGGAACCAGTTTTTGACAAGCCATAGATGAGACATGAGATCTTAGCTTTGCTCTGGAGCACAGATCCTGCAAAATCAGCCACTATGCCATTCCAGCCACAGCACTCTCAGGTGGGGAACTCTGAGCACAGCTTTGGCCAGTGGACCAACCTTCCATAACAAAACCAAGTCTTTTTATTAGATGAGTCTCAAAAGGAACTCAAACTCAGTATATTCCCAAGATTTGGGAGTGTATAATAGGGGGATAATTTTAGGAAGAACCCTTCTTAGCGTTGCTGACTTTAGTGCAGATGGGTCCTATCATTCCCAACCCAAGAGTACAAGAAGACTTGAAGTATCTCTTCAAAGCAGAGGGACTGAGTAAGATGGAAGCAGGAAAAAATATTGCAACTGCCAAAATCAGGAGAAAGCTTAAGCTGAGGTATATGTTTGATTGCTATTTATGTTAACAATAAAGCAAGCCCTAGAAAGGAGTAAGGATTTGGAGCAAGGTAGGAACTCTACCAGTTTAGAAAATGCCTTACAGATTGTGCTGATCCCACACAAATATGCAAGCCTCCCTTTGAAGGTGAATTCAGGCCACTTTACAAATGTGGCCTTTCATGTTCCTCCTGCAATTCATCAGGATGACAAGGCAATATTCTGACAGATTTAAAACTCTCAGGCACGGTCAAAAAAAATTTTTTTTTTTTTTTTGGTAAGTGAATGTAATGCTTGTGGAAAGTATCAGACTGACAGCATGGAACTCAAAGGCACAGCCATGTGGTACAAGCAACAGCGATTTATGTTTCCCCACATTGTCCTGCTGAAGTGTCTCAATCCTCCTTTGAAAACGTGGTTTCCACAAATTAGAGTGTAGTTCTTTTGCAATGCTGATTCAATCCTTCATCTGCCTGTTCTCTCTAACAACCGGAGTACTAATTAGTGTCAGCTGTAATGGTGGTTTCTGTACTATCAACATTCTGCAACTGGGAATTGGACTAAGACCATCTTCTCATCTCACACTGGGCACCAAACAGTCATCACATCATAATAACTTTTGGTCGCCAGAACCAAGGGTGGTCTAGAGCAGACCAGTAACCCTGGAATGACAAGGCCTGTAGCACTTCCATTTTTCAAACAGGAAAACAAGGCCAATGGACCCCAGGACTGGAAGGAATCCAAAGTTAATGCATCAAGCTCTGAGCACTAAAATGGAAGCCAATGAGATCTATTTTCTATCATTCTTCCTTGTTATGATCCTAAAACTCTCCATATTGGGATTCCACTTTTATCATCAAAATATGTGATCTGCAGTACATACGGAGCCCATTATCACTGATTTCAGATTATCTATCACCCTCAGCTAGCTGTCTAAAATTCTTTTGTCACAATAGTTTTTGTTAAAGACTGATTTATATCCAGGACATTAGATATTCTGGACTCAGGACACTGTGACAAATAAACACTGAGTGCCTAAATACCTTGTTTATTTTAGTTATTAATTCATATTAATCCGAGGGGAGGGCTGTTGTTATCAAGCCAGTTTCTGTTAGTGTGGTTGCTTCAGTTAACTGGGATCAGATTGTAGCCCATTTTTTCACACCATTAAATAAGGTTACGACTACTCTACATATGAAGTGTAATGCTCTTGGTAATTTGTGTGGCTCATGTGTTGTACCATATGCAACAGTTACTTTCTTTTCATTCTCAGAAAATTCAGTTTCAAAATTTAGAGTTAAAAGACTATATATGTTATCATTTTAAACAAAGAAACTCGGACTTGGGGGTCCAGAAATACTGAAATCTTCAGTATTCTGTATTTAGGTTCATGCCCCTGAAAAGCCCTAACACTGGATCCTGCAATGTACATGAGCAATTTCATTATTTTAAAAAAACAAAAAGAACAAAACCCACCTGTAAATCTTTTTTCTCATCCCCAAGAAATCCTTTACAAGAAATGTAAGGAAATGAATTGTGGACTGCCGTCAGTTGAACAATAATCATAAAATTTGAAACAAAAGAATCAGAACAAAGCTTTTTTTAAAGATTCTAAATCACACACAAAACATTTGTTCTGCTCCAGCTCTTTGTGAACTAATTGGCTCTCCTGGAGGGACAGGTAATTGTACTTGACTACACAAGCTGTCCTGAAGCTCCCTTGGAAAGCTCCAGTAAGCTTCCAGTGTTAGCAGCCATCAAGGATTTCACAGGTCAGGCATCAGATCGATACAGCTAAAAGCAGCAGGGACTGCAATGTCGACAGCAGGTTTCAGAAAACGCTGCAAGTGCCAGTTTGTTCCCCTTCATGCAGAAGCTCAAGACAGCTTAATTAACCCTTGGAAAATACAATTTATCCAGAGGCTCTGAGGGTCTGTACTAGGCCTTATTGGTGTACTGATAGCAGAGATACTGTAGCTGGCAACTCTGAATTCCCATTTCCCCCTTTAATGCTATTTCGGTTAGGATGCAAAGAAAACATGATTTTAGGTGGATGTGTTCATCTTGTCCTGAAGAGCATGCTACAGGAGGCCACTGAGGAAGGTGTTTTGTTAGAACTCACATGTGATTTCAGCAGGAGCCCGGCCCAGCAGGAGCACTGATCCCGGGTTGTGGGTATGTATGTGTATATGTGTGGTGTGTGTGTGTGTGTGTGAGAGAGAGTGCACTATCTCCCACGGGTCTAAAAGCTTCTCTGCCCTCTTGTAAAGATGTTCCCTTGTTAGTTGTCTATTTTTACTGTCTTTTAATACCATATGGCCATGAAAAGTGCAGACAAGGTAATTTTCTGCATCCCAAAACACCTACATTTTAGAAGACAAAGAACTTGCTGGGGTGACAGACCAGTAAGAAGTTAGCTTGTCTGATGTGATATTCAAATTTGTGTCTCCAAGGTCAGGCCAATAGGCCAAGGGGTATTTTCCTTCCACAGTTCTTTTCAAGCTAAGGAAAGCTTCTGAGCAGACATGTATAAAACTAGGAAAAAGAAAAAAAATCCTGGAGTTAGTGAGGCTTAGCAATTTTACCATAAAAATGTGACTGTGAATTCAGTTTACAGATAATTTTGAATATTAAATCTACTTATTTTTACATTAGTTATGTTTTTAATTTGTAAAATATCAATTAATTCATGGTAATAGATCTTCTTGAGTTTATATTTACTGTCATTAGTGTAGGAATACATGTAGCTTTTGTTCCAGAACAGTGAACAGTGCTGGGTAGATACCACTTTCCTTCCACTGGTTCATTACCATTTCTGATCAGTTACAGGTTGTATGGATGAGTAGCCTGGAGTGGATTAACTCAAATTAAAGAGGGTTGGGGTGTGTGTAGGGGGAGGGAAGGGGGGGTGTACAGTGCCATACATATTCTACCATAAACTTAAACTTATATGTGAAGACTCATGGCATTAACTATGAAACTCTGAATCCATATTCTCACATCCAGCAACATACAAAACTAAGAATTTATTATCAAATAGGACATACTGAACAGTGAACAGCCTAAGATTATAAAGAACAATGTGAAGCCAGACAAAGTTCATGGGTCTTTTTTTAAACTCAGTGACAGAATTAGTGCACAAAAGGAATCTAGTGGATTTATTTAATATAGCTGGACTTGTAAAGTTTCCATATAATCTTACTTGCAAAATGAATTCACATTTTCTGGGATATAAGGACTGTCAGAGGCAGTGACAGACATTGTCCGAAGGCCTACAGTTGAACAGTAATGATAGATGGCAGCATATCAGGCTGATGGGAGGTATCTTGTGGGGTGCCACGAGGTGCAGTGTAAGGTCTAGTCTCATGTGACATCTGTATTAATGATCTGCGAGAGGGGATAAACAAAGCTTTGATGATATATATCAAGGGCCAGATTGTGCCTGACCTTACCCAGGTGTGCAAGTGGGGAAGATGCCCTGAGCCTCCCCCTCTGTTAAAGAACTTGTGTGCAGGATTTGCGTTGGGCTCCCAAGGATAATCCCGTCTCTCCCCAAGAGGGCAAGGATTGGGCAGGGAATTGGCCAGCCAAACAGTGCAGCATATGCTATGCAATGCTTCCCAGAACTCCCAGTGGGCTAGTGGGCGTGGTTCTGCATTGTCCCCACGGGCCTGTTCCTATCAGGCACAATAGAGCCATAAATTAAAATTAAGATGTGATGCAAAGCCTGGTAGGGAGAGAGATAATATACAGAGGGGTTAGAAAACATGCAGGTAAGAAAAGAAAGCGATTTATCCTGGAAATACACCAGCAAAAATAATCTGAAATACTAATATTCATCCCAGGGGAAATACCTAGAAAACAGCAATGCTCTATCTGACACTGGCTGTCAATGGAGTCAGCAGTCTTTCTAGCAGCCAAGGAACAGCTGAGCAGAGGGGCACCCCTGGTATGTATCCTGAGCAGTCAGGAGCAAGGGGAGGTATAGGTACCCCTAGGGCAGCGTCAGGCCACCACAATTTCCCTTTTAGAGAAATCTTCCACTGCAAAAGTAGGAGCAGAACCAGAACGGAACTCGAAAATCAGGAAAAGTTTTCTAAGAGTAAGATCTGCTACACTGTAGAAAAGTTTCATAACAAGTTGAGTAATTCCCGTTGCTATGGGATATTTAAAGGCAGAATGAAGAAGACCCAGATAACAGTGTAGGTAGTGTCAGCTGGGTGATTCACATTTACTGTTAGGGTTTAGTTCAGTAACGTACAAGTTTTGTTTCCAAGTGAAGGACAACTGAACAGGGTCACGGGAGATCTGATTTCTATTCCCAGCTCTGCCACTGACCTCTTATATGACCTTAGGCAAGTCATTTAACTTCTCTCTATCTCTTTTTTCCCTTTCACTAATGGTCTGTTTCGTCTATTTAGACCATTAGGGCTTTGAGGCAGGAAATGTCTCTTACTATGTGTTTGTAAAGTGTCTCCCACAAATGGGTCGTGATCTCAGTTTGGACCTCTAGGCACTACTGTAATAATAAGAAGAAAAATCAACATTGGGATTAGCTGGAGTCCATGTGAGCTAGAAGCGCCTGGGAATAGTACAAAGTTTTGCCGTTAATTATGTAGCTTGTAACTTGTGTTTAATTAATTAATATGGAGATGGACTGTGCTTGAGTGCTGCTGGAAAGTGTTGGTTTCTAAATTGGTTACATTACTCTTTTCATCCATATCGCTCCTTGGAATTGTTCTTTTTAAAGATCCAATGTAAGCATTTTGTTAAGGAATTCCAAGCAGATTCAGAGGTACTCAACCAGCAAAATTTTGTGAGGATATGGCTTGGGTTAGTCAGGAGCCTTCCAAAGGGAGTTTCACTCTGACTTGTTCCAAGAAGAATTATAGTTCATTACATCTGCAAAAATAAAATCTCTAAATAGCTTGTCCACATGGTGGCATAATGCCCAATATGGCAGTGTGATTTCTAAAGCGTACTAATGTTTCTAACAGCACTATGTTAAAGCACACTAGGCACTTTTAGTTAGCACTGGCAGGGTCTACATGGATCAGTTAATGAGCACCCCAGTAGTGCGCTTTAGAAATCACACCCCTGAAGTGCGCATTACTCCACTGTATAGACAAACCCTAATTCTTCTGAAGCACTATTAATTTGGCTGTGTGGTATAGCTTGCAAACTCCATTTTAATACTAGCAAAGAGCTAGACTGCTCCTATAAAATAGCCTGGAAAGTAGTTCCTTACAGTAATGATGTTGCATAGTAAAGCCAAATCAAAGGCAGTGGTACAGATTCTCCAGTGTGGTGTAGTCACTTTGTACCACACTGCCTAGGCAATCTGGCTCTGAAGCTAGCATAGTCAGTCCCAGGAGACTCCCTGCAGTGCTAGGGATGATCCTGGGATTCCATACAGCCTCTTTTGCCCCTGCTTGCTGATGATGTAGCAGGGAAAATGTAGCAAGGCTTGGATGGTCCTAAGCTGAGCTGATGCCTGGCTGCATTTTAGACCTCTCAAGGTTATTAACATCTAGCATAAATAAGAATAGCCCAAGAGACTGCATCAGCTCAGTGCAGAGCCACACAGTGACAATAGTGTCAGGAGAGTGCAAAGTTGAGCTTTAATGCACTTTTACACACACACATGCCTGATTTATGCTGTGGGTGGTTTGCCCACAGCAGAGAAGGTGATCCATTATTTTTTTACTAGTGGGAAAACTTGTCAAGTATTGACAAACAGCTAATTTTCAATCTAACCCCAACAGGGCCTTCATTTTTGCATCTACAAAATTGCAGAGACATTTTTTTCCATAATACTTTGTGCCTCGAAACTTGCATGACTTCTATATCTAAGTCCCTGATTGCCTTAGTCCACAAAATTGGAGTCCAGCTCCTGAAAATTTAACTTTAATGCCACCACGGAAACTGAATGGAGAAGTTCTTCAGTTCTTGATACTGCATTTCCAGAACAAACACCATTACAGAATGAAAAGGAGTACTTGTGGCACCTTAGAGACTAACCAATTTATTTGAGCATAAGCTTTCGTGAGCTGCAGCTCACTTCATCGGATGCATTCAGTGGAAAATACAGTGAGGAGATTTATATACACACAGAACATGAAAAAATGGGTGTTATCATACACACTGTAAGGAGAGTGATCACTTAAGATGAGCTATTACCAGCAGGAGAGCGGGGGGGAGGGGGGGGGAACCTTTTGTAGTGATAATCAAGGTGGCCATTTCCAGCAGTTAACAAGAACGTCTGAGAAACAGTGTGGGGGAGGGGGGAAATAAACATGGGGAAATAGTTTTACCAGTCCACACAAGAGATCCACTTCCTGGACACTATGGTGCTAATAAGCGATGGTTACATAAACACCACTCTATACCGGAAACCTACTGACCACTATTCCTACCTACATGCCTCCAGCTTTCACCCAGACCACACCACAGGATCCATCGTCTACAGCCAAGTTCTACGATACAACCGCATTTGCTCCAACCCCTCAGACAGAGACAAACATTTACAAGATCTCTATCAAGCATTCTTACAACTACAATACCCACCTGCTGAAGTGAAGAAACAAATTGACAGAGCCAGAAGAGTACCCAGAAGTCACCTACTACAGGACAGGCCCAACAAAGAAAATAACAGAACGCCACTAGCCATCACCTTCAGCCCCCAACTAAAACCCCTCCAACTCATCATCAAGGATCTACAACCTATCCTGAAGGACGACCCATCACTCTCACAAATCTTCGGAGACAGGCCAGTCCTTGCCTACAGACAGCCCCCCGACCTGAAGCAAATACTCACCAGCAACCACACACCACACAACAGAACCACTAACCCAGGAACCTATCCTTGCAACAAAGCCCATTGCCAACTGTGTCCACATATCTATTCAGGGGACACCATCATAGGGCCTAATCACATCAGCCACACTATCAGAGGCTCGTTCACCTGCACATCCACCAATGTGATATATGCCATCACGTGCCAGCAATGCCCCTCTGCTATGTACATTGGTCAAACTGGACAGTCTCTACGTAAAAGAATAAATGGACACAAATCAGATGTCAAGAATTATAACATTCATAAACCAGTCGGAGAACACTTCAATCTCTCTGGTGACTCGATTACAGACCTAAAAGTCACAATATTACAACAAAAAGACTTCAAAAACAGACTCCAGCGAGAGACTGCTGAATTGGAATTAATTTGCAAACTGGATACAATTAACTTAGGCTTGAATAGAGACTGGGAGTGGATGGGTCATGGGTCATTACACAAAGTAAAACTATTTCCCCATGTTTATTTCACCCCCCACCCCCCACTGTTCCTCAGACGTTCTTGTTAACTGCTGGAAATAGCCCACCTTGATTATCACTACAAAAGGTTTTCTCCCCCCCCCGCCCCCCGCCGCCCACTCTCCTGCTGGTAATAGCTCATCTTAAGTGATCACTCTCTTTACAGTGTGTATGATAACACCCATTTTTTCATGTTCTGTGTGTATATAAATCTCCTCACTGTATTTTCCACTGAATGCATCCGATGAAGTGAGCTGCAGCTCACGAAAGCTTATGCTCAGATAAATTGGTTAGTCTCTAAGGTTCCACAAGTACTCCTTTTCTTTTTGTGAATACAGACTAACATAGCTGCTACTCTGAAACCTACCATTACAGAATGTTACATATTAAAATTTTGAAACCAGCTCTTTATTCATCTACCACCATGGTGTATGAGCTGGACGCAGAAACACCCAACAATTTTTTTTAAGAAGTGGCAGAAACAGGTCATTTGGGAAAGTACCTAGATGAAACTTGGCAAGAGAGGTTTGTTTCGGGTGAGTGGAACCTTGAACAATGGTATCACTGCTGCAAACAGAACATACAAAACACTCAGCGTTAAATCTTGGCCATAGAGACTGGTTCGATTTTCACAATGATATCACAAAGTGGGCAGCCGTTTGCATTTCATTTATTTAGATTTTAAATAATTCACTCATCTCTGTTCTATCTGCATGTATATGAAAATTGTGCAAAATAAACCATTATCAAATCATAAACTCTTCTTATCTGAGCATTAATACCATCATCACAGTAATTGAGCTCCCTCACACGTCCAGGCCTAATTACCACCCAATAACCCACTTGTTCCCCTCCCTCCTTTCAAACCAATGCTTTTTTAAAGCCTATGTTGTTGTCAGCTAGGCCTGGTAACATGCTCTGAGTTCCAACAAAAGGGGTAATAATTCGCAGAGTTAAGGGACCTTCATTGAAAACACCCTGTCATAAATATAAAGGGAAGGGTAAACACCTTTAAAATCTCTCCTGGCCAGAGGAAAAACCCTTTCATCTGTAAAGGGTTAAGAAGCTAGGATAACCTCGCTGGCACCTGACCAAAATGACCAATGAGGAGACAAGATACTTTCAAAGCTGGAGGGGGGAGAAACAAAGGGTCTCTGTCTGTCTGTGTGATGCTTTTGCTGGGGACAGAACAGAAATGGAGTCTTAGAACTTAGTAAGTAATCTAGCTAGATATGCGTTAGATTCTGTTTGTTTAAATGGCTGAGAAAATAAGCTGTGCTGAATGGAATAGGATATTCCTGTTTTTGTGTCTTTTTGTAACTTAAGGTTTTGCCTAGAGGGATTCTCTGTGTTTTGAATCTGATTACCCTGTAAGGTATTTACCATCCTGATTTTACAGAGGTGATTCTTTTTACTTTCTTCTATTAAATAAGAAACTGAATGCTTTTTCATTGTTCTTAAGATCCAAGGGTTTGGGTCTGTGGTCACCTATGCAAATTGGTGAGGATTTTTATCAAACCTTCCCCAGGAAAGGGGGGGTAACGTTTGGGAGGATTTTGGGGGGAAAGACGTTTCCAGACGGACTCGTTCCCAGTAACCGGTGTTAGACGTTTGGTGGTGGCAGCGAAAGTCCAAGGGCAAAAGGTAAAATAGTTTGTACCTTGGGGAAGTTTTTAACCTAAGCTGGTAAAATTAAGCTTAGGAGGTTTTCATGCAGGTCCCCACATCTGTACCCTAGAGTTCAGAGTGGGGAAGGAAACTTGACACACCCTGACTACAGCCATGTGAGCTCCACTGCCTCAGCTGATATTGGCTGCTGTGGTGCATCACATGGTGGATATGGGCAGTCTCTCAAGCAGTCAGGGTTTTATAGTATACTGTTGTATACTAAAATATAGGGAATTGTAGATCAAATATAGCAGGGACCGGCAATCTCTGGCACACGGCCCGTCAGGGAAAACCATTGGCGGGCCGGGACAGTTTGTTTACCTGCAGCATCTGTAGGTTCGGCCAATCGCAGCTCCCACTGGCCATGGTTTGCTGTTCCAGGCCAATGGGGGCTGCGAGAAGCGGCACAGGCCGAGGGATGTGCTGGCTGCAACTTCCTGCAGCCCCCATTGGCCTGGAACGGTGAACCACGGCCAGTGGGAGCTGCAATCGTCCGAACCTGCAGACACTGCAGGTAAACAAACTGTCCCGGCCCGCCAGTGGATTTCCCTGATGGGCCACGTGCCAAAGGTTGCTGATCCCTGAAATACAGCAACACCACTTTGAACTGCATCAAAAACACAGGCATAAAGTGCTCCCAGCATACGAACGTTGCACTCTCAGGGTAATGTTTAAACTGGAGCACTTTATTAAAACTTTTTCAACAGAATAAGCTCACACAGTCCATTGCTGGAGTGTTTGCAAGGAACTCAAACCTCTGCTGAAACCATACTGTATGCCAGAGCTGTAACCTTTTCAGCAAAATCCAAACTGTAAAGAGACAGCTGGGGAAATGCATTCCAGCCAGTTTTGCATAATAAATCAAATGCTTTTCTCCTCCCCAGATTGGTCTATATTTACATAAAAGTGCACATTATTTCTTTTGAGCAGAATATAAGGAAGTAAGTAGCTAAATTTCTAAATGATCTTCAGATATAGCCCCATACAGACAGCATTGCAACAATTCAGTCTCAAAGGCATGGCTTGCTGTAGCCGTGTCCACTAAACTCTAAATAAGCATTTAAAAATTCTATTCCATAAAAGAATAGTGCAGCAGTTTGGGGCAACTAGGGAAACAGTGTCCAAGATGTCTATCTTGGGAGCATCAGAGTGAGTCATTCCTCTGAAGCAGTGGACTGGTGGGATTGTGGCTGTCTGGGACATGCAGTGAGAGCTTGCTAGGGATCACAAACTTTGCACTGGACACCTCCAAAGGAATTATAATAAAATAAAATAAAAGGTGACACAAAGTGCAACCCTGCCAAACCCAAGAATGTGGAAAAGATAGTGCTGTAGTTACCATTCATGGGTGAGCAGCATATTCTTCAACATAGAGAAAATCATTTGTGTCTCTTATATAAACATATTAAATGACTGCAAATCTACGCTGGAGACTAATAGTGAGGGCTGCAATTTCTCTGATTGCATAGAGGCTGTATTAGAAACAGATTCAGCAAAGACTGGAGGAAAATCCCATTAAAATAGAATACAGAGGTAAAGGCTTCATTTCGACCTTGCTATGATAAAAGGGTCAGTCAGGTCTATCATCATTGGACCATAACCTGCTAAAGCACTTAAGTCTAAATAGATCATGGGTAAATAAAGTATCCAGTGTCCTGGAAAGCTTATATGAAAAATATGCTGACAATGTTTGCCCCTGGACTGAGTTGGGAAAAAAGTTTTCAGGCTGAAATACACATGACTGCATGCTCCATTGTGAAACAATACCAGGGCCTTCCAGAGCCGAAAGACTGTACCATCTCTTCAGGAATCAGAAAGAGAAAACTGAAGGAGAACATTATAGGAGTTGAGTTAGAAAAGCTGGAAAAGACAGCAAGCCATAGCCCTTTGCAAAATGACCACTTTAGGGACATAGATGCGTGGCTCTGATAAACGTAAAGGACTAGAAAGAAATTCTTAGAAACAAGTTCATACCCTGCTGTGGGGAAGATAGCAAGGACTAGGTAGTCTAAAGGAAGAAAGGGGGCTGTGTCTGTGTGTTGTTTGTCCCTGTGTGTATTACGCCACAAAAGACGCTATGGAAAACTAATGGAGAACATGGTTAGATAAAGTGCCTTATTAGCCATGACCTCAAGAAGAGCTGCCTGAAGCTCAAAAGTTTGTCTCGTTTATCAACAAAAGTTGGTCTAAAAGATATAACTTCACCCACCTTGTCTTTCTTATTAGCTATATAATTTTCAACAGAGATTGTACGTCCTCCAAAATAGAAAGATCTTATCATAGGCTGGCTGTCTCTTTAAGACAAGCAGGGTTCAGCCTTGTCTATGCCCTAGTAGTTATCATAGTATCATAGAAGATTAGGGTTGGAAGAGACTTCAAGAGGTCATCTAGTCCAACCCCCTGCTCAAAGCAGGACCAACACCAACTAAATCATCCCAGCCAGGGCTTTGTCAAGTCAGGCCTTAAAAACTTCTAAGGATGGAAATTCCACCACTTCCCTAGGTAACCCATTCCAGTGCCTCAGCCTTACTCGTGATCTAGCCACTTAGTGGTAATTAGGGATCCCAGCTGACTCCAGCTGTGGTGGACCACACAGGATATGTCTACTCAGCAAAGAAAAACCCCCGGCTGCCCCATGTTAGCTGACTCAAGCCTGTGGGGCTTGGGCTATTTCATTGCTGTGTAGATTTCTGGGCCCAAGCTGGATCCCAGGCTCTGGGACCCTGTGGGTTGGTAGACTCCCTGGCATGGGCCAGCCGGGGGTTTTTCTTTGCAGTGTAGACATACCCTTAGAGCTGAACTCAGTTAGAGGGGGAGATTTAGGAGAGAGGAACTAGGAGGAGGTCCCTCTCTGGGAAAGGCCCACAGGTAGCAGGTTAGGTTCATTGTGGAGGAAGTCATGAGATAATGCTTGAAAGTGGAAGAATATCCCAGGTAAACTGCTGGAGTCCCTGGGAAAGGGAGGCAGTGTGGGGAATCCTGCTGAGGAAGAAGCAGACTAGGAGGAACTCCGCAGGGCCAGGAGTAGGGAAAAAGCAGAGGGTTTTAGCATGGTCTGAGGGGGAAGAAGAAGTCATGGGTTTAGGGATTTATTGGACCTACAGTTGGACCTTTCGTTACCCTACAAGGGGATTGAACTGATATGGCTTGAGGACCAGGCCACGGAAAACCCAGATAGAGACAGGCCATTACAGAGCTAAGGAAGTGGCCACCAGGAAATGTTAGAGATGAAGACTCCCTGCAACATTATGGCTAGGCATGGTGCTGTGCCCATGAGGTGAGGTGCACTATGATAGGCCCTTTCTGCAGTTATGAGGACTATAACACAGACAGCTCTCAGCAACTGTTCAACTATGAACCAATATTAAATCCTGAAAGCCTAGGGTCTCTTTCACAGTTAGCAGTGGGGCAAAAGATTATTTAGAAAAGTTTCTTGGAGTGTCTGGCACTGGCAGGTATATTTCCTCACATAATGGAACAAACATTTGGTTCAAACATAGGAACATGTTATATGGAGGATGTGCTCATTATAGGTATAAATTAGGAAGCTCCTTTAGCAAAACAGCAGTCTATTTCAAAGGGTCATTCTCTGGTCAGATTTACTCCAAAACAGCCTACTTTTACAAAACCCAGGGGCAATATATTTCTGCTGGTTTTTCTTCCTTCCTTTTTTTTTTGAATTCCAGAGAAACAAGCAACTTAAAGTAACTGACACATATTTGTGTGTATGTGTGTCTGTGTTGCCCCTATGTTGTTTACAGCCCTACCATCATGGCATCCAACTAGACAAGTGCCACTCATCTTCTTTTAAGAACCTGATTGATTTTTCATTGTTCTTAAGATCCAAGGGTTTGGGTCTGTGTTCACCTGTACAAATTGGTGAGGATTTTTATCAAGACTTCCCCAGGAAAGGGGGTGTAGGGCTTGGGGGGATATTTTGGAGGAAGATGTCTCCAAGTGGGCTCTTTCCCTGTTCTTTGCTTAATACGCTTGGTGGTGGCAGCATAGGGTTCAAGGATAAGGCAAAGATTGTGCCTTGGGGAAGTTTTTAACCTAAGCTGGTAAGAATAAGCTTAGGGGGTCTTTCATGCAGGTCCCCACATCTGTACCATAGAGTTCAGAGTGGGGAAGAAATCTTGACATGTTTATTCCCCGCCCCCCATTGTTCCTGACACATTCTTGTCAACTTCTGGAAATGGCCCACCTTGATTATCACTACAAAATGCCTCCCGCCCTCCGCTCTCCTGCTGGTAATAGCTCACCTTACCTGATCACTCTTGTTACCGTGTGTATGGTAACACGCATTGTTTCATGTTCTCTGTATATATAAAATCTCCCCACTGTATTTTCCACTACATGCATCCAATGAAGTGAGCTGTAGCTCACGAAAGCCTATGCTCAAATAAATGTGTTAGTCTCTAAGGTGCCACTAGTACTCCTTTTCTTTTTGTGGATACAGACTAACACGGCTGCTACTCTGAAACCTGTCATCTGGAGTGGTGGTCACAGATTGGCCCCTCCTCATTGGCTTCCCTCATTCCTGCCTGCTGATGTGTCACTGCTAAGCCAGGGCTGTATGCAGCAAGCCAGGTTTACCCTTCCAGTCCTTTGCCAGCTATTTGAATCTGATCTCAGAAGGCAGCCAAGGCTTCTTCCCATCTCCCTTGCCCCATCTGGCTTCTGAGTGCAATACAGTATGGCTGGAAATGGGGGGAAATAGGGCCTCAACAGCAGCTGCACATTCCCTTTGTAAGTAAGGCAGCCTTGATGTGAAGGAGACAGGACTCCAGAGAGATTAGAGAGGCAGGGCTGAGGTTACTGCAGGCAAAGGGGGCAAGGGAAAAAAGTGGGGAGAGGAAGGGACATGTGGCTGGCAAAGACACAGAGGTGAAGGGGAAATAGAGATGGCAGAAAGAGTTGGGGAGTGGGGACCACTGCAGGGACAAATAAGGGAAGGAAGGATGGCTGGTGGCTAATGCAAAGGTCTGGGAGTTCCCTTCCTACCTTTGCCACTGACTTGCTCTGTGACTTTGGAAGAGTCAGATCACTCCTCAGTTCCCCCTCTGCAATATGGGATAACAATACTGACCTACCTCACAGGACGGTGAGAGCACCTTAAGCTCCTTGGCTGGAAACAGAACTATTGCAATCAAGTTACTGTGCTGGCAATGTCTGTGTGTGGCCATACAGCCCCTCGAGGATGAGGCTCCACCCAGAGTGGGAGGACAATTGACCTAGGAAGTAAGTAACCCTGAGAGGAAGGTTCAAGAAGGAGAAGCTTCCTGCCCAAGGGTCAGTGAAGTGTTTTTAGAGTCAGCAGCAGGAGGGGAGTTGCCCCCACTTCCAGTCATAAACACAAAAAATTCCCAAGAAGGCGACAATGAGGTCCTGCAACACTATTAATGTATTATCATTAGATGGGAGAGACAGGCTGAATGAGACAAAAGCTCACTCACTTCACACCCTGATATTCACAAAAATGTCACTAGCGGAGCTATCTAAAACTTGGCTGCATTGTGCCTGTGTGTCATAACTAGAAAGTGAAACCATCTATAAAATAAAGAAAACATGAAACTGACCCATCTATTCTCAGGGGTCAAACTGAGAAAATGGTGACAACGTAAGTTAATAAAGGAAGATACCTTCGATTTTTGTTGTTAGCACAGCTGAGATTTTTCATTTAACAGTGTTGCCAATTCTCATAATTTTATCATGAATCTCTCAATATTTGGTGTTTTTCTTAAAATTCTAACTCTTGGGGTCATGTAATTACTTGAAAATCTCAGCTTTCATTTAAAAAAAAGTTCCTATCATTCATGGTTGTGAAGAAAAACTGGAAAATGTGAGCCCTAAAAGTTTAAAAACCAGAAGACAAACAGAAAGTTTTAAAATATTTTAATAATCTCCATCTCATGATTTTTGGGGAGCTGGATACATGATTCTTGATCTCTTGGGATTGACAATACTGAGTATATATAATTTTTAACCTGACCATTTCAAAGCTGAATTTTCCTGTTACAAGGAACACACTGAGTTCACAGGATTGGTGTGGAAGTCTTAAAGCCTTTCCCAGAGAAAAGAGAAGCAGTATCCAAAGTAAACATTCTAAGAACGTCACAAAACTGAGGTGATTTTTAGCTGTAGCTATGTAAAATGGAAGTTTCCAGCTAGCTTGCCTGTTGTCCAATATATACGCAATAAATCCAACAACAGAGTCCTTAAAAAGGATAGTCTTTGGCTTTGGACTAGCAAATGCAATAAAGTATTTAAATAGACCAAGATGCTGCAGATATCTGCTATGTACATTTTTATTTAAATCAGAATTGTTAGCCTGTGACAATTCACCTAAATGTCAGAGGTGATTTTATATTACACAAAATGCCAATGGGACTGAAAGGCAAATTGTTTTCAGAACTTTAATTTAAAACAATAAATTGGCTCGACTTAAAAAAGACAAAGAGGGGGAGAGAGAGAGACACTCCAAAGTATTTTATTTGGAATTAGGAAATTCCATGCATTTCTAAATGGTAGAAAATTTAGTGATTACAGATCATAAACCTCTTGTTAAATTTTTTGGACCAAAAATGAGTATAACAGTTGTAGAAGCTGCTAAATTACAAAGACAGGCTCTGATGATAGTATCTTCTTACTATGGGTGAGATTCTGCAAGCTTTACCCATGTTGAATAATGCCTTACTCTGCACATAGTCCTGCAGAAATCAATCAAGTCACTGGGGCTCCATGCAGGTGCAGGAGTTTGCCTGAATGCTTCTCACTGCAGGCTGAAGGCTTACAGTGTTACTCAACATGAGTAAGGCTAGAAGACTCTACCAGAGCAGGCTCAAACCATCTGAAACATACAGAAATGCTGATGCATTCTCCTAGCTGCCACTGCATTTGAAGAATCCACCCTCACCAAATCCAGTTTTCAGAATCTCTTTTTGGGAAGAATTTATCCAATCCTGCCCGAAAAATTATAGCAGAGACTGAAAATAATGCTATCCCCAAAATGATAATCCTTTGTGCAGGGGAAAGTTTAGATGATGAGCAACTTTAACCCATAGCTATCTGAAGAAGTGAACTCATAACTAGAGAGAGAGACTGAATTTTGGAATGTCTGTGTGTAGTACCAAAAGCTTTGAGGCCCAGATACATTTAGTGGAACCACTTGAAAGCCACACTGGAAGGGTTAAAATGAAAGCTTTCAGCAGAAACTAACTTTGGTGGCCAAATTTGTACTAGGTTATATAGAACTGGTGAATGCACAGAGTGATGTGTACCAACAGGCCTGTAATGTGCCTGTCAGTGCATCCTGCCGTCTTTTGAAATATGTTAAGAACCCAGGCCAGAGAATGACAAGCAAATGTTCCTCATAACTGTATTTGATACAAAAGGTGGCCAAAGATGAATGCCTGAAGTCAAACCAGCAAAACCACTTCAAGTTCTGAGAAATGGGCTTGTTACATACAGATTTACAAAAGTCTTTTCAGACAATGACCCTCATTTCACATCTGAGAAACTCCAAAATATTCTTAAAGAAGAATGGTATGAAACAAGTAGACTGGTTTCTTACCCTCTTGAAGTGTTTTGTCCAAACTTTACTGAGCAATAGAAAAAGCTACATCATTCAGGTATATCAGTCAGTTGGTAGCAAATGTTATCTTTTCTTACTGTGCTGAACCACAGACAAAAATACAGAAAAGACCAGCTGAGTAATTTTAGAAACATGATTTTAGAACCGGACTTTCAGTCTCAGGACTTCATACAGCAAAACAATTATAAGAGGAACAAGTAGAAAAATGAAGAAGCAAAAGAATGACAAACAATCAGATATTCTCTTCTAAACAATAGAATCCTGGTTCTGTTGAAGTCAATGGGATTTTTGCCCTTGACTTCAGTGTGACCGCAGTTGTCCTCCAGGCATTTCCAGTAGGAAAAAAGAGGAAGGTAAATGTAAAGGTACTGTGTACTGTAACCAAAATGGTGAAATGATTGAAAGGTATTGAAATAATTGATCTTTTAAATATAAAATATTTTGGAGAACTTGAGAAGAATAGGTTTACTTTATCCTGATTTGATAGACTGATTTGCATCATTGGGCAATGAAGAGGTTTTAGATATTATGCAATCTATTTTAGTGATCAAGTAAATCAATTATCTTGTGATCAAGGAAACCAATGTATCTGTGTATAACTGGGAAACTTATTTTTATATGAGTTTGGATATTAAATACATTTTTTGCATATTCTTATATCCTTAGTTCAGTAACTAAATGGGTTAATTTTCTAAGGTTATAGACATGCACTAAACTGGAATTCTTCTGGTATGTTGTGACTGCTTGGAAAAGCTTAGAACAGTATAGGTAATATGCTGTTGCAACTAATGTTCTAGTCTACATCCACCTTTAATTAGTTTAGAGACAGCTGTGCTTGAAAACTACTAGAAAAGTGTGCTCAGTTGTAAGTTAGATAGTCTGTTCCTTTGATCTCTAACTCATTGGTTTAATAAAACGCGTGGGGATCATCATGTATCAGCAGGTAACAGACTACACCATAGTTCCAAGAGAAGCAAACTGATAAACATCGGTTTGGTTTGGTTTGGTTTCCTTTAGCATCTCAGAATCCTGCTATGTATCCATTAACTGTGCCATTGTAAATCCTTCATCGTACTGTCTCTGAAGCAATGACTAAGTTGTGTTCCAACTTTAACTAAATCCTAGGAACAACTAAAGGGAGAAATCTCAGTGCTGTGACCAAACTAATAAAGATAGGTTTCAGAGTAGCAGCCGTGTTAGTCTGAATCTGCAAAAAGAAAAGGAGTACTTGTGGCACCTTAGAGACTAACAAATTTATTGCTCACGAAAGCTTATGCTCAAATAAATTTCTTAGTCTCTAAGGTGTCACAAGTACTCCTTTTCTTTTTGCACATAAATAAAGTCCTCCTTTACTGCATGTTGTGCCTGTATTCCACTTTTAACTTCTTCCTACTTCACAACAATAAGAGGTTTTAAACATTTTTACTACATATTCTCAAGCTTATTTTAGACAAAAGAGTTGTTCTTACTAAAAGCAATAGTTTGATGCATAAACTACAAACTATTTGATTTTTTCCCCAACCCTTCTAAAAAAATCCTTGAATGATCTTACACGTGAGCATCATAATATGTCACATGGGACAATCCATCACCGACTAGCTGATGCACATCGTAAGATATGTTTTATATATAGTTTTTTGTCAAATTGCTCCTCAGTAAATATATTTCACAAGGTCTTGGGAAAATCAATGAGAAATCACTCAAAATATTCAAAATAGAATACAGTGATTAATCAATTTTTAAAAAATTAGAAAGTCTTTATGATGCCAAAAGAAGAAAACTAAGTTATTTTTAGTCTTTTGTTTATAATAGTCTTTTGAAATCTGGAATAGAGCATGTCTCCTGTGCTTATTCCATTCGTTAGACCTGAATTTCCTCCCTCTCCTCTATTATATGGACCTCGGTGAAAGTATCAGGCCAGCTCCGGAAGTAGAATTTACTTGTTTTAGTCTAAAATTCCAGGCCAGCCCAGGATCCTGGAGGACCCCAAAGAGAGAAAAGGTCATTTAAGTGCTGCATCTTAGTAGATGAAGTTGGACTCATTTACACAGGTAAGTCAATCCCATGTAGGATCTTAAAAAGTCCTATGTTGCTGTGTGATTGAATAAATGCTGGGAGCAATCCAGCTACCCTCCCCCATCACAAACACTTGGAGCTGTGAGGAGGGTGAAAAAAATGAGAGGGACTTTAAGAACGTACTCTGAATTCACTTCCCCTTTTCCTTAGTCTTGTACCTGTCTTACTGAACTTCCACAGCAGTTTTCCTCTCCACTTGCTTCTTCCTTCCCCCATTTCATGTTTCTCATGGCCTATTGTTCTACTTCCTCTTCTCTCATTCTCTGACCTTTACCCTTTACTGATACAATTAGGGAGTTGAAGGATAGGGCCTCCAGCTTTTGGAAATTAACCTTCTCTTCCCTAACTGGTCTGATTTGTTCTCTCTGTCTCCCCCACTCCAGAGTTCATTCTACTACTGCTCCCTATTGATTGCTATAGAGAGAGACAGCAGTGCTAGAAGAAGACAGAGGGAGTAATGATCGGGCCATCAGGTTGGAGTGTTACAAGAGAACTGAACTTGACATAACTACAGCCATTTTGTGCACTCAGCCACCATTGACTAGAAGCGAGAACACCATGTAGTCAGGAATAATTTGGCCTTTGCCTAAGCAGAGAAAACAGCTGCACAGCTGCAGTGTTTGTAATAAGGATGTAATAAGCTACAGTGACAGATTCCTGAGAATGGGAGGGAGTGTGAATAGCTGACCATGGACATGGGTATCTATGACCATGAGTTTTTGCTGGGAGTTGCTTTGATGATAAGTAGAATTGTGAGATTTTTTTTTGCTGATGCTAAGAAAATTGTTAGCCCACTGGGGGTTATTATGAGTGATACACTTTGTTTTGAGCAACCTATAAAGAGATTAGTTAGAGTGTGCAATTTGGAGAAGTTTAGAGAGGTTTTTGACAAGTGAGGAGACTGACATCCAACTCCCCAGTGGTTAGGAAGAAGGCTGGCCACCAGAAACCTGCTGCTGACCACTCAACACCATCTCAGATTTTGGGTAACTATATCTGGGGTGCTCTAGACTATTGTTATTTTAGATGTGTGCTTTAGACTCACTAAAAAACAAGGATTTTTGGGTGAAAGAACTCTTGTGTGTACCAATCATTTATCAGACAGAGAAACTGTGTCCCCATTGATTTATGTCCTGAAACCACCTGGAAAACAAAGACTAGTTACCACAGGGTTGGGTTCAGAAAACCCTGCTAACAGGAGAGGCTACTGTGCAAGGTCTAGGGAATCCCAAACAAACAGAATGATGGTGTATGTTTGATTGGGGGACTGAGTGGGAGAGATACATGAGAAGAGGAAAGCTAAACTTACCTTTCAGCTCCCCTCAACCTTCCTTTCCCCTGTCATCTCACATGGAGCTAATACAAATGACTAGTACTAAACTTCAGGAAGAAACAGCTGGGTCTGAAGTAACTTCCTAACCTGAGAAGTCTAGTAGGGCAGGCATTGGCTGAGGCGAGGAGCCGGGACAGATCAAGTCATCACATATTCCACTCAAAACTGAGCCACGTGGGCATTCTCCCATGAGAGGAAATATGGGGGAGAGTTCAGGGGGCTATAGCATGTCAGCCTAGTAATGTAAATGTGAATGTAAAGGAGATGCATGAACCAGGTTCTCATCTGGTATAAATCAGCTTCCCTCCATTGATGTCAGTGAAGCTCAAGTGATTCATACCAGCTGAGGACCGGCCCATAATATGCTGAGAAGTACAGCTACATATCTGCTATCAGAAAGATGTAACCTCAACAAGATGTTTCAAGGAAGGGCTTTCAAGGATTACTGCAGTGGTTAAACCTAAGATCATACCAAAATGTGGGTATGAAAGGAATCCATATAGGGTTATCTGTGTACTGAGTGAACAATGAGAGGAAAGCAGCATGGGACAACAGTTAGAGGTGATAGATAGTGGTGTTAATGACATTATGGTAACTTGTCAGATGCATATTCATGGGACAGATGCCTTGTGACAATATATAGGTAGCATAGGCCTAATGCTCCCACTGGATATAACAGGACCAAAGAAGTATGTAGAAATTAGACAATAGAAGAAACTGTCATTGCTTCAATATGAAACATTATGAAGAATGCATATGTTCACACACATCCAAACAAATGTTTCCGAGGAAAAGCAACTTTGAGATTTCCATGTCCATAGTGAATAATTCAAAACTAAATTCAGTTCAGAATAATCTGTTTTCTCTGATGGCCCATCCAAATCTGACAATGAACTTTAACAGCCAGGCTCTTACACACGTTTTGTTTTCTTTTGCCTGGTTCCCCTTAGACTGCAAAAGAGATCAGTAAATCAGAGGCAGTGCAACTGATAAACATGACCTGTCTTTTGTTAGGCACCAGCATGGCTCTAAGAAAAGAATTATACAGGGTAAACATACTTTCCTATGTCAGGTGATTCTCCAGAGAGCCAGACCATTGGCAGAAGCAAAATAAGTAGCACCAATTGCAACTCTGCAGCAGCATAGTCATCATCATCAAAATAAGTAGCATCATCAGCAAGTCATCATCAGGGCCATTATCACAGACAGAATTTGCAATACTCTCCCATAAACATATATACTCAAAACCACCAGAGATCAACAGGAAGGCGTTGAAAGGAGGTGATTTTGTATTTGCCCTAGTTAGAAATTAACACTTTGTTCAAGTCCCCCTCCCCTATTATAATTTTTTCACAAGAACACTCCTACCGTTGCCCATCAACTGATCAGGATATACATGCTCTCTTTTCTGTACAAGCAAATATTTCAAAACCAGGGTATTTTTGCACTTTACCTAATGGCTTTGTGCAACATGCCTCATTCTGGTAGTTGAGAAGAACATCCATCCTTTAACATTTTGACACTTGTCTAAATTCTGCTTTGTCTTACTGAGACTTATAATGACTATTTTTTGTCAATCTCTCTCTGACTGCTACATTATAACAACATCGAGCATTGACAAGACAGTGTCATCTAGGGCAGCATGGTGCTCAAAATGATAGCGCTCCAACAAAGAATCTCATTCCTTCAAGGGCTGCAGTTTAGTCCCTAGTGAAGCTGATCAGGAATCAGAAGTAGTTATGCTAGGACTGTATGCGTAAGCAGTGGCTGCTCCTGAGAGCAATTGTTCTCTAAAGGAGGTGAGAGAAAACAAGAGAGGAGGAGCGTTTGAGAAGAGCCAGGCCACTTTTCAAGTATGGAATGATACCACATATATGGGCAGCACTGTAAGGATTTTGTATACATGCCTTTCTCAAAGGGATTAGAAGGCCAGGCAGTGCATTAATAGGGAGACTCCCCTCTTCTTTGTTTGATCAAGATGGCCTGAGATTTCTGGAAACTACAGCCCAAGCGGTGGAAGACTTGCTGAGTGGGCATTTGTATTTTGTGAAAGGGTGAAAGAAAAGGGTCTTACGGAACGCATTACAGAGTGGAAGAGAGAGTCAGTGTTCTGAAGCATATCCTTAAAGTGTTGAGGTTCTTGAAAGAAAGCCTCATGTTAGCCAAAGAAAGAAACAGAGTACTGAGGAGTCAAGAAATATAGCAGGAATCTCAGAGAGCTGATTCTAGACGGGTTCATGATTTCTTTGCCAGAATGAAGCTTAATTCTCAGAATACTATTTAGGAACTGGGGAAAAGAAATGTCCCCAAAGGACTAGAATTAGTATCTTCCTGACTATCCTTCAACAAAAAAACTTTGAAAACAGTCTCCAACGAGAGACTGCTGAATTGGAATTAATTTGCAAATTGGATACAATTAACTTAGGCTTGAATAGAGACTGGGAATGGTTGATTCATTATAAAAAGTAACCTATTTCCCCTTGTTTATTCCTTCCCCCCCCCCCCACTGTTCCTCAGACGTTCTTGTTAACCTCAGACGTTAAACCCTGGATTTGTGCTGGAAATGGCCCACCTTGATTATCATACACATTGTAAGGAGAGTGATCACTTTAGATAAGCTATTACCAACAGGAGAGTGGGTTTGGGGGGGTGGGGGAGAAAACCTGGATTTGTGCTTGAAATGGCCCACCTTGATTATCATACACATTGTAAGGAGAGTGATCACTTTAGATAAGCTATTACCAGCAGGAGAGTGGGGTGGGGGGAGAGAAAACCTTTTGTAGTGATAAACACCCATTTTTCATGGTGTATAAAAACATCTTCTGTATTTTCCATAGTATGCATCCGATGAAGTGAGCTGTAGCTCACGAAAGCTTATGCTCAAATAAATTGGTTAGTCTCTAAGGTGCCACAAGTACTCCTTTTCTTTTTGCGAATACAGACTAACACGGCTGTTACTCTGAAACCTACCTTCGCTTGTGCATTTAAGTGGTAAGAAAGAGACTTCTAAAGGCACTGTGAAACTCTGCTGCACAGCCAGAGGAACATAGCACCATAAGAACTGGAATATGAGAAAATCCCAGATATATTTTGGAGAACTCTGAGAACTTAGAAACAGAAAAATGTCAGCATGAAAAGTAAGCATTTCTAATGCAACTAATTCTGGGCATGGAGTGCCTTATGCAGAACAGCGGAGGATTCGAGTCTGAATGTGAGTTATCTGGTTTGCAAAGGTGTGTTGGATTACTGGGCACAATCACTTTTAAACTTGAAACATTGTGTACATTTGAGTAACTATGCTGTATCTGAACTATTAAAATCAGCAGATAATGTCACGTGGTTTCGAAGTTTAGGAGTAGGAAAAGATAAGCACATGTTTTTGAGGTGGGGAGATGTGTTCATTTTAAATAGAACTGTTGTGGTAATCTGGGATCCAGACACATCTAGAGAACACACAAAGACAGATAATACAGCTGAAAGGTCAGCAAGTTTCATGGATTCATAGCGTTTCAGGCCAGGAGGGCCTCCTGAATCTAGTCTGACCTCTTGAATAACAAGATTTGGCACCCAAGAATTTCCAGTTGTCCTTATCTTGAGCCACAGATGACAGCAGAGATCCTGTAAATGCTATCACTTTGTCACTGACTTGCTGTGCCTATCATCCATTGGTCTATGTTATAATGTCCTGTAAGCGTAGTCCTTCCTGCAATATGGCTAGCCCATTGCAGATTTAACTTTTTTACTGGAATTGTTCACCTTGGCTGGATTATTGCATTTGTACATGTCTTGTTAACAAATTTACAAGGAGCTTCTGCATGGATTTTCCGCCATCTATGAGAGTATGGAGTGTAACTCCATCTTCTTTACGTATATTGTGTCTCTCATTTGTATTCAGATATCCTTCACTCTTGAACTGGAAGGTCAGCTCTACCTTAACACGGGGGAGCGCCAGATGGTCATTGACATAGGATGCTATATCTATATGGTGAAGTCTTTGCTTCTACGACATAGTGTACACACATGGATATTATGTGGTCCTCACATTGCTTGTGATGGTTTGATGGATTAAATCTAAGTCAGGTCATTTTGATAACGTTATGCTATATAAATAAAGCTATTGTCTTTTTCTGCCAACAACAGGGAATCATGCCTACCCTGCTGAACTGCAAGTCTACTCCCCACACAGATTTCCCCACCAGAAGGGATAAGATCTCAGCTACTTCCCTGACACCATTTCCTGAAACTTAAAGAGAGGTTCGGGGGCGGGGGGGTGGGAGGCAGGCTGGGGTGTGGAGTGTGTGAGGAGGGCTGTACTTCATCCCTCCATTAGCCTCATGGAGCTTAACCAAAGATAATAGAGCCCTGGGTAATGTGAATTAGGGCAAGGGCCAAGAGAGACTGTTGGAACCCACTGACCAACTGATTCATTTGCTGTTGGCATTTAGTGAGGAGAGGTGATAGGGTAAAGAAGAGAGCAAACAGAGACAGGAGCAAGGAGAAGTGGCATCTCCAGGGATAGTCTGGGGTTGGTATGTGTATAAATAAAGCTGCTGCAGGTCACCAACATTGGTGCAGAACAGTTGTCCCATTATCTATGTTAAATGCAGTAGTATGTGAACACTGAGTTCCTTAGGTAATAGACGATAGGCAAAAAGGAAGACATGTCTCTGGATTCCTGCAAGTGATATTTGTATCCTTAAGGAATTTTATGAAATACCCTCCTGTGCCAACCTTTTCCCCACAAAGGCTCAATTTGATAAACTACTCAACTCTAGTGTGTGTCAGCGTAGTGATATAATGACAGTGTCAGGGACATGCACACTTACATAAGGCAACAAGATTGTTCTATCATCTGATACAAACAGAAAAATTCCAATGAGCTCAGTGGAATTTTCAGTTATTTTAGTTACAATGTTTTAATTTTAGACTGATTTTATCACCCTTGTGCAATTTACCAACCGATGTCCCAGCCACTTGCATATGGGGCACTAATTGAGACAGATTCTGTGCAGCTCATGGAGAGAGGGGTATAGGTGGTTTCTACCATGGCCAGGGCAGCCCTCAGCTTAAGTCAAAGGAGTCAAAGAGGCTGATCTAACTTACAGAAGTCTTCTAGGGCTACATAGGAGCTGCAGAAGAGCCCAAAATCTTCTCTGCATCCTGTCCCAGGCAAAACCCCTTCTCACCCTCATCGCCCACCCTCAGGAGCCCCAAAAACTGGGGGCTGAAAGGGTGGATTATGTAGGGACATTTACATCAGCTCTCTGCAGCTCCTGTCACAGGGGAAGTCTCCCTCTGCCACTTGTGGTTCTTTATAGCCCCTGTATGTTGTCAGAACAGTATCTAGGTGCCCTAGTGGGGACAGAATTGGCCCAGAGCTCTATATATGCATATTTAAATTTGAGATGCACTGGATCACTTCACGCATTGTTTCCACTCTAAATACTATGACAGCTTTATAAAATATGGTCCCAATCCTGCAGCACCTGCTCACTCAGAATGTTCAAAATGAAGTCCTGCTTTCCTGTTGATTACTACTGTACTGTTCCTTTAACTAAAACAAGACTAGCATTGTAAACAGATTATTGTTTCTAGGACAATATGCATTTCAACTTTTTATTCTTCAACACAACACATGAAAAGGTGGCTATAGAGATACAATTATTTCATTTTTCTAAGTTATCAACATTTATAAGAGCAAATATGACCTTCAGCTTGAACACATCTTGCATTTAGGCCATGTCTACAGTAGGAGCGCTTTACCAGTATCGCTATACCAGTATACTGGTGAATCAATCATTGTGTGGACACAGCTTATACTGACAAAATTGCACTTTGGCCAGGATAGCGTATTCCAGGTTCCTTGGGCAAAAGCAGCATTTGCCCATAGAACTGTGTCTGCACAGCTATGTCGGTCGAGAATCACATCCCTTCACTCCCCTGACCAACATAGCTATGCTGGAAGAAGTTTGTAGTCAACATACAGTTTGTGCCTCTGGCATTAAATTCCACAATCCAGTTGTTAGCTGCATATTGGTCATTATTACTTAAAATCAAACATATAATATCCTGATGATATCCAAAATGCAATAGATTGCATAGCTGTGGATGATTCAGTAACCTAATGCGGAATATGTTACTTCATATCTATAGTTAAAATGGCAAAATAATGTCACATGGATTTGAGGATTTAGATGTGGATATTTATATTTAGGTACCTGTGACCTCTGTAAGGAGCTCTGGATAGGCTGACTCTTGCGGCACTCTTTGCAGGATTGCAGCTGAAGTATGGGAATCTGGAGTGTGTTATGGACAGTGTTCAAATGCCATGCCAAAAGGTAGCTAGACCTGAATTAGAATTAGGAGCCCCAGTCTTAAACCAGGGCCCTATTGTGTTACAGGCTGTACAAACAAAACAAAAAGACTATCCCTGCATCAACTAGCATGGGAGCCAACTAGGGGGGGCGCTTTTCTTGACCTGCTGCTCACAAACCGGGTAGAATTAGTGGGGGAAGCAAAAGTGGATGGGAATCTGGGAGGCAGTGACCATGAGTTGGTTGAGTTCAGGATCCTGACACAGGGAAGAAAGGTAAGCAGCAGGATACAGACCCTGGACTTCAGGAAAGCAGACTTTGACTCCCTCAGGGAACAGATGGCCAGGATCCCCTGGGGGACTAACATGAAGGGGAAGGGAGTCCAGGAGAGCTGGCTGTATTTCAAGGAATCCCTGTTGAGGTTACAGGGACAAACCATCCCGATGAGTCGAAAGAATAGTAAATATGGCAGGCGACCAGCTTGGCTTAATGGTGAAATCCTAGCGGATCTTAAACATAAAAAAGAAGCTTACAAGAAGTGGAAGGTTGGACATATGACCAGGGAAGAGTATAAAAATATTGCTCGGGCATGTAGGAAAGATATCAGGAGGGCCAAATCGCACCTGGAGCTGCAGCTAGCAAGAGATGTCAAGAGTAACAAGAAGGGTTTCTTCAGGTATGTTGGCAACAAGAAGAAAGCCAAGGAAAGTGTGGGCCCCTTACTGAATGAGGGAGGCAACCTAGTGACAGAGGATGTGGAAAAAGCTAATGTACTCAATGCTTTTTTTGCCTCTGTTTTCACTAACAAGGTCAGCTCCCAGACTGCTGCGCTGGGCATCACAAAATGGGGAAGAGATGGCCAGCCCTCTGTAGAGATAGAGGTGGTTAGGGACTATTTAGAAAAGCTGGACGTGCACAAGTCCATGGGGCCGGACGAATTGCATCCGAGAGTGCTGAAGGAATTGGCGGTTGTGATTGCAGAGCCCTTGGCCATTATCTTTGAAAACTTGTGGCGAACGGGGGAAGTCCCGGATGACTGGAAAAAGGCTAATGTAGTGCCAATCTTTAAAAAAGGGAAGAAGGAGGATCCTGGGAACTACAGGCCAGTCAGCCTCACCTCAGTCCCTGGAAAAATCATGGAGCAGGTCCTCAAAGAATCAATCCTGAAGCACTTACATGAGAGGAAAGTGATCAGGAACAGTCAGCATGGATTCACCAAGGGAAGGTCATGCCTGACTAATCTAATCGCCTTTTATGATGAGATTACTGGTTCTGTGGATGAAGGGAAAGCAGTGGATGTATTGTTTCTTGACTTTAGCAAAGCTTTTGACACGGTCTCCCACAGTATTCTTGTCAGCAAGTTAAGGAAGTATGGGCTGGATGAATGCACTATAAGGTGGGTAGAAAGCTGGCTAGATTGTCGGGCTCAACGGGTAGTGATCAATGGCTCCATGTCTAGTTGGCAGCCGGTGTCAAGTGGAGTGCCCCAGGGGTCGGTTTTGTTCAATATCTTCATAAATGATCTGGAGGATGGTGTGGATTGCACTCTCAGCAAATTTGCGGATGATACTAAACTGGGAGGAGTGGTAGATACGCTGGAGGGGAGGGATAGGATACAGAAGGACCTAGACAAATTGGAGGATTGGGCCAAAAGAAATCTGATGAGGTTCAATAAGGATAAGTGCAGGGTCCTGCACTTAGGATGGAAGAATCCAATGCACCGCTACAGACTAGGGACCGAATGGCTAGGCAGCAGTTCTGCGGAAAAGGACCTAGGGGTGACAGTAGACGAGAAGCTGGATATGAGTCAGCAGTGTGCCCTTGTTGCCAAGAAGGCCAATGGCATTTTGGGATGTATAAGTAGGGGCATAGCGAGCAGATCGAGGGACGTGATCGTTCCCCTCTATTCGACACTGGTGAGGCCTCATCTGGAGTACTGTGTCCAGTTTTGCGCCCCACACTACAAAAAGGATGTGGATAAATTGGAAAGAGTCCAGCGAAGGGCAACAAAAATGATTAGGGGTCTAGAGCACATGACTTATGAGGAGAGGCTGAGGGAGCTGGGATTGTTTAGTCTGCAGAAGAGAAGAATGAGGGGGGATTTGATAGCTGCTTTCAACTACCTGAAAGGGGGTTCTAAAGAGGATGGCTCTAGACTGTTCTCAATGGTAGCAGATGACAGAACGAGGAGTAATGGTCTCAAGTTGCAATGGGGGAGGTTTAGATTGGATATTAGGAAAAACTTTTTCACTAAGAGGGTGGTGAAACACTGGAATGCGTTACCTAGGGAGGTGGTAGAATCTCCTTCCTTAGAGGTTTTTAAGGTCAGGCTTGACAAAGCCCTGGCTGGGATGATTTAACTGGGACTTGGTCCTGCTTTGAGCAGGGGGTTGGACTAGATGACCTTCTGGGGTCCCTTCCAACCCTGATATTCTATGATTCTATGATTCTATGATTCAAAAGAGTTCTATTTCTTGTGATTATAGGCTCTATATGGGATAGGTAACTGTGTACTGTTTTTACAGAGCCTTGCACAGCAGGTCCCGGTCCTGGCTGGGCCTCTGGCTGCTACCATTATACATATAATATTTATGTGGAAGGTCAGAATAAATAGAAAGAAATGTAAATTCTAGTACAATCTATCTAGTAGTACCACTCACTTTTGAAAGGCTTTTAAATGGCTGGAAATCATAGTTATCAAAATTAAATATGCTGTTGGGATGTTTTATAGTGTGTTAATTAATAGATGCCTAGATGCATTTCTAGAACTTATGAGCATTTTACAAAAATTCTTGGATCTCTGAGTAATACAGTTATTATGTACATATTGGGCTGGTGCCAGCCAACCCCAATAGGTCACAAATATATTGTAAGATATCTATGCATAATCAGCAAAGACATATTATATCATGATGATTGATTCATAACTTGCAGATTTTCATGTTCAAAGTGGAGAGACTAGTGTGGTCCAGTGAGTTGTGCACAGGACTGGGAGGAGACTAAGTTTCTATTCCTGTCTCTCTGATGGACTTTCTGTGTCACCTTGGGCAAATCGCATGCCCTCTGCATGCCTCTCATGCTCCCCACTACACTTCTTACTCCCCCTTGTTTCTCCCTGCTGCTGACTCCATTAGTCTGTCTCCCTTTTTTGCTTTAAGATGGCTTTGGGGAGGGCCACTGAGATCATTCTTTGCTCCCCCCTCCATGCATAATGCACTCGCTTTAAATTAAGAAAAAGGGAGAGAGAGAGATACATTTGGGCCTCTGCTGTGGCAGAAGTAGAGCTCAGCTTCTTGTGTTGGGAGTCTGTGCCTCAAAAACATTTCCAAGGGACCATTCTGTGTGCTAGGGATACAATCTTGGCTACACTGAAGCAAAGCTCCCACTGACTTCAGTGGGACATGATTTCAACCCAGAAGTCTAGGGGCTCTTAGGCACCCATCCCTCAGGGGATCTTCAGTGCGCTCTGGTGAATTCTAAGTTAATAATGCTATTACTCTGAAACTTTGCTGTGCTTTACAACCTAGGATCTCAGACATTATTAGAACAAACCTCACAACACACCTGTGAGGTGGGTAAGCATGATCCCATTTTACTGATGATGAAACTGAGGCACAGTGTGACATAATGACTTGCCCTGGATTACACAGCATGTCAGTGCAGAACTAGGAATAGAATCATATATTCCGAACTCCTAGTCCCCTGTTCTAGCAGCTAGTGCATGATCTCAAAGGTATGTTTACACAGCAATTAAACACCCATGTCTGGACCGGGTCAGCTGACTCAGGCTTGTGGGGCTCAGGCTGCTGGGCTGTAAAACTGCAGTGTAGATGTTTAGGCTCAGGCTAGAGCCAGAGCTCTGGGACCCCAGGAGGGGAAGGGTTCCAGAGCCTAGGCTCCAGCCTGAGCATGAATGTCCCTGAGCCTGAGTTCGCTGACCCCGGGCCAGGTGTGGCCATGCTATGGATCTTTTATTCCAGTGTAGTCATACCCTCATTTTCTTGTATCAAATAAGTGAACTGGCAGGTCAGCAGATGAGCCAGCTCTTCAACAGGCAACTGGTCAGTGGCCTGGAATGAGCTAAAATAGCATTAGCACTTTAGCACAGCAGGAATAGCTTATAGTTTTCATACAGCCTGCTGATGCCCTCATTTACAATACTGGGAAGTTGCCGCTGCAAGTCCTCCCAGTTCCCTTCCCCTGGCACCTGCATCCATGATTATACTATTGTGTATACACCGTACCTTAAATCCCAGCAATATACTCTCCATTCAGTAGTTAAAGAGTCTATGTAGCGTACTGTAGTAAAACAAACAGCTGTACCCTACACAGAATAATTCAAACCTCAGAATGAATCACTATAGAGATTCATTTTAGTATGTCTATCTTTATTGCATAGAGAGATGACTCCAGGAAGACTGTACACACAAAAGCATTATTTTTTGATGGAAGCATAGTACTTAGATTTCAGGAAGCAGTTGTGGTTGGTTTTCTGTGCTCTAGTTGTAGACTACAATAATGTGTACACAGCTGTCCCTTTTACACAGCTTTATGTATCACCGTATGTATTATTTATACTTGGAAAGGAGAGAGCAGCACAAAAGTCAGAACTCAGTTACATATTGTTTATGAAGTGAGTTATCAGTGCTATTGTGTCAAAAAATTTAGTTTCATTAGTAGGCTTCTCTGTAATCCAAGGATAACAAAATCAGACCTTCAATTAATAGTGTTGAGATATCTCCCTTCCCAAACATATTAGAATTTTTATTGATTTAATGGGCTGTTACTTTTAAAGTGACTGTTTTTAAAGAGTTGTACATACTTGGCTTTATTACTACAAAAGAACTGTCAAGTGTGGAAGTATGGAATTATTGTACTTACATTAAAGAAAATTAAGGCAGAATGCCCATCTTTTTAACTTTATGTTCCTTTAATAGGCATTCATTCTTCATATTTTCCTTTCAAATATAAGAATGTTTGAAAGGCATAAAACAGGTTCATTTTAATAAGAGAAAATAAGAAGACTGCCATATAGAAAATGACTAAATTATGCTCAGTTTAGGGGTTTCACTTCTCTTTTTTGCCTCAGGCTTTTTGGGACATTAAGGCCATGTTATAAATCCTGGTCAGTGCTTTTTCTGAAGAGCAGAAATGAGAGTTTATTAGCATCACAGTGGTTGCCTCAATAATGACAAAACAGTTGCTCATTACTGCTCATTAGATTCATATTAGATTCATTTGCAATAGCAATACATCTTCCATTCATACTCGACTGCAAAACAAGAGATATGATTTGACACCTGCTGTAGTACAGAATTCATTACAAAGTAATAATACAAATAGGAATTCAAAGGATGGACTTACACTTGCCTCTCTGATGGTTCTAAAATGTATGTCATTTAATGTAGAATTTGTATAGGATAAATACACACAGCAGGCAATCAATTTTTTCAAGCACTATATGTTCTCATAAAATATTACACACATATATACATATTTGTGTATGTAGGTAAGTGTGAAAGGCAGATGAAAATTATTAGTACTACATGCAGCATATTGTGTATACGCGCGCACGCACACACACACACACACTTCAGTGATTGGAATAATGTTCCAAGCTGGTAGTATTTCTAATATACAAATTAAAATATCTATTAATTTAGAGATTCACAATGAAAAACAAAAATTAAAAGACATGTTTGCTTTAAAATATCAGGTTAAATAAACAAAGGCTAAAATTTCCCCTTGTTATCTCAAGTAGTGCCCCCAAGGTAGAATCTGACCCCAGGAATTTACTTAAACTGTTCTTCTTAAATGCCATTACATTCATTTACATGAACACTATATTGCTGCTACTATATGTTCATACTTTAATTACATCAAAACTGACTTACTGATTATGATGCTGTTGGGCTGAACTATCCCCTTCCTGTGTAAGAGACCCACAGGAGAGGGGGAAAAGTGATCCAAAACGTCCTTAGTTTTTGCCTACTTCACCCCTCAGGGAGGAGGGGGTTTATGGCTCCAGTGAGATAGTTGGAGGCCTTGACACGCTGCAGAGCCTAGGAATTCAGGAGCAGGTGGTTTCCAAGTCTCAACCTTGCATATTCTCAGACAGTGCACATGAAGTTGCCCTGGGCCCGGCTGCTCCCAGCAGCATAATTTATTCAGGTGCTGTCACAAATGCACTTTTCCTCCTTGCCCCCAAGAAGCAGAAATACGAGAGCAGCATTAATTTCCATCATTTTTTCTTACTCCATTTTTCCATGCATACAAAGGAGCAGGCCATGTAGAGCAGTTCTGTCTTCCCAGCCACCCTTCACACACACTAAAACCATAAACCCCTCAAATGTTCACTCTTCATATGTAGGGGCTTCTATGGGTTCAAAATGTAAGGGGACACCCTACAAAATTAAAGTAGCTCCATTACTCCACCTCTAGGAAGAAGAATTCTCCTCCACATCTTCTTTTAAGCCAATATCTTACGTGTCAGTTTCCAGTTATTGATTTGTAGAAGGGCTATACAGAATACTTTTTTATGGTTGTTGGGGTAAACAGTTGTTTGGGAACCACTTTGATTTTGTCCCCTACTTTGTTCAGTTTTAGGGGCCTTTTCTTTCCCTTGGCCACTGTGCAGCAGAAGGGTACCATTATTTAGACTCACTCCATTTTGATAAGCTAACTGAGCTTGCCACAGCAGAATTGGATAAAAGCATCCAACACTACCTAAATTGTTTTAGATGTGAAATCAATTGTCAAGTCCATGATTACATACTTACACAATTTAGAAGACTGTATTGCTGAATTCCCATTTGGAAGATTACCAAAAACATAATTCCAGGATTCCATAATAAAGGTAGAATCTAACTAAAATAGTGACTGAGATAAAGACATAAATTGGGTCAGATTGGCAGTCTTTATAGAGTGGTCTCACAGATTCTGGTCTGTAGATTTTTACAAATGTTTTGGTTTAATTTGCATCGTTATTACTGGTCTACATAGGCAACACTTGGGGTGTGGAAAAATTCCTTCATTCTTAAACGCTTGGTAAGAATGGAGCACTGAGGCCAATATTTTCAAATCTGGGTGCCTTCTTAAGCACCTAAAACCATGTTCAGGCACCTGTTCAAAAGTGGTCTTTTTTTCCAGAGGTGCTGAGCAATCACTATTATCAATGGGAGCTGCACCTTACAGGGCTGCCAAGTGGCAGACATCTTGCAGCCCCGTCATGTATCCCCACAGACTGGCTTTGGGCTGCTGGAATGGCCTACAGGTGCTGCTTCCAGCCACTGAAGGACACTGTTAGAGACTTCTCTACAGCCAGCCAGGCTGCCTCCTGTCTCCCTGCTCCCCTGCTGGATCTGAATGGGGATTCGGGGAATGAGCAGCCAGCAGTGGCAGCAGTGGTGGGGACAGAAAGTGAGGGGTGTCTGGTACTGGCCACAGGCTCTCCCAGCCATCCTGCCCCAGCTATCCCCAAGTTCCACCCCCCCCCCCCCACCAACAGCACCATCCAGCTTCTTCTTAAACTACCCCAGACACCTCCTAAAGAGACCATTCCATAGACCCTTACCAGCACCCACCCAATCCAGTGCCCAACACCCTCCAGGACCCACTCTAGCATCAACAAACACATCCCCCTTTCCCCCTCACCCCAAGCCCAGCTACAGCTATCAAGTTTTATACAGCTCCATATCCTACCTCCTCCCACTGGGGGGGTCAGGGTGTGTAGTGTATAGCTATGTGCTACTTACTTGAAAAATACACAGATTAACTCATTGAATAATTTGCATGAAATGTCATACATGGAGCTGCTCAAAACCTGGTGGCTATTTGGAAATTCTGTGGTAAACTCAGCTAACCCTGTGTGCTAACTTTTGCCAAATGCCACTTTTTTTTTTAAACTGATGATCATGTGTGTATTATGACAGAGACCTTTACCTGAGAAGTGGTAAGCAGATGAGGTAATTTCTTCTTCATTTAACTGAGTTTACTCCACCACTTTCTTGCTGTTTGCAGTTTTTCTTCTGTCAGTGGGAGTCCTTTTGCAGGAATAGTGCCACCTACTGAATGACCTCCAGGAGCACTCTAATTAATTGTATTCTTGGAAGAAAGGCTGCTTTCTTCACTCTCACCTCCTGACATAATGCACTAACAATATAAGTAAAAAAAAAAAATGTGCCATATGTAAAACTACATTTCTAAAAGGCAAACATGCATTCATTGTCTTTTAAAGTGGGCACGTTATTATCTCAGGACCTTTGGTTACTGTACAGTATTATTTAAATGCTACCTCAAATTTCTGACTCCTGTGTCCCTGCTTGTCATAGGGACATAATATTGAGCTATTGCTGGAACATTTAAAAACAGACCGATCTTGGTGTAATCAGTCGTTGGAACTGCAGCTTTAAAACTTGGTTTCCAAGATTCCCTATATTAGAAAAATCACATGATCTCCTAGCAGAGAGTGGTGCGACAGTCAATTGAGTAATTTTTAAAAAAAATAAATTATTAAGGATACTATCAATAATGAATAACTAAAGAAAGCAAACTATCATCTACTATTACCCTTAATACAACAAAACTCTTCATTATCCTTCTTTACACAACTGTGGCTCCTCTTCTGCTACTGAGTCCATGTGGGTGCACTGTCCTGCACAGTCAGTTGGAGGATTGGGACCTAAATTATCAACTTGTGCACTGCATTCGTGTGCATTCTGGAAACCAGAACACTGCACACTGAGCATATTATACAGGCTATTTACCACTGTATGGCTAATTTTTAAATGTTCAGCAAAATGGAAGTGGCCTGAATTTTCATTAACATACAGGAGTTTCCTAATTTCTCCGGAGAGAAGAGGAGATGGAGTCCACCTTCTTTCCTTCTGGATGAGATCTGAGAAATAACAATGCAAATATATTAATATTGCATGGTCAGGGCTACTTTTTATTAATATGCTATTAATATAATGACCCTTGCACTACATTTAATGATCATGAAGATCAATATTTATTCTGAGGTCGGGAAAAAAATCAATCTTGCAGTAAAATGAGTCATATTTAATAGATCCCATCACAATAATTAAGTTTATGTATAAAAAGTAGCATTGATATGCGAACAATGAATGCTATGACAGATGGGTTTTGTCTCTCAAATAGATGGATAATATGGGAAATGAAAAGACCTCAGTGAGTGTACATACCTTTCTTTCTGAGCACTTTGACAAATTCTTCCTTGTGACCCTAAAACTCTTTGTTAGCAATACTACTATATAGGAAAACTGGAAGCCATTGCTTCTTGTAGACCCAGAACAGCAGTGTGCTCTTACTGCTACTCTTGCTGTTCCTTCATTTCCTGTCTTGGCTGCCCTTTGCAATGACTGTTATGCTAGATATTGCTTGGACATCATGGAAGCTTAGCAATGTGCCTCTTGCTTTCCAGTAATTCATATTTTATTTAGTTTCACTCCTAGCTTATGAGGAACAACATAGTTTTTAACTGCTTGCATGGGAAACTAGTTCTAATTCATCGAACATTCCATTGTAAGGTAACAGATAATACCAGCCAGTCAGGTCATAGCAGTAGTAATAATCCTTACATACTACCTCTCATCTGGGGATCTCAAAGTGCCTTAAAACAAGTCTTGTCATTCCCCATGAGATGGATAAAATGAGATAGCTAAGAAGTGACCTGTATAAGGTCACAGTTAGTCAGTGGAAGAACCAGAATTAGGACTCCCAGAATTATTCCCACAGGGAAAGTAACTCCCAATCCCCAGCCTGTTGCTCTAACCACTAGACAACATCCCCTCCCTGCAGATGCAATAAAAGATGCCCTACCCGTTGACAACAATAGCTCTGTGTTATCATTTTGAACATTTTTGAAAGTAGATAAACGAGAAAAACATGTTTTTCCATGCCGATATGTAGTTATTATATACATGTATGTAGACTGGAAAACCACATGTGCAAATACACACAAAATAGAGTGTGCACTAAGTGCCTGATTCTCTTCTGTTACAATTATGAAAATCAGGAGTCATGTAATGCAAATGAAGTTACACAGCTATTAAACTGATGTGCGGGGGGCTGGGGGGGGGATCAGGCCTTAGATGTCTTGAGAGAGGGGAGAATCCCCATTCTTGCTCTTTCACATAGGTTCTCCAGGATAATCAAAGAATATCCATGATTCCTCCTTCTTTCTTTCAGCATTTGTTGACAGAAGCTTTGACCTCACTGTGTTAATCCCCTGTTTTTGCACACAGTAAAAAGAAAAGGAGGACTTGTGGCACCTTAGAGACTAACCAATTTATTTGAGCATGAGCTTTCGTGAGCTACAGCTCACTTCATCGGATGCATACTGTGGAAATTGCAGAAGACATTATATACACAGACACCATGAAACAATACCTCCTCCCACCCCACTCTCCTGCTGGTAATAGCTTATCTAAAGTGATCATCAAGTTGGGCCATTTCCAGCACAAATCCAGGTTTTCTCACCCTCCGCCCCCCCCACAGACAAACTCACTCTCTTGCTGGTAATAGCCCATCCAAAGTGACCACTGTCTTCACAATGTGTATGATAATCAAGGTGGGCCATTTCCTGCAGAAATCCAGGTTCTCTCACCCCCTCACCCCCCTCCAAAAACCACACACACAAACTCACTCTCCTGCTGGTAATAGCCTATCCAAAGTGACCACTCTCCTTACAACCTGCATGAAAATCAAAGTGGGCCATTTCCAGCACAAATCCAGGTTTTCTCACTCCCCCACCCCCATACACACACAAACTCACTCTCCTGCTGGTAATAGCTCATCCGAAGTGACCACTCCCCCTACAATGTGCATGATAATCAAGGTGGGCCATTTCCAGCACAAACCCAGGTTTTCTCACCCCCCCCCACACACACAAACTCACTCTCCTGCTGGCAATAGCTCATCCAAACTGACCACTCTCCCCACACTGTGCATGACAATCAAGGTGGGTCACTTCCAGCATAAATCCAAGTTTAACCAGAACGTCTGGGGGGGGGGAGGAAAAAACAAGGGGAAATAGGCTACCTTGCATAATGACTTAGCCACTCCCAGTCTCTATTTAAGCCTAAATTAATAGTATCCAATTTGCAAATGAATTCCAATTCAGCAGTTTCTCGCTGGACTCTGGATTTGAAGTTTTTTTGTTGTAAGATAGCGACCTTCATGTCTCTGATTGTGTGACCAGAGAGATTGAAGTGTTCTCCGACTGGTTTATGAATGTTATAATTCTTGACATCTGATTTGTGTCCATTTATTCTTTTATGTAGAGACTGTCCAGTTTGACCAATGTACATGGCAGAGGGGCATTGCTGGCACATGATGGCATATATCACATTGGTAGATGTGCAGGTGAACGAGCCTCTGATAGTGTGGCTGATGTTATTAGGCCCTGTGATGGTGTCCCCTGAATAGATATGTGGGCACAGTTGGCAACGGGCTTTGTTGCAAGGATAGGTTCCTGGGTTAGTGGTTCTGTTGTGTGGTATGTGGTTGTTGGTGAGTATTCGCTTCAGGTTGGGGGGTTGTCTGTAGGCAAGGACTGGCCTGTCTCCCAAGATTTGTGAGAGTGTTGGGTCATCCTTCAGGATAGGTTGTAGATCCTTAATAATGCGTTGGAGGGGTTTTAGTTGGGGGCTGAAGGTGACGGCTAGTGGCGTTCTGTTATTTTCTTTGTTAGGCCTGTCCTGTAGTAGGTGACTTCTGGGAACTCTTCTGGCTCTATCAATCTGTTTCTTCACTTCCGCAGGTGGGTATTGTAGTTGTAAGAATGCTTGATAGACCACACAGTGTCATTTCTCCATTTTTTCTTAATTATTATTTTACACTTCATCTCTCTGGCATTGTTAGCAAACTGATGCTCTTACAGGGAAATTGGGAAGTACACACATCTCAGAAGTTACCTTTAAAACAGTTCCATAGGTGAGCTAGCTGGGGCGGCGGGGGACCACTCCACCTCGCTACAGGCTCCTTTGCTGGTCTGGCAAATGGCAGTTCAATAGTCATTCATTCAGTCAGTCTGCTCAGAGCTAATGAGAAGCACATATGCTGCTGTTGCCAACTCTTGCATTTTAATAGAGTTTTAAAACCAATTCATTTGCAGTTTTCATTAGGTAGATGAAAGCCCTGAGATCCCCAATTTTTATATTTTGTTTCAAGAGAGGCCTGCTTTCTTGCCTGTCTTTTAGCAATCTCAGCTGCCTTCTTTTGCTTTAACACATAAAAGCCTTTTAATACTTTGAACTCATTGTGAGTTGCAAAATGCTAAAACTGTCTATTTGAAAAACCTTAATCAGCCAGAAAGTTGGTCAATTATACCTTCATGCCATCCATATTGAGTATCCATTACTCTTGGACATAGCACATTAACTGACTCATTAGCTATTTCAAACCATATGGACTTGGGCTTGGGTGGGTCACTTTGATAATATCCTGAGGTGAGCTTCCTAATTATTGTAATTATGTGATCTCAATCATGGGGCCAGTCACACAGAGTACTGTCAGAGCCTTTAAAACAGGTGTCAATGCACCCAGACAATGACTGAGATGAGCAACATGCCCCCTGAATGTTGCATGTCCCTTGATACCCCAAAAAGTAATTACCTGAGAAGTTCTGAGAACCTGGCAAGTGAGCGCAGTAACAACTGAGTAAGCTCACAGCAGTGCATGAAATGCTCTAGCTGTGCACAAACATGAATACATTTCTCAGCAGAAACTGAGAAATTTGATGTCTTGTTGCTGATATTCTTTACAGAGATGTCTCTAGTGTAAATCTAGCCATGATATTTTAAGCAGGAGGAGCAGTGAGGAGAAGGGGGAGGAAGTCGGAATTAAAAGAGGAAGTGCTAAAATGTGAGCGTTAAATACCGCAAAGGTGCCACAATGCAATAGTGTGAGAAGTTATGAATTGTTCACATACTGCAGTAAATTTAAGGGTCTTTGTGCGTGAAACTGCAAGATTTCAGATAATTGACTGAAATATTTTATTCTCAGCTTAGGTTTGAGCAAGTATCTTAAGAAAGGATTAAAATAAATGGAAAATGGATCTAAGTTGTAATGTACAGTACTTTAAAACAAAGTGAGAAACAAATAGAAGCAGGGCAGGGGTGTTACATTTATATATAGCACTTGCTCCCTGAGAATGTCAAAGCACTTTATAAATGTAACCCATGCAAACATAAATGTGGCTCTTTGTCACCAGTGAGTAGCTACACCATGAACAGAGGTTGCTGAGGATACTACTGCCTCTGAGCTAAAGGATCAGGCATAAAATTTTGAAAGTTTGTAAGTGACTTATGAGCCTAAGTCCCATTTTCAAAAGTGCCTAGCCATCTAACTCCCATGGGAGTTTGAACGTCAATGGGACTTAGGCTCATAAATTAATCTGGTGACTTTCGAAAAGTTTACTCGGGTCCTTTAGTTCAATTGGTAAAGATTCATGCCTTTAGATCCAGCAATCCAGTTCTGGGTTTTCCCTTTGCAGACAACCCAGTCAAGGAAGTTGTTACCTAAACATTAATAAACATTAATTACTGAATGTTCTGTGAGGTGGATATTAGCATTCTCGTTTTACAGAAGGGAAAATGAGGCACAGAAAAATTAAGTGACTTGCCCAAGGTCAGACAGGAAGACTGTGACAGAATAACAAATAGAAAATATTTTTTTGACTCACAGTCCTGTGCTTTTTACAAGACCCTAGGGTTTTTCCCCCTTCCTCTGCAGCATGGGGCATGGGCTACTTGCGGGTTTAAACTAGTATAAATGCTGGATTCTTTGTAACTTGAAGTCTTTAAATCATGTTTTGAAGACTTCAGTAACGCAGCCAGAGGTTATGGGACTATTTCAGGAGTGGGTGGGTGAGGTTCTGTGGCCTGCAAGGTGCAGGAGGTAAGACTAGCTTATGATGATTGTCCCTTCTCGCCTCAAAGTCTGAGTCTAAGACCATCATTTCCTTTCCCTGGTGATACAAAAGTGATTATCCCAGCATTGGCCCTACAGAGGAACTGGTGAGAGCCACTCACCGTTGCATCATACATGACAGGTAGGTCTAAAGAGGGCAAAGTGGGGTGGGGATTGTTGAATGACACCCGTATTTGGGGTCTGAATATACTACATTTCAGAGTAGCAGCCGTGTTAGTCTGTATCCAAAAAAAGGAAAGGAGTACTTCTGGCACCTTAGAGACTAACAAATTTATTTAAGCATAAGCTTTCGTGAGCTACATCACTTCATCAGATGCATTCAGTGGAAAATATACTAGGACTCCCAAAAGCAAATATCCAAACGTTGGTCTGATGGATCATCCTGTGGTGTTTAGATGTTGCTTGTAATTATTAGAATTGGGAGCACTGGCTGTTGGGAGTCTGAAAGGACAGGAAACAGGAACGAGGGAGGAGGAGTTGAGAGGCTGGGAGAGAGAGACAGAGGGTGCAGCAGCAGCTTGGTAAAGAGGTTTCCACTTTGAAATAAAGTCCTGTTGAAGCTTGTTAGTACCTTGCCTGGTTGATACAACATTTTGGCGACAAGGATGGGTCTTCTGCCTCTGAACCCACCTGCACCCTTTCTGCAAAGCCCAGGTGAGCCTCCAATTGCTTTTAGTACCTGGATCCATATGTTTGAGACTTATCTGCTTGCAATCAGTGCTACAGAGATTTCTGAAGTAAGAAAGCATGCTCTGCTAAACCACTTCCTTGGAGCAGAAGGGCAGTATATATTTTACACTTTTCCCCTTGCAGATGATAATATGAGACTGCACTCATTGCATTAAAGATTTTTTTTGTGCCAAAAGTGAATGTAGTAGCTAATCGCTACAGATTTCGCCAGCATGAGCAGAAACCAGGGGAAACTATAATGCAGTATATTGCTTCCCTGAGGCGTCTGATTGTAATTTGTGACTTTGGGAATATGGCAGATGAGATGATTAGAGACCAGCTCATTGAGAAAACAACCAGGCTTCATGTAGGAGAACGCTTACTTCTAGAACCACAACTTACACTAGAAAAAGCAATAACCATTGCTACTCAGATTGAGTCAGCTAGAGCTGAAGCCAAAATAATGAGCATGGATACAGGAGGCACAGTCCAGACTGTGACGTCTTTGCAGAAAAGTTCACTACCACTGCAGACACACAATTGCAAGAGGAAAACTAATGAAAAACCACCGAATCAGCAAATTCAAAATACAGGAAAAGCATGCTTTCGCTGTGGATCCCCACAACACCTTGCAAGCTACACAGGATGTCCAGCAAAAGTAGCTCAGTGCAATCATTGCAAAAAGATTGGACATTTTGCTAAAGTATGTCACAGTAGCCAGTTCAATCAACAGGTGCATGCAGTTACAATACTAGATGTTACTGCGCTGAACATGAACAAAATCACTACTGCACATATTCCAGAACAGATAAAGTACACTGTAAACGTTTCCGCCATACTCTCAGGCAAACCACATTCTATTCAGCTAATGCTGGACACTGGCTCAGCAGTATCTATACTACCTGATTCCATCTATCTGCATTACTTTAAAGATGTGCCTCTTCCTGAACCCAAACTTCACTTGGTGTGCTATTTGAAAAACCATATTCCAGTACATGGCTGCCTGCCAGTAATAGTTACTTTTGGTGATTGCTGTGTAACTGCAGAGTTCTACATTGTCCACAAAGGCACTCCTATCCTTGGCAGAGATTTATTGGCTGCTTTAAATCTCAGGGTAGATAATGGACGAATTGATCTTCCTCAGCAAAGCACTCTTGCAGTACATACACCAGTTTCAGCTGGGACCCAACACCAGGTTGAGGAGAAACTCAGCTGTGCTTATGGGTTTCTGCATAAAGTTAAAATGTGGAATAATGTGATGCCTGTATGACAGAAGTTATGGCGCTTACCATTTTCAGTCAGGGAAGCTGTTTCAGAGGAACTTAGAAAACTTGTTCAAAAGGACATTATTGAAGAGATCGACTCTTCAGAATGGGTTTCACCTATAGTAGTGACGCAGAAGAAGGGTGGAGGCATTCGCCTTTGGGTGGACTTAAGGGAGCCAAATAAAGCTATTGTGATTGACAGCCATCCTCTTCCTCACATAGAAGAAGTATTTGCAGAACTCCATGGAGCAAAGATGTTTTCTACTCTTGATTTGCAGACTGCATACCACCAGGTTATGTTGCATGAAGACAGCAGAGACCTCACAGCATTTATTACACATGAGGGACTATTTCGTTTTAAACGTGTTCCATACCATCTCGCATCTGCCCCAAGTGCCTTTCAAAAAATGATGACATTGATTCTGAAGAATTAACATGGAGTTTAGTGCTGTCTGGATGATATTATTGTGTTTGGAAATACTTCTGAGGAGCATGACAATAACCTGCAGTCTGTACCAAATTGCATCAGCACAGCAGGTCTCCAGCACAATGCGTCCAAATGCAAATTTAGACAAACTGAACTCTCCTTTCTGGGGCATACAATTTCAGAGGCTGGACTAAAACTTGATCCAGATCATATCCTAGCAATTTTAAATGCTCCTCCTCCAACAGATTTGCAAAACATACGTTCCTTCTTGGGTCTTACCTCCTAGTATGCAAAATTCATTCCCAATTATGCTTCAGTCATTGAATCGTTATGGGAATTACTATAGAGAAGTTCAACCTTAGTGTGGACAACGGATGCACAAACTAGTTTCGAAATGGTGAAAGACTTGATTGTACATAGTCCAGTACTTGCATTATTCACTCCTGCATTGCCCACAATTGTAACTTCTGATGCTTCTGATTATGGACTCGGGGCTGTTCTCACACAACTGCATGAGGACAACACAGAGAGGACTGTTGCATTTGCTTCAAGGACACTAAGTAATGCTGAGAGAAAATATTCTACAGTTGAAAAAGAAGCACTTGCTTGTGTCTGGGCTACTGAAAAATGGAGAGCTTACCTGTGGGGCCGCGTGTTCAAGTTGTGCACAGACCACAGCCTTTTGTCTACGTTGCTCACCATGAAAGGACTGGGAAGAGCAGGATACCGTATTGCTCGATGATCTGCAAGACTACTCTCAGTTATGAACTGGCATATAAGGCTGGGAAACCAAAATGTGGTAGCTGATTGCCTTTCTCGCCTGCCTTTGCCTTCACCAGATGGTCCACCAGAGGATGAGGATGTAGTGGTTGCGCTTATTACAAGCACTCTCACTGGAGTTACAAGAGAACTATTTCAAAGCTGCTTGTTCAGCGTGTCCAATTCAACAAAAACTACGGGAATTTCTGACAAAGAGATGGCCCAGTTACCCTAAAAACCTTGACGCAGTTTTGCTGCTTTATTTTAGAGTTCAGAATTAACTTTCTTTGTTTGATGGCTGTGTGCTACAAGGTACACACTGGCTCCTTGTGCCAGAATACTTACAGTCAAAACTCATACACCTGGCACATGATACTCATCAAAGAATTGTCTGAACCATACAATGACTACGGGATCTGTATTGGTGGCCAGCGATGGACTCTCAAACTGAAGCACTCATAAAATCCTGTGTCACTTGCCAAATGCATGATAAGATAGCAGTGACATGTACCCCTCAATTACAGCCTGTTCCTCTTCCTGAATCGGCATGGGAAAGTGGCAATTGACATTGTAGGACCCTTTGATACTGCTCCAATTGACTGTTGTTATGCCATCACTTTAATAGACTATTTCAGTAAATGGTCTGAGGTAGCGTTTACATCGCAAATCTCTTCTGCTACAATAATTAAGTTCCTCTCTTCAGTTTTTAGCAGGGAAGGTAACCCCATAGAACTGGTTTCAGATAATGGTAGTCAATTTACTTCCCTGGAGTTTGAAACTTTTCTAGCACAGAGGAACATTTTATACAGAAGGTCATCCCTATATTACCCTCAAGCCAATGGGGAAATCGAACAGTTTAACAGAAGTTTGAAAGAGAGTTTGCAAACGGCTAAACTGGAAGGGCGATTGTGGATACCCTTCACTACTGATTTCTTGCACACATACCGGGCTACACTACATGCCACAATGCAAAGATCACCCACAGAGTTACTGCATGGGAAACAGATGAATACTAAACTGAACATTGATGGATTGTTAAAGGCACGACCTGATGCCCCAAACGAGGATGATGTGAGAAAAACAGCTGAACAGAACCAAGCAAAGTCTAAGGCTTTCACAGACAAGCGGTGGGGTGCTAAGGAACCAAAGTTTGAGTGTGGTTCCTTCGTTAGAATACGAAAACCTGGAATTTTATGCAAAGGGGACCATGAATTCACAGCTCCTCTTAAAATCATAGAGAAGAAAGGACCTTACACCTATAGACTTTCTGATGGGCAGGTATGGAATGCTTCTTATCTTGCACCTGCCTATGCACCAAGAGGAGATTATGCCAACACCAAGTCTGTATTGCATGACTTCACCATAGTACAAACACAACAAGACATTGCACTGGAACCGGTGCTTGAGAGACGGCCTGTCAGACCCAGATGATCACCTGTCTGGACTAGAGACTATGTTATGTAGTATCTACAGTGTTTTCAGTGTAATATTTCTTCCAACAGTATAGTGTCTTGTTTCATATTTGTTCCTGTGGTCAGAACAATAATATTTATTTTAATTGGGAGAGTTTCTTAAGAGAGGAAGGAATGTAGTGTTTAGATGTTGCTTGTAATTATTAGAATTGGGAGTACTGGCTGTTGGGAGTCTGAAAGGACAGGAAACAGGAGGGAGGGAGGAGGAGTTGAGAGGCTGGGAGAGAGCGACAGAGGGTGCAGCAGCAGCTCGGTAAAGAGGTTTCCACTTTGAAAATAAAGTCCTGTTGAAGCTTGTTAGTACCTTGCCTGGTTGATACAACACATCCCTAACATGTAATGCTGAAAAGCTATCTTCTGGTCTGCGTCCCACTGTGTGGCAATGCCACACAGATGGAAAATGCCACAATAGACAATTTAAAACACAAAATAAATCTTTTGTCAGGAGTTTTGAGCTGTGGGAAGGTCTACTAGGGCATCACCAACATTTCGATGCCCATAGTCTAACAATACTTTCTAATTCAGGTCCCAATTCTGACATCCTTTCTCAGAGAATCATATAAATATAGGGCTGGAAGGGAGCTCAAAAGGTCATCTAGTCCATGCTCCTTTTAAGTATACCTAGATCATCCCTGATATTAATCTCTTCTTAAAAACCAATAACATGGATTATTACACGTTCAGCAATAATTTACTCTGTAAGCAATGTTCCCTCTAATTTTTGACAGGCCGTGTGCACAAAAAATTTCTTCTGTGCAAATTTTTGATAGGCCATGTGCGCAAGAAAAATTTTTCTGTGCAAATTGTCATGCTTCTGTGCAAATGTTTGTGCGCACAGTGTTTCGCCGTGTGCACAGGGTTTAGGATCTGTGTGTGTGTGCACACGCTCACAGCTTAAACGGAACAGTGTCTGTAAGTAGTCTAATTGGAATCAATTGCAGAGATATACCAAGCCCAGGACCCATCTCACCAGGACTCTTTGAAATGAATGGGTGCTATTTGAAGAATACGGATAGTACAGCATCAGGTCTTTAGTAGGATGGGCAGTACATCCTAAGTACTTAACCTGTAAACATTTAGCCAAAAGTGGTGCATTCTAGATAAGTAAACTAAAAAGCACCAGATGATGCTTCCTGCCTCTATATGTGCGGGGCATCAGAGGGCGACACCTCTAAAAAGTGCAGATTTACAAAAACTCAAGGTAATCAACAACCTCAGCAACAATAACTAGACAACAGGTGAAGGTATACACCAAATAGACAATAGGCTATCCTTCTCCTCCCCACCTCTACCCACCCCACCCCAAATTCAGTTAGAGCCTCAGTATCTCACTCCAGCTGGATGTTAAATGCATGCAACTAAAACAAAGGGGAAAGTCACACCACAACAGATAGCACTGTTGGTACATTGCATGACTGACAGGTCTAGCATAAGGAACCTCCAGTTATAGTGCAGATGCTGCTATAAATTGAATCCTAAAATGGATGATTGCTCCCCTACCTCCAACTAATAAAACATGAAAAGCAAATATTTGTGATAGACTCATAAAATCACAGAACCATAGAGTCTGAAGGGACCGCAAGAGTCATCTAATCTAACCCAATGCCAAGATGCAGGATTTGTTGTGTCTAAAACATCCAAGACAGATGGCTATCCAGCCTCTTTTTGAAAGCCTCCAGTGAAGGAGCATCCACAACTTCCCTAAGCAGTTTGTTCCATTGTCCTACTGTTTTTCATTAGAAAGTATTTTCTGAGATTTAATCTAAATCTGCTATGGTGTAGTTTGAACGCATTGCCTCTTGTCCTGCCCTCCGTGACAAGACAGAATATTTTTTCTCCATCTTTTTATGGCACCCTTTAAAGTATTTGAAAATGGCTATCATATCCCCTCTTTAATCTCCTCTTTTCCAAACTAAACATACCCAGTTCCTTCAGCCTTTGCTCACATGACTTGCATTCCATCCCTTTGATCATATTTGTCACTTGATTCTAGATCCTTTCCAGTTTCTCTACATCCTTTCTATACAGGAGTGACCAAAACTGCACACAGTACTCCAACTGAGGCCTAAGTAGAGCAGTAATATCACCACAAGAGACTTGCATGTTAGGCCTCTGTTAATGCATCCCAAAGTTCCATTTGGGTTGGGGTTTTTTTGCAACAACATCGCATTGTTGACTCATGTTGAGGTTGTGATCCACAAGATCCTTCTCAGCAGTGCTGCTACCAAACCAATTATTCCCCATTCTGTATTTGTGCATTTGGTTTTTCTTCCCTAAGTGTTGCACCTGACATTTATCTTCATTGAATTTCATTTTGTTGTCTATAGCCCAGTTCCCCAATTTATCAAGGTCCCTTTGAATTTTAGCTTTATCCTCCAAAGTATTTGCAGCTACCCCAGCTTTGTGTCATCTGCAAATTTGATCAGTATGCTCTCTAGTCCTATATCCAAGTGATTAATAAATATATTAAATAACACTGGATCCAGAACAGATCCGAGTGGAACCCCACTTGTGACCATCTTCCAATCTGACATTCCATTAATAATTACTCTTTGTGGTTGTTTAACCAACTATGTATCCACTTAATAGTAGTTCTACCAAGCCCACATTTCTCCAGTTTATTTATGAGAATGTCATGTGGGACTGTGTCAAAAGCCTTGCTTAAATCCATGTATATTATGTCCACCGCATTCACTCTATCCACCAAACCAGTTATCTGTCAAAGAAGGAAATCAAGCTGGCTGGGGATGATTTGTTCTTAGTAAATTCTGATTATAAGAGAAAATCCAAGCAGCAGTTATTCACTCTCTCACCTGTGCACACGTCTTCTCCTGCAGAAACACTCATACATGGTAGCATCCCTGCCTCAGTTCTCTTGATAATTAGCTTTCTCTGAAGGAACATGTCTAGGATAACATCAGACCTCCTCTTTGAACAGCTGGCCACTGTCTCTCTGGGGCAACAGTTGAGAGGAAAAGGGGTAGACACCCTTGACTTGACTGTTGGGGGATCAAGTTTCTTAGGAGACAGGATAATACCAGGGTGGGAGCTTGCAAATAGGATCATAATCCTGGCAGTCAAAGAATGACCTGTCTCCAGTCTAGTGCAGCCGGGGAAGAACTTTTTCTTTGCCTCCTCTTTCCACATAGTAGAGCAAAGAATCACTTTCTGGGTGCATAGCCTTATATTAGTTTCCCTTTTGAGCAGAGCTACCACTAGATAAAATCCTTCTGTTTTTATTTCTTCACTTGTATGTTTATAAATATACATATGCTTATTTTTTAGTCTTTCCCCTTTTTCTCCCTATCAAGCAAACATGTTTGTGAAATCTCTCATTCTTTGGAGGAGCACCATGGAATGCACTTCTTTAAGACACCAATATTATGGTGCAATATGGCAATAGTCATTCAGTCATGGGTGAATCTGAAATTAACATAGTAATGTTAATTCCTTTGAGGAATAGGCTGGTATGTCCAGGAACTAGGGTGACCAGGTGTCTGGTTTTCGACTGGAACACCCGGTCTTAAAGGGACACTGGTGGCTCCGGTCACCACCGCTGACTGGGCCATTAAAGGTCCAGTGGGTGGTGCTGCGGTGCTAAGGCAGGCTAGTCCCTACCTGTCCTGCCACCGTGCTGTGCCCTGGAAGTGGCCAGCAGGTCTGGCTCCTAGGCGGGGGGCCATGGGGCTCCGTGCGCTGCCAAGCGCCCCAAGCACTGGCTCAGCACTCTCATTGGCCAGCTTCCAGCCAATGGGGGCTGGGGGGGGCGGTTCTTGTGGGCGAGAGCAGTGTGAGGAGCCTCCTGCCTCCTCCCCCACCGCCTACTAGCGCCAGACCTGCTGGTCACTTAGCCCCACTGCACTGCTGACCGGGAGCCACCTGAGGTAAGCCCATGCCCCAACCCCGAGCCCCAACCCCCTGCCCCAGCCCTGAGCCCCCCCCAAACCTGGAGCCCCCTCCTGCACCCCAAAGCCTTCATCCCCGGCCCCAGCCCAGAGCTTGACCCCCAGCCAGAGACCTAACCCCTCCTACACCCCAAACCTCTGCCCCAGCCCTGAGCCCCCCCAAACCTGGAGCCCTCCTCTTGCACCCCAAACTCCGCATCCCCGGCCCCACCCCAGAACCCCCATCCCCAGCACAGAGCCTGTACCCCCTCCCACACCCCAACCCCCGCCTCAATCTGCAGCCCCCTCCCACATTCCAAATCCCTCGGCCCCACCCCCCAGTGTGGATCCCCCTCCTGCATCCCAAACCCCTCTCCCCAGCCCTATCCAAGAGCCCGCATCCCCAGCCGGAGCCCTCACCCCCTCCTACATCCCAACTCCCTGCCCCAGCCCAGTGAAAGTGAGTGAGGATGGGGGAGAGCAAGCCACCAAGGGAGGGGGAAGGTAGTGAGCGGGGGGGCAGGGCCTCGGGGAAGGGGCAGGGCTAGGGTGTTCAGTTTTATGCGATTAGAAAGTTGACAACCCTATCAGGAATGTGACTTTTTCAATGAGACCTTGTATGTCTTGAAGTGCTATTAATGAGGGTACATGCTGTCTTTAAAAATGCCACAAATGCACATTCGTGCTGTAGTGAATGGACTATTTTAGCACAGTCAAAAAATAAACACATAAAAACTTGCTTAAAATTTGGTCCTATTCCCTCTTTAAAATCAACATCAGCCATATTTCTCATTTAAAATCAAACGCAGCCCTGTTCCCTGTTTAAAAAGAAAAACCCATAACATTTTCCATTGGGATCTCTTCTCCGTCTTGTAAGTATATTCTACCCTTTTTTATACTTCACTGTAATCTTAAATTGTACAAGTCAAATAAATGTTTACATGATACCAAAACTGGAAGTGATTTCAAATGATCTTGGCTTTGGATAGACTTGTATCCATAAATCTGCACTTTCTTCTAGTCATATAAGAAAATTATATAGCAAGCTTTTCATTTGAAACCAATGAAGACCCTACACCTCAGCAACATATGCAGCAGTGCAAACTATGTGGCTAAATGAGTCTCTCAAAAGTCTATGCGGTCCGACTTGAATGTACAAAAATAGCTGCAGGCTGCATGTGCCAGCGTCTTCATTAGCAATGAATCAGATCCTTGTGTCTTTACTTGTAGTTTCACTTTTGCTTTCCAATGCCTATTTTAAATATAGCTCTTCTTTTGCAGAGCTGTCTGAACCTTTTTTCGTTTTGTCACCTTATCCTTGTTCATGATGAGTCAAAAGCACTAGAGTTTACAGCTGTTTCTGGAGTTCAGAGTTTTACATTAAACCCCAACTTTCATAGAATCACAGAATCATAGAATATCAGGGTTTGAAGGGACCTCAGGAGGTCATCTAGTCCAACCCCCTGCTCAAAGCAGGACCAATCCCCAACTAAATCATCCCAGCCAGGGCTTTGTCAAGCCTGACCTTAAAAACTTCTAAGGAAGGAGATTCCACCACCTCCCCACTAATTCACTGATTTCACAACACTCATAACATGGTCATTATTTCCAAGGAACTGAAAGAAAATCACCGGCTCAGTTCTCATTTTTTCCATAAGAGGAAAAAATCAGCAACACAACCACAAGTTTTGTTCCTTGGGAAAACATATCATTCCTCTGCATGCGGATTTAACAAGGTGTTTTCATGTAGTTTCTGCTAATTTTCAGTTACTCTTTGGTTTCTATAAGGATCCTGCTCTTGCTCCCTTCAAAAAATACGCGTAGTATGGGCCACACCTTACACCCCCTTCTACAGTCACCACTCCAGTGAGAATTCTTTACAGTGGACTCCAACAGTCCGACTACGGCACTTCCAGAGTGCGAGCAGCTATGACAGACGCATCACTCAGCGCTTCTTCCTCTCACGCTGGCTTCCGTGCCTCCCCAGCGTTTCCATGGGCAGGGAACATGTGGCCCCCATCAGCCAGGCACTTTATTTCATTCTTTAGTGTTGGTTTAATATTTAGAATACTTCATGCTGAAGCGGGGCATGTTCGGAGCGTGCCCGTCCAATGTGAGGCAGGACACCCATTGTTTGACAATCCAGCCCCCCTCGGACGAGCGGGCACGTCGGGCGCATCCCGCACTCTTTCCCGCTGAGCCGCGGCTTCTCTCTCACAGGCGCTTCCCCCGCCGCCGCCGGGCACTGGGGCGAGCCCACAGGAAGCCGCGCCCGCGCTCCCCGAGCCGCACCCAGCTCGGCTCCTCGCACGCCTCCTCCGGCGCCCGCCGGCTGCTGTCACTCATCCCCCATGTGACTGCCGGGCCGCCGGGGTTCCTGGGCTCTCCGGCCGCTGCTCCTCCGCTCCCAGGCTGGCCCGGCCCGGCTACACGAGGAAGGCGAGGGGCGCCGGCGGCCTGAGGCGGGGCCGCGCGGATCCGACCGGCCCGGGAAGAGTCTGTGGCTGCTGCGGCGCCCTGGAGAAGGAGCCCGCGAGGGAGAAGGCGCCCCCAGTAGCTGCGGGGATTGGCGGGGGGTGGAGAGCAGGAGCAGCCCTCTGAAACGAGCTGGGTGAGCCGGGGGTGTCGGAGGGAGCTTGGGGCGGCCTGAGCAAGGCTGCGGGTGGGAGGGAAGCTGGGGGAGTTGTTGGGAAATCGCCTGGAGCAGAGCGGGGAGTAGGAGCACCTGGGCAGCCTTCCCCGGTCTGCTGCCATCTCCTTCAGCCGGTCTGTTCTCCCCGGCTGCGCTCGCCATCGCGAGCAGCTGTGGGGCGGGCTAAGGCCAAAGTCAGCCCCGGAAAAAGGTGTAAGAGACCCGTGCAGGGCAGATAGCACCAGCCACCTGTGTAAAGTGCTTTGAGAGTCTGAAAAATCCCACTGACAGCAAGAACTCAGGGCTTGTGTGAAAGGATAAAGGGCTCCCTCTCAGTCAGGCCTGCCCACCTTCGAACACATGGTTCCAGAGTGGGGTCTTGGTATTTCAAACCAGATGTTTAGACCCTCAAAGCCACCCCGGACGATGTATCTCAACTCACTGAGCTTAATAAAGAACAGAGTGCAGACTCAGGTGGTTGTTCTGTAGTCCACTGATTATTTTTATAATGGTGCATATTCCTAAACTATCAACTCATAGTTTAAAGGCTGTACTGTGGACTCATGCCAGGTTGCATGTTTGTAGATTCTTTCAGTGCAACTTTCCTTCCATCCCTCTGTCTCAGCCACTCACCTAGTAATAATGTTGTTGCTTGAATGGGATTGCCCCCCTTGTTGTTTAGGCCTTGCCTCCCTGTAGTCATTTACCTTCACTTTGAACTGGAATAAAACACTACCATTCTCATTTGGTAGCATTTTAAACCCTCTTTGCATAGGAATAAGTTATTACTCAGGTGCAAGGCTGTGGAAGACTTAACTATGATTTTTGTTTTGGAACAAGGGAATTGGAAGGTTTCGTTTTCTTTCATACTGGTTTCATTTTCTTTTCTTTCAAGGTGTGATGCCACCTAAAAGGTGTGGAAAAAGCAAGCTCCCTGTCCCCCTTCCCAAAGGAATGATAATGAAAGACACTGAAGGAAAAGAGTGGAGGCTGGGCAATATAATTGGCCAAGGAGGATTTGGATTGATCTATTTAGGTAAAGCATGAGTGTTAATTACGAGAGTATTTCTGTGAGTTGTCTGTTCTACTTTATCCTTTAAAACAAAATGGTTTAAAAAAAAAGTTGTTGCTAATTCACTAAAGAAACAACAAGAGGTGCCAGAATGTGTTTCACGATCTTAAACAGCACTCAGCTGAATGCTCAGGTGATTGAGAAGTTTTCCTGAAGGAACTGCATGATTCTTTCCTGGATTGTTCAGAGTACTGCTTATATAGCCTGCAGCATGAAGCATATACGTTGGGCACCTACGGGGCAGCGCTTGAGTAGAAGATTGCCAGAGAGTAGCAATAGTAAGTGCTGTAGGATATGGTGATTCAGTATGTGGCAGTAACTCTCTCGAGTCAGTGATCCAGTGCTCCAAAGTGCTGTTGGGGGCATTGGCTGTTGAAGGTGCCATCTTTCAGCTGAGACATAAAATCAAGATACAGAGCTTTTGGTCATTAAAGAACTAATTACACATTTTATAGCAATAGTAGTATTAACTTTGGTAATGTATGAATTAAAGCCACACTTTTTCCAGCAGTTTCAGCTGAAAATGGTACTCTTCACTTGTCCAAAATGGCATAGTATAGCTGCATGCTCTTCAACAGATGCTATATTTCTATTCAGAGGTAGCTGCTTTTCAGTGGTGAAAAAGTGATAAATAGTTTGTAAAACACTTCGGGATCATTTATATCAACATGTAAATTACTACTGTTGGTCTCTATAAAAGAGAAAAATCTGTTTACAAAGCAGCATGATGGACTTTTCCTGTACCACACACATGCAGGATAAATATGGGAACTAGTCTACAATGAAAATCTGTCAGGAACTACATTGAGCTTGTACTGAGAGCAGTGAAGAATTAGTCCTGAATAGCAACATCAGTACAACCCATCATCCCTAAAGGCAAACATGCTCTTCTTAAGTTAGATAGCGGTATGTTAACTAGTGTTCCCAGACCTGGGGTATTAATATTCAAAACTTGCTGATCAAGCCACTTTAATACGTGGATTGAATGTGCATTGCACATACAAAAATCTGTTGTACCTTTTTAATTTTTCTCCATTTATTTTGTCATGGAAAGTGTAATTGCATTTTTTTGGCATCCATTCTTTGTGCCACTTCTTTATTTTCTATTTTCCACTCTTTCTGTTTATGTGCTATGATATTTAGCTCATACAAATTGCTTTGTTAGAAGATTATATGCTAATACGTTTGAAGACAGCAGAAGCTTTCCTTGTTGCATGGTTTCTAGACCCCTGGAACAAGTCAGTTTTTCATTAGAACAAGCGCCATATACCAAATGACTTATTTCTCAGTTCTTTTGTCTTTTTAACTGCAACTTCTTCTGCATGGGTGGATCCTCTTTGCCCACACAGAGCTACACTGAAAGCAGAAGCACAGGAGTTTGCCCACATGGAGAAAATGACTGGAGCCTTGGTGAATGTGGAACAAGCTTTTTACTTTCTGTAGCAGGACTTATGGGTGTTCGTTACATCCTATTCAGCCATAAGTATGTGCCACTGTTTTCTTGATGATAGATGCAGTAGTGTCTCTTGCATTTTTTCTGTTCCATCTGTCATGCATTGATGTCCTTGTTCCAGATATTTGCTTTGCTGCTCAGGAACAGCTGGGACTGAGCGGAATTCCTCCATATTTTTTCCTTGTGTTTGGTGTGGCAAAGCACAGAGCTGGATAGTGACTGTGCACAGTCACGAAAACCCACATTTTACTTCTTGGAGACTGGTTCTACCTGAGGACTGGTATGTTAGTGCTCTAAATAAAATGGATGCCTTAAAACTGTTCCGTCAGCAATGGTGGTTGTAAATTATAGCAAAAATCATCAATCTTATCTGCACACTCTGACATCTACCATTTCAGTCACAAGAAACTGAGAAGAAAAACTGTGAACAAGGCTGCCATTAACCAAGATGTCCTGCTTTCTAGAATGGAAAAGAGGATGGCATCCATTCCACTGTATGACTGCATAGAGGAGAGAGAGATGATTTCATTAGCAACCTAAATACCACTGTTTCTGATTGCTCTTCATACATTCAGTTCTGTACCAGTTGCCAATCATTTAAGCATACAGAGACAAACTAATATGTGCTTGACGCTTCTCCAAAAGATGCTCAGTTTAATCCACATTAAGACATATTTCACTCCAGTCCTTTGCTTCCCCATATGTTCCATTAGTAAAAGAAGAAGCAGGCAAACTCTGCTTTAATCCACCAGTGTCCAATAATATTCTGTCTTAATATTAATCTTTCTTAATACACTCTTTTGGGAGGTGCTTGGTCAGCATCTGTTGCTCAAGGCCAAGAAAACAAACAAAAAAAAATCCTAGTTGTCTTATCTCTGTCTCATTCCATTCTATAGAATTCTATTCATAGCCTTCCCAGACAGGGATGAAAGTAAGGGGGTATGGGCCGGTATGGCATACCGGTAAAAAGTAGCCTCCAGTACCGGCCCATACAACTGACTTTAAAGCGCTACTTTAACGTCACTGCCCCTTTTGCGCAGCGATGACCCGGCAGGGCAGCCAATGGGGGGCGCAAAAAGGGCAGCGCTGCTGACGGGGGGTGGGGGCAAAAGAAGTAGCTGCCCCGGGCCCTCTAAATTGCCACTGGAGCCCCGGGCAGCGCGGGCCAGGGAGCACAGATGGATGGGCCGGGGGGACGCTGACCCCCCCCAGCCCCGCCCCTTACGCCCGAGGCCATCCTCCTTCTGGGGCGGGGCCAGAGCAGCCCTGTACTGGTAAGAGCTGCATTTTACTTACATTTACTTACTGCATTTTACTTACATTTTACTTACATTTTACTGTTCCCAGGGTGAGATCAGTAACCAAGGCCCCTCAGAAATGTGCAGTCACAGAAGAGGTGAGGGACAGAGCTGTTCTGATATTTACATTTTTCTTTTGATGTAGATGATTTCTTTTATGACCTCTTAAACATCAGTCAGTTGCCTTGGAGAGATCCTATGTCTAGAGCATATATAGGAAGCATTACCATAAGAAAATATACCCCAGCATGAGCAATGGAATGAAGTCAAGATGCCTCCTGAAATTGCTAGTCAAGGATTATTTGTTGGGAGGGGGAAAAAGAAAGTAATGGAAGGTTGGGGAATGGAAACTTACAAAGGTTCCCACAGAGAAGTGAGAATGATTCATGGGACTCTGATGTAGTGATAAGGGGAAACTGAATTGAGAATGTGGTTTTGTTTCTTATAACAATACTTTTCTCCGGTGGAACCCAGATTACTCTCATAGGGTACATGTTTAGAACATCTGGTGCAACAGTGAAGGAGGAATAATTCAGTGTAAGTAATTCTCAATCTAAAGCAAAAAAACATTAATTGTGTACCAAATCTACTAGGGCATTTCTTATTACAGGAAAATCATACAAGACCTTGTAAATGGTATATTGCATGGAGATTGGTACATGTTTCATGCAGATTTTACTGGTTTTCTTTCTGACCACACAGACCACAGATGACTTCAACTATTGTGGTGTATTGCTCTTTGAATCCCACCATGCTGAGGCAGAGAGCAGCCAGAGGAGTAGTATGGAATGATATTTCAGTCTAGGGCCCTTGTATATTTTGGTTTTGTGTTCCTAATGAGTATAGCAGGAATAGCTGGAAAAAAATATAGCTGTTTGGTAGAATCTTTGCAAAAGTCATTCTTGTTTACCTGTACTTTCTCTCAGAAGGGAGACCCGGTACTGGATATGGCACTAAGATGGAGGCTTAGTTCCAATTGTAACACAGAAATTAGAAAGAGGAACATAGCAGATTGACTCAGCAGTGCATAACTCAGCTGAAACAGGAAATGGATCAGACTTATCAGCAAAGATTGACTCGATGCTGTAAAGAAAGGTCCAAAACAAGGAATCTTATTTCTCATATTCATTATGACTAGGCCCCTATCAAATTCTCGGCCATGAAAAATGCATCACAGACTGTGAAATCTGGTCTTTTGTGTGCTTTTACCCTATACTATACAGATTTCCCGGGGGAGACCAGTGTTACCCAAATTGGGGGTCCTGACCCAAAAGGGAGTTGCAGGGGGGGTCACAAGATTATTTTAGGGGTCTTGCAATATTGCCATCCTTACTTATGCACTGCCTTCCGAGCTAGGCAGTTGGAGAGTGGCGGCTGTTGGCTGTGTGCCCAGCTCTGGAGGCAGCGCCTCGCCAACAGCAGTGCAGAAGTAAGGATCGTAATGCTATACTATTCCACCCTTACTTCTGTGTTGCTGCCTTCAGAGCTGGGCAGCCAGAGAGTGGCAGCTGCTGACTGAGGGCCCAGCTCTGCAGGCGGCAGCAAGGGTGGCAATGCCATACCATGCCATCCTTACTTCTGCGCTACTGCTGGTGGTGGTGCCTCTGCCTTCAGAGCTGGGCTCCCGGCCAGCAGCCGCTGCTCTCCGGCTGCCTGGCTCTGAACTTAGCGCCGCCACCACCAACAGCAGAGAGGTAAGGGTATCAGTATTGCAACCCCCCTTACAATAACCTTGCAACCCCCCTGCAACTCCTTTTTGGATCAGGACCCCTACAATTACAACACTGTGAAATTCAAATTTAAATAGCTGAAATAATAAAATTTATGATTTTTAAAATCCTATGACTGAAATTGACCAAAATGGACTGTGAATTTGGTAGGGCCCTAATTATGACAGACATTGTGGCTGAAATAACACCAGCCAGCAGCTCAGTTTGGGCCTGGGTCTGCAAAGATTTGAGCACTCTCTAATCCCATTGTCTTTAGTGGTGTGCAAGAGTTCTCACTTCACATGGTCAGTTCCTTAGAAATACATACTAATGAATAAGAACTAGGTCTCATTTAGGTAGTCCTGTGGCTGAGATATGTCTTTTTCACCCCCTTCTTGAGAGGAGTAGAGTTCTGTTCATATATATATTGCTCTATGTTGTGGAGTAACCACTAAACTTGAAATGGGGAGCTAATCCAGAGGAAATTCTAGAGAACTGAACAAAATGGGCCACACAGTGGGATATGCTAGGTTTGAATGTCTGCAAAATGTGAACAGCACAGCAATTTTATAAAAATGAAGGTTAACTTTGCTGGCTGTATCTTTTAATAAGTAGTTTTACAGCAGTAGTATAAAGTTTTTGATGTGCATTGTTACAGCTTAATTCCCTATTAAGTATACGCCATACTCCATTAATCTTTAACAATGTACTTGAAAAATTTTATACTACTTATGCAACATATATTTACCACAGATGCATTTCCTGGAAGGCTTTGTTCACTAAATCAAAGCTGTGGAAAGCTATTAACTGACCCTGAGCTCTTGGATTCAGTGGTGCACTTGGATTCAGCCATTTCAGGAATATGGCATCTAAACTTTTCTATATAGAAAAGGGATTGTGTTTGCCCCTAATGCTCTTCCCTTTTAAATATTTCTGCCTTCACTTTCAAGTGTCCTCTTTGCTCTGCACCTTCTCTTCCTTCGTTGTCTCGCCTCTTCCTTTTAATTTTCACGTCTCTCTAGAGTCCCTCTAACAGCAGAAGGCTTACCAGCAATGTGATTTCTCCCTACGCTCCTGAAGAGCAGAGTTTCCCTCCATTGCTGGAAGCAATTTGAAACCGTCTAGGAGTGCTCTTCTGAATCAGTTTCAAGCGACTGCTTATGCTGAGGAAGAGTACTATGGTTGACAAGCCTGTCCTACCTAGGCTGATCCATATTAGAGCTTTCCTTCTGTTACCTACACTCTACCAGTGGCTTACCATGATAGAGCTCAGACAGAATCTTCCTATTCATTTGACGGGAGAGAAAAAAGCAAAGGAAACAGGGAACAATACAGCATTTCCATGATACGATGCCCAATTTAAAGTCCTTTAGGGAATAGTGGCAGTACGTGGGAGAATTAAAGAAGAGTTTAGAAGGGTGCAAGTGAGAGAGAATACCAGACACTCATTTATCTTCCTTATCACGGCTAGTGACTGATACTGGTCTTTACATAAATCATTCTCTATTTCCCACAGCAATGATTTCTTTAATACACAGTTAGGGCTGAAAATTTAAATGCAAAAACATCACACAATACTCAGTTAAGGTTCTAGCATCATTGTTAAGTCTGCTTTGCATTTCAACATCCATGTACAAGCTAGAAATTTCCTTCCTCGCCACTGCCAGTGCTTGTACTTCCTTTGTACATATTCATTAGATGGTTATATCATAACATAAGTCTTCACTCCAAAGATGAAAGGTGAAGGCATAGAGATTTCTAGTCCATTTCTAGATGGTAGTTAGGAGTAGGGAGGTCGGATGTTACTGTTGGTATAACTTTTTTTGTATGTGTTAATATATGGGTAGAAAAGAGGTCCAGCTATAGGTTACTTCCGATGTGATTTCCTAAAGGTATAATACTCTGTACTATGGAGATTGCCCGGGATATGTTGAGTTTGTAGCAAATCATGATAAAGATATATACAAAGTAAGGAGATGGAGGGAGAAGGAGGAGAATCAGCAGAAATGAATTCTTTGATGGCCATGAGCATCTACAGATGCAATGTGATATATCATGCCGTGAAGCATGTGTCCCTAAATTGGCATTGTATGATAACAGGAGGAACTTCTGCCCTAAGATATGGCATTTGCTGCAATATGCAGGTTGCCCCTCTAAATCCATTTTTGATCAGCACCTATGCCATATTGAAACTGACACAGTACCTTCTGAGTGGTCACAGTGTCAGCCTTGAAGATGAGCAGGAGTGCAGTCATTCCAGAAACCAGTGCATGCATCAAGTTTAAGAGTTAAAGGCCTGGACTCCCATTCAAGAATGCTGAAACGGCTTTTGTTCCTGAGGTTAAAGGATATGTCGTATCTACTCCAGCTCAGCTAGATTAACTTTGAAAGTTAGACAGTGTCTGTCTTAGCTCTGGAAGGCAAAATTTTGGCTCTGGTGAATTAGGATTAAAGTTTCATTAAAAGATGACAGAAATTATAATAAAATTTTCACCAGAACTGTGTTGTACTGGAAGCATTTACAGATGCCCCACAAAATAGATTTGCCGTGGAGCTCAAGTTTTCTGCTGAATATCTTAGCCAGGTGCTATAGAAGCCAAATCCACAAGATTCTACTTTAAAGGCCTGTGTATATAATATCTGCTTAATAGAACCCCAAATTCACAAAGGAATACGAGAGAGAGACCATTTCTAAAGGCTTCTCAGAAATTAGTCTAGCCAGGAAATGGTAGAGCATGGGATAAAATCATGAGAAGTCCTTTCTCAGGAAACTTAGAGTGTAAGGACTTGAAGGACTGAAATTATCAATTCCACGAGATATTGAAAGAAAACAAAAGAGGAAAAATACAAAGGTCTCTATTAAAACTAGGTGTTGTTTCTGCATGGCATTCTGATAGGTAATACTGTTATACCAATAAAATAAAAACCATCAGGATCTTATTAAAGGGGAAAAGGCAAAATGCCAGATTTATTGTGAATACAGAAAGAATCATAGTAAGCAGTTAGTTATAGCTATAACATTCCATTCAATTTCATATTTATTCACACATTCATTCATACACACGCAGACACAGGTTCTGCAAGGTTGTTATTATAGTTACCAGCCTTAGAGTTGCTCATGCCAAGCCACTGGCCAGGTGGCCTGGACATGAGGAGGGAGCAGGGCCTTGTCAGATGCTCATCTATTGCTCCTGGAAGTTGGTTTGCAGAATCAGATCCCAAAGTTCTCACTTTCTAAAGTCCATTTTTATAAGAATTTCTTCCTATGCCAGTCTATGGGAATTGCTTCATCATGCTGTTGCTGAATCAATCAGGAGATGGCACATTCCTGACGACTCCGTGCTGCCAGATGTTATCTTGTTCTTTGGTTCTCCCATTCTTGAGGCTGTTGGGTGATTCCAGTCTGCCCTCCGGGGGTCCTCTGGTTATTTCCACTTGACGCCTTCTTCAGCCATTGGACACTGGATTCTTAGGCTGGCACCTCCCTGATCATTCAGTTATTATCCACACCAAGCATCCGTCCACATACATCTTCTATCTCTATTTTAATCGCAATTGTTAACAAAGCGAGATGAATACAACAAAAGGGTGGGGAGTCTCTGGGTGCTGTTTCTGTTGTTACAGAGTATTGCTTTGAGTCTCTCTCTCTGTGAGTAGTGGTTGTTACAAAGAATTGCTTTGAGAACAGACTCTATCTTAGAATGTACTAACACAATTAGCAGCTTGCAAGTTTCACACACAGAGGGAGAGAAACAGTACCAAAAACCAAGAGACCTCTTAATTAGTAATACCCTGGAATTTAAACTATGGGGAATCAAACTCATTTGTGATTTTAATACAGAACTTCTTTAATATGATCCAACAATACCACAATAATTTAACAACTGTAGATGGTAAATATTTAGTATTTTTAATTATTGCCATTGCTGATTGTTTTTATTTATGATCAAGCCAGTGTTCTGAAAATGATTCTTTAGGATGTTTACATAAATCAAAACTTTCTTTACATTAAACACAGTGGGTGAAATCCTGGCCCTGTTGAAGTAAATGGCTAAACTCTCATTTACTTCAGTGGGGCCAGGATTTCACTAGTCTTTTCATTACTTTTATATAAACTAATTTGCAGTTCTTAGCCCTAGCTTTTGAGTACTGTGTTAATTTTTGAATCATGGGTTTTGTTTTACTCCTGTGTAAACAGAGCTGAGAGGACAATATCACTACACATTTTCATATCCCCTGGAAAACATGGCAAAAGATGATAAAAAGGCTTCTTGAGTTTATTCATGCTTCCAATATGAGCTTTTATCTCCCAAATAGCCAGCAGCAGCGTTGAGACCAGCTGTGGACAGGAACAGGGATATTTTTCCTCACTGCCAAATACACTGCTTTTCTTTTCCACTGTGTAAACTTTGTCTACAAACTGATTTTTATGAGAACCATTGTGAATACTTCACAATATTCCAAACATGACTGCCACAGATTAAACTGCTAAAACTAAAGCTGGCACATTTGAACTGGCAAATAAAACTGGCATGTTTCTTTGTCGCACTGAATGCAGTTGTGCTATGCAGTCCTAGGGAATCTCAATTCATCCAGAAATTCTATTGTTACCTTGTCATATTTAAACACAGAAAGACTGATTAATTAAGATTGTGGTGCAAGTCAACAAAGTCCATGAATTCATAGTTAAGGCTGATGGTGAAATCTTAGCCCAGCTTGCTGTCACTGGGCAAAGCTAGGAAATTCTGGAAATGAGTTAATTTGATATCATATTTTCTGCATTGCCTAGACACAGTAATTGGAAATTGTGGTGAAGAATGTAGATCTTATTTCAGCTTGTATTTTTAATGTCGTCCTTCATTTACTTTTCTCTGGTGCAGTAGTTGTAACTTATGACAATATTTCCACCAATGCTGAAAGCAAAAGTTCTAGAGATTCAAGATACATTTCAAAAATAATTCTTGAACTACAATGCATCCCACTTTTTTTGCAGCTAGTGTAGGTAAAATGTGTATACCATAGCCAGAATCTGGACGATTACACAATTGCCATATTATTTTGGAGTACCTTTGCTAACATAGTCCAACCATATAGTGCGCCTGGTACTCTATATGTACTTATATGCCATCAGAGTGCTCCTGCATTCCAGCACTGCTCTCCTACAGTGTGTCTGCTCATTAGCCCATAGTCTAGGACTTAACTGATTGTAGTATTATGTATAGCCATGCGCTACCACATAGAATGAGCCTAGCACATAGCTAATTATGTATCTTATAGAGTAATTAACTATGGGCTAAACTCGCAGGAGAGTATGTGGTGCTGGTCTGTGAGGTATAATCAGGCTGTTAAACCTTCGGAGCCTTTCCAGTCTGTTAAGTAACTGCATAATAATCCATTTAAAAAAATGCGTTATGTATATTATAGGTAAAAATAGTTGTCCTCACTTGTGGACCATAGTGGATAAATATAGTATCCAACTGCCTCCCAACATAAAGAGAAAAGGTGGGTGAGGTAGTATTTTTTATTGGACCAACTTCTATTGGTGAGAGAGAGACAAGCTTTTGAGCTTACACACAAGCCCTGAAGAAGAGCTCTGTGTAAGCTCGAAAGCTTGTCTCTCTCACCAACAGAAGTTGGTCCAATAAAAGATATTCCTTCACCCATCTTGTCTCCCTAATATCCTGGGATCAACATGGCTACAACATTGCATATTCAATATATAAATGGTTAATAAAAAGCAATACAGTGATATGTCTGTCACAATGCTAACAACATGAGCAACTTTGGGTATATCAGTATTTACAAATAGTTGCTTTAAACATTCCTCCTGTTATTGTCTGTATAGGATATTGCACTGGACATTGTAATACTTTGCCATGTATGATATATATATTTTTAAATTTACCTTCTCTTTCCCTCATAGACTTTAAGGCCAGAAGGGATCATCACGATCATCTATTCTGACCACCTGCACATTGCAGGCCACAGAACCTCACCCACCTCCACTCCTGTAATATGCCCATAAACTTTGGCTGAGTTACTGAAGTCCTCAAATCTTGATTTAAAGACTTCAAGTTACAGAGAATCAACCATTTACCCTAGTTCAAACCAGCCAGTGACTTGTGCACCATGCTGCAGAGGAAAGTGAAAAAAGTACTAGGGTCTCTGCCAATCTGACGTGGGGGGAAATTCCTTCCTGACCCCAGGTTTAGTGATTAGTTAGATCCTGAGCATAAGAAAAAAAGAATAGCCATACTGGGTCAGACCAAAGATCCGCCTAGCCCAGTATCCTATCTTCCGATGGAGGGAGTGAAGATAAGAGGGCACTTTATTGAGTGATCCATCCCCTTTCATCCAGTCCCAGCATCTAGCAGTCAGATGTTTAGGGACACCCAGAGCATGGGATTGCATCCCTGACCATCTTGGCTAATAGCAATTGATGGAAAGATGTGTCAGTGTGGATAAGTCTTGCATGTGGTAAGATCCACCCTGGACACCTGGGAAAGAATTCTCTTCAGTAACTCAAGAGTCCTCCCCCTTTGGTTTACCATCTCTCGCCATTGGAGATATCTGCTAATAGCAGTTCCGGATAGACCATATGCCATTTTAGGCAATCTCAACATACTGTCCCCTCCATAAATTTATTAAGATCAATCTTAAAACAAATTAGGTTTTTTACCCTCTCTTCCTGATGTGGCCCCGTATGCTTCAGTGACATCCAAGGGAACAGAGTTCTCTCGGGGTCAGAAAAAAATAGACACCTATTGTGCCAAGGGGTTCTGTTTTGTAGCCTGTAATTGTCAAATATGTTCAGTTAGTGTTTTGAATTTTTTTGCACTAAGAGGCACAATCACGGGTCTCCTCTTTGGATGGGTTGTATCTGCACTCTCCACAACTCAGATCAGTGACTAAACAAATAATTCCAGAGTGGCAATCAAGGCTCAAGGGCCAGATTAAATTGAAATAGGGAAAGCAGACAACCCCATCTGGCAGCGTGGCATAGGGCATAACTCTAGTAGAGTCTCTTTATCATGACAGCAGATTGACTGGAAGCATACATAGAGACCCAACTGACTGAATGGTTTAGGAAATAGAAAACCGATTAGTCTATTTTAATATAACATAGTTTCACAAAAGTTTGGTGTGACTGTGTAGTAGAGGTGCTCTAGTGGCTCTGTAGTTAAGATTGGGTTGACACATTCCACTGAAAGTACAGTAGAACCTCAGTTACAAACACTTCAGGAATGGAGGTTGTTCGTCACTCTGAAATGTTTGTAACTGAACAAAACTTTATGGTTGTTCTTTCAAAAGTATACAACTGAACGTTGACTTAATACAGCTTTGAACCTTTACTATGCCGAAGAAAAATGCTGCTTTTAACCATCTTAATTTAAATGAAATAAGCACAGAAACAGTTTTCTTGTCAAATCTTTTATTTAAACATTCCCTTTCTTTTAATAGTGTACGTTGAAAACAGTACTATACTAAATTTGCTCTTTTTTTGTCTCTCCTGCTGCCTGATTGTATACTTCTCATTCCAAATGAGGTGTGTGGTTGACAGGTCAGTTCGTAACTCTGGTGATCGTAACTCTGAGTTTCTACTGTAGGATTAATACATACAAGTATTATCAAAATAGGTTGAAATTTTTTTAATTTTGAAATTTGGACAAAATTTCAAAAGGAAAACATTTCTAACAGTTTTGAGAAATGTCTCCTTTCTCTCTCCTCCCACCCCCTTTTTTTTGTTTTGACCAAAACTACATGTTTTGCTGTTTAGTTGCAATTATATTGACTGTTGGGGGAAGTTTCATCACCATCTCTCTGATTTTTACAGCTTCCTCTCGTGTTCATATTCCTGTAGAAGATGAGGCTGTGCATGTAATTAAAGTGGTAATGTTCATATCTCACTTCTAAATTATTTAAAGTACTAGCATTTTCTCATGTATTTTCTATTTATTCTTATTTGGAGCATTGAGTTGCATTGCATGTTTTTGGTGTGTGCCATTCTTCCATCACAGCATAATTTGTCTGCTGGAGGAGTGTTTTGTGATTCCTTAATGCTTGCTGTTTGTTTGCTTCCATTACTAACCATGGACATCACAATGAGGGCAGGGGGGGAATCAGACTGCATATTTAAGAATATACAGTGACTGAAGTTAAAATGTATTAATTTAATTTCCTAAATAGTACTTGTGTTAGTCTGTATTACATGTTTTCCTTTGAGCATTTGCAGTGAACAGCTTGTTTTGCCAACAGAAGTGATTGGTTTTTAAAACAATATACTGGCTATATTTTATGTAAAATAACTTTTGTCAAATGTCATAGTGTATCTTTTTTTAAAAAAAAATGGATTTTAACCCACTTGGAACTATTATTATTTAGGAACTCCTTTTTTTTTTTCCCCAACTCATTTTATCACACCAAATTTATTTGTTCCTCTATAGGAATATCTTGAAAATGGGCCTTTGTTTTCTGAATTGAAGTTTTACCAGAGAGCTGCAAAACAAGAGCACAGTAAGTAATATCAGCAAAACAAAATAAAATTAAAAGGTATATTTTTCCAATTAGAGCAATTGATATCTTGAAGCTTTTATATCAAGCATACTTCAAACACTGGGACTGATTCTGGTCTGGTTTACACTAGTTTTATTCTCACTGGTGTAAGTGAAAATAGAATCAGAACTAGTAGGGTGACAAATCTGAGGGAGAACTAACCTCTCTCCGTAGTCCATATTTTAGGCTATGGACAGAGGTGTTGCAAGGACTACTTAGTAAGGCTAGTACTGCCAATAACCGTTCCAGGAATGAAGTTACTCACATGCGTAAGTGTTTGGAAGATTTAGTAGTAATTTAGGCACTGAACCTGCAAGCTCTTTACTCATAGTAGCAGTCCCAGTGACTTCAGATGAGCAAAAATTGCACATGTACTTAAGTATTTTGCTCGATTGAGGCCTAATTGCATACTCTGTTGATCCACTGTTTATTCAAGAAGGTAAATTCAAAAAGTAAAGTTTGTAAAGGGATTAGTTTTTCTCAGCTACTGACTGGATTCCTATTGTGTTGTTATGACTCAGAGAAGCATATATCAAAGGAACACAGAGCTTTACTTTTGCAGAAAGTTACTTGCTGAACTTTTTAATTGGGCTGTTAGGTTAAAATAGTTACCTGTATGTGTTTTCATTTTAACAACAAAGATTCTAATGATAGTTAAATACTAAGGTTAGACTGTAGATTCTCAAACTACCTTAAATTCTGGCTTATCTATTATTATTTTGACAGTCAAAGAGTGGATGAGGCTCAGACAAATAGGATTTTTAGGAATTCCGGTGTTCTGGGGATCAGGCTTGGCTGAATACAATGGAAAAAGGTAATAACAAGCTGAATTGGAGTCAACGCTGTTGGGCTCATAGTTGCCCGAAGATTTATTTTCAATTAAATGAAGTATGTTTTGAGCTTGTTGATATAAAGCTATCTGTACCCCGTGTCTTACAAGGATTCCTCACTTGTGTATTTTCTAATAGTTATAGATTCATGGTCATGGAAAGATTAGGGGTAGACCTGCAAAGAATCTTGGACAATGATGGACACCGGTTTAAAAAAGAAACAGTTCTTCAACTTGGGGCCCGAATGGTAAGTGCAGAGGGGATGGAAGTGGTCCTGTTTTTAATGTATTGAACTCTCCTAATGCATCTGCTCTTTGTGAAATGCTGAGATCTATTTCGGTCCCAAGTCAGCATGAAGTTGCATAGATACTTAAGTATCATCCTGAATCAGGGTCTTAATTTTCCTCTTCAAATTACATTTTTATGAAACTGAGTGTTATTGATTAGGAATGGAAACTAGATCCTCTTTACACTAGATCTCTATGGGCCTAAGCCGAAGTGAGTAGAAAAACTCTATTGACTTCAGTGGGCTTTGGATCAGGCTCAGTAACAGGATGAGACAAAATATTCAAATATGGATGCCTAAAGTTGGGCGCCTACACCCATATTTGGACACACCAGCTAAGTGGCCTTATTTTCCAGAGATTTTGAAGGTGCCTAATGTTAGCCATGCAGGTTAGACAATTTTGGCCACAGTGCTTTCAGCACCGCCATCTTTGTTATGCAGAATTCTGATTTCACATCTTCATTTTAATCTGATTTCACATCTTCATCATTGTGCAGGCCAAAATAAGCCTGTAGGATTGTACATGTATCATCATTGTTTTCAAATTCCTTTAAACTAGCATAGATTGATGGGTGATTACATGCTGTGTCGTTTGGGAATGCTATTTGGTTTGTGAGAGAGTGGCACTGTACCCCTTGCTATAACAATCCCCTGGGGATCCAAGCCATGTGTGCGGTATGGCAAGGGAATGCTCGTCCGGTGGCCCCGGGGCCAAAGGAGCACTTTGCCCCCGTTCTCTCCTCCTCCTCCCATCTGCCCCCCACAAACTTGCAGTCTTGGGGCCAGAGGAGCTCTCAACCCCCCACCACAGCAGGTGGAGCTGGAGGCAGGATCCAGGCACCATGTTTGCTATAGCTTAAGGTTTGCTATTGCAAAGGGCATTACAGCAAGGGTCTACTGTATCATCAAATAAATGCAATAAAATGCATTTATATTGCCCCTTTACCATCTTGCCTGCCTTCTGTCACTAATCTCTTTTCACTGATGGACCGGTGGTTTTAACATTCCAAAACTGGGTGCCTCTCAAACAGCCATTTTTTTTTCTTTGTGTAAATCAGTCCACTGTAAACATGTTTCTCTTCTCATCAAATATGAAAGTACCCCTCCTGATCTGAAGTGCAGGGTTAGCAATAATTAGTCATAGACCTGTTAACAGTCTTAAGGTCCCATATCTTGTGAACCATCAGGACCAGATATGTTATCCCTTTGGAGAGTTAGGAATTCCCCCAGCCCTTCCAGTATTATAAAGTATTAGTTTCATTAATGGAACATGAGAAAAAAGACCTTAAAATCACATTTAAAGAGATTTTACAAATTTCAAAGATCTATAGGGTAGATATATAGGGATAAAATGTGGCCCAGCTGGCATGTGCCCTTACATTCCTGCATCAGCTACCTGCATTATAGCAGTGGAAGGAAGTGGACAGAATAGGGCAGGAAATGGCCAGAGTCTGGGCTTTACTTTCCTTCCCTATGCATCTGGCAGCGTACACTGGGATGGGCATAGACCCAGAACAATATAATCTATCCCTGGTCCCAGGGGAACCAGGAGGGCTGCTGCTAATGCAGGGCAGATCATTACCTCACATTCTAGCCTATAATGTGGCAGTTGAGGCTCATTGAATAAGTGAAGCATGTTTAGGTGATAATGAGAATAATAATTAATAAACATTCCCTTTTGGACTTTTTTCCTAAGTTGGATGCCTTGGAATATATGCATGAAAATGAGTATGTTCATGGTGACATTAAAGCAGCAAATCTACTTCTGGGCTACACAAATCCACATGAGGTAAACACAATATCTTTTACAATTACTGTATACTGTTGCCGTAACACTTTCACTGTTGATGTTCATTCTGTCCTATGCAGTTTTCCTTCCTTTCCACTTAAGGGTATGTCTACACTATGAAATTAGGTTGAATTTATAGAAGTTGGTTTTTTAGAAATCGTTTTTATACAGTCGATTGTGTGTCCCCCCACACAAAATGCTCTAAGTGCATTAAGTGCATTAACTTGGCGGAGTGCTTCCACAGTACCGAGGCTAGCGTCGACTTCCGGAGTGTTGCACTGTGGGTAGCTATCCCACAGTTCCCACAGTCTCCGCTGCCCATTGGAATTCTGGGTTGAGATCCCAATGCCTGATGGGGCAAAAAAACATTGCCGTGGGTGGTTCTGGGTACATGTCATCAGGCCCTCCTTCCCTCCCTCCCTCTGTGAAAGCAACAGCAGACAATCGTTTCATGCCTTTTTTCCTGAGTTACCCGTGCAGACACCATACCATGGCAAGCATGGAGCCCGCTCAGCTCGCTGTCACCGTATGTCTCCTGGGTGCTGGCAGACGTGGTACTGCATTGTTACACAGCAGCAACAACCCATTGCCTAGTGGCAGCAGACGGTGCAATAGGCCTGAAAACCATCCTCATCCTGTCCGAGGTGCTCCTGGCCGCCTCGGTAAGGTCGGTCAGGAGTGCCTGGGCAGATATGGGCGCAGGGACTAAATTAGAAGTGACTCGACCAGGTCATTCTCTTTTGTCCTGCAGGGAGTCCTGTTGTACCATCTTATGGTGAGCAGGCAGGAGATGAGGATGGCTAGCAGTCCTACTGCACTGTCTGCTGCCAGCCAAAGATGTAAAAGATAGATGGAGTGGATCAAAACAAGAAATAGACCAGATATGTTTTGTATTCATTTGCTGCTTCACCTCCCCTCCCCCCCCCCCCTTCCCCCCCCCCCCCCCCCGTGAAATCAACGGCCGACAGTCGTTTTGGTGAGGTCTGTCAGGGGTAGCTTGAAAACTTTAATGGAGATTCAGTCCTGCCTGAAATACCAGAGGGAGGGATAGCTCAGTGGCTTGAGCATTGGCCTGCTAAACCCAGGGTTTTGAGTTCAATCCTTGAGGGAGCCATTCTGTGTGACCGTTGTTTTTGTTTCTCCTTGATGTAAAGCCACCCCCTTTGTTGATTTTAATTCCCTGTAAGCCAACCCTGTAAGCCATGTCGTCAGTCGTCCCTCCCTCCTGTCCCTCAGAGCAACGGCAGACAATCGTTCCGCGCCTTTTTTCTGTGCAGACGCCATACCACAGCAAGCATGGAGCCCGCTCAGATCACTTTGGCAATTAGGAGCACATTAAACACCACGCGCATTATCCAGCAGTATATGCAGCACCAGAACCTGGCAAAGCGAAACCAGGCTAAGTAGGTGACGTCAGCATGGTGATGACAGTGATGAGGACATGGACACAGACTTCTCTCAAAGCACGGGCCCTGGCAATGCGGGCATCATGGTGTTAATGGGGCAGGTTCATGCGGTGGAACGCCAATTCTGCGCCCGGGAAACAAGCAGAGACTGGTGGGACCGCATAGTGTTGCAGGTCTGGGACGATTCCCAGTGGCTGTGAAACTTTTGCATGCGTAAGGGCACTTTCATGGAACTTTATAACTTGCTTTCCCCTGCCCTGAAGTGCATGAATACCAAGATGAGAGCAGCCCTCACAGTTGAGAAGTGAGTGGCAATAGCCCTGTGGAAGCTTGGAACGCCAGACAGCTACCAGGCAGTCGGGAATCAATTTGGGGTGGGCAAATCTACTGTGGGGGCTGCTGTGATGCAAGTAGCCCACGCAATCAAAGATCTGCTGATATCAAGGGTAGTGACCCTGGGAAATGTGCAGGTCGTAGTGGATGGCTTTGCTGCAATGGGATTCCCTAACTGTGGTGGGGCCATAGATGGAATCCATATCCCTATCTTGGCACCAGAGCACCAAGCCGGCGAGTACATAAACCGCAAGGGGTACTTTTCAATAGTGCTGCAAGCACTGGTGGATCACAAGGGACGGTTCACCAACATCAGTGTGGGATGGCCGGGAAAGGTACATGATGCTCGCATCTTCAGGAACTCTGGTCTGTTTCAAAAGCTGCAAGAAGGGACTTTATTCCCAGACCAGAAAATAACCATTGGGGATGTTGAAATGCCTATAGTTATCCTTGGGGACCCAGCCTACCCCTTAATGCCATGGCTCATAAAGCCATACACAGGCAGCCTGGACAGTCGTCAGGAGCTGTTCAACTACAGGCTGAGCAAGTGCAGAATGGTGGTAGAATGTGCTTTTGGACTTTTAAAAGCGCGCTGGCGCAGTTTACTGAGTCGCTTAGACCTCAGCGAAACCAATATTCCCATTGTTATTACTGCTTGCTGTGCGCTCCACAATATCTGTGAGAGTAAGGGGGAGACGTTTATGGTGGGGTGGGAGGTTAAGGCAAATCGCCTGGCTGCTGGTTACGCGCAGCCAGACACCAGGGTGGTTAGAAGAGCACATGACGGCGCGGTGCGCATCAGAGAAGCTTTGAAAACCAGTTTCATGACTGGCCAGGCTACAGTGTGAAAGTTCTGTTTGTTTCTCCTTGATGAAACCACCCCGCCCCTTGGTTCACTCTACTTCCCTGTAAGCTAACCACCCTCCTCTCCTCCCTTCGATCACCGCTTGCAGAGGCAATAAAGTCATTGTTGCTTCACATTCATGCATTCTTTATTCATTCATCACACAAATAGGGGGATAACTGCCAAGGTAGCCCGGGAGGGATGGTGGAGGAGAGAAGCACCAGGAGGGGTGGTGGAGGAGGGAAGGACAAGGCCACGCAGCACTTTAAAAGTTTAAAACTTTAAAACTTATTGAATGCCAGCCTTCTGTTGCTTGGGCAATCCTCTGGGGTAGAGTGGCTGGATGGTCAGAGGCCCCCCCACCGCGTTCTTGGGCATCTGGGTGAGGAGGCTATGGAACTTGGGGAGAAGGGCGGTTGGTTACACAGGGGCTGTAGCGGCCGTCTATGCTCCAGCTGCCTTTCCTGCAGCTCAACCATATGCTGGAGCATATTAGTTTGATCCTGCAGCAGCCTCAGCATTGAATCCTGCCTCCTCTCATCACACTGCCGTCACCGTTCAGTTTCAGCCCTCTCCTCAGCCTGCCACCTCTCCTCCCGGTCATTTTGTGCTTTCCTGCACTCTGGCATTGTCTGCCTCCACGCATTCGTCTGCTCTGTCGGTGTGGGAGGACAGCATGAGCTCAGAGAACATTTCATCGCGAGTGCGTTTTTTTCACCTTCTAATCTTCACTAGCCTCTGGGAAGGAGAAGATCCCGTGATCCTTGAAACACATGCAGCTGGTGGAGGAAAAAAAAAAGGGACAGTGGTATTTAAAAAGACACATTTTATAGAACAATGGGTACACTCTTTCATGGTAAACCTTGCTGTTAACATTACATACATAGCAAATGTGCTTTCGTTCCAAGGTCGCATTTTGCCTCCCCCCACCACGTGGCTAGCCCCTCCCCGTGGCTAACAGCGGGGAACATTTCTGTTCAGCCACAGGCAAACAGCCCAGCAGGAACGGGCGCCCTTGAATGTTCCCTTAAGAAAAGCACCTTCTTTCAACCAGGTGACCATGAATGATATCACTCTCCTGAGGATAACACAGAGAGAGAAAGAACGGATGTTGTTTGAATGCCAGCAAACATACACTGTAATGCTTTGTTCTACAATGATTCCCGAGTACGTGCTACTGGCCTGGAGTGGTAAAGTGTCCTACCATGGTGGACGGAATAAGGCTGCCCTCCCCAGAAACCTTTTGCAAAGGCTTTGGGAGTACATCCAGGAGAGCCGCAAATGCCAGTGCAAATTAATCATTAAACATGCTTGCTTTTAAACCATGTATACTATTTTAAAAGGTACACTCATCAGAGGTCCCTCCTCCGCCTGGCGGGTCCGGGAGGCAGCCTTGGGTGGGTTCGGGGGGTACTGGTTCCAGGTCCAGGGTGAGAAACAGTTCCTGGCTTTCGGGAAAACCGGTTTCTCCGCTTCCTTCTGTGAGCTATCTACAACTTCATCATCATCATCATCTTCCTCGTCCCCAAAACCTGCTTTTGTGTTGCCTCCATCTCCATTTAAGGAGTCAAACAACACGGCTGGGGTAGTGGTGACTGAACCCCCTAAAATGGCGTGCAGCTCATCGTAGAAGCGGCATGTTTGCGGCTCTGACCTGGAGCGGCCGTTTGCCTCTCTAGTTTTCTGGTAGGCTTGCCTCAGCTCCTTAAGTTTCACTCGGCACTGCTTCGCGTCCCTGTTATGACCTCTGTCCTTCATGCCCTGGGAGATTTTGACAAATGTTTTGGCATTTCGAAAACTGGAACGGAGTTCTGATAGCACTGATTCCTCTCCCCATACAGCGATCAGATCCCGTACCTCCCATTCGGTCCATGCTGGAGCTCTTTTGCAATTCTGGGACTCCATCATGGTCACCTCTGCTGATGAGCTCTACACTCACCTGCAGCTTGCCACACTGGCCAAACAGGAAATTGAAATTCAAAAGTTCGTGGGCCTTTTCCTGTTTACCTGGCCAGTGCATCTGAGTTAAGAGTGCTGTCCAGAGCGGTCACAATGGAGCGCTCTGGGATAGCTCCCGGAGGCCAATACCGTCTAATTGCGTCCACAGTACCCCAAATTTGACCCGGCAAGGCCGATTTCAGCACTAATCCCCTTGTCAGGGGTAGAGTAAGGAAATCGATTTTTAAGAGCCCTTTAAGTTGAAAAAAGGGCTTCGTCGTGTGGATGCGTGCAGGGTTAAATCGATTTAACGCTGCTAAATTCGACCTCAACTCCTAGTGTAGACCAGGGCTTAAAGAACTTATAGTATGGACACCATCTTATCAAGTGTGCATCATTGGGCTAGATCCTCAGCTCTATTAAGCTTATGTTCAGTGCGGCTAAGGAGAGAAGCAAGGAAAGGCATTGCTAAACCACCTTTCAGGTCCCCTGATCCTGTGGCTGCCAGGGGTCAAAATGGCCCACAGAGTAACTTGGAGAAGCCTAACGGCTCTTCTATATTATGCCATCTGGACTGGTGCAAAGGGACTTTACACGGGTTAAGGATCTGGCCCATTGTATTCAGTTTCTCAAGATATTCCTGGCTTTCTGGTATTGTTATAAGCACTGTGGCTTTTACTTTCCTGTCCTGTTCATTGTAGAGAGGTATGGTAGGTGAATAATGTGAAGGCTACTGTATGCTTTTAGCATACAGCAGATTGTGAAGTGCTTTGAGATCTACTGATGAAAGAGCAAGATGGTGCTATTACTAAGGGAGTAGAGTGGCCATAAAGTGAAAACCCATTTTCAAGAAACATGCTGAAATTTTTGAAGTTGTTTTCATTTCATAGTGTTTGAAATGGATCCATTTTTGTTTTTCATACTTTTCATTTTTAAATAAAAACCATTTTGGTTTGTTTTATATAACAAAATTGAAAAACTTACCAAAAGAGCATGGGGAAATTTTTTGACTGTTCTTGACAAAATTTCATTTTTGAATGAGGTCCATTTTTATGTGAACTTTTCCCTTGAAAAACGTCAACCAGCTCTAATGGACAATTTGATTTTCTTCCAACTTCTATGACACTGTCCTCTGTGACAGACAAGTATTGCCAAAGTGTTATTTCACTTTGTTTGGAGGTGTTTACCATTGAACGACCCAAAAACCACTCCAAAAGCTTACTTTATTTCCCAGTTCCCTTTCTGTATTTCAGCATTCAGAAATATTACGCTCATATGACTGTTTAACATTAATTTTTCAGCTTTCTTTAAACTGTCTTATGTTTAAATATGTCTTAAAAGTTACCATGGTGGTTTGAAACAACTTCTTGTAGACTTCTGTAATAGTCCATTGTCAGCTTATGGTGTTCACCAGACAAATGAATCTGGGAGACAGTTTTGGAGAAACAAGTTAATTGCTCTCTAAGCTTATTAGCACAACACAGATTGTTTTCCATCTTAGCTTTCCATGTTTTATTATGATAATGCTAAAATGCAGTGATTTTTCATGTTGCAATCACTTTGTGCTGTTGAGTCAGTTTAGTAATTGCAAAAGGTTTTGAGTCGCTTAATAGACTTTGATTAGTTACTTATATATTAGCCGGTTTGTGATTCGTGCCTCATGCTGTTTGGTATTAATCCTTCACTTTTACGAGTACTAAAATCACTCAAATTGAAAACAAGGTGACTGGGTCAGTGGACAGAGGTTTGAATGGAAGTTTAATTTAGTTTGTACCAATAAAAAAATAATTTTGGCTATGTAACTCAGGGTACACGATGTGCATGTTTATTGCTGACAGATCTAGTTGCATTGAATGACTTTTTTTTTTCTCCTGTAGAAGCACTCAGATATTTTTCTATAGTAACTTAAAATGTAACCTCCATTTTAGAAAGGGGAGGGAGAAGAGGGACTTACAATACTTGCCTGTATTAGATAGGGGTAGAACAGGGATTGAACTTTATTTGTGAAGTCCCAGGCAAATGAAGAGGCATCGAGTGCTTGTAATAAAAGAAGGAGCTCAAAAAGAATCAAATTTATGAGTCACAGCGTCAGATCCTCAACTGGTGTACATGGACTTCAGTGGAACTACTGTACTAATTTGGTGTAATAATTTACACCAGCCAAGGGTCTGACGCACAACAGCTCAAAAATCTCTGGGTGCATGTGTAGTGATTGGATGTTATAAACATATTTTAAGATAAATGTACCTGTGCTAGCCATGGGACTATTGTTCACTAGAATGTAAAGGAAATCTTCCATAGTTAGTTTCCTGTATATCTTAAAATATTTATACAGTCTATTTGCGGTGTGTGAGAACAGAGAGTAACATCTTGACAGCATTATATCTAACCTTTTCAAATGAGCAGCTGTACATACACCACATAACTGAATAATCCTTCACCTGGAATCATCACCAGCGGCCTGATCCTGAAAGCTGTCTGCTTCCACAACTTGAACTCATGTCAGTAAGAGTTCACTGCTCAGGGGCCATACAGGATCAGGCCTTGTGTTTCACACAGTAGTTTATTGCTTTTTGCACTAACAATAGCATCACTGAGTTCTGGGCCTAATTAAGTCAGCTTTCTAATATGCTGGTGATCCAAATTTATTATCCAACTAACAAAGCAATACATCATGAGATTTTATATGGCAGCTCCATTGACAAAAAAGGAAGACGGTGATATTTCACCCCGCGTCACATGTTTTGTAACACCATTAGTAGTACTGTTTTATTCTTAATTTGATAATCCTACATGAATCTCCCGGCACCGTTCATATGAAATTTGACTCTAGCTCTTTTATGCTGAGGATGGAATTTCATCCAACCTTCGCAGTGTGTTAAAAAAGGTAGGTGACGTTATCCCTGTTTTTAAATTGACGGAACTGAAACACAGGGTTGTTAAGTGCTAGGCTAATGGCAAGTCAGGAATAGGCACAATCAGGAATAGAACTCTTATTGACTGACTTCTAGCTCCATGCTTGAAGCACGTGGGAGGCTTTGCTACCGAATAATTACTGCTTGGGATTTGTTTTTGTTATGGAAGGGGGGTTAATGTGTCACAATTTTAAGATTTAAGGTCTTTTTAAAAATCCAAATTAATCCATTTTTGTCAATATCAGTCAAGATGCATTGTCACTTATGTGTAAAACAAATTTATTTAAAAATCACATTAGGCAGGCCAGTAAGTACAGTAATGTTAGGAGACATGATATCAGTTTTAAAAAAGTTTATTTTCTTATTCCGTGTTATGTTCAGAGACCTAGACAGGTCTGTACTTTCAGAACTGTGCATGTACATTTACAGCCATTATTTACATTTGTCATTGAACATGCAATTATTAGGATTTATGGATGCATATTTGGCATGCATATCTGCATACACAGTTCCAATATTTATTCTTTAGCTTATTACAGTATTATGAGAACCTTTTAAATGTATAACTTTGTACTGAGAAAGCCTAGCCTGTTTCATTCTCGTTCCCCAAATTCCATTTTGGAAAGTTCTGCTGTTCTGCATTATAGTACTTTTAGTGGGAATCTTTCCTGTTTTTATTTTAAAAGGGTCATTACACAAGATCTTGCATTTCTGTAGCTCACGAAAGCTTATGCTCAAATAAATTTGTTAGTCTCTAAGGTGCCACAAGTACTCCTTTTCTTTTTGCGGATACAGACTAACACGGCTGCTACTCTGAAATATTTCAGTATTGTTCAGTGTCTAAAGACAATTCACTTCACGGCAATAGCTTTTCAGGCGGTAATGCAGAGTGAGCATTATTAATATAGACCCCAAATGACAAAACTGAATTAATTAACCTCCTCAAATCCTGGTGCTATTAAAAGGGACAGCTGATTGACTGCCATTAAACAAACACTTTAAAATCAAAGAGAGATTGATTTAAGTAAAACAAGCCCTGGGAGGGTGTCTGTTTAAAACACTTTAGTTTTACCATTATTTTTATGGATTACTGGGGCAGGCATCCATACATTTCATATATGCAGCCTTGCCAACTCTCAAGATTGTATTGCAAGTATCGCAGTATTTGTTTTTTTTTCTTAAAGCCCCATCTGCTGGAATGAGGTTTTTACTTGAGAATCTTAAATTAAAAAAAGTTCCTAGCCCAGGTAGCTACTGAAGAAACCTTGCAAACATGATCCTTACATATTCTAACACAAGAACCCCAAACATGCTTTTTAAAATCTCATTATGTTTAAGCCAATCTCATGACTTCTGGTTCCTGACTTATGGTTTTTGAATGCTTAGAGTTGGCAGTACTCTTCGGAGCCCTCCCTAATCAATTTTTTCTCCAAAATACTTCCCCTCTCTGGTAATGATAGAGTTTGTGGCTTAAAAGTGTTACTAGAATCCTCACGTTACTGTTACAATATTGAAAAGTTAACTGTAGATTGTGTTACAGCCTGCTTTCCCTTGCCATCCAAAGCATAGAAATCTTCTCATCTGCTGATTAATTAATTAATAACAGAAAATTAATAATAGAAAATTTAAAATATTTGGATTTCCAAAGTTAAGTGGTTATTGAGTCTGGGAAAATTCCCTTTCCTTTCATTTACAGTGAATAAAATCCTTCAGAGATAAGTGCTGATTTTTGGTATTGGCAAGATATGGTGCAGTCTTTGTAGGAGGGGGGGAAAAATCAATCCACTGCTAGATTTTGAGTTGGCAGTTGTTAAGATTATTCCTGCTCTTTAAGCAAACACCACAAACTCACACAACAACATATGACAGAAAAAGGAAATCTCTGTCTCTGTTGCTTCCTTCATCCCATGTGTTACAGGCAAGATACAGTGCGCAGACAGGTTAGCTGTAAAAATTTGAGCTTTAACCTTTGAACTTTCACTTACTTCCCTGATCTGGGGTGACCTGAGGTTGGCATGATTCCTTCCACCAGTCTTTTCAGCACATTGGGGCAAGGCTATATACACTGTCTTGGTCTGTCTTGCTGATTATAGCTTTGATATCATGGAGTTCAGTTAATTCCAAGTGTTAATTGGAATCGGTTATACAGAAGCCAAGAGGAAAGAGATAGGAAATAGAATGGGGATGAAGTGACACACAAGGAAGGGGAGCAGAAAATTTAAACCTCATATCCCAAAAATTGCTTCAGACTCAGCTGATCTGATAGCAATGGCTTGACATTCTTACTGGTCTAGTTGTGTCCTGGATGTATCAAAGATTTCCCCCTTGATGAGACAAGGTCATCATTAGTGGAGGGACTTCCAGAACATCTGGGATCATGAAGATGCTAATGGTTTTACTGTGCTCCTCTCTTAATGCCCAGAGGAATGGTCAGCCAACACAGCCCTTGTCCATTTGTTCAAGCTAAAGTAGTGTCTGATGCCCAGATATAGCCATTTCTTTCTGTTTCTCCGTATTCCTGGTTCATTGTTAGGTACACCAGTGACCTCATGAGTACTTGGGGGTCATTACACTCTAACGAAACTCAGTCCAGCTGGCACTTGGCTGTTTATATAAAAACGTATACAAGTCGAGATGATGTTTTTGTCTCCTTTTACCCACTACAGTTCAGCAAGATTCAAAGTTTAGCAAACCTTGTATCTTCCCTCCCCTCAAAATTATATGCTTCAACACAACACTTCCCCTGTACTCTTATCACTTCTCAGCCTCTTCCTTTCTGATCTCTTCCAGCTCTCCTTCCTCACGCCTCTTTGCTGCGAAGATTACCTTCCTGACCTTCTGTTCTGACTGTTTCCCTCCATCCCCTTCTCCGATCTCTCTCTAATGGTTTATCTTTTCTTAATATTCATCCTTCCCCACCACCACCACCCTTCAAGCCTCTCTGCAGCTCTGTCCCTACCTACATCTCTACCCTTGTCTTGTTATACTCCTTTTCCCCCTAGCTCTGTTCAGAATTGACTGAGAGCCAGTGAGCTGCTCTCCTTCCTGGTCAGCTCCAGCCCTTTTAACTCTTCCCTCCAGGCTTGACCCCTTTAGTAGGTGTAGCAGGGCAAGGCCTATAGGCTCTTATTAACTCATTCTAGCCCAGAGTGGGGTTGGTATACCCCATCACAAGTCTAAAAGAGAACGCCGTGGAATATCCTAACTAATTGGTCTAGGGTAGCATAAGTTCCCTGTTTATTTTGTTGTTTAACATTTGTTTAAAGTATTTAAATATAAGCATTATGATCAGGTTTCATGCATACAAATGAGCACCTACGTCTGTTAGGCACATAACTGGCCTTATCTGTGCATGCATATCTGGTATTTGCGTGTGTGATAGGCACACTTATGCATGAAATTAAGTAAGAACTGCTGGGTCCAGTACATAATTACATGAAAAATAAAACAAAAACTAAACAAAACCAACCAAGTTCAACCCCTTGCCAAACAAACAGATTGGCTGTCTAGAAACAGCTTCCTAGCTTTCCATGGTATTTCTTCAGTCTGACATACTGTCCTACATATTCTCTTTTTCTCATTTCCTATGGCTTGTTCCTGTTTTCTTTGGTTCTTGCAACGTAAAGCAGTGAACAGATGTTAATTGTTATTTTATGACATGGTGAGTATGGGCTAAAAGTTGTACTTTTGTATTTATTTTTCTTTGTTACAGTCAGTGGCTTTTTCTCCCCTTCCTATAATGAAAAACATTTAATTAAAAACCCCACCAATGTATGTAGTGAGTTCAAAGGATACCCTGATCTGCAATATCAAAAGCTGAAAACCGAGTTGGAAGAGGGGTTATTTAGCATGGGAAAGGGGGTGTAATTGCAGCTAATGAGATTAAATTAAGAAAAGGATCATTTAGACTACATGGGCCTGCTCCTGCTTTCACTGAAGTTGGTGATAAAACTTCCAGGGTGAAATCCTATCTCCATTGCAATCAAAGGGAGTTTTGCTACTGACTTCACTGGTATGGGATCAATCCCATGATCATGGGAAAACCTGCTGATAGTGAAAGTTGTAGGAGTCCTCCAAGGAAGGTGGTGGAAGCCTCCTCCCTGGAGTCATTTAGAACTAGACTGGGCAACCACACTAATGATGAGTGAACTTAAATGTTTGGTTTACTAAGTATCCCAGAGTTGAGATACTTTTCATGACATTTGGGTGTCTTTTGAAAACAGGCTTACTTATGAGTTCACCAGCTCTCTGTGGGTATCTCTACACTGTAATTACACACGTGCAGCCCGCCTGTGTCAGCTGACTTGGACTTGCGGGGCTCAGGCTGTAAGATTGTAGTGTAGATGTTTGGGGTTGGGCTGTAGGGGTCCCAGAGCCTTGGCTCCAGCCTAAGCCTGATTCTGTGCACTACAGTTTTACAGCCCTGCAGTCTGAGTCCTGCAAGCCAGAGTCAAATGACATGGGCCAAACGTGTGTTTAAGTGCAACGTAGACATATCCTGTGGTTCCAGCAGGGCAGGAAGTGTGGAGATGCCTTGATGTCCTTCACTCATGCTGCTCTGTTGTTTCTCTAACATGCTAAAAACCTGTTAAATTTAATATAAAACTTGGCCATGCTTTTTAGGGGTCTGGTTCAGTTTGGTGTCATTTTATCTATACCTGCCCAGCTATCCCTGCCAAAGACCCTACAGTCAAGCAAAATCCAAATGCTGCTACTTAGCCAGGGAAGAACATACTGTACAGCATCTTTCCACCACAGCCCACACCATATGGGGAAGGCTCCCCTCCACACCACTAAGCTTGATGATATGGTAGTTTAAATCAGTTCCCTGCCACACTGACTCAGTGCATTATTGACTTCAGGCTCAATTAGGGTGGGTACCAGAGCGTCTAGAATACACTGGAGAACATGGGAGAAAATCTCTGGGTCAACCCAGCAAAGCTTGCGCCTTGTCCCAGATTTCCTAATGGTGCCTACAGTCTTTAATCTTGTATCACAGTTTGTACAGTCCGTCAGGTGAAAAACATACTCAGTAATCTTAAACGCATCACCCTGCAGGAAGAGAGTGCTGCATCCCAGCTTACACGCTCCAAATAAGCACAGATCCTACAGCAGAAACTGTAAAACCATGACGCCAACAGCCCAAAATCTGAAGCTGCCTGGAGCACAAACAGGAATCAGTCATTTAACAGCATGTGTTACAAAATAGTGGTCGTGGTTTTTTCCTGTGGAGGGATGTGGGAAGGAGTGAAACCCACCAACAACGATATAATTAAATTTAAAGCACAGAGAACTCTTCTGTTACCAGATAAACTTTTTCCTATTAAAACTAAATGGAAAACAAAAGCTAGTAAAGATTATAATAAGAAAACTAGTTTCTTGTATTCTTACATTATACTACCTATTTAGAGAGTCTGTACATTGACTTCAATGGGTTTTGGATCTGGCCTGTACTACCTGTCTTCTGTGAACGTGCAGCATATTACATGGTAAGAAGCACTACGAATATTTACACAACGTAATTTAGGTTGACTAGTTCTAGTAATAGGTGAAGGGCAAAGGTCAGGCAAGCATGTGAAAATGATGTACCACAAAACCAACCTTAGTCTAAAGTATATAAGTAATAGAATAGACATTTTCTGCAGTCTTACCTGCATTACACAGATGGGGAAACTGAGGCACAGTGAAGTCAAATTACTTGCTGAGAGTGACACTGACTGTAGCAGAGCTGAGAACAGAACACAGTTCTCCTGACTGTCTGCTGGTCTAACCATTAAACAATACTGCTTAATAGAGATTGCTGTAAAATGTGAGGCTTGCTACAGTAGTTCTATCTTCAGTCTGCTCTATTATTAATATTCGCTGAAATGGATAAGCATTAAGAATTTTTTTTTTTAAAGTACATATCACGTACAGTATTCAGCCCCTTGCGGGTATGTACTCTCTTTGGGTACTTGGGTGCATATAGCCACAAATCTTGAAGAATGTGCTAGTCTTGTATTTGAAGATAAATGTCATAATAAATGAACTCTTCCTGGAGTTCACAGTGGAGGCCAAAATCTGTTCTTTGTTATAACCGATGCAACTCGTTTGAACCCCATTGGGTCTGCCCCAATGTAACTCTGAATACAGTTTGATTCTGTGCTTGTAAAACTTTTTAAAAATTTTCAACGTAAATATTTCAACATAACCGAGGAACATTTTTTTCTGATTGCTTTCTGTCTTAAAATTTCTACATTCTGTTTAAAAAACTGTTTCTGGTACTGAGTTACCAGCGGTGGTGGTGGTGATGATGATGATGTGGCTACTACCAGTCTAATGACTGGCAATACCATGATAAATTCTATATGCAAACTGGGATTTTGTGTTTTAGAGAAACTGGGTGACTTTCACTCTTTTTCTACACTTTTATAGTCCTCGCCATTATGAACTTGTATAATAAATCTTAATTGTTGAAAGATTTGATCTGGTGTGTGTGTTTTTAGGAAGGAGAGGAAGGGGTCCCCTTAAGCTGCATGAGGACAGATAAGATGTATTGTGGTTTATGATGCTTAGATGACGAACTGGAGAGAAAAGAACTTAAGAACAAAATAAAAAGACGGAAATCCTACTCGACTTTGAAATAAGATAAGCGCATGGTAGAAGAAGGATTTAAATAGAGAGGGCGGCGGTTACAGCACCCAGTTGTACATATTTTATCCTGAGACACCATTTGGTTTAATAAAACGTAGATCTAAGACTGTCCTTAACCTATCCGTTTCTTAAGACTTAATTATAAAGGTTATACTTTCAAAGGACAAAAGCATTACTCATTTGTCTGTTCATCTCTTCCAGGTTTATCTTGCAGATTATGGACTTTCCTACCGATATTGTCCCAATGGGAACCACAAACAGTATAAGGAAAATCCTAGAAAGGGCCATAATGGGACAATAGAGTTTACCAGCTTAGATGCCCACAAGGGAGTAGGTAGGTTTCTTCTTTTATTTCAGAAGAGTGATTACAGAATAAGTAATCAGGCTGTGTGAACTGGAGTATGTTACGGAGCGGTGGTGGGTATTGGTGATGGTTGATCAGAAGAAGCTCTTATGTGGTGAGCTCCTGTCACAGCAGGGAATGTTGCTTCTAGTGAAGGGAAAGGGGAATGTGTTAACACTTAGAGAATAATGGGTGAGGTAGGCTGGAAGATGGGAGAAGAAGCTACAAAAGAAACTTGCCTTTAAACTTGGTCATTAGCTTATATTGATAATACTATCGTATAGTGGTTTGTTTTGTTCATGCTCCAGAACAGCAGTTCTCAAACTGTGGTTGGGACCCCAAAGTGGGTCTCAGTCCCATTTTAATGGGATCACCAGGATTGGTGTTAGAATTGCGGGGCCTCGGGCTGAAGCCATAGCCTGAGCCCCACTGCCCGGGGCTGAAGCCCAAGAGCTTCAGCCCTGGGCGAAGGGGCTCAGTTACAGGCCCCCCACCTGGGGCTGGATCCCCTGGGCTTCAGCTTTGATGCCTCCCTCCACGAGCCTGGTGTGGCGGGGCTCGGGCTTCGGCTTTGGGCCCCTGTCCTGGGGCTGTGTAGTAATTTTTGTTGTCAGAACTGGGTCGCGGTGCAATGAAGTTTGAGAATCCCTGCTCTAGAACGTAGAGATGCGGGAGATGTTTGGCAGTTTCACATTACCTAAGAAGAATTTCTGTGGCCTGATAAATATGCCTTTATGCAGATCTACACCTGTTTTTCAGTCTGTGTGTCAGACCATTTCGAGACATCCTCCTACAGAGAGAGAATCCTTTTTTAAAGCTACAAAGTGTTAACTTTTTGAAATCTTTTCCAGTAGCCTTTCATATATCTTACTTATTTAAACTCAATTTGATGGTATTGGAAACACATTTGCAGGTAAATTACATACATAGTCCTTTTATTGGATATTGATTGTACTGCCTTGCATTCCAAGGCAGACTTAATTCAACAATTCCCTAATTAGTTAAAGTCATAACCTATGTCTTGTATTCATTTACCATTAATTAAACCTTAGCTGTTTATTATACTGCAGTCCAAATTCAATAGCAGACCCACAGAGCCATGGAAAAAGGGAGTGGGAGGTCAATATTGAAAATATATGTTGCAGAGTCCCAATGATGGCTGCATTGTTCACAATCAATATGGTCAATGCAACACAACTTTCTTAGTTGCTATGTCAGCAAGACAAAAAGTCAATTCTAATGTTATGCTAGTGAAAAATGGTGATTATTGAAAAACTTTGACTCTTGCTGCAAAACAATATTTTTGTTAAGTATTTCCACCCCCTCAAATTTTCTAAACCTGAAAGAATGGACTGGCTGTCTGTGGCTAGCTATGGTAGGACCACAGTGTCTCAAACGATAACTGTAGAAATTTGTGCTTGTTAATTCTGCTGAACTGTTACCTTAAACTAATACTTTCTAATGAGTTTTAGTTGGCACAAACAACTGTATATTATTGCTTTTTCTATTAAAAGGACCATTGACCATGTAATGTAGAGGGTCTTGATAATTTGCCAGCGCTGTTAAAACCTGCAGTCATTTAACACTGGTCATTAGGAAAAATGAAATAAGACTGTCAAGTATATGCTGCTCAGACAATTGCACAGCTTCACCTACTGAAAACATTCTGTGGTGAAGAGGACATATTCTCCAGTCCCTTCCTGACTCTGTTACTGTGAGCTGTGTGACTAGATGCACGAGCACCACTCTGAAAACTGTCCCTTGGAGATCTGTGTGAGTGTTGTTGAAGGGAGAAACTGGAGGTTGTGGCAGTTGGGACTGAGCACGTGGGCAGGCATAGCAGTTGGTTTAGTTTTCTGGTGAACAGGAGGCAGTTGAGAGTCTTGGTACTAGGGAGGGGATGCATCTTTTATTTCCCTCCCCCTTTTGAACAGGGTGGTTGTGGTTGGGTGTAAGTGGGTGAATTCTTCGTTCCTCACCCAGCAAAATTAGAGGTCAGATCATCCCCTTCTGTGGTAAAATCAAAAGCCACAGTGGTGGTGGGTAAGATGGGCAGGGCTGTGGAAAAGGAACTCCCCACAAATACCCCTTCACTGCCATTTCGTCTCAGTGTCATGTGTGAGGGGCAGAGTTTGCCCCAAGAGAAAAATCTACAGGGCCTGACACCAGACAGTATAGGGATAGGGGGCCAGACCCTGAACTGCTATAAAAAATGGATCTCTCAGGATTTACACCAGTTGAGGATTCACTTGGGGCAGCTAGTTGTTGTGAAGGACTTGGACTTTTCCACTTCCAACTGCATGTAGTAAGAAAAGACCCGTATGGCAAATTCCGTCTCTTAGAACCCGCAGAGCACATGCTGCAGGTCTGAGTTCCATGTGGAGAAGGGAGCAGAATCCAGGCAACATCAGAGGGCACATCTCCCCTCCAACCCTACACATTTCCCATGGAAGTTAATATGGACTGGGACCGTGTTATCTTTTCCAAGGGGGTTGTGAAGGCACCCGCTGCTAAGGGGGGTCTCTAATGTGATTGCATCAATGGATCTGGGCTGCCGTTGAGCTGGGGGAGGGGGAGCGTACCCACTATATCTATATACACATGCAGACACACATATATCACATTAAAAATAAAACAACTAAAAAGCCCATCTTAAAAACATTAAGGTTGCAAAATCAAACACTTGAAAGATAGAAGATGCCAAATTTATGGTGGTCTGTGCATCCTTAATTCGGCCCCTTTGTGCATTTGCCATGACACGGTCTTTAATTACATGATCACATACTATTTTTTTCAACAGAACCCCCAGCCTCATTCAGTGCATAGGATGGGTGGTGCTCACTGAATGGGCAGCTGTGCAGTATTTCTTTTTACCTTCATTGTTCAGTATGTGCTCCCATGCCATATATCCTGCACACTTTTCAAACTGTGCTCTGAATACAGAAGTATTACATTCCTTAGAATCTGAGTGATTCACAAACATTAAAGAAATGAGTATTTTCCTGACGTGCCTGTGAAATAGGGAAATATTATCCCCTTTTTAAAATCAGAAACTGAAGCAGAGAGAGATTAAGGCCAGAATTTTCAAGTGTCCACTGATTTTGGGTGCCCAACTTGAGACAACCAGAGCTTGATTTTTTTTTCAGGGAATTTAGCATTCCATAACATTTTATAGCACATTTTTATGCACAGCTTTCATTGATTTGAGCTGCAGTTGTCAGCATGTCTGCAAATCTGATCCCCGGTGTCTCAAATTGGGCACCTAGAAAATGAGGAACACAAAATTAGCAGCTCCTGTGAAAAGCTTAGTTTAAGTGGCTTGTCCAGTAGTGTGGCAAAGGCAGGGATAGAATCCTGTTATCTATGGTGGCATTCAACTGTCTTAAGCACGACACCATCCTTACTCTTCCTGCAGTCCTCTACCTCATTCACTACAAAACTTCCACTTCAGAAACAAATGGGGCATAGGGCTTACAGACAACATCCTCATTCACAACCCTCATTCACCTGGAGCACACACTGTCCAGTGCAGGGAATGAGGCAGGGCTCTTGTGGAAAAAGCAGTATGTGGTGAGTAGTTAGATGATATCATAATGCGTATGTAGAAGGAGGACAAATTAAGGTTGCACAGGCAACCATGATTCTGGCTTTTCCTAACTTTTGCATGCTTGACGTACAGCCTTAATGTTGTTCTTTGAACATAGTTGATTTTTAATTTTTATATATATGCATGTATGTATATATGATTTTTTCCAAAGGGCTTTTCTGACTATATGTACCATACCAAAGTATTTTAAAAGTCAAATATTTCAACAACAAAAATATTTATTAAGGCTTTTTTATGTGTTGTTCTACCTGAGTGGTAGAACATGTTATATTGAGTTAGACAAATGGAAACCTTCAAACTTCCACTCTTTCTTATTTATGAATTAGCTATACAAAAGTGTGCAGTGGTTTGATTGAGATGTCTGGCTTAGACTTCCAAAAAATATCAATTTGTGGCTTTTGAAAGTGCCTCTTGAAACTGATTTGCCCCTTTCCACAAAGAAAGCACCACGCAGTTTCATTGCAAGCTTCCCACTAACTTAAATGAACATTGCTATCACAGGTAGGATAGAGAGAGTAATCCAGCCTCATGCACATTCATTCCATGTACTCTTCGTTAAGTTTCCCAGTTATGGTGGCTGTTGTGATGTTATCCACTGGGAATCGTACTGAGATCCTGGAAGTTATTTAGCATTGGACACCAAAACAATGATTCCATGGTATCAGTTTCCATTACTAGTCTGCATTTTTGTGACCATCTTTTGTGAGCCTAAGATCTGCCCTTCCCGTCAATATCATTCAGTATGGAACATGAGTTGCTATGTGCTTAATTTTCATTTGAGCTTCTGGCCTAGTTTCTAACTAACTTGACAGACTTCAGTCTTCCTGGCTACTTGTTTGCTCTGGTGTTGTAAGAAAGAGAGGTTAGAGGATGGCTTTTTTAAATTGGAGATTATTCCCCAAATTAGACTGTAGTGTTTTAGTTTTGCATAGAATTTGAGTGAACCATATTGAACATAGTCTTGCATTCATTTTGAAAGTCCATGCTGTATAAATAGAATTACATTCTTGTTACTTGATAATTAAAGTGAATTATATCTGCATGAAATGTATGTTTTAAAAATTTGTTACATAGTTAGAATTGTTAAAAAGTAACATTTGGATCAATGTATCATATGGATTTTTGTAGATTTTCTACTCACTGAGGCATGCAGTCAATACCTAATTTCTCTGGAGATATACTGCGCTTAACATATTGAGCTTTTTTTAAATACTCCAGACCTGTGCATTGAGTGTGTAAGACCAGTTTTAATTTGCCATCATAGATGAACATAAGAGTATGAACTGTCTAAGTTAAATTCCCTCCAATGTATATTTGTGTGCGTACAGTGAATTTCAGGATCGTTCTCCTGATTCTTTGCCTTTTTCAAGCCAACACTTTACATAATTAATATTAATTACTTTCCCTTTTTTCAGTGGCAGAGAGACACCTCTAAATATGTTATTAGTTTAACAAAGCTTTTCTTTAATGTATCTTCACTCAAGCACCTAGAATGATTAAAAACATATGAAATAGGAAGGATGGTGCAGACAGATGATGTTGTGATAGGTTCAGGATACCCAGAGCCTACAGCAAAAGGTGGTACCTGCCCCCAGTTATACCCAGTTGTCAAATTTTTGCAGTTTCTCAGTGCTTTTTACTTCTGGATTCTTATATGGCATCACTGCGAAAAGTGTCTTGTATAATCTGTGTCTGGTATGGCAGCTGTAACTATCTCTGATGTGGGCCTTGCCAGGGTTATCCATGCCTTTGTGTCCTTCAGATTGGGTTATTGCCATTCATCCTGCTTGAAGTCAGTTAGAATGCGTGCTCCCTAAGTTCACATATTAGGGAGCTGGCACTGTGTTGTTCCTAGTGAATGGCCCTTGGGGCTACTTTTTGCTTTCTCCACTGGTCTGACAGAGACAGTGTCTATTGCACTACTCCCTACAGGTTCAAGTCATCTGTTTTCTCAGGCGTTTGCTTGAGGAAGTTGACTCTGTATAGGTATTTAGTTTATTTGTGGTCTGTGTATGACTGGTTAGTGATGAGCCTTATTTTTATTAATGCTGGTAAATGAATTGTTGTAATTTGTTTGTGTTCCTAGGAATTACATAATGGGTGCATTCTAAACCTAAAAAATCAGTAAATAAAAATGTACTCTTTATGGGTTTTGTCAAGTTTACAGAAGATTTAGGTCCCCTACTAGTTTGGAGAATCAAAAAATAAAACCTGTTTCTTTAAAAGTATTAAGGTAACAATACATGGCAACAAGTTATCAGCATTCAGTGTTTATGCTGCCACAAGCCAAATAACATGCTGTTAATTATTTCTACTTTTAGACATACCAGATTTTACTGCACTCCGTATGCGATGCATGTGGGGTCAAGTGCCCCCCCCCACCCCCCAAAAAAATTTCTGCTTGGCCTGAGGGGGTTGGGGAGGAGAGGGAGAGGGAGAGGCTCCCTTTTCTCACTGTGCTTGCCCCCTGGCATGCTCAGTCCCTATCCCTGGCAGCCAGGCCCAGGCAGGGAGTGGAAGGGGCAGGACCACCCGCTTATCATGCCAGCCTCTCTGGATCTCTGCTCTGTGCAGTGTGGTGGCTGCCTGTGAAAGTCCGGCTGGGGAGACCCCAGCAACTCGTCCCCTCTGCTCCCCACCCAGGCCTGGCTGCTGGGGATAGGGGCCAAGTGAGCCCCTGGCATGTTTCCAGCTTACTCAGCCCCTGTCCCTGGCAGTCAGGCCTGGGACGGGAGTAGAGGGGCGAGCCGCTATCACCTCCCCAGCCAGGCTCTCTCAGGCAGCTGCCGTGCTGCACAGAACAGTGGCCCGGAGCAGCCTGCTTCAGCCAGCATGAGAAATGGCTCCTTCTCGCTCCCCAGCTGCCAGGGAGAGTGGCCAAAGGTGTCGGGGGGTGGGGGGTGTCCCAGTGGGAGAAAGATAGAGGGCCCCCGTCCCCAGGCAACTCTGGTGAGGTGGGGAAAGCACAACGGCCCCAGGCTGGGTTCAGGGCGGGGCATACTGGGGAAGGTGCTGAGAGCAGGTTCCCTGGCATCTGCTTAGCCGAAGGTAGTGGCATTGCCCATGCCTCCCCTACTGAGGTGTCCACAAATTCCAGGGAGACACTGGTGCTGTGAGTTTCCCTGGGCTAGGCGTGGCCTCAGCGAGGCCCAGGGACACGTGCTCCCCACTCCTCTGACCCCAGCCTCCCAGGAGCCAGCAGGATTGGCTGCAATCACGTGTCCTCCCCTTTACATAGCGTGTGGTCCCCCATCCTCTCCCCCCAGACCCCGTATCAGGAAGCACGAGTCGTCTATTCTGCACTCCATCATAAGTGAGATGATATTCATATCATCAGACTATTGACGGGCAGTGGGGAAATTTACATGCTACCCACAAAATCTGGGGCCAACACTGTAGGTTTCATTACTGCTTTCACTAAAAATTCTGGCACTGCTGACAAACTTTCCTTGCTGTGTACTTTTTCTAGCAGTTTTTGTGTGTGTTGTTGTGGTGTTTTGTTTTTATTAATAAACTGCATAAGTGCCATCAAAGTTACAGTGCCTTATGTGTATACATACATATATAATTCTATATGCTGTGGGCATGTGTTTGGCACTATAACTTTGGATAGTGCTTATGTAGTTTAACAAAAACACATGTGGTGTGTATATAATATAAATAATCACTATAGCTTTGGATAGCACTTAAGAGATTAAAAGACATAAACATATGGCCCCTGCCTCAAAGAGTTTTCATTTTCAATAAGACAAATATAGAACATGAAACAGGATGTTGAGGAAGGGGGAGTGAGGTTAAAATAAAAGATGTGGGGCATAGTATAGCAAGTGAATCAAGTAAAGTCTAATATTTGTAAGGAGAGATTGAGCAATAGCAGGCAGCCCAGGAGTCAAAGTCCAGGGTAGATTTCAAGGAGTGACTTGCAGTGTAAAAGTGAATGTGGTAGGCACAGAACAATGTCATTTTAGGTATAGAGAACACTAGGAAAAGAGATGTGCAACCAAGTGTAGGAAGAGGAGTCAAAGGGAGGAACAAGGTGAAATGACTGGGCAGTGCGAGGGGGTGAGATGAAGTGTAAGCAAGACAGAGCTTTACTGGAGAGTAGAAGTAATTCTGAGCTACTGAACATTGGATAGACAGGAGAGGAGGCCAGGGAGCAGGAAGTCAGAGCAGTGCAAGTGAGAGAAAACTGTGCAATTAACTGTGGCTATGGCAGGGAGGAGGAAAAGGAGTTCTGAAATTGGCATTTCTAATTAGACTAACACCTTCCTTTGAAGGACCAATAGGCCCGCAAATGCACTACAACTCCCTTAAGCTCCATGCCTAGGGGAAATCATGCATTACCAAAACCCAAAGTCAAATTCTCTGGATTCTCTTCTCTTTTCTTGTTACCCTCTCATCCCCCTATTCTTGTCTATTAACATTGGATTTGCCATACTCAACCTGACGATCCTGCAATCCTTGGATGCATTAATGGGGGAATACTGAGTAGGAGTAGAGGTTATTTTACTGCTGTATTTTGCACTGGTGTGACTGATGCTGGAATACTGTGTCCAGTTCTTGTGCCCACAGTTCATGAAGGATGTTGATAAATTGGAGAAGGTGCAGAGCCATGAGATCAGAAAGGATTAGAAAACCTGTGTTATAGTGATAGACACAAGGAGCTCAGTCTTGTTAGTTTAACAAAGAGAAAGTTAAGGAGCGACTTGAACAAAATACCTACATGGTCAAATTTAGACTGGAAATAAGGCCTAATTTTCGTAATAGTGAAAGTGGTTAACCATTGGAACAATTTGCCGAGGTTTGTAGTAGATTCTCCATCACGGGCAATTTTGAAATGAAGATTGGATGTTCTTTTGAAAGATGTTGTCTAGTTCAAACGGAACTATTTTGGAATCTATGAACTGTTGCTCTGTCAGTTCAAGTACCACCCCTTTTCTTACACCCAAGTCTATTAGTTAGGGCACTTGGTTGGGATGTGAGTGCCCAAGGTTCAAATCCCTGTTCTGGAGCAGGGCCTTGAACTTAGGTATCGCCCCTGCCAGGTTAGTGCCCTAAACACCAGGCTATAGGATACACTGGCTTGGGGTGTGGGTGGCGTGTGTGTGTTTTTTTTTTTCTCTCTCTCTCTCTCTCTGTGTCTCTGTCTCTTATTTGGCAGCTGTTCCACTTTGTATTAATAATTGTTCATTGGAACAGGGGCTGCAGTCGGGTGCCCCCGCCCCCCAAGTCAGTGCCCTAACCTCTGGGCTATTGGTATAAGGGGGATCACCACCACCCTGATTTTGCAAATCTAGCCATTTGTTTCCAGATTTCCTTTGCTTTTATTAAAAAAAAAAAAAAGAGAGAGGTTAAAATGCCCTAAATTGAAAGTGTTTTGTTTTTGTTCTATCCAAATCAATTACTTTTTGATTTGCTGAAAATTTTGAAAAATGTCAGTGTCAGCTTGACCCAGAACGCTTCTCCCTCCCGTTCCACCCTCAGAACTGCTAGCAAGCTGAAAAATCTGCTGTTCACAGAGTTCTGTGTATAACCCTCTGCTAAATTTGTGTACGCTGCCCACAAGTGTTGTTTAAAACTATCCAGCCTTCTTTTAAAAAACAATGCACCATATTTGAGTCTGCCCTCCTGCTGCAGTAAATTCCTCAGGCTGACCATACCCTCAATGAGGCAGTACTTCATTATGTTCCTTGGAAATATGTCAGCCATTAATTTTATCGAGTCTCATATTTCAGTCTCGTTTATCTTCTTTGTCTTATTCTCAACCCCAAGCTGAACTGTTCTGTTACTTTATAGTGCTCTACAGATGACAACACTCATCTCATAAGATATAACTCCATAGGGTAATATCTTTTTAAAATTATATTTCTAACTCCACAGTCAGTTTGACACACTTTTTTTCTTTATAGGCTTTGTGTCATGAAAAAACACTATTATTATTTATATTATGGTAGACCCTAGAAACTCCGGTTAGGATTGGTGGTCCCATTGTGTAAGACACTGTACAAACTTATAAAACAATCCTTGCCTTGAAGAGCTTACAATCTAAAGACTAATGATGAAATTTATAATGTGATAGTAGTAGTGAAAATGTCATAGAAAAACACATTATCTCTGTCTTTGATCAGCCTTCTAGCTCACTCTGAGTGGAAGGAGAAATAGTTAGCAAAATGAGGGCATAGTGGAAAACTCTCATTTTATGTTGCTGGAGAGTTCCACACATGAATTCTGGTTAGCAGATGTCTTTAAGATGAATTCTTGGGAATGTTGGAGGTTCAAGACCATAAAAATGGCTGGTATGATATAATTTACTTTCCGTTTTGAAATAGTAATCCAAATTCATATTAGGTCTCAACTAACTGCAAAATGTGTTACATACACAGAAGCATAATACAGTCTCATCTCAGTGTGAGTTGCTTCAGTTATGCTACTCTGTTAGAGTAAATTTTCCAGCACTGTCCCTACATGTTGAGTTGAGAATATATTCTAAGGGCCTGACTCTGATTTCACTCCCGTGACTTCAGTGGAGTACCTTCTGATTTATCTTGGCACAAGTACAGAATCAGGTCTTAAATCTTGAAGTGAAAAAGTTAAACTGTGAAGTATTGTGGAATATAATATTATACTAAAATGTTTTCATCAGGTAGCATTTAATATTGGGCTAACAACTGTAACACCATAATATTGTAGTAGCTAATGGAAAATCAAATTTCAAATGTCTGTTGAAAAAAAAGAATAGAAATTCTTAGTCTACAGAGAAATCAAATGTAATTTGGTTTAAAATAAGGATTCTTTTTAAAATATGGTCTTGTAAAAGTGACAAATTATCAAGCAGAATTGCTGTATTTTAAAAGTCAAAATTTTATGAATTTTCACTTGTTTATTATATCTTAAAATAAAGCAGGCTTTGAAGTTCTTTAAACCCAGATTTATTTTTTAAATCATCAAGGACTCTAGTAATCTCATTTTAGATTTTATTAGCAGATTTATTTTTCTGGTTAAAGATATAGTTGAGAGATAAATTGGGATTATTTAGAGAATAGAGAGTTCACATTTGTAATGAATTCAACTGGTTACTACCATAAAGCACACTGTTTCACTAAAGAGTAGAGTAATTATTAGCCAAATAAATATATAAAAATATTAAAAATCATGATGATATAAATATAATCATTTCAAGAAGTTAAGATCTCTAATAATGAACTGATGAGAGAGTAGGGAGAGAGGATAGGACAATACACAATCAAGTAGATATGAAATGTTGATGCTTTTGAATAAATCTCAAAAAAGATATGTGTAAATCTACTTGTGTATTAACACTGATTTGCAAATATGTAGATAAACAGCTTTGGTAGTTTATCATCTCTTTGGAATACTTTTCATTTTCTTTTTAATTGTTGCAGCATGTAGTTTAATTGCATATATTTTGCGTTTTATTCTGTGGGACACCACAACTTTCTTAACGCATTGGTAAAACTCTTGTACACATGCTGCCTACTCACAACATGACTTTGCTGTACAAATGAAGTAGCAGATCAAGAAATGGGTGAAAGATCTAAAATGTGAATTCAAAGGTAATTAGACGTGGCCAAATTACAACAACGGAATAAATTTTACTCTCTGAGGACTATTTAATCTGAAGAGTAGTTATGTTAGGTTAGCTTCTGAAATCTAAATGACTTGCCATTACTTACAGCTTCATATCAATTACTCCCTCAGTGAAAAAAGTACTCCATTGTAATTCTGACAGTTTTTCTCAAAGGGCTGGTTGTATGTAGCCTGTGACACACAAACAGGTGTCAGAATAGCATTTTGTGAAAATTAGAGGCTCTGCCATCAAAAGTGCTGGTTTATATGGTTGTAATCTGGAATTGCCATAATGGAAAAAGGAGTTGTGAACACATGTGTATGAATGGAATCATTCCACAGTTAACGGGAGATTTATGACTGAAGAAATCGCTACAGAACAGCAAGTGGTATAGATTGTTTTTATTTTAATACGAGAGCCAAGTCTTGCATTAGGACATTGTTGAATCTAGTGCAGAAAATAAATGACACCCAAGGGATAGCGTAGCATTCTGTTGGATTGCAGGGCCTTTAGTAATCTGATAGTCTAATAGTGGTAAAGATAGAGAATATGTAAGAACTAATCTTGTCTTCTGCTTTTATAACAACCATGTATGGTAACAAGAAACAGTTATGAAGTGTTGGCACTGTAGCTTTCAGTAGATGACTTTTTAAATTAAAAGATACGTTTGCTGAGTAACTTTTTGGAATTTATTTAATGAAAGCTCATAAAATATGATACCTGTTTACAGCTGGATTAACAGCCACATACTCTACTACTTGTGTGTCTGTCTCTCTACTTTAGACGTGGGCTACCACGTAAATATAAACTCACAGTTGCCCTCAGTTTTTATGCAGGTTTCAAATGAATTTGGGAAAATGAGTAATTTATTTTCAAAAGGACTTGCTATTTTTTTACCCAATAATTTTAATTGATTAACAGTTTGTTAGTGTACTTCAGCCTACCGTGTTATATTGTGAACATGGGATATGCTTCAGCTTCATACAAAGAAATGGGGAATCTGCCCCAGCTTGTTACTTAAAATAGCAATCAACAATGCTAGTTCTTACATTACATTGCAGTGGGTTTCTTTCCTGGGAACAGTCAATCTTTGTATGAATTCAAGTACCGTCTGTCTCCCTGTGTATAAGATGTTTGTTTTTTGTCACCAGTAGTGAAGAAACAAAATTAGTATGTGTTTTCAGCTTTTTCATATGGGGTTGGGGGGTTTTGGTGTTTGTGAAATAACTCGGTGCTTTTCTTATTGGCAAGCAAAATTGTGATAAATGTATGAATGATTTACTAAAGAGCCAGTGTATTTTAGCCTGTGCTACAACTCTCTCTTTAAACAAACAGTTCATGGAACTTGTAAGCAGACCGATTTGGTGTGTAAATGTACACTAGATGGCAGTTTTGTCATATCTTCCAACTTCAAATAGTTCTATAGTAGAACAGGAAAGGCCATCAGTGTTTAGTCTGCACTGAAAGGGTCTCTGCATGACCAATGTGGACCCCATGGACTTCCTGGAACATGTGTTAGCAATTTAGCAGCAGACATTTATTTCTTTGTTTTACTGCTTGGCTCTTTGAGAAAGTGTTGGTACTGGGTTATGGGCTGTCTGGATCATGTCAGAGGCCATGGGGATCAAGTTCATGTGACAGGCCAGACTAAGGAAGGATGAAGTTGGAGGAGGTGAGGAAACTGACCCTTACTTTCAGCAGCAACAAGTCACTGCCTGTCTGTGGACTGAGGCCAAAATCCTGGGCGTTTTAGTTCTAATACAGCTGAACAAACAAAACACTTTGCCCATTTGGCTTTTTCATATTTCATCAACAGTAGTTCAGTCAAAGCTTTTCTATTTCTTATGGGTCGTATTCTTCATCTCTCTCTCTCTCTCTCTCTCTCTCTCCTTTAGCCCCATCCAGAAGAGGTGACCTTGAAATCCTTGGCTATTGCATGCTACAGTGGTTATGTGGGAAACTACCCTGGGAACAGAACCTGAAGGACCCTGTATCTGTCCAGACTGCTAAAATAAAGTAAATAATAATAATTTCAAATACTCCATCATTTACCAAAACAAATCTGAAAGTGAACTTCAAAGGGAGTTCACATCCTGTAGAATATTGCCTTACCTGAAAGCAAAAACATTTTCCCTTAATTAAAGATATGTTAGAAGCATTTAAAAGATGTAACTCTGGGAGTGTGCATTACATCTCCTGCATGCATTTATGTGCATGCAGCTGTGGAGATTTCATGTACACAAATGTGTCATGCAGAACAATTTCTCAGATTTTTGAATTCTCATAATTATTTAAGAAGTTGCATTTGCAAATCCTGTGTGTCAGTATGCTTGCTGCACATTCAGAATGATTTTGTAGAATCAACTATGTAACTGCTTCACAGAGACAGAGATGAAAATTTGAGCAAGCTGTTCTTATTTTTCATGTGTTGTTTCATTCTATTTCTTTCGCTTTCAGTTATGTAGATTTTTTTTTTAAAGAATTAAATCTTTTGGTTTAGTATTTCAATGTTATATGAACATTTAAAATACCAAGTAAAAAACTTTATCTGTTAGAATCTGCCCCCCATCTCCCCCCACACCAGCATGACTCATTAGATAATATTAACACAACAGAGTTTATTACCATTTTTTCAGTGCTCTCACTGATGGGACTTGAGAGAGTTAATTGCATGTGGTACAATATAGCCTGTTCTTCAGTACAAGGATATGCTGAACTGTAGTTTTCCATAGATGTAGCATCACAATTGGAGAAAGCAGCAAACTTTTTTAAGTAGGGCAAGTCACAACAGAGGTACACAATAGGGATATCTGAGCCACAGAAATCAATCTGCAAATTCAGTATGGCATCCGCTCTCAGCAGAGAAAAAGGTTAGCCTGCAGACTGCGGATAATACAGATTGCATCTGTAAACGTTGACATCGTATGTTATGTTTAATATTTCTGCTTTAGAAGTTCTGATCGGTACAGAATCCAAACTAACACTTACACAATTCTACTGAATCAATTTAATCGATCAAACTGCTTCACTAATTCTTCACTTACAGTTAACCCTTCAAGCACTGGTATTTTCCAGACTGGCAGCCAAAGGCTTCTTAGGAGGAAATACATAAAATATGGTACAACTCCATTTGGCAAAAATTCCCTCTTATTTGAATGACTGTGTGTCCCTTGGTATGAAACATTTACTGAGGTAGCTCCCTTAATTGTCTGAATGTTTTTGATGCCCCTGTAATGTTGTGGAAGACCAGAGGGGATGGGTGTATGTACATGTAGATATCCAGTTACATGCAAGTTGATGGGTGTCCGATGGACAAATCCAGCCCCCTTCTCTGCTCATATACCCTTTGCAGTGGAACCAGTATGGTTCTGCTGAGAGCAGACCTGGATGTGGGAGTGCAGTTGAAGTAGTACAAGACACAGAGGCAGGGCTTGGGACTCTGCTGCTGCACAGATAATCCCATTTTCTTCCCTTCCCCTTGTTTCTCTAGTCATTTAGGAAGAATCTACTGCTAGCCCTAATGCAGGGAAGTAGGGGTAGCTGAGTTATGGCTGTGAAGGTGGGGGGAGAAGTAAGTGCTTCATCTTGCATACTCCAGTCCAGTAACTGAGGTGACTTCTGCAGGGTTGCTCTGCAGCCATACTGTGGCCTGGGGGAAAGGATTTCTCCTCCCCAGCACCTATCCCCACTGTTTAGGCCAGGTGCTGGATTTGCCGCTGTGTGCCCACTTAAATAGGTAAGGGAGATGATGCAATGTGTTCTCTCACTTGTTGAACTTCCCTTTTTCTCTGCCAGTGTCACTCAGCCTTGGCATGGCTTGTGCTTTTCACCAAACTACAAACTTTTAAAAACTAAACTGGTCTTGAGTTATCAGATCACAAATAAAAGCATGTGAAAACTTCAAAAAGGGAAACTCCAGTGTAATATAAAAATCTTCTAATCACTACCTCTAATTACAAAAAAGAACGAAACACTAAGTGACTGAAATAAAAGAATAATTAACAATCAAATGGAAATTGGTGCCATGGCAGCCTCATGAGGGAAGTTAAGCTGAGGAAATTCAGCTAGAAATCATAGAATTTCCAAGTGTAAGTTTTGGGAAATTAACGACATTTAAATAAACACATAGAATTTTCCTTAATTTAGTTCTGGAACTCTAATTTCTGATGCTTTCTAGTCAGACCTGAATTCTCCTCTTTTAATGAGCCACAGGGTAGGTGCCATCCACTGAAACTGCTGCTGCGTCTATTACATGTGAGAGTGAAACAATGATGTACAGTATGCTGTTTGGAAAGTTCATTTTTTAAACATGTACTGTTGTGTAAAGAGGTGACTAACAAAATCCCACCTCCCGTTTCCTCTAAACGTGATGGCAGCTACTGACAGCCTTAAAGGACAGGCCCCATGGGGACCCTCCCATCTGCATGCTGTGCAGATGTTTGTCTCTACTGGCGTGTAGGGTAGGTCTTGGGGCATGACGTAGCCAGTTCATCCAGCGCTTCACAGATTCACATGCTCATCCCATGGCTGTACAGGGATCGTAGCAGAACCCTAGCTGTTGTTAGGGCTTGTGAAGCCACTCCATACAAAACCACCCCATTGGATGAGGACCTGATGGTTTTATCCTCTTTTTAGATTCTCTAAGCAAAGCCCTTGTACTCTGCCTTTATGAATTTAGGGGCAAATCCTGCGCCTGCAGCTCTGGTAGGTCCCCTGTGGTTCCTCCGAACAAAGGAGATTCAGGATTTTGAGGTAGAAGGGCAATTTCAGATAGGACATGCACCTGTTCAACAAGGCTCAACTCTGTTGTGACTCCCTGGACTACAGTCTGCTGCAGTGCAGATAATCCCGTCTTCTCCCAGTTGGGTGCATGATGACCATAGATGCTGTTCCAATAGTCCCCATGCAGCTACACTGATGGGATCCCCAGCCCAGTTACAGGGGCTTGGTGCTATGGCCCCGAAGAATTAACTGAAAGTGTTTTGTTTATTAAAGAGAGAACTGGGCCCCTGCAGGAATATAGGTTTTTTTAACTGCAGTTCTATCCTTTTAAAACATGAAGGGCTAGACTAAGCTGTTGGCTCACCCACAGCAAGGAGCAGTGTATAGTATATGGCACCACCCCAGGAGGAGCAGTGGGGAAAAATTGGCTCAGGCTTGGTCTAGAGTAGAAAATTAGATTGTTTGTTTTAAACTATGTTGGTTGGGTGTGAAAAATTCACACCCCTCAGTGGTGTAGTTAAGCCAACCTAAGTCCCTTGTAGCAGGGCCAGCAGTAGGGGGTAGCAAGCAAGGCAGTTGCCAGGAGCCCCACAGAGCTAAATTACATCATATCTACAGAGCCATTGTGGAGAAATGTAATCTGAGTGTTACAGTAATTTAATCTCTAAAAGTGAAAATAAATCACTCTAAAGCAGAGGTTTTCAAAATGTGGGGTGCACCCCCCTAAGACAGCACAGAGGAACATGCGGGGGGGCAAACAGTGACACCTGGCACCTTGGGCTTTGGCTTTGGCCCAGGGAAGCGGGGTGGAGGCCCGCTCCTTAAGCCTCTTTAGTTACTGCCCTTGGCCCCAGCTATGTAGATAGCATTCGGTTGACTGAAGAATTCTTCTGTCAACCTAGCTGCCATCTCTCGGGAAGGTGGATTACCTACACCAACAGGAGAATCCCCGTAGTGTCTACTCTGAAACGTTACATAGATGAAGCTGTGCCGCTGTAGCATTGTAAGTGTAGACAAGCCCTGTCTTGCTTTGAGGTGGGGGGAGGAGTAAGGTATCCAGCCCCAGGCCAGAGGCCGCACCCCCAGCCGGAGCCCTCATCCCCCCCCCCCCCCTCAATTTCATGAGCATTCATGGCCCGCCATACAATTTCCATGCCCAGATGTGGCCCTTGGGCCAAAAAGTTTGCCCACCCCTGGTGTAGACTTTACTTATCCCGATGGGTGGGGTTCTGTCATCGGTCTAGGTAGTCAACCTCCCCGAGAGGTGATAGCTAGGCCCATGAAAGAATTCTTCTGCTGACCTAGCACTGTCTACATGGGGATTTAGGTTGGCTTAATAATGCTGCTCAGAGATGTGGATTTTTCACACCCCTAACCAACCTAATTAACCAACCTAATAATCTAGTGTAGGTCTTGGCTCCCTTCCCCTTCCACCGGGTTAGCTCTGTTGACATTTAGAAGGGACAGGGCCATAGCTTTGCCCCTCATTTGGTTAGGGAGCACTGGAGACACTGTCCTTGCTCTCCGCCACCAAGCTTGTAGCTGTAATCCTGGCAGTTCTCACACAGTTGTCCCTACTTCCCTGCATTAGGGCTAGGAAGGATCTGGTGCTAAATGATTAGAGAAAGCCAGACAAAACTGTCCCCAACTTTAAAAGCACAAAAATTAATCTTTGGGGTGAGAGCAAAGTGAGAAATTTCATCCCAAGGTATATTTATTTACTCCCAGAAAATGTATAAGCTCCTGCAAAGAGGCATGAAGTGAAGATGCTTTCCCAGTTGTAACTGGTTTTGCTTAAATCTTCAGTCTCTAGGTGGTTAAAAATAGGTATCTGGTAGGTAGAGATTTTGTTTGAAGAGGAGTCTTTTGAAGTGTTAGTTATCCTTGAGATCCCCTCCTTTTGGAATAGAGTTTTACTGTATCCAGAATTCCAAGTGAAGGATCACCTCCTAAAAATTCACATTTCACCTGTTGTATTCTTGTGTTGTTTCAGACTGATGGACGAGCTCCCAGATTCAGTGATGAAGTGGGGTCCGGCTGGAAGCAGTTGCTGTAAGCGTGATTAGAGCATATGCTGTGTATTTTATCATTCTCTCTTAGTCTGTTTATTAGAATAAGGCTTTTAAATATTTTTATAACTTTTGGGAAAAAAACAATAAGAATGAAGTAAAAAAACAAACCCTGAAATTTAATATTTTAAATTAAATTACCAATTCTAGTCCCCCTAAGGCAAGCATGATTTAATGCAGCATTATCCCCTTAGGGCCCTGATCCTGCAAATTGTAATGTGTAGGTCCAGCAGTCCACCTGTGTGGTACCTCTTTGACGTTATATCCACATACTAAACTTTGCAGGATTGGGGCCTTCAGCATAAATATTTGACAAGAGATCAGAATGAGCTTGAGTTTGACCATCAGGATCAGACTGGTAAGCAAGAGCAGACCAGGCAGTATCTTCTGAGTAGATCACAGCTGTCAGACACCCCTCAATTTATAGCATTCCTGTTTGAGTGTTCGTGTGTGTGTGCATGCACGTGTGTGCGTCCATTTGCCCGCGTTCCCCCTCGCCCTGCCACCCCCACCCCTCCCGCCAGCCAGCCAGCCACTCAGGAGATTTTTTTTTTAAAAGTTGTCATTAACGTTCCCTCTCTTTCACAACTTAGATTAAATCTCAGGAAAAATGGAAAAACTTCCTAACTGTAAGAACAGCAGGACAATGGAACAGACTGCCTCAGGAGGTTGTGGAAGCTTCTTCAGTGGAGGTTTTCAGAAAGGAGGCTGGAACTGAGTTGGACGGTTTAGACCAGGGGCGGGCAAAGTTTTTGGCCTGAGGGCCACATCTGGTTTCCAAAATTGTATGGAGGGCCGGTTAGGGGAGGCTGTGCCTCCCCAAACAACCAGGCAAGGCCTGGCCCCTGCCCCCTATCCAACTCACCCTGCTTCTCGCCCCCTGACGGCCCCCCCCAGGACTCCTGCCCATCCAACCCCGCCTGTCCCCTGACAGCCCCCCCAGGACTCCTGCCCCATCCACCTCCTGTCCCCTGCCCATCCCCAGACCCCCCACCACCCCATCCAACCCCCCCCTCCTTCCTGACTGCCCCCACGGAACCTCTGACCCCATTCAACCCCCCTGTTCCCTGCCCTCTGACCTCCCCGACCCCATCCACACCCCTGCCCCCTGACCACCACCTCAAACTCCCCTGCTTCTATCCAACCCCACCTGCTCCCTGCCCCCTTACCGCGCTGCCTGGAGCACTGGTGGCTGGTGGCGCTACAGCTGTGCTGCCCAGAGCACCAGGCCAGGCAGCTGTGCCGCCCGGTTGGAGCCAGCCACGCCACCGTGCAGCACAGAGCACCGGATCAGGCTGTGGCTCTGCAACTGTGCTGCCCAGCAAGAGCTCGCAGCCCCACTGCCCGGAGCATTGTGCTGGCAGCGCAGTGAGCTGAGGCTGCGGGGGAACAACAGGGGAGGGGCCGGGGGCGAGCTTCCCAGGCCAGGAGCTGGGGCCAGGCAGGAGGGTTCCGCATGCCGTAGTTTGCCCACCTCTAGTTTAGACACAAGAAATCTTGCATCTTGGCAGAGGGTTAGACTAGATGACCCTTGTGGTCCCTTCTAACCCTATGATCCTACTTCCCCCTGCATTTCCTTGTCGTATTTCACATATACATTTTTTCCGTCCCGCTCTACTCTTTCAATCTCTCCATTCTGCTCTTCTCCACCTCTCAATTTCTTGCTCATCCTCAAATTTTGTTTCCTCCTTTCCCTTATTAGTTCTCTCTCTGATCATCACTCTTTTCCCTTCCCCCCACCACCCACTACCTCCACTCTCTCCTCTTCCCTTTCTTTCCCTCTCCCCACCTAAAATTCCCTATAATTCTCCCTTTCCTCTGCCCTACTGCAATTATCCCCACCTCCAACCATATGAAATCAAAACTGACATGGGCTGGCCCCTTCCATGGAATGCAAGGCTGGCTGCCATTTCTTCACTCCTAGTGCATGCTAAGTTGTCCATACCTAGAGACCGAGGAGGTGGAGCAGCCAGGTAACAGGTGCTGTTCTGTTCCTTTTGCAAGAGGCCAAAGAAGGGGTGCCTCCCATGATGCGGTGCTTGCCAGATGTGTGAAGAACCTCATCCCTTTTAAGATGGCAAGAGATGGCCACTTCAAATTAAATGTTATGCTAATGTTAATGCTGTATTTGGCAGCTAGATGCTACAATGATTGGCACCCAAATAATACTTTAGATCTTCTGCCTAGGGATATGAAAATGCTATGGACAGCAGCTCCTCCTGTCTTGTACATCCCCCCAGAGCTCGAATGGAGGAGCTTCCATTCAGACACAGAGAGGGAATGATGCAGTGGCACTGGTGCTAATCACTTCCACACCTCCCAGCTTAGGGTCCCCATTGCTTACAGAGCAAAGGAGATGACCAGGGCCTTAATGCCAGTACTAAAAATGTTTTTTGGTAGCAGAAGGTTTAAAAAAAAAAATCTCACTCTCGTATAGCCTCTATCACCGAGCAGCATGGAGCACCTCACAATCTTTAATGTGTTTATCCTCACAACAGCCCTGTGAGGTAAGGAAGTGCTATCATCCCATCTGTAAAAACGGGGGAACTAAGGCTCCTTAGCACATACCCCTCTCATCTCCACCTCCCATTGGCTAGTTTAGGTGCTGGCTTTGTGCATTGCATTCTAAGGTACCTGTTTTTCCCCATTTGTTGTATAGGAGCCTAGGTGCCTGACTCAGGCTTTCTGGATCACAATGATGCTACTCTGATTTTTCCAGGGATTTAGAAGTTAGGTGCTGTGACAGTCAGCACTGCAACATCCAAGTCCCTATGTGGATCTGGGCCCAAGAAACAGAGGCCAAGATCCACAAAGGTATTTAGTGTAATGAGTTATCTATGATTGCCTGATGAGTGCTCTCTGAGCCTGAGAAGTGCTGCTGAGCCATCCCTTAGCCTGATTACCTGAGGGCTCCATGTCAATCAACCAGGGTTCAGCCAATCCACAGGCACAGGTCTAACCAGATGACCCCAAGACCCAGGATATAAGCTTCCAGTGAGAGTAGCTACTCTAGCCTGCTCAACATTGCTACCTCACTGGGAGCATCCCCTGCCACTTGGTAGTTCTGACAGCCTGCTCCTTGGAGTTGAGTTCTCCAACGAGGCCCCCTCTTCTGCCCACATGTATCCTGGCAGCCTCAGACTGTCGTCTGCTGCACCTACAGCATCCCAGCTGTACCTGAGGCGAGTGGATTGCGTGGCCACCAGCAATTTCATGGATGTTGAATTTGCTAAAGCTAATGAAGTTCCAGTGGACAGGAAGCACACCCCAGATCTAGTGTAAATGATCAGTGGTGGAATGCTGTCTTGTGAAATCATGCCCCTCCAAGTTGAAATCCAATATTTTCTAGAGACTCTGCAGTCAGCAAACTTTCTGATCATGCTCAGTATTCCCTGGCTCTCACGGCATGATCCACACATCTTATGGAAGATGCTTGAGGTACAATTTGAGTTGATCTACTACCAACAATTGTGTCTAGTTAAGTCAGGGGCCAAGGAAACAAGAACCAGCACTGAGAAGTCCACTGCCTTCTGTGCTCAGCAGATTATTAATCTCTGCAAAATATCAAGAATTTGCTGATGTATTTGATAAAAGGAATCTGATATTTTACACCTGCGTAGACCCAACAATTGCCCCAATGGTCTCAAACTAAGAGCTAAAATTCCATTTGGATGGATTTACTCCTTATCAGACTCAGAACCCTAGAAGAATGCCTTGATGAGAGTCTTGCAAAGATCTTCATCCATCTCTCCACATCTCCCACTAGGACCAGATTTCGTTTGTGTACCTTGAACAGAATCTTGTATGTTTTGCCTTGCCTTGTTGTAGATGTCCTGCTTTGACAGGAAGATTTTCTTGCTTTATGTTAACGTGATAGAAATATAAGACTAAAACATAGCTTTATAAATGATGGAATGGTTTAAAATCTGTTCCTTCTTCCATCCCTCATTATCCCATAAAACAAAAATCAAGTAGATGACTTAGATAATAAAGGCTTGATTTTCAGCAATGTCCTGCAATTTTTTGGCTGCACCTGGTACTACAGAGATCTAGATCTAACTCCTTTGCAGTGCAAGTCAGGTAGGTACACATCTGAGTGCTACCAATCCCACCTGGAACTTACTGATGCACAATCCATTGTAGCTGCAAAATTGTAGGCCACGTTGAGTCCCGGCTACGAATCAGGCCAGTAGCCCTAACAGTTGAGTTCAACGTGAAATCTTTGTTTAGGCTCTGATTATCAAAGCTATTCTAACCTGTATGAGAATTCTGCAAAAGCAGACTGTTAGCACTAGGTCTTCCTGGAACCAGTTTCTTCATGTAAATGCTATGAACTTAATTTTTTTACTTTAATAAAGGAAATTACCAAATAGGAATTCTCTCCCTGCATGACAGACTTGGGCTTAGTAATTGCCTGTGACATCTTAGCCACATTCAATCCAGGTTGTTAGGAAGCAGTGAGTGTGTTAAGGAATATGGGTGCTGTTAGTATGGAAATGTAAGCAGCAGGTCCACAAAAGGTTTTATTGTTCAGCATTTTATGAGTTTGAAGCAGCTAATGAATGTGTGGCTTGTCTAGTTCTGTATTTTCTTCACAGAAACAGTATAAAGGTAACCCAAAGAGGAAGCTCTCAGTATAGGGCAAACAATGGCCTTTGCAGGGCATGGTAGGGTGGGGAGGTTATGAGGCATTTGCTCATACTATTCTTTTTCCCCACAGAATTCCCAAATTTAATACGTATTATATGACATTGGAATTGTGTAGTATAAAATACTTTACTTTAAAACTTAGCTTTCCCTTCTCCTCCTCCTACAGTGTAGTACACACTCTGTGGCTCTGTTTTAATATCTTTTACCTTGGGGATCAGAAGAGATAAATGTCAGTATATACTGCAGTTTAGTTTTAGGATTATACTAAAATAACTGCAAGAAAAGTTTTTTATATATGCCCAACTGTAGTATTCTCACACTCCTGAAGGCATCTTAACCCCTCCAGATATCAGCTGGTGGTGATGGTGGTAAAATAATGATATTGCTGGGTTGCATTATTAAGACCTGTTTCCAACAAAACCAACCACTGTCTAGTGACTTATAGGATATTTGCATAATGCAGGGATTGTCAAGACCCTGTAAATCAAAGCATTTTGCTTTCCCAGTAGGTGTTCAAATTATAAAATGTCTGCAAATTAGCATTCAATATACATAGCAACAGCATTTTAAAGGTCCTGTTATGATCCAAATATCAAGAAAATCTTTCTAGTTGCCAAATTATCAGCATCTTTGGACTAAAAAGAGAAACTTTAGGAGTAGTTTTTAATGCTAGTATAGTTTTCTGTAACAATCATAACATAATGAACAGCATAGGGGATGGCAAGTTTATCAGTCTATTCTTTCCTTTTCCCATCCAAAGAAGAAAAAAATCTTTGTATTTCGATAGTTCTGTGTTGTGGCTATTGCCTTTTGGTTCTGTTGTATCTTGGTTGTCATTCCTTGGATTGAAGACTTTTTCAAAGTTGTTGGTCCACATAAAAAAAAAATCCCTTTTAAAATATACTCCACAGGTGAAATAGCTAAGTTTTTGGCATGTGTTTATGGTTTAACTTATGAGGAAAAGCCAAAGTATCAAGTGCTAAAGAAAATCCTGGTGGATGGACTGAAATCAAGTGGAACTTTTTACGATGGCCCTCTGGAATTTTCCACTGCTAGATGTGCACTAAATCTGTGCGCTTCTAAAGATCTGAAAGTAAGTAACACAATCCCTTGCAGTTCAGCAATTATTTTGTGAAACCTGTTTGATGATTGTTTTTTCTTTTGTACGAGATAAAGTAGTTTAAGATCTCAAAATGAGACTGACACAACAATTGTTTTGCTTTAAATACATTGCATTTGTTAATTCCTGTTTCCCCTGGCTTTGCTAAAAAGTGGGATGTCAACCCTTAAGGAGGAAAAACTGTCATGAGTCCTTTTGACCTACAGCTTCTCACTTCAAAGTAGTGTGTCTGTGGAGAATCATTTACTTTCAGGATAATGGGGAAGTCAAGGACTCTGTTCACTAACATCTTGAAGACAAGCTTCAATGCCAGGTTTTTCTTTCTGGCCACATTAAAAGCAAAGTTGTCTTGATAAGTAAAAGCATTTAATTCATTTTCTGTCTTTCTTTCTTTTTTTTTTTTTTTTTTTTTTTTTTTTGGTCCTTTGTCATTGCATTCCTACAGCCACCAATCTGAAGGGGATATTTCATCCTTGGATTTAAGTAGTTTATTTGTATGTAGTGCTGTATAGTGTTTTTAGCACACAGATTTAAAGTTGACAGCTATCATGTTATATATTTCCCCCCTGTATTTTAAGTCTGAAACTATACCATTTCATAAAACTTTTAAGTTTAATAAATTTAGATTGATGTAATTAGAAGCCTTACTGGACCTGATATGAAATGTCAGTCTCACAATATCTCTGCCTTGAAACTACCCATATGCAAAAGCCCTATTTCTTCTCTGATGCGTGTGCAATAAGGCAGGGTCAGGGTATCATTCATTTTTAATATTTCTTGTGAACTTTGGACCATCACAAGTGTACATGAGCCAAGAATGCAGGATGCAAACTAATGTGACGGATAGGCTGCTAGATGAATGGTGATTCAAGTATCAGTGCACAGATGGTTCTGATTTGCTGAGTTTTGTAGCTGCTGCAACTGAAGACATAAAATATCCTTCTAGTCATAAATTAGCTCTTTGGAAGCAAAACCTTGGCACCAGAGCTTTACAACCTTCAATTAGTAGGGAAAGAAGTATTTGAATGACTGTGGTATTGACATCTGTAGGCCTGCATAGTAATCATTCCTAATAGACGAGAATATCTGTTTGAGGGGGTTTTGCATGGCTAATTAACTACTAGTGAGAATATGTAATTTTTTCATGATCTCCTGATTGTCACCTTTCTCTCATGATACAATTACATTTTATTGTAGCAAGTGGTTCACAAACCAATTGTCAGCACTATTTACGTATTGCAGAAGGCAGAACAAAAGTTCATGTTTAATAAAAAGCCACTGTATTTTGATCTTGGTAATTACAGAGACCTATTTTAGCAGTTTTATTGACTTTTGTGTTTTTATCATTTTTACAACAAAACAAAGCTATTTCAGTGACAGTATTTCCCTTGTAATAATGGTCACCAATTAATCTACACTAATTTGAGTAACTTATTTCATTTTTGTAGTTTGTATAGTTTTCGAAACTTAATTGAAATATAAAAGTTTTTTTTAAAAGGCATCTCCTTTACTGATCTATGTTTAGATCTCTGCTTCACCACAATCTTAGATTTTTACATATTAGACATTGACTAGTAAAGCCAAACTATGGTTCTTTATGCGTTCTTTTCATTTGTGTACACAGCAAACTGTAGACCCTTTCTCTTCATAGAATGGAAGCTGGACCAATGATGTGAAGCTTACGCTTTGTCCTGTCAGCTTTAAGCAGACATTCAATAATTAATTGCAATAGGAAGAATAGTGGGTCAGAGGAAAATCAGATATATAAAGATCAAAAATTATCATCTTAGTGAAAACTTGTATAGGATGTGAAACCAAAGGAACATCAGATTCAAGAGGGAAAGCATTCTGAGAAAGATTTTAATGTGTTATTTCTCAAGTTTTGTTCCCTATGTTCCTAATACAATTTGTTATAAATCAGCAGTTTTTCTGTAAATGTAATTTTGTGTTACTGTAAAAAAAACTGAACAGCCAGATGCCTGTGTAAGGGGTTTTCAGGTTTTGTTTTTAACTTTCAGCTGAAAGTACAAAATTATTCAGTTTTATACTTAGCCTAAACTTGGATATTAAAGTAGCATGAAAGATATTGCTGAACTTGTTCTGATTATGAGAGTTAGCAAGTGCTGTAGCAACTCTTCAATTTGCAAGTGCACAACCCTATTACAAGTCCATAAGGGAGAAGTGTCAATTATCAGTGCTTCTGTTCCTTGGACACAGGCAGAATTATTTGAATGGTCAATAACAAGGTCAGAGACAGGGTTGTGCTGTTGCAGATGACTTGATCTTAGTACCTATCATCACTTAAATTTTCAGAGGAACCTCAAATTTCTCCTGCCTTGCCACTTTGAAAAATATGCATGCTTGTGCCCCCTCAAACTAGAGCTCTTCTTTCCTCAAGGGTATTTCTCTAGCAAGATGTACTTAAGGGCAAAAAAATTAATGTAATCTCATTTACTGAAAAATGGACAGAAGACAGGAGACTTATTTTCTGAATGATTAAAAGGAGGTTTCTGGTATTCTCCATTAAGTTTAAGAAATGTTTTAGTTTACCAAATCTAAGTTACCATTTGTATGAGAACAGAGAATACAAGCCAAGGACATAAGATTTTCAGAAAACTAGGTTTTAACCTACAGTTGCTGGGGCTGACTGATTGTATTGTAACTTGGGGGAGTGGGGGACATAAGAGAGACACCCCCATTTGGGGAAGATTAGGAGATTTTGGGTTGTGTGCTCCTGGAGGGGCCAGAGAGAGCTTTTCCAGGGCTGATGCATTCTGGCTGCACTGCTGACTGGGTGGAATGCCTTAAAAAGCAATGTACTGCTCACTGCCTTCAGCCCATCTATCTCCTCCTTCCTTTCAATGCTTGCAATGTTACCTCCTCTGCATTTTCAGCCCTTTTCCACTTCTTCTCTTACCACACACACCTCTCTCCTCCCATTAAAAACAAACACAAAACTTACTGCTACTTGGAGTAATTCAATAACTATAAAGCGTGTACAACATGTCAGCGTAACATTCTCTGAGTATTGTCAGTAATGCCTCATTCTTGGGGATTTGTCTGCGCGCTCCACACCAAACCCAGAATTCTCTAGAAACCTCTGTGTTTTGGGGTCACATGGAACCTACCTTGAGCCATGCAATGTTCCATGTGAGATTGTATAAGCAGGAGTGGCCCTTCACTTCCTTCCAGCTGGAACTTCCTGTTCTGAGGTCTGTTATGATAGCTCCATAGCCATTTTCTCTTACCCCCAATTCAAGATAGCTGTTGGAAGCAGTAAATTTTTTTAGCATTAGGTAATTTTTAGTCCCATTTGGAAATGTGAAGTGCCTGGTTGATGCTTGGGTGAAGTGTATGTGACTGAATCAGTATTGCTCGGAGGTCCTGAGAGCATCCTGGGTAGACCAAGAGCCAGAACCTGTTCCAATTTCTTTACACCATACTGAGTCTAGAGGTCTTGAAGTGTAATGCCAAAGAACCTGTTACCTTTGTTCTGTGCTATTCTTTTTCAGTAGCCAGGGACTCCACACTACCCTCACCTCAGTCTTGTCTGGGTTGAGCTTCAGCCAGCTTGCTCTCATCTATACACTATACATCTATACACTGACTGAGGCACTGAACCACCTTGTCCAAGTCAGATGAGAGAGACATACAGTGTCATCAACTGACTGAGAATACTGCACTCCATGCCTCCTTACTCTTATTAATGCTGACCTTGTCCTCCCATTTCCTTCCATCTCTATCAGCTTAGAATGGATAATTGGGACAGAAGTCATGTCTATTTGCTTTCTATACTTCCGGGCATCAGATAAATATTTTTAGCTTTCTCATATGCTCCTGGGATGCTAGGGTTATGGTTGAATACCCAAGCATAACCAGAGGTCCTATCTGATAGATTTCAGGTAATATACCTTTTTTTTTTGCACAAAACATGATACACTTCATTTAGGTGGGGAGAGATAACAGGTGTAGGGTAAAGATTTTCAGAAATTAAGTCCCATTTGAAAAGTGGATTGGGCACTTGGGAGCTGAACTCCTGGAGAATTTCAGAGAGAGAATCTAAGCATCAAATTTTAAAGTATTTAGATAATTATCTTGGGGTGGGGGGGGGAAATCACACTAGGTGCCTATCTGCATCTTTCAGTACCTAACCACCTTTCAAAAACTAGACAGTAGGCACTTTTGAAAATTATACTTGTTAATTTTTTGGAATTAGACCTTGGGGAAGGTTGATTAAGGTATTGGAATTGGACCTTGGGGGAGGTTTACGTTGGATATTAGGAAAAACTTTTTCACTAGGAGGGTGGTGAAGCACTGGGATGGGTTACCTAGGGAGGTGGTGGAATCGCCTTCCTTAAAAACTTCTAAGGTCAAGATTGACAAAGCCCTAGCTGGGATAATTTAGTTGGGGACTGGTCCTGCTTTGAGCAGGCGGTTGGACTAGATGACCTCCTGAGGTCCCTTCCAACCCTAATATTCTATGATTCTCTGACTAGTTAGAGGTTTTGTGTTTCAACTCTTGCTTGCTGATGGAGTAGCTCTCCTATAATCCACTTTGGTACAACACTCTCCTTTATTATTTCTTTGTGTAATTCCCATTCTTGAACTACTTAATCAACACCATCGAAAGGAAGCAGATTTAATTTGTAACTGCTATACTCAGGAAGAATTGCTGTGCAGAGGGGCCACATGTGACTATTACTACAGCAGAGTTGTTTAGTGTGCCGGAAGTACTGAAGGACAGCACGTGGCCTACAGGCTGTGTTTTGGCTACATTTACATTAAGAGTTACAAATGCCAAAAACAGACATCATTTGACATTTAGAGTGGGTATAAGACTGGAAAAAAACTGCATGAACGCCTGAGTATAGCTCCCAGTCTAAGTTCCCTCTAACTGCATGGCTGTGCAGCAGCCTATCAAGGGCGCTCAGCGCTGTGGTGGAGAGAGAATCTCCCCCAGCTCTAGAGCTGCCGCGGCTGGGGAGAAGGAGCCTCTCACCCCCAGCCTAGGTGCTGCTGTGGGTAGAAAGGGCTGGGCGGAGTCGTCTCTTCCCGCTGCAGCTCTGGGGCAGCCTGCACCCCCAGGGCACCAAATCCCTCACCCCCAGCCCAGAATCCTCACCCCAGCCCCCTCCCACACTCCAAACCCCTCTGCAGATACCCGCCACGTAATCACCTCCATATTGGTGCACATAACAAAATTCATTCTGCAGATGCATGGGAAAAAATAGAACATTATTCCCAGTACATATTAGCAAATGAAAAGAGGAGATAAACTTTCTCACTCCAGGGTTAGATTAACTGAATAAAGGAGTAATATTTATCTTATTTGAGACCATAACATTAATTAGACTCAATGCCATGATAGGAAATTTATTGAAGAATTTAAGCATTTCCATTCCCAGCAAAGGTTAAGTATATATATAGTTCTAAATTATTGAAATAATTTTCCGTAAAAATGCCTTTTGGTAACGTAGTAGCTAATGATAGCATGACAGTAGCACTAGTCTTGTCCTGTTTGTAGGAAAGATTTTTTGACAACTATTTTCTACATACTTTTAGTATACTCTGACTTTCTTTTTGAATTTTGCCTTTGTTTGTATTCTTACTACTGTATTTAAGCACTTTTCTTTCTGAATTGTTGAATGTTTTCATTATATCATGTTATTAACTCTATGTTAACAGGCTAAGTTACCAAAGCCTACACCAAAACAGTTTAAAGAAAAAGAAAGCAAGCTGGATGATAAAGAACGTAACTGTCTGAGAAAAGCTGGTATTCCAGTAACACACAGGCAATTACAAGAACAAGAGAAACCAGTTGGATTGAACAAGATGCGTCAGAACAATGAACCACTGCTGGTGAGATTTTTGACATTACAGTAGAACATACTGAAAAAAGTTCTGCTTTGATAGTTCTGTGTTTCTTTCTACTGAAAGATTGGCACAACAGATGTGTGCAAACAGCAGGCTAGATATTCGTCACAGTAACACCAGAATTTGGTATATGCTTAGACACCATTGGATAACATTATTCCAAAAATATAATGAAGTTCAAAAAATGTTCTGTTATCATTGTGCATTAGGTTCAAAAATAGTGCTACACGTCTAGTAGTACCTTTAACATTAGCTTTACAGTCACAGATATTAGGAATGGTACCCGTGACAACATTCTTGTGTAGTGGTTGTCATTAAAGTAAACATTTGTAAGTCAGTAATAGTTTTCCTCTTCTAATTTTCAGCGAGGAAACTGCTTGGCACTGTTTGGTAATAGCTGGGTCTTCAAATAACTGCATTTAATATTAACCCGTAATAAAATCCTGGTTTCAGGCCTTGAAAAGTCAGAATTTAACTGATCAAAGCTCAATAGCATTGGCTACTCTATTATATAAAAGGTCTGAATGCCCTCATTAACTTCAACTTGTATACTTTGTATGCCAAAGTGGATCTGTATGGCTCAGTTTCACACTTCTAGAATGCAAAGAATCATTCTGTAAAGGCTTCAGTGCTACTTGTGAGTAAGAATAGTTCAGAATAGAAGGCATCTTAGCAAAAGAAACCCCTCTCTCTCCCTCCCCTTTGGTTTTAAGTTAATTTAACAGTAACTATTTACTCAGTTTGTGCCCTTCTTATTGGATAAGGAAATCACTCATTTATGAAGCACCAGAATGAGACTTTAAAAGCAGCTTTATTAAAAAATCTTTGCTTCAAGCAGTCTGCTGCATGGAGACTCCAATACAAGGAAGCAAAGTGAAGAAGAAACAGCAAAACTGCCCCAGGGCTTCAGTCAGGCAAGTGGTGAGCAGAACAATTCAGATAGAGGGTCACAGCTAATAGGAAAAGGGTTAGATTAAAAAAGGCTCCTGAGTCCTGCCAAAACAGCCCTGAATTTTGTACATCACCTTCCCTGTTAAGGAGGGAATGCAGAGGAGGAGTTGGAAGTATCAATTAAGATGCTATTTTTATGCAGAAATTCTGTTTTGGATGCTAGAATATAAACAGCCAATTGGACCATCCCCAACCTCCTTCCGTCCAAATCCCTCCTCTCCCACAGACCCTGAGCCCCCTGTTCACCTGCCTCTTACCTGAAAACAGCAGCTTTTGGTTCTTCAGCCAGGTAGTCCATCGCCTGGGTTATGAATGATAGAGACTGGTCCCTGACATTGATCACGTGTAGTAGCGGAAACTGCCAGTGACAGTGGTGCCATCTTCACTGTAAATCATGGTATTGTGAAGGAGTATGGGAATTTGTGCTCTTTTTTCCCCCTGCTTTGTGGTGATATCAGAAGCTGCACTTAGCTGGAAGGCAAGGGTACATTTAGTATAGCTGGAGGGGAGGAGTTGTGGAGTATGTATACCTGGGTGACTGAAAGAGGGAGCAAGCAATAGAAGCAGCAACCAGTGAGAAGGATCAGGTGTCAAGAACAAGAATAAACCAGCCTTTTGCATAATATTTGGTTGCCATTAGTATTTTTGAGTTATTCTTCCCTAGGAGGAAAAAGGAATTGGGAAATAGATCTATTAATCTGGCTATTCCACTATAGTTGTTCCCTGGTACTCACGGCACATTATCACTAACAAGAGAATCCAGTTAAATATGACTGTCAGGATGTTAAAAAATTCAGATGAAGAATTAAGGGGAGGGAAGTTGGAGAAGGAATATACAAAATGAGCCCAGGGAATATTGTGTTGGATGGTATGCTTCCTGCTAATTCCTTTTATTTAACTGATTTGGAAAGTGATGTAGAAGAGTTATATTGGGATTACGAAAGTGGTTTGGAGCATATTTAAGAGATAGGTTGTGATGTACAAAATTAGGTAGGGTATTTCAGGCATAGATAAAAAGAAACAAAGCCTGCATGGTCCAAGCAAAAGAATGTTGGAAAGGCAAGATTTTATATACCCTTATTCTAGTCTAGGCACAGCCATGATGATGAGGAAGCTGAATATGATGAAGAGTCAGAGAACGGACTCAGTATATGACATGGCTATAACAGCAGGAAAGGAAGATGAGTTTGATGGTGGCATTTCAAATGGACTGGAAGATAGAAGCTGAGTTTGACAGAACAAAGGAGTTTACAAGACTTATTAAGGCAGAAGAAGAGTTGTAGCAGTAGTTATGGAGAGAAAGTGACATATACTGGAAAACACTGAAGTTGTTACAGAATTCAGTAGCAGCCTAATTGTGAGAGGTGGAGTCATTTACAACACTGCAACCCCAAGACTGGGATGCGGAGTGTAGGGAGAAATCTGGTTTTTGCCATTTAGTTTTTTGGAGGCAATACATCAGGAAAATGCCATACCTCTTTGCTACTGATCAGGGGTGGAAATAGTAGAATTGGGAGTGGTATGTGTAATTTGGTAGCCATGAATGCAGATATGACCTTAACCTCCGGAAAAGGAAGAAAAGGGGAAAAAGAACAGAACCCTGCAGTTCACCAAGAGTGGAGGGAAGTAGAACAATTGAAGGAGACTATAGAGGTAGGGGGTGTAAAATACTTGAATGAGGATGGAGAAGAGATGCAAGAAAAGTGTCATTAGTCACTTGGAAAATAGTGAATAGATTGGAGAAGAGTCGAGGAAAGTGAACTGACAAGAAATCCAGAGTTCAGGGCTTGCTCAAGGACTTGGAAGTGAAATGTGTGATAGTTGGAAAGGTAGAAGGGTTTTTAAGGGTACAGGAAACAGTGGTATGTGTGAAGGCAGAGAAAAAAAACACCAGCTGGGGAAGGAAGAGCATGAGAGTAGGTATGAAGGCAAATGACAGAGGATTAGAGTAGAACACCACCTAAATTGGAGACTATAGAGAAGAATAGTTCATGAGATACTTCTCATCTTTTTGTGGTGAAAACTGAACTGAGATGAAGCGTCAAAGAACGACTTCTGTATCTAATTAGAAAGGAAAATCAGTTGGCAAGGCAAATGGTAGATAATTCAGGGTCCACGTTGACTTTCTCCACTACAAACTTTTCATCCAAAGGACTACAATGCTAGGATAGAGGATAAGTGGGACGGATTTAGCAAAAGAAACTATTGTGGATGAGCGTGGGATGGAATATGAAAACTATAGTCAGAACAGGCATCAGGAAAGAGAGGAGGAAATTGGAAGTCAGAACAGGGGATATTTACGGACAGGAGTTTGCAGAAGGAAGGTAGGATGGGAAGGTAGCAACATTAACGGAAGAGGTGACTGTCAAAAGAAACTTCAGGATTGAAATACAAGAAACACAACTGTGCTTTGAAGAAAGTTTTGTGATAGGGGTTGTGTGTGCAGGAGTCAGTTCAGAGATGAAGATCAAAGCAGGAGAAAGGAGCCATAAAGTTGATGCTTCTAGAAATTAAATACCACCTACACCTTTGAGGAATCATGACAAGTTTTGCTGTACTGTGGAGATAAAAAATGAAATTTAAATAAATAGGAACAGCAAATTTGACAATCAAAAGTTTAGAATGGGTATATAATAACTTTATTAGCAAGAATATTGTAAATGTTATAGATTTTCACAATTTTGAGGACAAAGATAAAGGTATTAGAGCCCCTTAGATGTTGCTTTTAAAAATGAAATTCTAATTATTTCTTTTTGCAAAGCATTTAGTCTACATGTTATAAAACCAAATCCCACATTAATCTGTAGATATGAACACTGCTGTATTTGTACATTTATAAAGCTTTGAATGTTAGCTGCATCTGACAATGTTCACAAAATCTAGAGGGGTTAAATCTCTACTCCTAGTAGCTCAGCAAACGTTACTAGCTAATCTTGCTAAAAGCTTGTGAGAATTTGTTCTTTCACTGTAGTTCTTTGACATTTGCATGTAAGTTTCCCCCAGAAAGCACTGCAACAGAATATTTTAATCTTTGTTCTTCTGATTCAGATTTCCACTCCGTTTAATGCTGGAAACATTTGAATATTTTTTTTCCCCCTTGCAGGAAAACACCGTAAGACAACTACCCAGGCACTATCCCCAAACAGTTCTCTGGGAAGGTAAAAAGAAACACCACCAAAGTAGCATTACATATTCTCCAGTATCTTTGCAAGAACCCAATAGAGATTTTACTAGTCCTTCTGTATCCAATATTTTTAAGCTTGCGTTTACTGAAGAGAGGTACCGATACACCACTGCCATACTTGTACTTCTGATATTAATATTCCTTGTGTTGTATTTTCTTTGATGTCACCATTTAGAATGTCTTGAGTTTATGTGCATGGTCATTCACCCGGAGCCGTATAAGTTCTTTTTTCAAAGTTTCTTCATAGACATTTTCACCGAGATTGGCTTGAAAAAGATTTGTGAAGTAACATACTGTAAATAGATACCTTTTAACTTCTACAATGTACAAGGCTACATGTGTGCTAAACTATTTTTATTTGGTTGTTTCTATTCTGAACATTAGGCATGCTTCCCAGAACTAGTCCTTTCAAAGAGTAATACTAAAAATTGTAGAAGAATTAAATCTCCTGTGTCTTTCATGATAAAGGACTCTGGTATATGTTTGATATATAGACATTGTTACATATTACTTTTACTCTCGTTTCAACAAATAATTTTAAATACTGGTGCATGAAATTAACTCCATGCTATAATTTTTACAGTGGAATAAAATATAAAATCAACAAGTGTTTATCAAATTAACATTAACTGTCTGCTGCTCTTATTTTTTCTACTTTTCCCAAACTCCAGTACTGGACTTTATTCAGTTATACATTTCCATTAGACTTCCTGAAATGTTTCCTTACCTTGTTACAGTATGGACATTCACCAAAGATGACATTAAAACTTTGTCTGCTAGAAGGAAGACCTTGTAACCACTGCAAGATAAGATAAAGAAAACTTAATATTTATTTTATGCCCAATTTAGGAACGAGTCTAAAGTTCTTATAAACAGTGCTCTTCACCATAGTATCTGATAAATCCCTGATTTGTAGTGTTTTCACACTGGATTAGGAGCATGCAATTTTGCTGGATTAGTTTTCTGTACAATCTACCTATCATGATTAACTGGTTTCACATACTGAAAGTACGCTAAAAGCGATCCTCTCTGACTTCCCCCACACTCCCTTCTGAGGTTTTCAGAGCACTATTACTAAATAGTTCTACTTTTGTAGCATCTAGAAGCTCCTGTCTGGATTAGACCTTGGCCTGTACACACACAGTAAAGCAGGTTCCTTGCCCCCCAAGAGCTTCTAAGACATACGTGAGTGATGGGAGAGAACACTACGGAAGCAGCAATAAGAATATGTAATTAAGAAGGCTTAGTGGTTCTGCTTCATTGCTGTTCTCTCTCACCAGTCCTTTACCCGTCACTTAACTAGCTATTTGTACTGCTTCCATAATAATCTCATACAGAAGCCCATATTAGGGATCCATGAATTGAAGCCAAGTGGATTTGTTACATTAATAAAAATTTTACCTCAAACAAACAAGCCTGATGGAAAGGTTGTCCACATCGGGAATCACCACATACTTGGTCTGGAATAGCACCATCAAGTCGGTAAGCATAACAGATACCACAGTCCATAGTGAAGTCCTTAAAAATACAAAACAAAGCTATTTCAGACAAGTTCACTTTATGGACATTAACAGGGTGGAAATGAGGAAGAAATAAAGTACACCACTTTTTAATTATTGTGTATTTCTTCCTTTAAAAGTCCGTTTCACCTGTTCCAAGACTGGAACTAGTTCTATTTACAGCCAATAGATGTGATCATCTTCTCTCCACCCACACCCAGTGATGATGTTGTACAAGCATCCATCATCTTTGTCCAAAGCAAAACTAAGGTCCCTCTGCGTATCATCTTTGGGGATTGGTCCTGCTTTGAGCAGGGGGTTGGACTAGATGACCTCCTGAGATCCCGTCCAACCCTGATATTCTGTGATTCAATCCATCCATTGCTTCCTCAGGATCTCTTTCCTACCATACTCTCCATGCTATCTTCACCAGGTCCTCTTTGTTCATCCTCTGTATGTCTCCAAACCAGCAAAGTTGCGCTTCCTGGATTTTGTCAGCCACATCACAAACTGACTTCCATCTTAATGCTTTCATTTCACTATCTGTCCCTTTAGGTAACCCTTTATTGTACAAAGACATCTTGTTTCAAACACCTGTAGGCACTGACCCTGAGTCTCTACCACCCAGGCTTAGACTCATAGACTATCAGAGTTGGAGGGGACCTCAGGAGATCATCTAACCAACCCCCTGCACCATATCACATTGTGGAGTGTGTCATGCTGTCTGGAGTGGCTAACAACAGAGTGCCTACTTCAGGGCAGACTGTCAGAAAACAAGGGACAATACCCCAAACTGGTGGTATGTTCTATAATTAGATTTCATCACGCCAGCAAATGTGAACTCCTGGATAACTATACCAGTCTTACTATGGAATCCCCTTAGACTCTGCAGCCTATCTTGCCACCCAGACAAACTGGAATTTGTGATAATGGTCACAAACCCAAAATCACACCACATCAGGTTTCACTTACCCCAGATCAATTGGTATTCCAGATCTTATGCCAAAGACAACACTGGCAGCCAATTCTATAGTAAACTAACTAAAGATTTATTAGCAAAGAAATAAGAGTTATTGAGAGGTTAAAGCAGGTAAAGTATATTAACAGGTGAGTCACAGTTTGTAGTAGTAATGTAATAAATTGCCAGTTTCACAGAAGTTTTTCAGGTACACAGATTGTCTCTGGGGATCTCCACTTTGCATCTGGTATACTTCCTTGCAAGAGTCATCGAATCATAGAAGATCAGGGTTAGAAGAGACCTCAGGAGGTCATCTAGTCCAACCCCCTGCTCAAAGCAGGACCAACCCCAACTAAATCATCCCAGCCAGGGCTTTGTCAAGCTGGGCCTTAAAAACCTTTAAGGATGGAGATTCCAACACCTCCCAGTACTTCACCACCCTCCTAGTGAAATAGTTTTTCCTGATATGCAACCTAGACCTCCCCCACTGCAACTTGAGACCATTGCTCCTTGTTCTGTCTTCTGCCACCACTGAGAACAGCCTAGCTCCATGCTCTTTGGAACCCCCCTTCAGGGTAGTTGAAGGCTGCTATCAAATCCCCCCTCACTCTTCTCCTCTGCAGACTAAATAAGACCAGTTCCCTCAGCCTCTCCTCGTAAGTAATGTGCCTCAGACCTCTAAATCATTTTCATTGCCCTCCGCTGGACTCTTTCCAATTTGTCCACATCCTTTCTGCATGGGGGGCCCAAAACTGGATGGAATACTCCAGATGTGGCCTCACCAGTGCTGAATAGAGGGGAATAATCACTTCCCTCCATCTGCTGGCAATGCTCCTACTAACGCAGCCCAATATGCCGTTAGCCTTCTTGGCAACGAGGACACACTGTTGACTCATATCCAGATTCTCATTGACTGTAATCCCCAGGTCCTTTTCTGCAGAACTACCGCTTAGCCAGTTGGTCCCCAGCCTGTGGCAGTGCATGGGATTCTTCCATCCTAAACGCAGGTCTCTGCACTTGTCCTTGTTGGACCTCATCAGATTTTTTTTGGCCCATTCCTCCAATTTGTCTAGGTCACTCTGGACCCTATCCCTACCCTCCAGCATATCTACTTCTCCCCCCATCTTAGTGTCATCTGCCAACTTGCTGAGGGTGTAATCCATCCCATCATCTAGATCATTAATGAAGATGTTAAACAAAACTGGTCCAGGACTGACCTCTGGGGCACTCCGCTTGATACCGACTGCCAACTAGACATCGAGCCATTGATCACTACCTGTTGAGCCCGACGATCTAGTCAGCTTTCTATCCACCTTATAGGCCATTTGTCCAATCCATACTTTTTTAACTTGCTGGCAAGAATACTGTGGGAGACCGTATCAAAAGCTTTGCTAAAGTCAAGGTATTCCTCGGCCCGCACCGCTTCCCGCAGCACCCATTGGCCTGCAGTGCTGAACTGCGACCAGTGGGAGCCGCAATCAGCCAAACGCGTGGATGCGGCAGGTAAACAAACTGGACCAGCCTGCCAGGGGGCTTACCCTGGCAGGCCCTGTGCCAAATGTTGCCAATCCCTGCCTTGGTGAATCCATGTTGACTGTTCCTGATCACTTTCCTCTCCTCCAAGAGCTTCAAAATGGAATCCTTGAGGACCTGCTCCATGATTTTTCTGGGGACTGAGGTGAGTCTAAACAGTTCAGAAATGAAGGATCTTTTTGAGAATCCATATTTATATTTTTCTTGTGACAGAAAGCAAGCTGACAGTCTTTCTACATACGTGGGCTTTTCCTTTGATGTTGGTGAGTGAGGAATGCACTTAGCCTTTTGATGTCTGACCATCATACATAATGGCCACTTGCTTTGAAATTAGCATTTTCTGTTAAAGTCCTTTATTATGATTTCACAAGATTTCTTTCATGGGTTATTTAGTTACAGGGTTATGCACAATGTAAATGTTTGCTATTAAATTATAACAGAAACTGATAAGTGAAAACAATACAAGTAACATTCCTCTAGTTTTCATGAAGTTTAAATTCCTGAATACACTCTTACATTTATACTCATTTTGATCTATACTAATACACAAGTGAATACATTCTAGTCCACTGGTCTGCCAGCGTTACAGGGTGCACCATTGTTCTATATAACTGGGCTTTCAGTCTCAGTGGCATACATTTGTGATGTGCAACACGGGGGATGTTATTCTACACACTTCCAGCACTTAAATCTAGCCTTTGGCTCATGTTCAAACACAGTCCTCCGTAATCCAGCCACTCAGGTAATTGAATCAGTCAGTCTGGTTTAGTCATACTCTATTAATCTCTATACCCAGTTTCCCTGTGGTACCTCTACTGTGCCACAAGACCTCTGTCTTAGTCATGTTCATTGTCATCCCATGGCTGCTTAGCTGGTCATACCATTGGTTTACTATTTTCTCCAAGTTGTCTTTTGAGGATGCCCTTATTGCTATTTCATCTCTATACTGCAGCTTCTGACCTTTTCCCATTGTGATCTTCCTGCTGACGTAGTCTATAAATATGATAAACAGCAATGGACTGAGGGCCGACCCCTGATGCAATCTGATTTCCAATTCCAAGGGGCTTGCTGTTCCAAAACACATTCAGATCACTGTTTTAGAACTATATACTGCATTCCCCATAGTTATTAAATTCTCAGACAATATTTCAACACTGGTGTAAGCATCCTTCTGTTCATTTTAACATATGCTTTTTCTAGAGTCTATGAAAGTCCAGAAGCTATCCTGTTGATATTCTAGCTGCTTCTCTATCACTTGCCGAATTATGAACATGGAATCTGTGGTTCCTTAGCTTTTCCTAAAGCAGAACTGTTTTTGTTCATTTGTCCTGTCCACCTTTCTCCCAATCCTAGCATCCAATGTGTGTTCTGGTAACTTTATCCCTTGATAGTGTCTGCATTCATGGATGCTTTCCTTATGTATTGATGCCAAAACAGACTCTCATCAGTCTTCAGGAATTCTCTTGATTCACTCTATGGCTTTAACTACTCTGCTCATCCACTTTATACCTCTCTTGGTTGTTAAGGAGCAGAATATGCGCCTTAATTTGGACCCATAGAGCCATCAGTCGGTCACTTACTCTAATAATTTCAATCATTGGATTTTCACCAGGTCTGCCATCATTTTATCAGGTCCAACTGCCTTACCATTCTTCATTATCTGGACTACATTTTCTCACCTTATCCTCCATTATGTCAGACTCAGATCCTTAATGTGGGGTGTGGTCATTTTTTGCCAAGCTATAGATCTTTTGGCCAGCCAGCTGTGGATGGTTTACATGTAGGCAACTCTGCCAAAAAGGTGGTTTTGCCCCTCAAACTACTATTTCCACCTCTCCTTTGCTTGTTCATGTGTTACTAACAGCCTCCCCTGGTCATTCTTTACAAATGGCGTTGCAATACCATCCTCCTTCCCTTTGAATCTCATTGTCCAGCTATGCCGGAAGGACAGGAGACACTGCACGTGGTTTAATTAGGCCTCCATTTTATTAACTGTCTGGGAGCTCCCCACAGATAAAAGTGTATAGTGCTGGTAATGGCATGATCATTTTAATATATACCAGGGGGGCTTCAATCAGCTAACCCTCTTTCCCATCCTCGTCCCCAGCCCACCTACTGCTGGGACCTTATCTCTTCTTCCCCCTCCAACCCATGCGAGTTAAGGTGGGCTCTAAGAGGGGCAGTTGGCTCCCTGCCATGTCAGACACAGGAATCATAGAATATCAGGGTTGGAAGGGACCTCAGGAGGTCATCTAGTTCAACCCCCTGCTCAAAGCAGGACCGATCCCCAATTAAATCATCCCAGCCAGGGCTCTGTCAAGCCTGACCTTAAAAACCTCGAAGGAAGGAGATTCCACCACCTCCCTAGGTAACGCATTCCAGTGTTTCACCACCCTCCTAGTGAAAAAGTTTTTCCTAATATCCAAACTAATTCTCCCCCACTGCAACTTGAGACCATTACTCTTTGTCCTGTCATCCGCTACCACTGAGAATAGTCTAGATCCATCCTCTTTGGAACCCCCTTTCAGGTAGTTGAAAGCAGCTATCAAATCCCCCCTCATTCTTCTCTTCTGTAGACTAAACAATCCCAGTTCCCTCAGCCTCTCCTCCTAAGTCATGTGCTCCAGTCCCCTAATCATTTTTGTTGCCCTCCGCTGGACGTTTTCCAGTTTTTCCACATCCTTCTTGTAGTGTGGGGCCCAAAACTGGACACAGTACTCCAGATGAGGCCTCACCAGTGTCGAATAGAGGGGAACGATCACGTCCCTCGATCTGCTGGCAATGCCCCTACTTATACATCCCAAAATGCCATTGGCCTTCTTGGCAACAAGGGCACACTGTTGACTCATATCCAGCTTCTCGTCCACTGTAACCCCTAGGTCCTTTTCTGCAGAACTGCTACCTAGCCATTCGGTCCCTAGTCTGTAGCGGTGCATTGGATTCTTCTGTCCTAAGTGCAGGACTCTGCACTTGTCCTTGTTGAACCTCATCAGATTTCTTTTGGCCCAATCCTCCAATTTGTCTAGGTCCCTCTGTATCCTATCCCTGCCCTCCAGCATATCTACCACTCCTCCCAGTTTAGTATCGTCTGCAAACTTGCTGAGGGTGCAATCCACACCATCCTCCAGATCATTAATGAAGATATTGAACAAAACCAGCCCGAGGACCGACCCTTGGGGCACTTCGCTTGATACTGGCTGCCAACTAGACATGGACCCATTGATCACTACCCATTGAGCCCGACAATCTAGCCAATTTTCTACCCACCTTATAGTGCATTCATCCAGCCCATACTTCTTTAATTTGCTGACAAGCCCCGAACTTCCCAGTTTCCAGTCCTTTAACAAATACCTCCTTTGAATTCTTTACCAATCCATTTATCTGATCACTGTATCCTGTCCACACAGAAGTTTCCGAGCTATGCCTAAAATTTGCTCCCCTTCTGTTACTAAATGCCAGCTTTCCTTCTGTGGGCTGAAGTGTGGGGTGGGGAGCATTCCTACCCCTTCCCCTGCTGTGCTACCACATGGCACCATGAAGATTGCAGAGCTTGAGTCATTGCTGTTCTGCCAGGTCCAGGTAAAAGAGGGCTTCTCCTGCTTGGTGTGACCTCTCCTCTCTTCCAGTCACCGGGGGGGGGGGGGGGGGAGGGGGGCGGGAGGGTCAGCATCCCCACATTGACCTGTCATTGCTGCAACCTCACTCCTTGCCTCTCTATCCTTTAAAGAGGTACACACCTTCCTCCAGCCAGACAACAGTCCGTTCCCCTCCCCTCCCACGCCCCTGATTAATGTGTGGTGTGGCCATTTTTGCCATGCTGTAGATTTTTTTGCCAGTGGTTTCTCCAGCAAACCACACAACAGTCCCTCTGTCCCCCCACACTTAATGTGGGGTGTGGTCATTTTTTGCCAAGCTACAGATCTTTTGGCCAGCCAGTTGTGGATGGTTTACAAGCTTGGCATACAAGTCATGTATGGCATTCTTTTTGGCTTTCTTCACTGCCTGTTTGGCAGCTCACTTTCCTTCGTTCTAGTCACTTTCATTTACACTCAGTGTATTCATTTGTTTTTTCATTAGGCTCTGTTTTTTTGTTTTGGGTAACTACCTGCACTTCAGTCTATCACTACTCTTCTCTTTCCCTCTGTTTTCCCCATCTGCATCAGCCACAAATCTCTTCCGCTGCTGCAATCCATGTTCTTTTGAGGTAGTTCCATTCTTCAGCTAATACCAACTGTGTTTCCACTACTGATGTACGTGACCAAATGACTCATCTTTTGGAACCATGGATTGGCTATCATCCATTGATTGACATTACATATGGTCTAGTAATAGTTTCCCTTCCTCATTCCATAGTGCCTAGACGGGAATTTCCAAGCACATTACCCCTTCTGTTTTTGCTTGTCTCTTCCATAATTCAAGTCACCCAACATCTCCTCTGGCACAGCTCTGTCCACTAGTGCTTGCAAGTCTTAGGGGAAACTCTGCTTCATTTCATCTTTCTTGAGGTGCATACGCTGATATCACAAACAGAATATGCTCCTTAATTTGGACCTACACAGCCATCAGTCGGTCACTTACTCTAATAATTTCAATCATTGTTCTTTCTCAGCTCTCCTCTCACTACCCTCCTGACTCCATTACACCTGCTTTTGTTACCATAGAAGAGTTTACAATCTAAGTTCCCTCACTGTGTTCCCCATTCACCGTGTTTTCTGCAGATATAGAACATAAATACTCTCCTTACGATCATATCAGCTACTTCCAGACCTTTGTCGTCAAATGGGGTACACTCAGTATTGCTACTTATATGGGAATTCTTTGGCTGTGCAGGTCGTTGCTATTCATCTGACTCTTCATTCTAAGTGGTAGTCCCCTGACCCTCTACAGGACTGTTCAGACACTGACTGCCAGACATCCCCAGCTCAGATGCTGGGGCTGCCAGGCTTAAGGTGCGTGAACTTCTGGCATAGGGCTAAGATGCCCTCTCACCATTAGCATTAGCCCTTGCTAATATCTACTACTGCCCTTTGGTAACTCACCAAAAAGAAAAACATTGTTTGCACCAATGTAGTCACCTTGTGCCAGAAACTATAGTGTATTAATTGGTGTCCCTGACATATACCACAGTGAGAGGGCCTTTCCCCAGTTGAATGCCCAAACTCTCCCCATCTTATTGCTATAGACCAGATGGATGAATAAGAGGTGGTACTGCTTTTCCTGCTGCCCAAACTAGGCTTTATTTAACCCACAGATGAGGGTTTCAGATCAGTTTTCCTTCTCCAGATTGAGCAGCCCTACCTGTCCTGGGAGATTTGATAATTCAGCAAAAGGTTCATTTTTGTCCTAGCATGATTTCATGCACCTAAAAACAATGTCCACTGTTGACTGACATGCAGTTTTCTAACTTCATTATTTCAGACGGTCCTCATGCCTTTAACTACAGTGAACTTTCACTGTATTAGACAGAAGGCCTCACAGTCAGATACTAGCTTTTAATTTAAGAACTGTCAAATTTCATACGTGAGAGCCACACTCAATCCAGAATTATAGTACAATAACTCCTCACTTAATGTCCTATTGCTTAACTTTGTTTCCATCTTACATCCCTGCTCCATTACAGAACATGCTCACTTAAAGTTGTGCAGTGCTCCCCTATAACATCCTTTGGCCGCCTGCTTTGTCCACGGCTGGCAGCCCCCCGCGCAGCGCTTCCCGCCCGCCGGCAGACCTCGCGGATCAGTGCCCGCCTCCTGCCTGCAGCAATCAGCTGTCTTGCGGCGTTCAGGAGGCTGGGGGGAGGAGCGAGGACATGGTGCGCAGCCTCCCCCCCGCCTCCTGAACGCCGCAAGACAGCTGATTGCTGCAGGCAGGAGGTGGTGGGATGGCGCTGATTCACAGGGTCTGCCGGCAGGCCAGAAGCGCTGAGGGGGTCGGAGGGCGCGTAGGGGAGTTGATAGTTATGCTGCCAGCCTGTTTAATACCTGTATTAAATTGCTTGTTTAAAATTGTTTTTAAAATGTACACAGGCTACCTGTGTTAAACTGCTTGTTTAAAATGTATATAATGCCTTTTGTCTGACAAAAAAAATTTCCCTGGAACCTAACCCCCCTCTATTTACATTAATTCTTATGGGGAAATTGGAGTCGCTTAACATAGTTTCGCTTAAAGTCACATTTTTCAGGAACATAACTACGTTAAGTGAGGAGTTACTGTATTGTGATTAATTCCATTAAAGAAGGTACTCACCTTGTGCAGTAACATTGGTTCCTTGAGATGTGTCCTCCTGTGGATGCTCCACTGTAGGTTGTCAAGTAGCAGCCGTGTTAGTCTGTATCCGCAAAAAGAAAAGGAGTACTTGTGGCACCTTAGAGACTGACAAATTTATTTGAGAATAAGCTTTCGTGAGCTACAGCTCACTTCATCGGATGAAGTGAGCTGTAGCTCACGAAAGCTTATGCTCAAATAAAGTTGTTAGTCTCTAAGGTGCCACAAGTACTCCTTTTCTTTTTGTAGGTTGTCTGTCCCTGCGCTGCTGATCAGAGAGCTTTGGTAGTAGTCTGTCCCACCCGCACATGCGTTGCTCCCAGCCTGCCACTAGGCTAGCCAGCATGCTTGAGCAATCTCTCCTCAGTTACTTCTCTACCGCACAGTCAACTACGAGGACTCCAAAATAGAGGGGAGGAGGATGGGTCATGGAGCTCCCATCAGGGCACACATCTTGAAGAACCATTGTTATTGCACAAGGTAACTTCTTCGAGAGGTGTCCCTATGGGTGGCTCTACTGTAGGTGATTCCTGAGCAGTGCCCACCACTGGAGACTGTGACTTCGGAGTCAAGTCTGATATCGATGATAGTACTGTGGCACCAAATTTGGAGTCTGAAGCCAAATCCCCAGGATGCCATAGTGTTCTGTAAAGGTGTGTGCAGATGCCCAGGTAACTGCTCTTCAGATTTCTGATATAGGGATACCCTGGGCGAAGGATGAGGAGACCAACCTTGTAGAATGCATGTGTATTGAAGACGGGGGGGGGGGGTTACATTATGCAATTGGTAACAGAATTTAATACAGTCCAAGACGCACTGAGAGTGTCAGTGAGATGAAATCACTGTGCCTTTTGACCTATCTGCAATGGAGAGGAGAATTTTCTGAAGGCTCTTTTTATCCTGATGAGGTCTGGGATAAAAGGCTGGAAGCTAAATAAGCTAATTTATGTGAAAATGCAGAAGTCATGTTGGGAGTGAATTTCAGATGTGGTCTAAGCATGACCTTGTCAGGGAAGAACCCAGTGAAAGGGGAATGTGCCATTGGAACTGCTATTTCCCCAATCCTTCTTGCAGAGGTGATGACAATGAGAATCATCATCTTCATGGTAAGGTGAGTTAATGAACAAGTGGCCATGGGTTCAAATGGTGGCCTAGTCAGACCTTTTAATAGTAGGCTGCAATCCTGTTGAGGCATGGGAAGTCTGGGTTGTGGGAAGAAGTTTGCTATGCATTTGATAAACCTCTTCATAGTCAGATGGGAGAAGATTGAATATCCTTCTGTCTGCGGAGGGAAGGTTGCAATTGCTGCTATGTGAACCAATAGAGAGTCTTGATTTCTTGAGACTCAAAAGGTAGTCCAGGATCACTGGTAGGGTGGATGTATTAGGCATGACACTTTTGGGATCTGGAATCTCTTTCATTTTTGTAGATAGGTATGGCAAGTAGCTCCTTTCCTACTGTGCAATAACACGTCCTATACCTCCTCAGAGCAAGATGTCTCTACATGCTGAAACCATGAAGGAGCCAGACTTCGAGACACAGAATCCACAGGTTGGGATGGAGAGTGTGTGTCTCTTTCAGCGACAGAAGATAAGGAGTGATTGGAAGAGTCATCAGTGGACATAATGCCAGCTGTGACAGGTAAGGGTACCACGTCTGTCTGGGCCAAGTGGGAGAAATCAGTATGTTTGCGCTCTCTTCACTTTCAACAGGACTTTCAATATTAGATGTAATGGGGGAAAAGCGTAAAGAAGGCCTTTGTCCCATAGATGGAGGAGGGCATCTTCCATGGAATGTTGTCCGATCCCCACTCTAGAGCAGTACTGTGGACACTGCTTGTTCTGGTAAGTAGTGAATAGGTCTATTACCGGTATCCCGCACTGTCAGAATATATTGTGGAGTACCACCGAATCTCTCTCCCATTTGTGGTCATGTGGGAATTTGGGGCTGAGACTGTCTGCCATCATGTTGTGTATTCCTGATAAGTAGGCAGCTGATATTAAGATACTATGGGAGATGCATCAGTTCCATAGTTTTAGTGTTCTACAGACAGGGAATGAGCCCTGGTGCCTCCCTGACGGTTTGTGTAATACATGCAGGCCATATTATCCATCATGACCCTTTTGTGCATGTCTTTGATCAGCAGGAGGAAGCAAGTCCACATGTTGATGTGGAGGCATCTCTCACCTGGAGTCCATTTGTCCTGTATTGTGCGACCATTGAGATGCGTGCAGTTAGGAGTAGAGATGGGGAAGACTGAACAAACAGGATTCCCGTACAGACGTTTACTGGGATTGCTTGACCCTGGTGGGCACTGATAGTAGTTTGCTTATGTTGTCTTTGTTCGGCCTGTAAACTGAACCAAAAGGATGCTTGGAGACATCTCATGCGTAGTCTGGGATGAGCAATAACCGATGTGCTCATGGCCATGTGGCCCAGGAGCTGGAGGCAATGTTTGGCCAAAATTTGGGGGATGGATTGTACTGTCTATCAACGAGGAGAGACTGAGAAATCTGTGATGTGGGAGGAATGGAGTCAAGGTCGGCTCCTATGAATTCTAGTCTCTCTACCGGTATTAATGTAGATTTTTGTTTATCTATCTGTAGACCCAGATTCTGAAACAGGTCTAGCGTGGTCTCAGTGACTTGCTGGGACTCTGCAAAGGACCATACCCTGAGAAGGCTGTCCAGGTAATGATAAATCATGATGCCTTGAGAGCATAAATGGGCCGCCACTACCAAAAGGACCTTGAAGAATACTCTTGGGGCCAATGAAAGGCCGAAAGGGAGTACTCTGTATTGGTAGTGGTCTTGACCTAACATGAACCTGAGGTAATGTCTGTGGCTCGATATGATCAAGATGTGAAAATAAATATCTTGGAGGTTAAGGGCCGAGAACCAGTCTCCTTTTTCTAACGATAACAAATGATAATAACATGACCATCTTGAATTTCTGAGCCTTGATAAACTTTTTGAGCGCTCTGAGGTCCAGTATGGGTCTCCAGGAAGTAACAAAATTAGAAGCCTCTGCCCCTTACATGTGTGGATACTCGCACTATGGCTTCTACACTGAGGAGATGGTTTATCTCCTGACATAGAAAGCTCTTATGAGAAGGGCCCCTGAGAAAGGATGGGGAGCGGTTTTTGGGAGGGGGAGAGGGAGGAGAAATGGGTGGAGTAGCCATCTCAGATGATCTCCAACACCCACTTGTTGGAGGTTATCCATTCCCAGATTCTGTGGAACGGGGCAAGATGATCTCCGAAGGGATGGGTGTTTTCCACTGTGAAATGAGGGGAGAGTTCTATGGGCACCTCGATCAGCCTGTCAAAACTATTTCTTCAAGGTGGAGGGCTGAGAGGAAGTTTGCTGAGATCCCAACATCTTTCATCTGGAGAACCTGGGCTTCTTCCTTTGAGGTTCATGCGATCTTTGTGTATATTGTGACTACTGAGATGAGTATTGTACCTTCTTTTGTATCCAGGTGTATAAATCCCAAGGGATTGAAGAATGGCCCTCAAATCTTTTAACATGTGGAGGGAGGCATCTGTCTTTTCAGCAAATAATTTTGTCCCCTAAAAAGGGAAGTCCTCTACCGTCGTTTGGACCTCCTTGGGGAAGTCAAAGAGATGAAGCCATGAGGCCCGTCTCATCACAATGCAGACAAAATAGAACGTGCCACCATCAAATGCATACTGGAGCGACACTTTGTCACCAGCTGGCCCTCGTTAACCAAGGCCTTAAATTGGTCCTTGTGAGAATGGGGGAGCTTTTCAATATTTCAATAAAATAACTACATTTCACATAGTTCTGAGTCATATTTAGCCCAGAAGGCTTGATAGTTCACCACTCTGAATTGAAGGGTGGCTGAGGCGTGGGCCTTATTGCAAAACAGGTCCAGGTGCTCCCAGTCCTGGTATAAGGGGTGGACTTAAAGTGGTTTTGGCAGCCTTTAGAGTTAACTGCATCCACAATGATCAAATTGGGAGGCAAGTGTGAGAACAGGAATTCTGTGTCCTTTGCTGGCACATATTTCTTGTCCACCCTCTTACAAGTTGGTGGGATGGATGCAGAGGCCTGCCATATCACCTTGGCAGAATCCAGTAGAGCCTCATTAATAGGGAAGGAGCACTCTGGAGGAAGTGGAGGAATGCAGAATGTCCACCAGCTAGTGGCGCAACTCAGACACCTCTTGTAAAGGCCTCTGTCACCCTCTGTGCCAAGTCCTGGAACAGCTTACAGTCATCTGCCATAGATGGCGAAGGGGACATCACAGTCTCATCTGGTGATAATGATGAGAAGTGGGCTGGAGGAGTAACTTCCTCTTCGACTTTGGCCTCCAGTTCCTCCCTTGCCTGCTCGGGGAGTTCAGAGGCCCTTGAAGCAGCAGCTGAAGGAGGGTACTTCCTCAGCTGTTGGTATGCCGTACTATCAGTGATGGAGGCCTGTTGCCTTTGGGCCTGCCGGGGTCCCAGTATGGCCACTGTGATAGGAAGGGGCGCAGTGGTTGGTACCACAGTTGCCTATACTAGGGATGTTGTGGGTCAGAAGGCTGGTATGCCACCGGGTGAAACTGGTCCATAGTGAAACTGGGCTCTGTATGGCGGGTGAGAAGGAATTGAGGAGACACTGCCCACGCATGCTGGCTAGCCTTGTGGCAGGAGGGGAGCAGCGCATGCGTGGGTGAAACTGACTGCTACCAAAGTTCTCCGATCAGCAGCACAGGAACACAAGCACGCCGACAGAGGAGCACCCACAGGGACACTACTCGAAGATGCAGCACCATTATTTGGATGGCCTCTTGCCCCTCTAGGCAGATCTACCTCCATAATTAGAGTTCTAAATCATCAATATCCATAACAGAATGTTTGGATTTTCCACCCTATTAGTACTATGGAACTTTCTCCTCCCCTTTTAATGTTGATGCCTGTAATTAATCACTTTAATGCTGTGGAGATCATAAGAAAGTGTGTACTTATTACTATTTGTTAATAAGCGAACAATTGTTGCTTGATGTTCAGAAGCCTTTTTTTACAAATTATTAATCCAATTACATCCTTTCTGACTCTTATTTTTGCTGGCAGTTATAAGGTGACAATTTAATTTTCATCGGTCTATAGTATTCAGAAATAAAGACTGAGCAACAAAAAACTACACTTACAGTCTTTTCTAGCACAGCACGAGAAGGAAAATCAGTTTCTAAAACTTCTTTCAAATTTTGTAATAGGGTGATATCTGGATCCCTGCAAGTAGAGGAAAGAGACTTTAACACATGGAACTGCAAAATGCAGATTTTAAACTAAAATTGTATTCGTGAAAACACTTACCACAAGTGCATGTTGTTGTTCAGCTTTGTTCTCAAAGGATTTACCACTACAAAGTTACACATAGATATTTACATTACTCACAGGAAGAGACTTCCCCCGCATTTCAGCACTTACAACTAGATTTTTTAAAGGTATTTAGACACCTAAATATGCAGGGGTGCCAATGCATTTGAAATCCCACTAGGCATCTTAATACATTTACAAATCTGGCCCGCAGTCATCATATTTGAAAAGTCATATATAATGATAATAGCACTAAGTTTTGGGACATTGTACACCAAAGGTATGATTGCCCCTCGAGACATGGCCAGGAGCTATAGAAAATCGAGGGAAAGACATTAGGGAATTTACAGTGGATTATTTATAAAAAACAAAAAAAAACAGGCAAAATAATCATAGATGTGGTCAGATAATTATCTTTCAGAATAATTCTCTGCAGGACACAGGGCATCTCCTGAATTGTGATTCTGCTGGAAAAGGACTAAAAAAATATTGTAGGGTTCCACCTTTCTCTCAGTAACTTGCAAAATACATTTACTCAATCAGCACTTAAAAGAATTAAGTGTTTTGTGTTTTTGTTATCCTTGCAAACTCAGCGTGGTATCAGACAGTCAAGCTGGGGGAAAAACAGCTTGTGTATCATCCCCATATATAATGTGGGAAAAGTCAGGACAGGATGTGACCCTGTATCTAGAATGTAGTTAACAATTCTATTGACTGTGTAGTAGCTAAAACTCAATCTAGCTACTCTCCTACAGCTGAATGACTTCTACAGTGCCTACAGGAGAAAAATAAGTTGTCAATAGTTAGTCACTTTTCTCATAACTGTATTTTTAAAGGTTTCAGAGTAGCAGCCGTGTTAGTCTGTATTCACAAAAAGAAAAGGAGTACTTGTGGCACCTTAGAGACTAACCAATTTATTTGAGCATAAGCTTTCATGAGCTACATCCGATGAAGTGATCTGTAGATCATGAAAGCTTACGCTCAAATAAATTGGTTAGTCTCTAAGGTGCCACAAGTACTCCTTTTCTTTTTGTATTTTTAAAGTATTCTTCAATTTGTGATATCTTAATTTGCCAGACTTTAACACATTAACAGTGCACAACAGCATGCCGTGAATTCACTCTTGTATTGTTTTGTGTAAGTATATGCAAGAGATACTGACATTTTAAAGGTTTCAGAGTAGCAGCCGTGTTAGTCTGTATCCGCAAAAAGAAAAGGAGAAGTACTCCTTTTCTTTTTTGACATTTTAAACTTTACTTAAATACAAGACAGAGCCTGAAACCACTAAATTAAGTTTACCTTAAAAGCCTGTAAGCAGTTACTGGTACAAGTCGAAACAGACCCAGCTTCTAAGATTGAGAAATGAGTTTGTATATGAAATTTCGTATATGAAAGACCTTACCGTGGTCTGCTCCAAGAAAGTAACACTCAGGAAGCATAGTTGGGTGCCTGGGATCTACCTCTAAGTTTATGGAAACATTGTTTCCTGAAATGAGAGAGAATGCATTTTAAATGGAAGGTGTAAAGCTTTCCTTTATAACCGCAAATAGAGAAAGTACTTATGTTTTTCAAATGAGTTGTTTTGAGCACACCTATAGTTTTATGAACATTGTTACAGCTTTTAGATGGCTAAAGTAAGCTATTTGGCTTAGAATTCTGAACTGATGGTGTTCACGACTACAAATTTTAGTTCAGTATAAACAAGTTTTATCTAGGCAGTGAGTTAAAGTCCTGTGATAAACCATAAGTGGGGAGGGTGCCAGAGTCCCAGCTCCAGCCAGAGCCCAAACATTTACACTGCAGTTTTATAGCCCTGAAGCCCAAGCCAGTTGACACAGGCCAGCTGCAGGTGTTTTACTGCAGCATAGACATACTCTCAGGAATCAGGAAAAGGCAGGGGAGAGGGCCCAACTGGACTGGAAGGGAGAGGAGCTGGCTACACAAAAGGAGACTCACTGCAGTCTCTGGGCTGTCAAGTAGGGGAAAGAGTGACCTATCATTTCAGCCATCAGCTCAACAGTTGTTTGCATAAAGCTGCAGTCTCAGAGTGGGTACTGCCTACTTCTGTTGTTTCCCTATTTTGCAGCTAGTTAATATTCCTCCAACTTTCAGGAACTTAAATTTGTTTTATTTTTGTTCTATCATGTACCATCAGACTTCTGGCGCTTGTGACTGAAGTTGAGCAACATCGCAGTATATAATTATAAAATGCTAAGCTAAAAATCGGAGTCCTCATTCCGAAGATACATTTTTTTCTCTATTTTTGACTGCAGACAGTGGAAAGTGCCTACTTTTCAAATAACTAAGGTACTCTTTACATATTAAGGCTGTAATTCCATGTATTCTGATGATGAGCCACAGAGTGCTTTAGTCTTAATTCAGGTATATTTTGTATTATTTAATATAGTTATAGTTTATTCCATGCCTTTTATCTTCTCTCCACCTTCTGTTTTTTTCCTTTTAACCCACAGCTGTTATCCTCTTCCCCTCTCCCACAGCTGCATTTCCAGTTCTTTCATCCTTCCAAAAACAGTTTCATACTAAAAAAATATTTACAGTACAACCTAAAATGTATTACAAAATTTAGTTTTCTGACAAGGGATTCTCATTACAATTAGTAGTGAATAATTTTTAAAAAGTAAACTAATTTTTCTTCTGTTCTATAATGGACATCCATTTTATACACAATCTATTTAAAAATCCTATACTGAAATACCTCTTATATAGGATTATCACAAATGTGTCCTCAGTTTTGAATTCATCAACACTTGTGTTTGTAATTTATAAATATTTATATCAGAACTTTAAATGTAAAACTAAAAATACAAAATTATACTTTCTCCCCAAAAAATTCAATATTCTGCCTCAGGTTAGTTTTATACAATAACAAACAAGTAATAGTTTGTTTTTTTTAAAAGTGTAACCTTTCTTTTCCTATTCTCCTTGTTCTCTATTAAGTAAAGCAAAAAAATCAACTTCACTTCTGTTTAAAAAAATACTTCATTCCTTCTCCTGTTTTCCTACCTATTGCAATTCTTCTCATTGTGGCACTCCGTGTGGGGTTTTCTGGCTCAAGTACCCAAGTCTTCTCATCAATTTCATCCATAGCATTCCAGAATTCTTTCAGTGATTCTAATGCTGCCAAGAACTGATTATAAATGTCTATTAAGGAGCTCTAAGAAAAAAGAAAATTTTAACAAGTTACATGGCACTCTACCAATAGCAATACAGAATGATCTTTTTAAAAAATGACAGCATTTCAAAGTTTTTAAATCTAGCACAAAACCCGCTGTAAAATACACTGCAGTGTGCTAGGGTCAACATTTTTCCTGTTAGTACTCAAAATACTTTTTTTGATTTGTTAATGGTCCACACAAATATTAACTACTGATAACTTTAATGTACTCAAAAAGTACTGTTAAATTTTCTAATACATTTTTGTTATATTCTGATGTATCTAAAGTACAGCATTCTTGAAGTTGGTAGCCATTCTCAAACCTAATATTAATTTCAGAAATCAATGTTAAGACCTGGAAGTATTTTTATTACATATTCATAACAACTGCATTCTAAGTAAGGAGTGAGTAAAATTCAGTATAATCTGCTGTTAATTTATGAGTTTGCCTTCTTGACTCCTATGCAGCGATTCCCACTCCAAACTAAACTTTTCAAAAGATTTTATTCAGAGACAAACAGTAGTCAGAGTCTTTTGTTGATGGATTTAATATAAAAGGCATCCTTTGCGTCTCAAAAACAATTGTGTGGCCAGAAAATTGCTTATTTCAATTCCAAAATGTGATTTCTAGAAGGAATTATTTCCTTTTAAAAAGTCTGACCTGCTAGTATGGTTTCAGGTCTCAATTCTCCACTGTTTGTGTCTGTGAGAAATGGAGTGATGTTTAGTTATCTAGTCCTGGGTAAATTAAAGTTTCAGAAGAGGCATAGCAGATTCAATTTCCACTGCTTAACAGACCAGAGAATTCAGCCCTCAATCCCTTCAACGAGAATGTAAACGTTTAAATATTTAATTTCAAAAGATTGATAAATTAAATGTACAGTAATTCCAGTTGATTTTAAGAGTTTACACCCTTAAACTCTTCCCATTAGTAAATTAAATTATACAACTGCATTTCCAACATAGCATATGCATTTTCAACACATTTTTTTATATTTGTTTCAGTCAAATAGATATTGCTATAGTAGTTTTGATCCTAGACAACTTTATAAAAATAAATTTGGCTCTGAGAAGAACTATTTCTTCATAAGGATTTAATAATGTTGATCAACAGTCCATTAGGAAAAAAAACCTTTGTAGATTATTTAGCGAATTTTAATTAAATAGTTTAAAAAAATGGCTCTTCTATTTCCAGTCTGGGTATGATTTCAGACACAAAATGCAGATTTTTTTCTTTTTTTACATCTCCAAGTGCAATCATTCTAATGAAAGTATTTATCTTGCAAAATTATATATAACACATACTAGATAAATGCAAAGCTGGTCTCTGTATCTCCACTTTGGCTGACCCACTAAGATGACTGGGATATAATACAAAGAGGGAAGAAGTGAAAGAGGGAAAGAGATAGGCAAGTCAGAGAGCAGAAGGTTCCAAAAGTCCATATGAGAGAATCAAGGCATGGATAAAAATTTTGGAGTAGCGATCAAGAGTAAGAGATGTACTTTGTCTATATTAAAAGAGGAAGCAAAGAAACCTAGATGGTGACTGGATATGGGGAAAGAAGCGGGGGGGGGGGGGGGGGGGGCGGGAGAGTCAAAGATGATAATGAGCTTGCAAGCCTAGGAGCCAGGAAAAATAGCAAAAATTGTCAAAGAAATTAGAGAGAGACTATTGGAAAGGGATCAAGTAGAAAGATATAGGGTATGTCTACACAGCAAAGAAAAACCCGTGGCTGGCCCATGACAGCAGACTTGGGCCCATGGGCCTTGGGCTGTGAGCTACACATTGCTGTGTAGACTTCTGAGCTCGGGCTTGAGCCCAGGCTCTATGAACCTGCGGGGTGGGGTGATCCCATACTCCAGCCCAAGCCGGGAAGTCTACACAGCAATGAATCAGCCACAGCCCGAGCCCTGTGAGCCCGAGTCAGCTGGCACGGGCCAGCCGCAGGTTTTCTTTGCTGTGTAGAGATTTACTTCTCTGGGATACCCTGCTGCCATCTCAAATTTAGAGAGGCACTGGCACTTTTGAGACTGAAGAGAGGGGAATACTTTGGTGGTAGATTTGGGAATCATCTGGATGGGATGGTTATTGACACAATAGAAGTGGATGGGGGAAACAAGAGAAGGAAGAGGAGTAAATGGAGAAAAGAACAGTGATGCTAAAGGTGTCCCTAGATGGAGGATGAGGGATTGTGTATTTTGGAAGACAATAATATGTAACAAAGGTCACATGATTTTAAACCTCACATATCATTTTGACCTGGAAGTTCTTGGGGTCTCACAGAAAAAATCAAATTAACAAATAGTGATAACTATTTACAAAAATATTCCTTTTAGGAATATATTATATAGAAAATCTATTTATTGTAACCTTTATCTACCATTTTTTTTCCTCTGTCAGCTGGACAAAAGGAAGCAAAATGATGGGGATTGCTGAATTTTTTCTTGGCGCATGTTATTTCATTGTTTTTTGTATCTGAGAAAATATTGTAAAAAGAAAAGGTATAAGTTGGAAATAAAATGTTGGAGTTTTTTCTGCTGTTATTAAATTATATTAAAGTAGGAAAGCACTTAAGCAGAAAAGTGTGGATACTGCCAATCTCAAAATGTAAAGCTTATTATCTTTAAAAGCATTTTGTTACTTTTATAATACCTGAAGTGATATAATAATGTCAGTCACTTAACCAGATCTAAGAGTATAATATCTTCATCTTAAGTACTATTATTTCCAGTATTTTAATAATTTTCATATAGTCCTGGAATGTGATCTTTTGTGCTCTGATGACACTTAAATTAATAGCATAATTTTCTGGTACTTGCAACAGTTGCTTTCCATTTTGATTTTTTTTTAAACATTTTCCTACATCATACACAGATAAATCCTCTAATAATCATTGCTATCTTTATCTTTGGGGAATTCAAACGATTTCAGTAGAAAAAAGAAACATCAAGGGATTACAACCCACAGATAAATTTTAAAATCCAATTAATTTTAATACTAATTGTAATTTTTCAATGATGTTCCTTAAAAAGATAGTTAAATTCTTCCCCTTTGGTGGTTTTTTTATTTTTAATGCTCTGTTCATTTGATCTTATTTGCATGCTTCATTGATGTTGCCAACTGGCTTTTTCTGTATGCCTATCTATATCTATATCTATTTAAATCCATCATACTACTTTGTCATGCAACCATGAAAAATGTATCACTCCTTTATACTTCATTAACCAGTTTATTTTTGACCACTGTTCTTTTAAAACAGTGCTACTGATGCTATTTTGGGCTGTGCCAAGAAGGTACTTGCTCATGAGGTCAAATAAAAGATGGTTACCTTCCGTAACTGTTGTTCTTCGAGATGTGTTGTTCATGTCCATTCCATTGTAGGCGTGCGTGCTTGTCAAATGCACTGGTGCCAGAAGTTTTTCCCTCAGTGGTATCCTGTAGGATACCGGCTCTGGCGCCCTCTGGAGTGGCACGTGTATGCACCATGTAATGGGCGCTGCCGGAACCCCACTCCCTCAGTTCCTTCTTGACGGAACTCTGACAGAGGGGAAGGAGTGGACATGGAATGGACATGAGCAACACATCTCAAAGAGCAACAGTTACGGAAGCTAACCATCTTTTCTTCTTTGAGTGCTTGCTCATGTCCATTACTTTGTAGGTGACTCCCAAGCAGTACTAACAGAGGTAGGTCGGAGTTCATGGAAGTGTCGATAGCAACACAACTCTGCCGAAGCCAGCATCATTTCTGGCCTGCTGACTGATGGCATGATGAGACGTGAACCTGTGCACAGAGGACGACGTTGCAGCCCTGCATATGTCCTGGATAGGGACTTGTGCCAGGAAAGCAGCCAAAGAAGCTTGCACCCTTCTTGAATGAGCCTTTGCTATTGGAGGGGGCGCTATCTCGTACATGGTGATCCAGATTGAAATCCTCTGTGAGGACACCAGACCCTTAATCCTGTCGGCTATCACAATACAGAGCTGAGTCAATCTACGGAAGGGGTTGGTGCGCTCTAAGTAGAAAGCCAGTGCAATGCCTGACATCTAGAGTATGCAGACACCTCTCCTCGCTGGTCGAGTGAGCCTTTGGACAGAACACCAGAAGAAAAATATCCTAGTTGACATGGAAGTGCGATACCACTATTGGCAGAAAGGTTGGGTGGGGCTGCAGCTGAACCTTGTCCTCGTAGAACATGGTGTAAGGGGGCTCCGAAGTAAGAGCTCTAAACTCAGATGCTCGTCTCACTGAGATAATAGCTACAAGGAATGTGACCTTCCACAACAAGAAGCCAAATGCTCGGAGGGCAGGCCCATGAGCCTGGAGAGGACCAGGTTGAGGTCCCATTGGGAGATGGGGTCCCAGTCCCGGACCACCTGAAAGAATCTTTCAGGGCCTTTCAGGAACCTAATAGTCATGTCACGTGAGAATATTGATCTACCCTCGAGACGAGGGTGAAAGGCTGATACAGCCACCAGATAAACCTTGATCTAAGAGAAGGTGAGGCCCTGGTGCTTTAAGTGAAGCAGGTAATCCAGAATGGACGGCAGAGATGACTGGTTTGCAGAGATACCCTGCTCCAGCAGGATAAATGCTTCCACTTTGCCAGGTAAGTTGCTCTGGTGGAGGGCTTCCTGGTCTCCAAGAGAACTTGCTGTTCCTGACTAGAGCAGGCTTGCTCCTCTGGATTCAACCATGCAGCATCCATGCTGTGAGGTGGAGTGAGATTTGGTTTGGGTGCAGCAGCTGACCGTGATCCTGCGAGAGCAGGTCTGGGTGGCTGGGAAGCACCCACGGGGCTGCTACAGCCAGGTCCATGAGCATGCCAAACCAGTGCTGGCGAGGCCATGCTGGGGCAAATCAATGTCCTGTGCCTTGTCCCTCTTATTTTTAAGAGAACTTTTTTAATGAGTGGGATTGGCAGCAAGGTGTACATAAGGTCTCCTGACCAAGGCAGGAGAAAGGCGTCAGAAAGAGCCTCTGCTGAGGCCTTGCAGGGAGCAGAACTGATGACACTTTCTATTCTGTCTGGTGGTGGACAGGTCTACTCGAGGAGCTCCCCACTTCTGGAAGAGCATCCTGATAACCTCCCAGTGGCGGGACCACTCGTGATGAGAGAAGGACCTGCTGAGGCGATCTGCCAGTGTGTTCTGGATGCTGGGGAGGTGCAAGGCTTCCAGGTGGATCACATATCAGATGCAGAATTCCCACAAGCAAAGGGTTTCCTGGCACAGAGCTGACGAACAAGCTCCTGCCCTTCCCCCACCCCATCTGTTGACATAGAACATGGAGGCCATGTTGTCTGTCAACACCTGCACTACCCGACCGCGTAAGTGGGGAAAGAACACCACACAAGCTAGACAGATGGGTCTGAGCTCCCTGACGTTTAAATTAAGCGTGAGCTCCTTTCTTGATCGTAGCCCCTGCATTCACAGTGTACCGAGATATGTTCGCCATTCAAGGTGGGATGCATCTGATATCAGGGAGACCTGATGGCGAGCGGGTGGGCAGTGATGCTGGCAGACAGATCTAACATTGCCCTGAACCTGACCTCTGGTAGGAATGTCTCTGGCTCAGATAGTCAAAGACCGCTCCAATAAACTCTATCCTTTCAACAGGAACCAATGTTGATTTTTGTTCTTTTATCAACAGGCTCAGAGCTTGACAGGTAGCTTACAATGTCTCGATGCTGCACTGGACCTGGACTCTGGAGCGCCCTTTATGAGCCAGTTGTCGAGGTATGGGTAGATCTCGATAACCTGATATCTGAGGTAGGCCACCACTACTGACATGCACTTTGTAATCACACTTGGTGCCATTGCTAGGCCAAAGGGGAGCACTGTGAATTGATAGTGCATGGTCCTGACCAGGAATCACAGGAACCTTCTGTGTCTGGGAAATGTGTGTGAAAGTAAGTGCCCTTCAAATCGAGGGCAGCATACTAGTCTCCAGGATCCAGTGAAGGAAGGAACGATGGATGCTAGAGAGACCATGCGGAACTTCAACTTCTTGAGATATTTGTTGAGTGTCTGCAGGTCAACGATGGGGCATAGGCCCCCCTTAGCTTTTGGGATTAAAAAACAGCAGGAGTAAAACCTTTTTCCACTCCAGTGCCAAAGGACTTCCTCCATGGCTCCCACCTGCAGGAGGCCTTGTACCTCCTGGACGAGTAGATGCTCATGAGAAGGGTCCCTGAAGAGGGATGGGGAAGGACGGTGGGAGGAAGGTATAGAAATGAATTGGAAGGTATATCCCCTTGCTACTGTGCTGAGAACCCACTGGTCTGATGTTATAGAGGCCCAGGCAGGGAGGAAGGGAAACACAGTTGGAAAATAACAGGGGTGCTGGATCCAGGACACAGGCTGAAAGGTCACCCTCGAGTGCACCCTCAAAATGCCTGCTTGTTACCCAGTTGGTTGTGGGTAGAGCTCAAGTGAGCTGAGGAAGCTGGCTGATGGCCCTCCAGGCGCGTATAGCCCTTGCCCTTCTTGTGGAAGGGCTCTGATTGAGGTTGGCTCCTGAACCTGTAGGACTGTTGCAGCTTAAACTGTTTCCTTGCAGGCTCCAGCGTGTAAAGTGTCAGGGAGCGCAAGGTAGCCCTAAAGCAGGGGTAGGCAACCTATGGCACGTGTGCCAAAGTTGGCACGCGAGCTGATTTTCAGTGGCACTCACACTGCCTGGGTCCTGGCCACTGGTCTGGGGGGCTCTGCATTTTAATTTAATTTTAAATGAAGCTTCTTAAGCATTTTTAAAACCTTAATATATACTTAATATAATACTAAACTATTGTTGTATGTAAAGACAGAGAAAGAGACCTTCTAAAAACATTAAAAAGTATTACTGACACGCGAAACCTTAAATTAGAGTGAATAAATGAAGACTCAGCACACGACTTCTGAAAGGTTGCTGACCCCTGCCCTAGAGTCTTTTAGGCTGTGTAATTTACTGTCCGTCTGTTCCAAGAACAGTGCCAGGCCATCAAATGGGAGGTCCTGGATAGATTACTGAACCTCCACCGACAGGCCCAATGACTGCAACCAGGACGCATGCCTCATAGAAATGGCTGGAGCCATGGTCTGGGCTGCAGAATCTGCCACATTTGAGGCCACTTGGAGGGCTGTCCTAGCCACAGCCTTGCCTTCATTGAGGATAGCCAGGAATTCCTTCCTGGGCTCCTCTGGCAGTGAGTCCATGAACTTGGCCATGGACTGCCAAATATTAAAACCATAATGGCCAAATAAGGCCTGATGTTTGGGCACTGTCAGCTGGAGGTAGGATAAATCTTTCTACAAAAGAGATCGAGCCTCTTTGCCTCCTTATTCTTTGGCTTCGATCCCGGTTGGCCTGGTCTATTGCGCTTATTGGCTGCCAACACAACCAGGGGACCATGGGAGAAGGCTCCGCTATTGCTTCATCGGGCGCAGATGAGGAGGAGACAGGTCCAACTCCACTGCTTCTGCCAGGGGAGCCTCAGCTGAGGCTGGCTGTCCCTGGGGAGCTTGCTCCGACTCCACATCCGAGTCAGGGGGCAGGTGTGAGACTGTCACTGATAGTGTTTCAGAAGCCCCTAAGATCAACCGATGTCCCTGCAATGGATAGGGAAACCCACAAGGATCCATAGTTGCCAGGGGCCGGCAACTGGCCCTGGGGCTGTGCGGCCACTGGTGGCCCAGAGGGGAATGCCAATGACCCAGATGGGTGGCCTTAGTCTGCGGGCAGGTCCTCCTCCTCACTGTCAGAGCCCGAGGTGGGAGAAACTTGTCTGGGGACCAGGATGGTACCAAGGCCACCTGTGTACCCTGACTCCGTCGGCTCTCTCCACAGACCTCTGTTGGGGATCTGTACTGGGATGATGGCTCTTGGTGCTGTAACTCTGGTGACCGGCGGCAGCGTTCAGCGGATCAGCGATGGTACCCCGGCGTTCGATGCCTTACGCTTTGAGAAAGGTGTCACTCTGTAGACCGGGACTGACATCTTGGAAACTTTTGATGTGCCAACGGTGATCAATACCAGTGATGCAAAGACCGGTGATGGGGCTCCAGGAACCGGTGTCTTGATCCTCCGGAGTGGTGCCGTGGAATGGGAGACCGACTTGGACGCTTCCAGCTCAGGGGACTGGTGATGCGTCTCTGCAGGTCTGCACCCAACCGCCGGCAATCAATGCCAGGACCCCGAGAAACACTGCCTAGAGTCCAGGGACTGATGCTGGAACTCTGGCAGGTAAGCTGACCCGCATCTGGAGGCTGACAGTGCTGTTCAGGTGAGAGCTGGCAGGGCATCCCCTATGACAGGAAGCGGTGCCACGCTGATGGAGACCGCTGGAAAGATCCCAGGGCAGGTTTACCACTCGAATGGGGCACCTCACTGGCTAGCATGGGTGGCACCAAAACGGACAATATGTCCTTAATGGCTTGAAAGTCCTCTGGTGTGGACAGCGCCGCCAGGTGCCGAGTGCCTCTGCCGCTTCCTAGGGTGGCGGGTGGGTCTTGAAGCAAGCTCGACAGCTCAACAGGAGCTGGAGCCTGGCCACCATCCAGAGCAGAAGAGCTGCCCCGCGCAGATCTTGGCTCTCCTCCGGCTCTCTCCTTCCCTTTACGAGATGTAGAAGAATGCCTTTTCCCAGCCTCTCTCTGCTTTTTAGCTAGTACCGGGTATGACAGGCTCTCCCCGGGGTGCCACTTGGAACTGGGATACCACTGAGCCAGCCTGACCCACCAGCCTGGGCTCCTTTTCACATTGTGGTGCTGTGATAAGTTGCCAAGCTTGCTCTTTCATCTGCATACACACAGATAGGGACTCACCCAGCTGCAGCTTCACACAGATGCTGAGATCAGCTCTGCTCAGCTAAGGCATCTCCCAGTTGCTAAACCCTGCACCCCCTCTGGAGTGTAAACCCAAAATTATATCATCTTGCACTGCACAGGGAACTGTACAGAGTAAACTCATAAATTTCACCCCCTCCCTTTCTGCCCCAAGTTATAATTTCCACACACTGGTTTTAGACAAAACAAAAAACAACTACAAAAGGATAGATTTTAAGTGACAGCAAACAGATCAAAGCAGATTACTTTAGTAAATAAACAAAACCGCAAACTGAGCTTAACACACTAGATAGGTAGGATATGAATTAGCAAATTCTCACCCTGCGTGATAAGCAGGCTGGCAGATTCTTAAGGCACAAGTAACCTCGGCTTTCCCAGGTTTTCATACACAGGCTAACAATTCCTCTAGGCTGGAACCATCACTATCCACAGTTCAGTCCTTCCCCCTCAGGTGTTTCCAGATGTGTTGTTGTAGGGAGAGTGAGGTACCATTGTCCCCCTTTTTATATCCTCTTCCCACTTGCTGGAAAGCTCTTTTGCTGTGACCTGGGGTCAAACAGTTCCCATTGTGTAGTGCGATCTCTGAGAGGTTTCCATTGTACACAGTTCCTGGGGTATTCCTTGTGCTTGTGTGCATTCCCTCAATAAACCATTAACATTGTTATACATATGCTTGTGGGTGTTTTCAACCTTGCGTTTCAGTAACACATTCATAGCCAAACTTCATAACTTCACATATGACGGCAGCACATACAGTCCAACAAGTTATTAATGTCTAAAGACTTACAGAATGATACCTCACAAGGCATACCTTGTACAAAACATATCCTAATTACACCCCTGGCACCCTAATATTCACCACTGTTATGTCACAACAGGGATGGGAATCAGCGCCGGTCGGAGGTCATTGCCAGAGGCACGCTACGCACTGAGGCCGCAGTACTTGGAGCAGAGTCCGATCTCGTCAGCTCTAAGGCCGGTGCAAGGACACACTACATAAGGAGTGCTTGGAGATGAATGTCCCGCTCCTTTTTGGTCCGCGACTGAAAGCTCTTGCAAATGCGACATTTGTCACTAACATTTGTCACTTGTTTCCCCTAAACACTTCAGGCTGCTTCTGTGTGGATCACTGACTGGCACAGGTTTCTTGCAGCAGTCACAAGGTTTGAAGCTTGGAGACCAGAGCATGCCCTATCCCTAGGCTAAGTCCCGTATGGGACTAACTAATTATTTTTAACTGAACACAAAGGGAACTATACACTGTAGAACTTTTAACAACTATATACAACAAATTCGCTACTAGGCACAGTTGAGATAGGAAAGCTTGCCAAGGGAAGGAGATGTTCCAACATTGTCACTGGCGGTAAAAAGGAACCGGGGGGGTGGGGGGGGAAATAGGAGGAAATGAGGAAGCTGGCGGCATTCCTTATATCAGTGCATATGCGTGCCACTCCAGAGGACACCAGAGCTGGTCCCCTACAGATACCACTGAGGGAAAAACCGGCATGCATACACACATACAAGGGAATGGACATGAGCAAGCACTCAAAGAAGAATACAAACAAACAATCTGCTTCTTGGTAACCTTTTGCAGAATTACAGTGGAACTCTGGTAAAATCTCTCATAAATATACCTTGGAAGAGCAAGGCACTTAATCTTGTATATTACTGGTAGCCTACCTACTTCACTATCAAAATTAAATTGATCAGTCAAAACAAACTGATTTCTCCATCCTCTTATTGTTAGTTTTTCATTCCAACCATGCAAAATATATAGGGTAGACATATAAGAAATGTTGCTGAAGTTAAATCTTTCAGAAACAGTTCACATTAAAAAAATGAAATTGAGAATCTTTTGTTACAGAATATAACTTTCCATGTTATTTATATCTACAAGGCACTCCAACAATATTACTAATAATTAGTACTGGTACAAGTTGTTAATTTGCCAAAGTTAGATATATTAAGGTTTACCGTGCAACCTTAATTCATTCCCCTGATAAGTTATACACATGCATTATGATACTATGCGATGATGTAATTAAAAACTATTTTTTGCACTGGATCCCTGCCCTCATTCAGTGCACAAGATGGATTATGCTTGCTGAATGATCAGTTCCTCAATATTTCATTTTATCCTTGTTCAGTGCACGCCCCCCCCCCCCATATCTTATTTGCTGCACATCATTCAAACCTTGCTCTGACTACACAATTACTAAATTTTTCTCAGTGTTTTTTCCTTTATGCTTATTATTATAGCGTCTCAGTGCTTCACAAATATTAGTGTATTTATTATCACAACACACCTATTACAATAATTATATTACCATTTTACAGATGGAGAACGGAGGCACAGAATAGTAATGTAAAAAAATTGTAGAAGAAACAGTATGTGATCCTGTATTAAAGACTACCGAAACGCATACTCGCAAGGGGGCCAAAGTAAACTGCATGGACAACCTTAGTTCTGGGATTTCCAACTTTTTGAGTGCTTGACTTAACTACATAAAAAGATTAAGGCTGTGATCAGTATACTATTTCCTATGTTTTTAAAAAAGCGAACTGAAAACCATAACTTTCAGAACTTTCGAGGCCTGGTCTCCACTCATATTTATACCAGCATAGCTATGTTGGCCAGTGGTGTGCCAAAAAGCCCCAACTAATACAATTAGGGGGAAGCAAACACACACAAATGTTCAAATATTTATTCAATGAAAGGCAGAACCCCAAAGGCAGTAGCGTGCAAAGAGACCTGGAGGTGATAGTGAATAGCAAATTTTTGAGTTAATGCAACAAAAATGCCAGTGAAAATTTGGACTGTAGAAGCAAACAAGACAGCAGGAAGGAGAGATCTCTGAATAAGGCTCTGGTAAGATCACTTTAATTTCTGGGCACCTCAAAACTAGAAAGATATTCGCAAAGCACAGAGTTCCAAGAAGAAAAATAATTGGAGGAATGAGGGACTTACTTACGAGGAAATGTTATAAGAGGTAAATAGATGTAAGTTCTTTAAGCACAAAGGGTTTGTCTACACAAAGGTGAGATTATTCACCTTGTGCAGTAACTTGTTGTTGTTGGAGTGCTTGCTCATATCAATTCCAGTTAAGTGTGTGCGCGCACTGCATGCACAGCTGTTGGAAACTTTTCCCTAGCAGCTACTTGTCGGGCCGGCTGTGGAGCCCCCTGGAGCGGCACCGGTATGGCACTCTATATACGACCCTGCCAGCTCGACCCCCCACTTCACTTCCTTCTTGCTGCCAGTGACAGTTGTTGGAACAGTGGTCTCTTGCTTGCAAGTGTCCCACTAATCCCTAGCTCTTCTGCTCATTTCTGTATACCCATTGTTAGTTAACAGTTCTTTCTTAGTTGTTAATTGTAGTCTTTAGCAGTTTGGGAGGGCTTCCCCTACAACACGCCCCGCAGGGCCTCGGGGCATGCCGTCCCAGGGCTTCAAACTCCGTCATTCCTGCGCTAAGCCTAGGCCCACAGGCGACTCCCACGACTCCTGCTTCCGGTGTCTGGGAGAAGCCCATCAATCGGACAAGTGCAAAATCTGCAAGGCTTTCAAGCCTCGCACCAGGAAAGAGAGGGACATTCACCTAAAGCAACTTCTTATGGAGTCAGCCCTCCATCCGCAGAAGGACCCAGCCCCGAGTGCCTCGGTGAGGAGTGCTCCGTCTGCGGTGCCATGGAAGGACTCGGCACACCAACCCAGGAGCCGCCGGTCCCCCGGGCCACAAAAGCACTCTCCCTGGCATCACTCTATTTCACCAGCCGAAGAGGGAAAAGCTGTCGCCTGGACTTCCCTCCAAGGCTCCCTTGATGCTGCGGACTCAGTGGCACGTACTCTGGTGTCCGGAATTTCAATGAGGTGCAATGCCTGGCTCCAATCCTCTGGCCTTCCACCGGAGGTTCAGCAGACGCTACAGGACCTTCCCTTTGATGGCCCGGGCCAATTTGCTGAACAAACGAACTCCAGACTGCACAGCCTGAAGGACTCCCAAAACACAAAGTCCCTCGGCATGCACACTCCGGCCACCCAGAGGAAGCCCTTTAAGCCGCACACCACCCAACAGCAGTCTTTCCCCCCTAGGCCCAGACAGGACGTCTCTCGCAGGAGAAGTAGATACATTCATCGCATCCTCCCTCTGGGCAAGACCAGGGACAATCCAAACCCCCTTTGGGCCCTAAGCACCCCTTTTGAAGGTGCGCAGGAGGACGGATTACCAGTCCACAACCCAGTTATTCACCCTCCTTTCCTGAACCGTCTATCCTGCTTCTACTGTGCCTGGTCCCTTATTACGTCGGACCGGTGCCTGCGCCGCATGGTAGAGGCGGGGTATTCTATCCTGCTCCTTCCCACCCTCCCATCCCCCTTGCCCGTCCCTCTTCAGGGACCCCTCTCACGAGCAACTTCTTGTCCAGGAGGTCCAGGCTCTCCTCACTCTAGGAGCACTGGAGGAGGTTCCTCAGGAGCTCAAAGGCAAGGGTTTCTACTCCTGAAACTTTCTCGTCCCCAAAGTGAAGGGGGGGGGCCTCAGGCCCATCCTGGACCTGCGGGAGCTCAATAAGTTCATAGTCAGCTTGAAGTTCCGCATGGTCTCCCAGAGCACAATCATCCCTTCCCTAGAACCGGGAGACTGGTATGCCATCCTTGATATGAAGGATGCTTATTTTCACATATCTACCACCCCAGCTCACAGACGGTTCCTCCGCTTTGTGGTGAACACGGTGCATTATCAGTTCACAGCCCTCCCATTTGGGCTGTGCACAGCGCCTCGTGTCTTCACCGAGTGCATGTCTACCCTTACCTGGACGACTGGCTCCTTCAGGGCCGCTCCTGTCAGCAGGTGGAATCGCAGGTGCAGATAGTCAGAGACATGTTCCAATGACGGGGTATCATTCTCAACGTTAACAAATCGGTGCTCACCCCAACTCAAAGGATAGAGTTCATCGGAGCTGTTCTGGACGCAACTCAAGCGAGAGCATTCCTGCCAGAGACACATCACCTGGCCCTCTTGCAGATAATCAGCACCCTTTGCAGCTTCCCCACCACCATGGCGAGGCAGCGTCTCAGGCTGCTAAGCCATATGGCATCCTGCACTTATGTGGTTCAACACGCCAGGTTATGATGCCAACCCTTGCAAGCATGGCTTGCGTCTGTGTATCGCCCGGGCCGAGACAGTCTGAACATGGTGCTGACCATCCCTCGGCACACTCTCGATTCCCTATGGTGGTGGCTGGATCACCACATGGTAGGCGCAGGAGTTCCCTTTCACCCACCCCAACCCACCTTGACTTTAGTCACAGATGCGTCTCCTTTGGGCTGGGGAGCGCATCTCGGAAGCCTGACGGCTCAGGGCTTATGACAGGTAGAGGAACTGGCTCTACACATCAACATCAAAGAACTCAGGGCAATCTGCCTCCCCTGCCAAGCTTTTCTGATTCACTTGCAGGGCTGCTATGGAGCGGTATCGACAGACAACACCATGGCCATATTTTATATAAACAGGCAGGGCAGAGCCTGATCGTCTCCTCTCTGTCAGGAAGCCTTCCTACTGTGGGAATTTTGCCTAGCCCACTCCATCCTTCTCCAGGCCTCATACCTGCCAGGCATTCAGAACATGCTGGCGGACAGTCTGAGCAGGCGTTTCCTCATGCACAAGTCATCGAATCGCCCAGACATCATCCACTCCGTCTTCCACAGTTGGGGGTTTCCCCAAATCGACCTGTTCACCACACGGGCCAACAGGAAGCGCCCAACCTTTTGTTCCTTCAGGGGTCACAACCCAGGCTCAGGCGCAGATGTGTTCATGATTCCATGGTTGTCAGCTGCTATATACCTTCCCGCCATTCCCACTCATCCCCAAGGTGCTTCTCAAAGTCTGCAGGGACAAGGCGGACGTCATTCTGGTGGCCCCAGCTTGGCCTCGCCAGCACTGGTACCCCACCCTCTTGAATTTGTCGATCCAGGTACTGATACGGCTACCTCTCACTCCTGACCTCATTACACAGAGCCTCGGTCACCTCCTTCACCCAGACCTTCAGTCTCTCTACCTCATGGCTTGGAGAATCCATGGCTGAATCAGGCAGACCTCGCCTGTTCAGATCTGGTGAGGCAGGTACTTCTGGAGAGCTGCAAGCCGTCTACTAGAGCCACATACAGGGTGAAATGGAAGAGGTTCTCTAGCTGGTGCGCCCAAAGGCAGGTGCTCCCACTCCAGGCTCCCATCCCTTGTATCCTGGACTATCTTTTGTACCTGAAAGACCAGCATCTGGCATTTGATTCTCTCAAGGTCCATCTTGCAGCCATCTCGGCTTTTCACCCAGGCAACTCCAGGAGTTCGGTGTTCGTGCACCCCATTGTGGGACATTTCCTGAAAGGACTGGAAAAGATACATCATCTGATGAAGCCCCCCATCTCGTCCTGGGACCTTAACCTAGTCCTCTCCTGCCTCATGCACCCTCCCTTCGAGCCATTAGCTTCTTGTTCACTCCTCTACCTCTCTTGGAAGGTTGCTTTTCTGGTGGCTATCACCTCAGCACAATGCATGTCTGAACTACGGGCCCTCACCTCTGAGCCTCCGTACACTATCTTTCATAAGACAAGGTACAACTTAGACCTCATCCAGCTTTCCTTCCCAAGGTGGTATCCCACTTCCATATTAGCCAGGACATCTTCCTGCCAGTCTTCTAGCCAAAGCCACACAACAACCCTCAAGAACAGCAGCTGCATTCACTGGATGTCAGGAGGGGGCTCACCTTCTATATTGATTGCACAAAGCCGTTCCGCAAGACAACTCAATTGTTTGTTGCTGTAGCAGAGCGGATGAAGGGTTTGCTAGTCTCTTCCCAGCAGATCTCCTCCTGGATCACGGCGTGTATCCGCGCTTGTTATGACTTGGCGAAGGTTCCTCCACCCATCATCACAGCTCATTCCACGAGGGCTCAGGCTTTGTCGACAGCCTTCCTAGCCCATGTATCTCTCCAGGAGATCTGCAGGGCTGCAACGTGGTCTTCAGTGCATACTTTCACATCACACTACTCCATCATCCACCAATCTAGGGATGATGTGGCTTTCGGCAGAGCGGTACTTCAGTCGGCAATACCTTGACTCCAATCCCACCTTTGAGGTAAGGCTTGAAAGTCACTTAACTGGAATTGATATGAGCAAGCACTCGAAGAAGAAAAAATAGTTATTCACTTTTTTGCAACTGCTGTTCTTCAAGATGTGTTGCTCATATCTATTCCAATCCCCCCAACCTTCCCCTCTGTTGGACTTGCCGGCAAGAAGGAACTGAAGAGGGGTCAGGCCGGCAAGGTCGTAAAAAGAGCGTCATACCGGCGCCACTCCAGGAGGCTCCACAGCCGGCCTGACAAGTAGCTTCTAGAGAAAAGTTTCCGACAGTCGTGCACGCGGCGCACGCACACACCTAACTGGAATAGATATGAGCAACACATCTCGAAGAACAACAGTTACAAAAAGGTGAGTAACCGTTTTTTCTTTCAGATGTGTGCTCCTCTGGGTGCTCTTGCACCCAGGAGCGTTTGACCAGAGATTTTTGGTAGCAGTGCCCATTTGGCCCACACACATACTCTAGTCCTTCTCATGCTCCGCACTAAGGATATATAGAGCTGCACAGACAAGCCACCCTCAGTTCTTTCTTTATTGTGAAGTCCTGAGAAATGACGCTCAGGAGGTAAGGTAAGGTAGGCAATTAGTAGAGAACCCATAGGGACACAACTCTTGAACGTCAGTTACTACACAAGGTGAGTAACCTCTCCTTCTTTGAGTAGGGTCCCTATGGGTGGCTCCACTTCAGGTGACTTCCAAGCAGTATCCCTTGATGGCAGTGAGAGTTTCGTAGTTGAATCTAACACTGTAGACAAGACTGCATTGCCAATTGCATCATCAGTTCTAGAAGTGTGAATCAGAGCATAAGATTTGGAAAAGGTTGTAGCTCTACAAATTTGAACAACTGGGACATCCTTCAACAGAACCATAGAAGAAGACTGGCATCTTGTAGAATGGGCTTGTGACACACTGTACCTCAAAGTAGCACCCTGAAACCCACATATTCACCACTGCCACATGATTATGATGTGTTTGTACAAAGTATGCCTTGTGAATATGATTTAAGAACATTAATATCCTGTTGGATAGTATGTACTATCATTGTATGTGAAGTTATGAAGTATTGCTATGTCTGTTACTGAAATATATTGGGAGGTTAGGAGACTCCCACAGCTGGCTTTTCAGGAGGGACAGTGGCCCATCAAGAAGAATCCACTCTCCTTGGAGAGGGCACGTATGCAATGGGGACAGCAGGACCAATGCAGACTGTCTGACCCCCATGTCAGGGAAAGGATCTTTCTAGCAGCTGAAAGAAAATATGAAAGAGGGACAGTGACATCATCACTTGATCTCTCTCTTCCCCCCATCCCCTTTTCAACACCTGAAAGATCATCTAGAAGACAAAAGACTTTGAAGTAGGGAAATTGGTCCCAGGCTGGAAGGGAGTTCAGTCTGAGTATTGAGAACTGTCAGCTGCCTGTAACATCCAGTGGGGGTAAGAGACTGATTCAAATCTTGCTTACTCTGTTAAAGTTAGAATTTAGACTGCATTTCTATTTTTATTTCCTTGGTATCCAACTTTGATATCTACTTTGATACTATAACTTTGATGCCTACTACTAATAATCACTTACAATCTATCTTTCTGTAGTTAATAAATCTGTTTTATATTTTACCTAAAACTGTGTTTTTGATTCAAGTGCTTGGGGAATCGCTGCTCAGATTACAAAGGCTGGTGCACATCCACTACCCTTTGAAAGTGGCAAACTTATTAATGACATAATGCATCTGCTTTGAGAATCTTTTGGATGAAATTGCAGATCTTCCTGATGTCAGCAATTGACATGAAGAGTCTAGGAGACTTCCTGAAATGCTTGGTTCTGTCTAAATAGAAAACCTTAAATAGATGTCCTTCTGACATCCAAAGAAGGAAAGGCAGCTTCTTTCCTGGACTGGTGTGGCTTTAGAAAGAAAACCGGACAGAGAATGACCTGGTAAATATGGAATTTAGATGAAACTTGAGGTAGAAACCTAAGATGTGGCTGTAATTAAACTTGTTCCCAAAGAACACTATGCAAGAAGGGTCTGCCATCTGAGTCCCCATTTCTCTGACTCTTTGGACAGGAGCAATGGCCACCAGGAAGGCAGTCTTCACAGACAAGTAGCATAATGAACAAGTAGCAGTGGTTCAAAAGGGGTTTTCATAAAACAGTCAAACACCAAGTCCAAATCCAATACCAGGATGAGCTTTTTAATCTGCATAAAGAGATGCATCACCCCTTGAGGAATCTTGCTGTTGTGCAGCGAGAAAAAAAATGAAAAACCCTCCACGAACAAATCGAAGGCTGGGAGAGCTGCCAAGTGAACCCTGACAGAGCTCATAGGAAGGCCTGACATTTCTAACAGGTAGTCGAAAGCAAATGAAAAGGAAGAGTGAACAGATGATCCTTGAACACACCAGTGGTGAAATCTCTTCCATTTCTGAAGGTAAGTGTTTTGCATAGAAGTCTTTCTGCTGTTTAACAATACCTGTTATACTTCTATCAAACATGAAGTCTCTGTTCCTGAGACCCATCTAGGAGCCAAACCCTGACTCAACTCCCAGGTTGGCATGAATAGTGTGGTCAGAAACCTATGACAGCAGAAAGGAAATGAGTGGAAGCATTAAAAGTGGACAAGGAACCTGACTTGCCTGGGCCAAGTCGGTACAACTAAAGTGACTCTGTCTTTTTCTTGCTTGATATTGATCAGCACTCTCAGCAGCAGTGGTGTCAGAAGATAGATAAGGCCTTTAATCCAAATTGAGGAAGGCATGCCCCATGGAATGAGGGCCCAGTTCCTGCACTTTGTTGATGATGATAGCAGAGGTCCATTTCTAGGAACCCCCAGGTTAGAAAAATGCAATGGAAAATTCTTGAGTCCAGTTCCCACTCATAATCTTAGGAGAAATTCCTGCTGAAATTGTTGACTGTGGTGTTTTGTATTCCTGATATGTAAGAGGCGGAGATCTGAATTTGATTGTATATGTACCAGTTCCATAGTTTTATAGCTTCTGCACAAAGAAAAAGGGACCTGGCTTCCCACTAACTATTGTTGTAAAATGTGCAGGTCATGTTGTCTGTCATGATTTTTATCAACTTGTCCCTGATTAGAGGAAGGAAGTGGATACACGAGCTCCTGACGGCTCTCATACTGATTTGTAGAAGAGATTCTTGGGCAGACCACTTGCCCTGGGTGGTGAGACCCTAGGTTTGCTCCCCATCCCACAAGGTGTGTGTCCAATGTTGTACTATTAATGAGAGGAGGCTGGGTGAACAGGACTCCTGCGCAGACTTGAGGGGTCCTTCCAATCACTTGAGTGAGTCCAATACATGAGGGACTGATAGTAGCTTGTCTACATTGTGTTTGTTTGGGATAGAGGCTGTTTATAAGCCATCCTTCAAAGCAGAGAAGGTGTAACTTGACATGTTGAGTTCATGCCACATACATTCTGCCATATGACCTAGCAGTTAAAGACAATTTCTTACCTAAGTCAGGGGACTTATATGAATCTTAGAAATGAAATTTGTTAGAGTTATAAACCTGTCCCCGAGAAGGCAAACTGTCTCAATGTTGAGCTGAAGTCCTAATGTTCGAAGATTCCCTAATCTGTGGAAGAGAGATATCATCTGGATGGCATAGAGAGTTTCGTTGTAGGACTTCCCTTCAGCATCCAATTATCTCTGGTATTCCCAGAGAACACAAATGAGAAGCTACCACCACCGTGATCTTGGTGCAAAGGAAAGACTGAAAGGGAGACCGAAAGTGATCCTGGCCAACCATGAAGCAAAGAAACCTCTTGTGGGAGGGGTGAATTGTGACATGAAAGTATGTGCCATGAAGGTCAAGGGCTGCAAACTAATCCCCAGAATCTAACGATTGAATTATAGCAGAGAAAGTCACCATCCTGAATTTTTGTGATTTTACAAAGCTGTGAAATTGAATAATGGTCTCCATTCTTTTTTAGGACCAGAAAATACTTGGAAGAGAAACCCTTCCCCTCTGTACTGGATTGGAACTACTTCTATGACCCCTATACGTAGAAGACTTTTTGGCTCAGCAAGTGTTCATGGGAAGGAGGGGAGGGGGATGGAAGCATATTGAATGGATTAACCCAGGATTAGGGCCTTCAAAAATCCATCTGTTGGATGTGATTTGCTACCATATTGGGGAGTAAATGGGAGAGTTGGTCAAGGGCTCAGAACATCCCCAAAATAGCAATCTTCAGCTACACTATCCTATCCATCCACCATCTTCCCTTTAGAGATGCTAGGTGGTGGTGGTGGACAGTATCTTCTTTTGATATTTAGGTTTTTTATTGATTGGTTGAGTAGACCTATGGTAGGAAGAGTATTGAACCAGACAAGATCTCTGTATTGTGCACAACATGCTAAATTTTCTCATATTTTTAGGAGTATACATGCTGAGGGACATGAGTGTGGGCCTAGAATCTTTTTTTCAAGTATAAAGACATTTGTCTGTGGACTCAGAAGAATTTCAGCCCATCAAAAGGAAAGTCCTTTACAGTATTTTGGACTTCCTTAGGATAGTCAGACAGTTGTAGCCAATACGTTCTATGCATAGTAACAGAGACGGAACGGGCTGCCATGTCAGCTGAGTCTAGGAAAACTTGTAGAGAGGCTCTTACCAAGAGCTCTTACCAAAGAGCCTCACTGATGTTCCACCAGGAAGTGATATAAAATTACTGAATTTATCAAATTGATGTTGTTGCACTTTGCTATCAGGGCTTGGTAATTAGCAATTCAAAACTGTAGAGTCGCTGATGAATAGCTCTTATGTTAAAATAGGCTGAAATGCTTTTGGTACTTGACATAGGAGACCAACCTCCACTTGGTCTGAGGTTGTCTACCTTGCTCATTGACAGCTTCCACAACCAAAGAATTTGGTGGAGAGTGAAAGAATAAAAATTCTGAATTTTTCTCTAGTATATACAATTTTGTTGTCCATTTTCAAGTAGGCAGTGTAGTGGCTGAGTTTACCAAATGGTTTTGGCAGGATCTAGTATTGCTTCATTCATTGGGAGAGCCATTCTGCTCTACGCTGATTTAGGTAAAACATCCAAACTCTTATGCTGGGACTTCTGGACCCCTACTAGCAGACTCTGTAATGATTCAATAATATGTTTCATCAATTCTTGAAACTGCTTAGTCATCAACAAGGGAAGATGGAGGCAGCATTATGACCTCATCTGGTGAGAACAACAACATATTAGTTTGTGATGTCACCTTACTGTCTGCACAATCTTCCTGGTCTTCCAAAGTCTCCTTCTGAGGCTATTGAGGAGGAAGTGATGAGATGGGGAGTGTCTCCCTCAATGATCGCCACAGGAGGAACTGGGAGGCTTTGAGAACGACTGGTGGTAGGCAGCCTGAGAGTCCCAGTATGGCCACTGAGGTGAACCATAAGGCAAAGGAGCGGGGCATCCAATGCTGGTCATGCCAGCATGAGACTGTCTTTTAAGCTTCCCTTTCAGGACAGAAAGATGGGAGAATGTCTCATGTAGCATTGTTAGGGGATCCACTGTACAAAGATCTGGGAGTTTGAGGACATCCTCAACATAGTCGAAAGATGGAGCAGTTACCTGAGACAAATGCAACTGCCTGTCCCGTGCAGTTGGTACTGGAAAGTTAGGAGGTACCAGAGAAAGATATGGTCTTGATGACCCAGTAGCTGTTGGTACTGACAATTGCTTGATGCCCATTAACAAGGGGGATTCCAGCTTATCTGACATGATCAAGTCTCTAGAACATCTAAATTCTTGCAGTAGGTGTAAATGAACCAAATGTGTCAATACCGAGGGAACAGTCTACTTTGGTGGTCCCATCTGGAGGTCCAAAGGCACTGGTAGTTGAGACACAGGTCTGTAAGATGACTCCATTACTGAGGATGTGGATAGTCTCTGTGGTTGCAGATGTCTGGCTACTCACATACCAGCACCAAGGAGTCTGAAGATGGCAAAGACTTCCATTAAATAATGTATTTGGAGTCTCTGCTAAGTCTGTCATGCTTCAACAGTATTCGGGTTGGTTTCAGTACTGAGATATAAATGGTGCCCATGGTGGTTTTGAAGAACTTCAAAGAGCTCCTGGTACAGCAGCAGCTTGGAGCCTCCATGGAACTCCCTTTGGGACCTAAGGTCTCAGGACCACAGTGTCTCTGAGGTGACCAGGCTCTTTTTTTTTTTTTTTTGATGAAGGCTCTCTACTACAACTAGAAGTTTTCTTAGGCGGCTTGTTGATACCTCCTATACTCTGATGAGGATCTCTGGAGACCAAGAAGCAGAGGTCAGACAGGAAACAAAGAGTGCTTGGAGACTGATGTCCGGTGGCCGGGGAAGGGCCTGAGCTGAGGTTGGTCACAGAGCCTGCTCCATCATCAGGAGCCTAAACTTAATTTCTCTGTTCTTTCTCGATATGGTTTTAAAAAAGAGGCACAGATCATGAGGTTACACCCCAGCTTGCTGGTTATTAACTGTTCGTGTAGACAAGCTGGAGTATGTGTTAAAGAACATCTTAGCAGTCTAAAGTGTATGAATGGTTCAAAACACAAGAAAGAAAGAAGAACTACATAGGTGATATGATGAGGTATAAATATGAATAGGGGAAATTTATCCAGGGTGACTTGCTCAGGCAGAACCTTCCATTTGGGATTAAACATATAAACACCACTGGCAATATCCTAGCTCCAATGAAGTCAATGGGGAAAAAAAACACATTGATTTTAGGGGGGGCAGGTTTTCATCCTATGAGTTCAGAGGCACCTGAAAGCATGACTGCTTGTCTCTTACACATTCAAACAGTAGTGCTAAAGTATTAAGCATTAGCCTACCTACATTCTCTGTTCCTTTACTACGTCTAGAATAGTGAGGTCATTTGTCTCTCTTCTTCTCTGTATTTCACAGCTAGTTTGTTTTAGTAATAGTATTAGTAGATCTGCAAAAATGCATGGCTGATCTTCCTTTCATAGTGTTTCACTAAGGTAAGTGAATGGCTGCATCCACACCCTGGTCTCCACTCTGAGACAGAATTCAGGAATTCCCTTAAACATCTCATCCCAAAAATTCCATAATTTACAAGTGGAGGCCAAACTGCATTAGCTACATTTTAAACAGTAATGAGTTATCACTTAGATAAAATGAAACCCCTTCAAAGGTTTCTAAGAATGTGACACTGAGGGAAAAATCCAAGGGATTAATTAGTTTACTCGCACTGTCAGAACAGATTACAATATTCACTCCTGGTAGTACTCCAAATGAGTACTCCAGTACCAGATCCCACCAGGCCACTTGTCTAGGGCTGAGGCATGCTTGAGTAACTTCTCCATCTCTGAAATATTTAGAGCTGCCACATAAAGCTCTATTGAAACCTGTACTTACTTCTCACCTCTCTGGCAACACAACAGCCTAGTCAGATACTTGTTTTGAGAGCAGTTCTTTCGGTTTTAAAATATTCAACCCTCCACCAGAGAGCTGAGTCTCCCAAGAGTGAAATTCCACAAAAACAGTTCTCAGTCAAGAAAAGAATGTTACATTAATTCTGAAGGGATCCTTGCTTCTATAGGATCCACACATGGTATTTCAAATGGCAGAATGAAATCAAAATGTTTGGGGACACAACTTCTGATGTATGCTTGCACCAAATGTTCACTGCTTTCTAGGTGGTTTCAAGAGTTGCAGTGCCCAGGTGCAAATCTCAATTGTGAAACTAGAAAGCAGTATACTCAACACTCCACCAAAAGATTAATATCAAGAATATGTTGCAGCTGAATACCAGAGAAAACACAATATATGTGGAACAGTCTTCCCAGTGTTGTAGATAGGACTAAACACAAGAAAATTTAATGAACAATTCTGGACTTGTAATGGAAGGGATTAGATGACCTTTTTCATTTGTAATTTGTTATTCCATGTCATTTACTGAAGGTGAATACCTCCCTCCTCTCCTCCCACCCCAAAACTAAATCTAAAACTGAGAGAACATGCTAATATGTTCTATGATTCTATTAATATCTTTAGAAAAATGTTGTTAACCATTCCAGTCTTTCATATTGTGTTAGAGATTCACTACCTCATGGATATGTAGAAAGTTGAGTTCTGTAAAGCTCCTATACTAGAAATACCACAATTATGATCAGTATTCTTTTACTATGGTGAAATATTTCCTTCAAAATTCTAAAGAATAATGCCATTCACACCAATATACCTTCCCAGATCTTGTATTATGTTTCACTGTTAGCTACATGACCTCATTAGTCATTAATTTCCATTTTCATGACCTTCATGAATGAATCCAGGTGGGTAGTGGTCAATATAGGGACAGTAATTAATGGGAGGGCACAAGAATCCAGATACCTAATAACTGTAGAACCATTCTTATAGTGTATGCTAAAATGTGTAGACAGTAAATTTATCTGGTTAATTAGAAAAAGAATATAACTGAAATAAATAGTTGTTCTTGCACTTGTCATTGAGAAGCATTTTGCATTTATTTGGCACATATAACAGTAGTAGCAGCAGCAGCTTGCCCTTGGTGCTGATTTCTGACTACTCTAAAATGTCTCCTCTGAGCCAGAATACACTGGCTGTTGCTGATCATGCTGTGAGACACCTGCACTGGCTACTAGGCTTGTCATGATGCACAAAACCCTACCATCTTCAGCTTGACATTGTGCAAGTTATAATTATTCATCCAAATGAATATGTCAAAGCAGCAGCAGCAGACCTCTCATCAGAGAGAAAGAAAAATACATCAAAACATTATCAACTCAGCAGGAAGACAGGGACCATAAGGAAAATTACCCATTTTTAATATGGACGCCATAAAGTCATGTCTATTTTTATTCAAAAAAGGAAAATAAAGATCTTCCAAGTTTCATGTCCATAAGCAGTAAAACAGAACTTGAAATAGGCAAAAGCAGACTGGAAAAAAAAACAAAAAACCAATTACCTGAAATCTATTTATATTCCCTTTAACAGGAGTTTTTATTTGTATTATAACAGTGACATTTCTACTGCTTCAGTTAAGGGTCTTGTCAGTGTTTCCATTAACGGTGACCTACACATGTTAAAATTAAAAACCTATCAGGATTAGAACTGTATGTTGAATACCCAAAATATCTAGAGCAGGGTAAGAGTCACACTCTGTATGTCTTCCTTTTTAGTCTTCTTAGGTATCAAAATATTCAACGATACCAGGAATTGCTGGACACTGCTCCAGGCAATATCCTAACGAGTCCTATGCTAAATCACCGACTTGCTGGAGCCTGAATTAGGCCTACAAGTTTAATTCTATACATTCTGAAAAAATGTGTGATTTTCGGTTTTTCTAAGTGTTATATCCTGCTTCCAACCCCCAAATACATTTTTGCAAAAAACTGCCACTCTGATAGATATAAGCAGACTCCATTCTCCGGTAAGGCTCTACAATTGATGCGAATGTACCAGCATACTGCACAGTATGTTGGGAGCTTCATTCAGAATTAGAGCAGACTATCTGCAGTTGGAATGAATTGTCACTCGTTGCAAAGACAGAAAAAGAATAAGTCTATAGACAATTACACTGTGAATAGTCTCTCTTATCCCAGTTGCTTGGAATATTCAGTACCTAATTCTAATCTCAATAAATTTTTCCACTTTAAGGTAGTGTAGGTCACATTGACAATGCCAGACTTTCACCTGCTTGCAACATGAATGTAAACATTATCAATTTTAACTTGTCAAACAAGGTTGATTCTTGGGAGGTTTGTTTAAAACCACTTTTATTTTTTAAGTTACTCCAGGTGGTAGTTCTTAAGGTTATCAGCAGTAAACTATCAGAGCTGAAATTTATTGAGAATATTTGTGATGCTTTTAACTTAAGTCAGCATATATTTTTCAGTCTATCAAAAAAAAATCAACTCAAATATTTTCCAAAGTTAAACAAACATGAATTTACACAGCTTATATGTGGCTTTAAAAAAGGTTTTGAAAGTGATATATGCATACACAATATAAAAGTCAGTATTTACAACAAGAGCAACAAAGCCGCTACAATTTACAGAATATACAATATGCATGTAAGATGTATAGAATCAACCAAAGCTCTGAAAGTGAAAACAAAACTGTGAAATGTCAAAATATATTTATTATTTCCTATATATATATATTCTTGCCCAGATCTGCAGTTGTTCCTTCATCAAATTCCCAATGCAATAAGTATGTCATCCTGAAAGTGACAAGACTCAGAGTTTTGCCACTCAGAAGTTATGCGACCATCCTAAACTCGTACTGATACAATCTTTATGCCACACCACAAGAAATTAATGTTTTACATACAGTTGCACACTTTTTATTAATAGGTGGAAACCCTAACTATCTGACAAGGACAAGATTTTTTAAATATGTAATATTTACAAAAAACAATGTTTAGTTTTATTTAATTTAAGAACAAATATCAAATATTTTCTATAGAGTGTTCCAGTTAATTTGTCTGTAAATCCGTTACCAAGAACATGCACTGCTATTGAAGGGAGAGATGCAAGAAATAATGCATGAGAAACATCAGGCCTTCCACAAAAAAGGAAAGTAATGGCATTTGGTTCTTAGTTAGAACAAATCATTAAACTTACGATACCGTATAATACTCAACTGCTCTTATTAAGCTACATATATTATAAAGGATTTCTATTTGTTTTAGAAAATATTCATCAAGGTTTAGTGGGAGCTTTTCCCCCTGTTATAAGTAATTACTTTCTCATGCATATATTTCCCAGTATCATTCATAAATATTTGGAGTTTCAGCAGTCCAGTGTGTAAGAGATGGCGTGGGGACTTACTGCTGACACAGAGTACGTCTACAAGGTTCAGGAAACATTTTAAAAATTGAAAAACCAATGAAAGCAAATTAATTTAAAACTGTGAACTTTGGAGAATTAAATATGAATGCACTAAATATAGCATTTTCCCAAGCATGTGTGAAGGAAAAAATACCAACAAATGGGAAGAGGGGTCAAAACAGTCAAACCTGTTTTTCTTTTTAAATACAACATTACCACAGACCTGTCGTATCAGAAACACAGTGTAAATATATCTTTAAGCTGGTAAGTAAATATAATCTTAGTTATTAGAAAAGGACACAGTATGGATTTTACCTGTGGAATCCAAGAGAGAGCAAATTCAACAGGGAAGTCTACAAAGCAATTTGGTGGTTCTGTAGGATACTGTGGAAAAAAACACTTTAATTATTGTTGTGATTTGCCAGTGAAGCTGATGCATTGTTGGGGAAAACTTGATATCAGATGAGAGAATTTGATAAGGACATTTGAGAGCCTCAAATACCTTGAATACCAATGAAAATATGTAAATTATTCCCCAGACAGTAATAAAATGTTAGCAGTTATCATTTAAACAAGAAACTTTCATTTACAGAAAAATTTCAGTATAGCAGATTTCATTGAAGCCGGAGAGCTATCAGTTTGTAAAGTGTACAATGTTTTCAAACATACATATTTTTCTAAAAAAGACAAACGGGGAGAATTCAAGATGGAGTAAGAATGTTTCTTCCCATCTTTTCCTCATCCTGTTTAAAGAAAGGCTAATACTTTTCATATTAATATAGGACCAATGAATGGAAGAACCTGCATTTGCATTCCTAAGTTATTTTTCCAGGTTTAGAAATGTTTAAAAACTCTTCCCAAGCCTAGGATTCAACTTCCAATTTGCTGTGATACTCACCAATATATGAAAAGCAGTATTACCACCTGTTCAAAACCTTCCACTAGTGAAACTGAATTGGCCCAACTTGATTATCATACACATTGTAAGGAGAGTGATCACTTTAGATAAGCTATTACCAGCAGGAGAGTGGGGAGGGAGGAGGTATTGTTTCATGGTCTCTGTGTATATAATGTCTTCTGCAGTTTCCACAGTATGCATCCGATGAAGTGAGCTGTAGCTCACGAAAGCTTATGCTCAAATAAATTGGTTAGTCTCTAAGGTGCCACAAGTACTCCTTTTCTTTTTGCGAATACAGACTAACACGGCTGTTACTCTGAAACCTGAATTGCAACTGTGTACCACTTCTTCAAAAACCGATAAACTTGGGTGTGTGATTAACATATTCTCATTTTTTTAAAACAATCACATTAAAAGAAAGAATGCCAAGGGAAGAAAAAATAGCCAGAACAAAAATCAACAGGCTATATACAAATATGAAATCTGATTCAATTTCAAAAGTTTAATTCTTTACTTAATCATTCTTTACACTAACCCAGTTTATTGCTTTTTGTAAGCATTACACTATGTAATCTGTGAAAGAGAAACTAGGCATCTCCATTTTCTACACAAATAAAAGGAAAAAAAGAATTAATTTCATAGGAATACACCCATTTCAAAGGCACCCACTATCAAAAACGTTATGACCTTGTGACCTAAAAAGTTACATGGCTCAATCCAATACAACTTTTCCAGTTCCACCAACTGACTCTACCAATTCTTCAGAGAATATACAAGTATTACATATACAAAAAAAAAAATGTATCCCCATCATGATAAGCAAGTGTGTAGTGGGGCTTTTTCTTGAGGGGATAATACCGTGGCCCCTACCAGAGCCCACATGAGAGATGTGATTGTTGATCTGAACGCTTCTACCACTGCATCCAATACAGCAATGACCCCAATCAGCATGTTTCTCCTCCTTCACCTTACCCCTACCCAAGTCCCATTATATGCTACAGGAAGAACAGGCAGCACTGGAAACCACTAGAGGTATGAGAATAACTCCTCAGCATTTTAGGAGAAGGGACAATGATTAGTTGAGAAGGTATGAATGAGGGAGGAGTAGGGGCAGAGACCAAAAGAAGAGAAGGACAACTGTTTTCCTCATTAATGAAATGGTGTATTAATTTTATAAGACTTTTCTTTAAAAAGTGAGACCCTAATTAACTGGTTAAAAAGTGGTTCAACCTTATAAAGATGATATAAGTCTCCTCCCATCTTCCCCATAAATTCATCACTAGTCCTGGTGACTTACTGAAATTTTGATCATCAGTTTGTTAGAACCCCTTTTCTGACATGTGAGGTTTGACAGAAAACCTCATCTTTATTATCTGCAAATTTTAGATCTGCTCCAGGTAACTTCCCATTATCCCCTATGGTAAAGAATAGTGTATAGAAACTTTGTTTCTCTGCAATATCCGTATCCTCTTTGATCATTCTCCTGACTCCCTTTTAGTCTATTGGACTACTGACTGATGCATGCTATGTTTATTTTTTTTAATAAAAAATAAGTATATATCCACTTGCTGTTTAAATTTCCACTTAGCCCTTCTAACTGTTAAACTAAGTCAGCTAAGGTAAGTTCCTTGCTGGATTTCCACTTTTTAAAGGAAACTTATTGCTTGAATAAGCTTTTGCCTTTTTCCATTTTAATCACACTAGTTTCAGTCACAGTCATGACTTGCAGACAAGTTAAAAAATGAACACCGGGAAAGGAAACTGAAACAACTGGGCAAGAAACATTTATAGGGTTCTTTCACCTGCAGAAGCAATGTATTTTGCCATTTATCCTAGCAATTTGCCATTACATTTTTCATTAAATATTTCATAGCTTGCATAAAAGTATACTTGCTGTCCTACAAGTGTAAGAAATTTGATCACAATGCCTGAAATTATGAACAAACTAAGCCAACACAAGTTTTCCATGCTAGGGACCAGCATCAATCTTGGGACCACAAGTTAAAATCCCAGCAGTGTTAGTCAATGGATTCCTTTGTCTTTTATAGGTAGGTAAAATGAATTCTATGCATTTTTTGGGGGTCTTTCAGATGTGATGGTGAAAACGGCATTCCTACTTGCTTTATGTGAATTAAAAAAATTCCTATGGCATTTTTTGCCCTAAATGTCTTGGCCAAACTTTTCTCACCTCACAGTATCATGCTGTATTTTGTGCACCAGCTAATTACCAGCCTCTACCTTATACACTTCTACTAAACAGAACCATTGTTTCCACTGTACATCATTTAGGAAAGCATGTTGGTATCTTTCAGTATGAGGCTCTATATAAAAGTAAATAAGGATCCAGAGGGCACAGACCTCGTCAAAATGATAAAGAACACAAATTCAATCACACTTCATGTTAAAGTTAAATTTATAAATAGTAAATACAAGTTAGAGATCACCACATTGTAGGGCTGTCAATCACAGTTAACTCAAGCGATTAACTCAAAACAAATTAATTCAAATTAAATTGAATTCTGTTCAATTACAACAGAATACAGTGTACAGTGCTCACTTTGTTATTTTTATTGCAAATATTTGCACTGTAATAAAGATAAATAGTATTTTTCAATTCACCTCATACAAGTACTATAGTGTAATCTCTATCATGAAAGTGCAACTTACAAATGTAGATTGGTTTTTGTTACAGAGCTGCACTCAAAAAAAAAAAATGTAACACTTTAGAGCCTACAAGCCCACTCAGTCCTACTTCTTTTCAGCAAATTGCTAAGACAAACAAGTTTGTTTACAGGTATGGGATCGTACCTGTAATTCCCTACCCTATAATGCACTTGCACAATAAAGAGATTACACTACAATATTTGTATAAGGTGAATTGAATAATATTATTTCTTTTGTTTATCTTTATTACAGTGCAAATATTTGTAATAAAATAATATAAAGTGTGCACTGTACACTTTGTATTCTGTGTAGTAATTAAAATCAATAGATTTGAAAATGTAGAAAATATCCAAAAATATTTAGATAACTAGCATTCTATTATTGTTTAACACTGCAATTAAAACCGTGATTAATTGCAATTATTTTTTTAATCTCACGATTAATTTTTTTAATCGTTTGACAGCCCTACCACCTTGTATTACAAGTCAAATTAAATTACCAATTTAGAAAAACTTTAATTGAATATTTGAGTATTTGCCTAACAAATTATATATAAAAAATATATTTGGAGCCACAAACAACCTACCACATAAACTACTGCCGGAAGAATCCTCTTTTTCATCCTCAGAAGTGCCTGCTGTAAGGATCGAATTTTTGCTGTATCACCTCAAAACTTCACAAGATGTGCAACTTCAAGTAGCTGATCTACTTCCTGTTATCCGCACATCAGCCCATCACAGAATAGAAAATAAATACTGACAGAAATCAAACCAATTTTGTTAATGTTTTATCCATGACTAAGAGGTGTGTTTTGTACTCAGAAAAGCACCTTCTCCTCTGAAATACAAATTAAGTATGCAAATAAGTAAGTTTTGAGTAAGATGAATTAAAGCAAGTATTTTCAGAAGAAAAAGATTAGTCTGATTACATTCAGTAGAATAGTTATCTAGAATCTCAAAAATGTACCCAACTGTCTAAAAGCGAAATGAGAGACGGAAGGACTATAATTTCAACAGAACCAGATCAAGTTCCGTAACACAAGATTTAGCATCTAGCTCTGCATTACTGAATACTTCTAATTTTGCTTCAGTTTTCAGTGATCCTCAACATGTGCCAGGAATGTGCAACCTAAAAAAAGACAGAGATAAGGGGTGGGAAAAGGGATATAGTATACACCAGGGTTTGAGCAAATTACAGCCTGCGGGCCGCATCCGGCCTGCCAGCTGTTTTAATCCGGCCCTTGAGCTCCTGCTGGGGAGTGGGGTCTGGGGCTTGCCCCACTCCAGAGCTCCAGCTGGGGAGCAGGGTCGGGGGCCACTCCACATGACTCCCAGAAGCAGTAGCATGGCCTCCCTCCAGCTCCTAAGTGTAGGGGAAGCCAGGGGGCTCCGCTCTATATGCTGCCCCCACCCCTAGCACCTCCCCCACATCTCCCATTGGGCGGGAACCACGCGCCTCTGCGTAGGAGCCGGAGAATGGACATGCCACTGCTTCCGGGAGCCGCTTGAGGTAAGCACCACCTGGAGCCTGCACCCCTAAGCCTCCCCCTGCCCCAGCCCTGATCCCCCTCCCGCCCTCCAAACCCCTCAATCCCAGCCCGGAGCACCCTCCTGCACCCCAAACCTCTCATCCCCAGCCCGAGCGCTCACCCCCCATGCCCCAAACCCCGGCTCAGCCCTGATCCCCTTTCTGCCCTCTGAACCTCTTGGTCCCAGCCTAGAGCACTCTCCTGCACCCCAAACCCCTCATCCCCAGCCCCACCCCAGAGTCCACAACCCCAGTCAGAGCCTGTATCCCTTCACACACCCCAACCCTCTGCCACAGCCCTGATCTCCCCCCCCCCACCCTCTGAACCCCTCAGTCCCAGCCCGGAGCACCCACCTATACCCCAAACTCTTCATCCCCAGCACCACCCCAGAGCCCATACCCCCCCGCTGGAGCCCTCATTCCCCCCGCCCCAGCCTGGAGCCCCCTTCCGCACCCTGAAGTCCTCATTTCTGGCTCCCCCCCGTATCCCGCACCCCCAACCAGAGCCCTCACTCCCTCCTGCACCCCAACCTGAATTTTGTGAATATTCATGGCCCACCATACAATTTCTATTCCCAGATGTGGCCCTCGTGCCAACAAGTTTGCCCACCCCGGCATACACCAAATATTTGTTACAAGTTTTGGTGCAGAGTTCTTTATTTTTGACTGAACTACACTCTGTCTTCCAAACAGCAACCTCAGGTTCGATTCTAGTGTCTTTATATACTACCCTCACAACATTCCGCCTCTTTCAACCACATAAATGACTAGCTAGTTCATAGGATAAATACTTAATAAATATGACTTAATCAGCTAGTTTATTGTAGATGGTAACTCAAAAATTGCCTTGAGGAGGGGATATAATATTTTAGAAATCATAAGTTTCAGAGTAACAGCCGTGTTAGTCTGTATTCGCAAAAAGAAAAGGAGTACTTGTGACACCTTAGAGACTAACCAATTTATTTGAGCATAAGCTTTCGTGAAGCTTATGCTCAAATAAATTGGTTAGTCTCTAAGGTGCCACAAGTACTCCTTTTCTTTTTAGAAATCATAAGTTTATCTGATAATGAGATATGGATGCATTTTGAGGACCTTTCCAAACTATAAAATAGATGGACAAGAAAATATTTAGGGATTTCTTCTAAAGCACTTGGTAACCTTATGAAAAACCATTTAACACGACACAGTACTTCAATCATCTACAATAGAACTTGTCCCCTGAAAATTTCACTCTTCTCATGTTAAAGTAAACATCTAATCCAAGAATACTAGACACAAAATTGTATAATTTCTAGTTGTCTTGAAGACTATTAAAAAAGCAATCCAACTCAGTCTTGTGTGACTTATATGCCAGTCAAAATAAAAAAACACCCAAGTACTGAATATTAATGTAAGCATGTACTCCTGGTTTTCTGAAATTTTTTTTCTCCTGCTTGTTTAAAATGTATTATTTAGATATCAACTTACAATTGATGAAGGAGAACAGTTCTCTAAATACCCTGGTCTGTATCTGTTACTGACCCTCCTGAGCCCAAACATCCCCACAAGAAACCAACACATACTGACAACTACTTTCAGCCTTTACAGCTAAATTAAACTGAGCCCTCCAACTCTTAATAAATCATTCTTCTTACCAGCAAAAGTCTGGTTTCATTTGGATTCTGCCTTTCTCCTTTCGCTCTACAGAAAGGAAAATAAATTGTTTCCTAATTTCCTTGCCTACCCCCCACCATCCCTCAAAACCAATTCTCTTTCTTTTGAGAATGTCAGCAGTACCTGAATCTGAAAAGTACAAAACCTGGACTAGAAAATTAGGTCAGTTTGACTAGGTCCATCAGGGGTGTGAAAAATCCACCTCACTGACTGGAGTAGTTAAGGAGACCTAAGTTTCCTTGCCCACAGCGCTACATTGACAAAAGCATTTTTCCATCAACCTAGCTACCACCTCCTGGGGAGGTGAATTACCTACACTGACACGAGAACCCCTCCCATCACTGTAGGTAGTTTCGTACACTGAAGTACCACAGCAGCTCAGCTGTGCTGCGATAGCATTTTATGCGTAGACAAGCCCAAAGAATGTTGACAATGTGGTCAATGCTAGAACCTCATCATACTTACCAACATAAGCAGCAGAAGTAATCAGTAGCAGGGGAATGGAGTATAAAGAGAGTGACTGCTACTTCAATTAAAGTTTGTGCAGATGAAACATATCATGTGGAACAAATAGCAGGGAATCCAAGAAAAAAAGGCAATGACCAGACACAAGTGTTGGAAGATTTTCATCTTACACTTCATACAATTTCTTCTTCAACATGGCAAGTTAATTCAGCTATTTACATAACCAATATTTGATGGGGGTGGGCACAAAAAGAGTACACAAACCCATTTCTCTATATGGCCTCTGAAGAAGACAAGATTGGACAACTGAACACTTCGATGGATCATAGGAGAGAACGGACAGTAAGTGCTCAGGAAATACAAAGGGAAATCCAAGTACTGGTGTTATCAATAGAAACAACATAACAAAAATTAAGCAGAAGATATTTCCCAAAGAAGAAGATATGAATGACTATCACAAAGCTTTCCGTAAAACGTAATGAGCATTCTTTTCCATGTGTTTAATATGTGTACTAGTGAAAAATCTAAATTCCTATGTCACCAACCATGTTTTATATATTTATTTTTTTGCAGCAAGTTTAAATGTCAGACATTTTTAAAAAGGACAAACACAATTGATCATTTCACTACTATAATCTTCTGAAAAAGAGTTGATTGATGACTATGAATTACAATCTGGGGTGATTGCACTATGTTCTCAGTTGTTAGCATATGAAACTACTGAAATACTAAAACTTCCTTTTCCTACTAGAAGTCTCTGAGATTTTTAAACTACTGTACTAAAAAGAGTATATAAAAGTAATCAGATACTCAGTAGTGCAATTAACATGATGGTCTTGATCCTCAAAGTATTCATACAGTACAGGGATAGGCTAAAATGTGGTCTTCATTAGATAATACCAAAGAAGGGAGGTATCTGCTCAACAGAAGCAACTTGGTAGATGCTTAGCTATGCTCATTGATGCAGGATTGGATTCCCATGCATCCTCTGTTCTGATCATCAGATCCTCACCCTTGCTCCAGCCCTTTTACACTAGATATAGGGACAGAGCAACATAAAAGCTCTAAAATCCCCAGAATTCCCCCAGAGCTGGAACTGAGGAAGACAGCCACAGGCTGTTCTCTGAAGACCTCCTCAGAAACCTTGGTGTAGGGGGGCATACCGGGGCAGAGAGGTGCATGTGGGGGGGGTGGGGCGAGATTCTGAGCAGCACTGCTGTCCAAAGGAAGCTGGGAAAAGACCGCTACAACTTAGATGGCCTCTTAGACAGCTATAAAAGCAGAAAATTATTTTTAAAAAGGGCTAATTGCTAGAAATTGACTTGTCAATCACAGAAATACTGTTTACAGTAGTGGTGCGCAAACTTTTTGGCCTGAGGGCCACATCTGGGTATGGAAATTGTATGGCGGGCCATGAAAGTTCATGAAATAGGGGGTTGGGGTGTGGGAGGGGGTGAGGGCTCTGGCTGGGGATGCGGGCTCTGGGGTGGGGCCAGAAATGACGGGTTCAGGGTGCGGGAGGGGGCTCCAGGCTGGGGGTGGAGCAGAGGGGTTTGGAGTATGGGAGGGGGCTCCGGGCTGAGGCAGAGGGTTGGGGTATGGGAGGGGGTACGGGCTCTGGGCTGGGAGTGTGGGTTCCAGGGTGTGGCCAGAAATGAGGGGTTCAGGATATGGGAGGGGGCTCTGGGCTGGGGCAGGAGGTTGGGGCACAGGAGGTGGTCAGGGGTGAAGGCTCCAGGTGGCGCTTACTTCAAGCAGCTCCTGGAAGCAGTGGCTTGTCCCCCCTCCAGTTTCTATGCGGACGGGCTCTGCATGCTGCCACCGTCTGCAAGCTCCGCCCCTGCAACTCCCATTGGCTATGGTTCCCAGCCCATGGGAGCTGCAGAGATGGCACTTGGGGAATTCCCTGGCTGCCCCTATGCATAAAACCCGGAGGGGGGACATGCCGCTGCTTCCACGAGCCACGCGGAGTGGGGCAAGCCCCTGACCCCGCTCCCCAGCTGGAGTGCCGGAGTGGAGCAAGCTCCTGACCCCGCTGCCCGCTGGAGCTCAAGGGCCTGATTAAAATGTCTGACGGCCTGGATGTGACACGCAGGCTGTAGTTTGCCCACCCCTGAGTTACAGGTATGAAAAGTTGTCTCTTATCCAAATGCAAAAATCTCTGTCTCTAACTTTATGAGATTCATGTAGCAATCCCTCTATGAACATTAAGGCAGGATTATTTCACAAACGCAGAAGATAGAACATTTGAGACAAGTTATGGTGACAAAAAGGTATCTGCCTAGAAAAGTAAGTGTGAAATATTGTTTATCATCAGCTTTAGAGAAGCACTACTTCCTAGAAAGAAGGTGGCAACACTCTGGTGGAAAATGGGACAGGGTGAACCAGAGTACGATAGGAATTTGATCTACCTGGATAACTGAGTTTTCTAGGTCTTTCATCTTCTTCTGGGTCTTTCAAATAAACAGTTTTTGCACCAATTCAAAAATCTTATATGCTATTTATGTAGAATTTAACAGCTATTCTGCCATCTCAGATTTGAAATTCCTCTTCAAAATTTTTGTTTTTAAACAGAAAGAAGGAACATTCTTTTCCCCAACCTCCTTCTAAGAAATAGCTGCACTGTTCTGCAAAAATGTTCAAATAATGAAATTCAGTCAGAAATTTTCACCACTCAAGTACAAGATACAAGGATAAATTACTGAAGGTACGAATATGTAGAAGGGAATGCTATCAAAACAGGCCAATTATTTAGCCTAGAAACGCTGAATGTTTTCTTTTTACCCAAAGACACCACTGTAGTCTCCCATACCTTCTCTTCATCTCCACACATTACACAGTAAGTGGCTAAAGAAGCAACCTAACATTCTTTAACACCTGTTACAGGCTTAGTCTTCTGACTAAGTGATCATGAAAAATGGTTACTAACCGAAGCCTGCATCATCTCTGGCTTGTTGGGTGATGGCGTAGTGGGATGCAAACGTATGGACTGAGGACCAGGTCCGCTGCTCTGCAGATATCCTTGATTGGAACCTGCACCACAAACGCCGCCGATGACACCTGCACTCTCATACAGTAAGCCTTCAAACAAGGAGCTGGGACTTTTGCCAGGTCATAACAAGTGAGGATACACAATGTGATCCATGATGAGATTCCCTGGTTTGACACTGGACTGCTTTCATCCCGTCCACAATGGCTATAAACAGTTTAGTGGTCTTTCTAAAGGGCTTGGTTCTCTCTATCTAGAAAGCAAGTGTACATCTCACATCCAGCGATTGGAGCCTCTGTTCCTCCCTGCTTGCATGCGGCTTAGGATAGAAAACTGTGAGGAAGATGTCCTGATTACTATGAAATTGTGAGACCACCTTCGGAAGAAATGACGGGCGTGGCTGCAGCTGCATCTTGTCCTTGAAAAAGACTTTGTATGGCGACTCAGAGGTAAGGGTCTGGATCTCTGAAACCCACCTAGCCAAGGTGATGGCAATAAGGAAGGCCATCTTCCAGGACAGATAGACCAAAGAGCATGTTGCCAGTGGCTCAAATGGGGGCCTCCATCAACCTCGTCAGAACCAAGTTAAGATCCCAAGGAGGTGTGGTTGACGTACTGCAAATAGAGTCATTCCAACCCCTTCAGAAAGCGGCCAGAGATTAAGTTTCAGAATACTGACCGGCCGCCCACCCAGGGGTGAAATGCAGAGATCGGAGCTAGATGGACTCTTATGGAAGACACAATTAGGTCTTCCTCCTTTAAATGAAGCAGTAATCCAAAATAAAGTTCAGTGAGGACTCAGTAGGTGAAACACCTTTACGCATCAACCAGATCGACAATCTCTTCCATTTTGCCAGGTAAGTGGCTCTAGTCAACAGTTTTCTGCTCCCCAACAGCACCTCACGAACCTATGCTGAACAGGACCGTTCTGCTGGGTTCAGCCATGGAGCTTCCATACCGCCAGGTGAAGCAATTTGAGGTTCAGGTAGAACAGGTGACCAGGATCCCGAGAGATCAAGTCTGGGAACAGTGGCAGGCTGAATGGTGTGTTTACCGAGAGGTCCAGCAGAGTGGTGAACCAGTGCTGGCATGACTTTGAACAGGGCCCTGTGAATGACAGGAGTGGAAGGGAACGCATAGAAGAGCCATCCAATCCAGGGAAGGAGAAAAGAATCCGTGAGTGAATCTGAACTGTGTCCAAGGAAGGAGCAAAACTGAGGGCACTTTCTGTTGTGCCTTGTTGTGAATAGATCCAGCTGGGGAAATCCCCACTTCTGGAAAACAGTGTTCAAGATGTCTGGGCGAATGGACCACTTGTGGTGGATGGAAAAGAATCTGCTGAGATAGTCCACTAACTCATTCTGTGACCCCAGTAGGTATGAGGCTTCAAGGTGAATGGAATGGACCATACAAAAGTCCCATAAGCTCAGAGCCTCCTTACATAATGGAGAGAAGCAAGCTCCCTTTTGCTTGTTTATGTAAAACCTTACTGTTGTGTTGTCTGTGAGGACCACTACACAGTTGCTCTCCAGGTGGGGTCAGAACGCTTGGGAGGCTACACACACTGCCCTTAACTCTCTCACATTGATGTGTAACTCTGGCTCCTCCGATGACCAGAGACACTGGGTCCTGAGGGTCCCCAAGTGGGCTCCCCCATCTCATCTTCAAAGTGTCCGTGACTAGAGACTTTGCAGGTTCAGGTCTTGAGAAGGGAATGCCTGCACACAGCATCTCCAGATCCAGCCACCACCAAACGAGGGTGGAAATCACCGATGGTGGAAGACAGACCACCTTGTCCAGATGGTGTTGGTCTAGTATGTATATATCAACACCAGTCAAGACTGAAGGGGATTTAAACGTGCATGTTGCACCACATAGGTACAGGATGCCAAGTGTCCCAGAAGCTTCAAGCAGTTCCTCGTTGTTGTGATAAGGTGACTCCATAGACTTCGTATGAATGCCTCTACAGCTATAAATCGGCTCTCTAGGAGAAACACTCTGGCCCACTTCAAGTCAAGGATTGCCCCTATGAAATCTATTCTCTGTACTGGAGAAAGTGTTGATTTTTGCATGTTTATCAATAGTCTCAGATCCTGGAAAGCTGACTGTATCAATCTGACGTGTGCCTCCACCTGGTCTCTGGATCGACCTTCGATCAGCCAGTTGTCCAGGTAGAGGTATACTTGCACCCCTCTCCTCCTCAGGAAGGCTGCCATGCACTTCATGAACACCCAAGGAGCTGCCAACAGACCAAAGGGTAGCACTATGAACTGATAATGCTTGTGGTCTACCATAAATCTTATGTATCTTCTGAGACCTTGAGAGATAGCAATGTGCAAATATGCATCCTTTAAGTCAAGGGTGGCATACCAGTCCCCTGGATCCAGAGCGGGGATAATCAAAGCCAGAGAGACGATGTGGAACTTCAGCTTCTTCATGAATCTGTTGAAGTTTCGCAGATCCAAGATCAGTCTGAGGTCACCGTTGGCTTTTAGGATCATAAAGTAACAGGAGTAGAACCACCGTCCCCTTAGCTCCATTGGAACCTCTTTCACTGCTCCCACCCTTAGAAGCAACTGCACCTTCTAGGCTAAAAGTTTCATGAGAAGGGTCCCTGAAAAGGGATAGGAAGGGAGGGTGGGAAGGAGGGGAACAACTGAATTGCAGGATATATTCCACTTCCACCATGCGCAATACCCAACAGCCCATGGTAATGCGGGTCCATGTCCAGTAGAAGTGGGACAACCAGTCCACAAACGTAGGGGAAATAGGATCCAGAGGCTGTCCTGGTATACCATCCTCATGTGTACCTTCAAAAGGTCTGTTTGGACCCTGCCAAGTGTCTCGAGGGGGCAGATATCTGGGCAAGTGAGGGTTGAGATGGAGGCCCTCTCTTGTAGCCCCTGTTCCTCCTCTGGCTATACCCTGTCCCATGTCCGGTGCTAGGCGTCTCTGGTCGGAGCAATGTCTGCTCCTGGGCAAGGCATAGGATTCTGCCTCCGAAACCAAGCCGGAGGACTCACTCCTGGGCAATCACGGTGGTGCAGTGCTGACCAGCACAGGAGAGCAGTGCCACGAAGGAGAGCAGTGATGTGCCATCATTGCAGGCTTGCATTCAAAGGCACCTGCCTTGGTGCCCGGCGTCCCATGGTGCCGGACCTGCTGCAGACAGTTCACGACCAGCCAGGGATGGTGGCATCGTGAATGAAAGAAGGTTCCTCCCAGCCTCAAAGGTCTCTGGCATTGATGGAAAAGATAGGGACAACATGCCACAGTGGCCATCCCTAGGTGGGGAATCCATTGGCACTGGATTCAATGGCACTTTTCCCAGGGCCAAAAGTCAATGGAGCCACACGCCCTGTCAGAGCCTCAGAGTGGCCCAGCATGGGTCGCACGCTTTCTGAGTCCCTATTGATCGCAGGTCTCAGGGTCAGGGAGCGCCCCCAGTCTATCTTCCTGTGCTTTTTCTTTGGCACCGGTGATGACGAGTAATGCCAAGAGGCTGGTGCCAGTTTCCTGTGCACCTAGGGATGAATGATGGAGCCAGGAAGCCCAGGCCGCTGGCACTCAATCCTTCCACGGTGCCGGTGAGGAGGAATGGCATTATACCTCTTTTCAAGGATGCTGGGGCACTTCTGACCAACATCGAAGTGCTCGGTGCCAATTCCGCCTGAGGCTCCAAGGTGGGACAAAGAGCCTCCTCCATCAGGAGGAACTTAAGTCTGTTGTCCCTGTCCTTTTTAGTCCTGAGTTTGAAACCCCTACAGATCTTGCACCATTCTTGAACGTGGGCCTCTCCCAGGAACTTAAGACAGTTATCATGCAGGTCATGCATACCACACACTGTTTGAAACCCTGGGACTGAAGCATATCCTGGTGCCCAATGCAGGCTACCCCACAAGGTGAGGAACACTGCTAACTATATTATACTTACTTAACTACACTAATGTAATTGAATGATAACTATTTACAATTTATTTACAGATAAAGTCCACTGAGAGCAACACTTGCGAGATGCAAGAGATGAGTATGTTCCAGCAACTGTCACGGGTGGTAAAAAGGAACTGAGGGAGCAGCGGGGCAGCAGGACCCTATATACCACACCATGAGGGCATGACTCCAGGGGGCACCAGAGCCGACCCGACAGATACCACTGAGGGACAAACTTTCCAGCAACAGTGCATGTGGCACATGCACACCTACATTGGAATGAACATGAGCAAGCACTCAAAGAATGAAGGTTTCCGAAATGGCACTGGATGCTAACCTGTAACAGAAGGATTTTGCAAATGGTGTACAACTTTATATCAAAAGATACTTTTAGATTACTATTATACAGTGTGAGTTTTAAACTGGTCTTAAAAAAAAAAGTCTTCAGAACAACGTTCACTGATTTAATCATTGTTCAAACCACCTGAAGATAAAGGACAAGCACGCAAGACCTTTTGGAAAGAAACCAGTTCACTAACTTCATTATAAAAGACAAAAAAAAAAAAAAAAAAGAGGAATCCATCCTTTTTGCTCATATTTTCTTAAAGTATTTTCCCACAAATAAATTCACCTTTGCATTTAACTTCAGTGTGATTAGATGCTGTCGACCACAAGAGTCTTCTCCTTTTAGCTTGATGGTATTAAGGCCAGTATCTACATATACGACTCTGAAAGGAAAAGAAAACTCTGGTAGTATAAGAGGGAATTATAACTCGTAATCTTTGCTATATTCCTAATTAGTCTGTTACAAGTATTAATCAGTGGAAGTCCTGCATGCCAGCCATTGTAGATTTACTGCTGTTAATACATCAGTCTACTACTTAATGCAGTCATATATCTCTGGGTTATTTACAATGCGTGTCAAGGCTCATGCTGTGGTCAGTGAGCACTATGTTTCAGTTTTCCATCACTGGAACCTTTGACACACACAGCATGTTCCTGTCAGCCTCTACTTATGTACACATTAAACTTTCTGTCAAATTCCTTACTCCATTTCTGCAGTTTCTTACATTACAAGACTTTTATGTTCTCTATTTGCTTTTCTCCTCAATGAACTTCTTTTATGATCAATACTGTTATTTTAGAAAATATAGTTGGTATTGGTTTATATACTCAAATCAATTTTCTAAAGAAAATACAGTATTAGAACAGGTATAAAGTAATTTACAATAATTTTCTTTCATGTTATGACAGTTTTATACAGTATACATGTACCCAAGCAAGTGTTAAGTGCACACTGAAGGTTGCTAACTTTTTAAACGTGTAACCAATACAGGAGTTTTGTTTAAGATGCCACAGATTTAAGTTTCCTACTACAATGGAGACCAATACATTTTAAAATATACAATTCTTTGGAAATAAGGTCCCTTGAGTAGTTTAAACTATTGCCAAAGATGTTCTAACTTAGCTGAATATTTACCAGTGAACTGGGCATGTGGATATTTTGACACTTTTACAATACCATTCTCTTGTAAAGATAAAAAGCAGTCTAAGCGTATTGCACAACTTATCACCTATACTGATGACAAGGCCCATTCGAGTTCAAAACTAGCTTCTGCCTGCTGACCTGCCTAACAGGTTTTTTAAATAAAAACCATTACATGCTAGTCCAGTCACTGGAGTCAGCACACTGGGCAAATGGCTCTCTTTCAGGAGAAGCTGGGCAGAGGAAGTCTTATTAAAGCAGAAAAAAATAGGTCTGAACTGAAGGATATGCATGCTCTTGGATTAGAAGCAGAAGAAAATAGTGAAAAGAAGAAAATAAGGAAAACATTTGTACTTCACCGCACACAGCATCAAATATGCAGGCATTGGAAAAAACTTAATAGAAAAGTGATAGAAGTTGGGGATATGAAAAAGGATGCATTAATCATGAAATAATGTCATCTAATTTTCATGTACGATATCAAATGATTCAAAGTTCTTTTGGGTAATTTGACACTAATATCATTTTCCATAGAAAATTTAAGAGTTGAATTCAGGACTTACATGACAAGGTGTAATTAAGCTTAAGTCAATTGATCTGCATTCATTTAAACCCGGTATAAATTTGGCTCTAGTCTACATCTCCATTTTCAATCAGAAAATCATTAATCCCATCTTTTTCAAAAACCTTGCACCAGATCCCCATAGCAAGTTTTTATAAAGTGAGGATTAAGAGATTCTAAATCCATCCTTCACTTATAGTTGCTGAGAAAAACAAAACATGATTTCATATAGTTAAACAAGGAAATGGATAGTAGAGAAAAATGTAGTGTCATGCCCAATATGTAGTGTAACTGGTGCCTGCCACAAAGCATCACCAGATCAGATAGCAAAAAAGTAGAGAAAAAAAATTAAAGAGACGCTGTCAAGGTTGTTAGGATTTAAGATTAACCTACCTTGACAGTTGCCCTGTATATTTCAGAACAAGATCCAAAATTGGTTTACTGTTCATTGGAAACTGATGGACATATTCTATTTCAAACACACTTGTAACAAAGGAAACAAGTCTTTAGTTCTGTGAAAAAGTTTTATTTAAAAATACTGGAATCCTTACGGTAAGTCCAAAAAATGGTTAATATCAAATTAGGGCAATTGTAAAGACCTAACAACCCTTAGTGTGCCTTTAAAAATTAAAAAAAAATACATATAAAACTGTTATAAATAAATAGCATCATGCCAGCAGCATGATCACATTCAAGACCTTAGCTTGGAAAGACCCTCCAGTCAATTTCATGGACGCTGGAAACTAGGCACACCGCAAAAACTACCAAGTTTTGAAATGTCTTCAGAAAGGGTGCTATGATAGAGAAACCATGTATATTTGTGCAATAATATACCTATATACACCTACCATATAAAAAAATCCAAGCAAAAGTAACACCTATCTCCCACTTTTCCACACATACTTTTTTGTTTTCGAATTTATTGACAATATATCTTTGCAAAAAGTTGTTTTTAAAAAAATTTCAATTGCCATCTTAACAGTTTGAAATGTTGGAAAAGATCCTCAGGAAAATACACACGCAAATCCTCTATGATGTACTATTGAATTTAAAATCAATCTGAAAATCCTTACCCCTTAGAGCCTGGGATGGGGGAAATAATGAACTTTGACCTCTAGAACTCTCCACTGGTGGATGACAGACTGAAAGAGTACACAGATAGCCTCTCTTTATCTCTAATCAAGGTGTAAGACTTTAATATTAAATAATCCATAACAGAGATGCAGAGCTTGGAGGCAAGTTGTTATACATTACCTAGTGAAAACTAGGGCTAGCAAGCAATTTAAAAAAAATGAATCACGATTAATTGCATTGTTAAATAATACAAGAATACCATTTATTTAAATATTTTTAGATGTTTTCTACATTTTCAAATATATTTATTTCAATTACAACACAGAACGTAGTGTACAGTGCTCACATTATATTTATTTTACTACAAATATTTGTGCTATAAACACAAAAGAATTAGTATTTTTTCAATTCATCTAATACAAGTACTGTAATATAATTTCTTTATCATGAAAGTTGAACTTACAAATGTAGAATTATGTACAAAAAAACTGCATTCAAAAATAAAACAATGTAAAACTTTAGAGCCTACAAGTCCATTCAGTCCTACTTCTTGTTCAGTCAGTCACTTGGACAAACAAGTGTTTACATTTGCAGGAGATAATGTTCTTGTTTACAACGTCACATGAAAGTGAAAACAGGTGTTCACATGGCACTGTTGTAGCCGGTGCCGCAAGATATTTACATGCCAGATGCGTTAAAGATTCATATGTCCCTTCATGCTTCCCATTCCAAAGAGCACACATCCATGCTAATGAGGGGATCTTGATAACGATCCAAAGCAGTGAAGACCGATGAATGTTTACTTTCATCATAGGAGTCAGATGCCACCAGCAGAAGATTGATTTTTCTTTTTTTATTGGTTTGGGTTTCTGTAGTTTCCGCATTGGAGTGTTGCTCTTTTAAGACTTCTGAAAGCATGCTCCACACCTCATCCCTCTGAGATTTTGGAAGGGACTTCAGATTCTTAAAACTTTGGTCGAGTGCTGTAGCTATCTTTAGAAATCTCACATTGGTACCTTCTTTTCATTTTGTCAAATCTGCAGAGAAAGTGTTCTTAAAACAAGCAGCATGTTCTGGGTCATCATTTGAGACTGCTGTCACATGAAATATGTGACAGAATGCCGGTAAAACAGAGCAGGAGACATACTATTCTCCCCCAAGGAGTTCAATCACAAATTTAATTAACCCATTATTTTTTTAATAAGCGTCATCAGCATGGAAGCGTGTTCTCTGGAATGGTGGCCTAAACATGGAGGGGCATACAAATGTTTAGCGTATATGGCATGTAAATACCTTGCAATGCCGGCTACAAAAGTGCTATGTGAACATCTGTTCTCCCTTTCAGGTAACATTGTAAATAAGAAGCCAGCGGCATTATCTCCCATAAATGTACACTAACTTTTTTGTCTTAGTGATTGGCTGAACACGAAGTAGGACTGAGTGGACTCGTAGGCTCTAAAGTTTTACATTGTTTTGTTATTGAGTGCAGTTACGTAACAAAAAAAAAATCTACATTTGTAAGCTGCACTTTCACGAGAAAGAGACTGCATTATGGTATTGTATTAGATGAATTGAAAAATACTATTTCTTTTATCATTTTTACAGTGCAAGTATTTGTAATAAAAGTATTATAAAGTGAGCACTGTACACTTTGTATTCTGTGTTGTAACTGAAATCAATATATTTGAAAATGTAGAAGAACATCCAAAAATATTTAATAAATGTCAATTGGTATTCTATTGCTTAAAAGTACGATTAAAACTGCAATTAATCACGATTAATTTTTTTGAGTTAATTGCGTGAGTTAACTGCAATTAATCAACAGCCCTAGTGAAAACCGATTTCCATGTCTGAGTTTAGTATTTCACCATCAGTGGCTTTTCAGATTCCAGCAGAATCTTTTGCACTTCAGAGCATGCCAAATCAGAAATAGTCAATCTCCCAGGATCCAGGCTGTAAAGTGGAACAGTCAGCAGGTGCAATGGCATTAGTAGGAGATACTGAGGTGCACAAAATTCATATAGAAATACAGTCTAGACCGGTGATTCTCAACCTGATAACCATTGTGGGCTGCATATGCAGCTCTCTGTGTTACTTGGGCCACATCCACACAATATATATACTACCTATATGGCCCTGAGGATGTCAGTGGCCACTGCTGTGCACTGATTGGACCAGAAGAGGGCTGTGGGTTGAAAACCCTGGTCTAGATGCTGGAGGAATTACTATGACCCATGCGCTCTTCTCGCATATTTTTGCTCACCAGTGGGATCAGTGGAAAAGTGTAAAGGATTACTGAGGAGATGGGGGGCTGTGGTGCCTTTAACTTAACTATTTGTATTCAGCCCTGCTCTGGAGGAGAAATGAGAACACAGCACACTTGTGCGCTGACATAACTATGCTGGTATAGTCTCCGTAGTGTAGATGTATCACTGGCCATGTTGTCTCTGAAGTCTGTGCCCACAGTGTTCGCTGTTAGTGCACTACCTGTGCTTGCCAAACACAGACATAAGATGCACTTGATGAGCTAGGCATCAGTTCCACACAGCCATGCCCTCGCAAAGCTGTTGGGACTGAACACCTTGTTTGTTGATGTAACACATGACTATCTTCTTGTCTGTGTCTTGAACAATACTGTCTTATCAGTAGTAGAAAAAAAACTGATACCCCACCTTGTAGCTCTCAGTTCCAGAACATGGAGTTTGATCTCAGGTACATTCCATCAACTACGAACTGTTAGCTCCTAGGGATGTGCAAATTAGATGCACTTGTGATGATCACAGTAGATGGGAACAGAAGACTAAATGTATTGTCTGAGAGTTCACAGCACTGGAAAGTCCTACGGTTGTTTTGTTGTTACATATATAAAAAATACTCTGTCTTCTTTGCCTGCATTTTAGCCAGTGGGCTCACTTAGATACGCAGGGGAAACTTCATCCTGTGAATTACAAGCAGGAACCATGTTCTTTTTGGCTAGTAAAAGGCTTGTACAAAAGAACTGGGTCTTTTATCAATAGACATTGCCCATCTTTCCTTAAGGGAGGGCAGATTATGGCTTCTCATAAGAAAGTATTAGTTTGGCATCTGCTGAAGAAATCACCACTTGACAGTTTTACTTGTCAATATCTCATCTGTCTTTTCTGGTTAAGGCTATTGAAAAAGTGGGGGAAAAGCAACTCTGAATATCTGGTAGCCTCAGACCTCTTGCACTCTTTTCAGTATGGGTTCCAACCAGGGTATGGAACAGACTGCTCTGGTGACATTGGTAGATGACCTCTTGGTAGTGAATAAAGATTTCATCACCATGCTATTATTAAATGCCAGATGGCAACACTTCATGCCAACAATATCAAAGCTAACTCCTTTGTGGACCCCAGCAGAAGAGGCTAGAGCTGTTTTTTGGATGGCTCTGTTCTTTTCTATTGGATAGCTGCTCTCTCGCTCTCTCTCTGAGGGAGCTCTCATGTGGGGTTCTGCAGGTTTCCATCTTGTCACTCTCCCATCCAAAGTATATTTAGGGAAATTGGGAGGATTAGTCAGGAGATGGGGGGGTTGTGGTGCCTTCAGTATGCTGATGACTCCCACCTTTGTCTCTCTATCACTTCATCCACCCATAGGTCAATTGCCTTAGCCAGTGTTTGGAAGACACTGGGGCATGGAGAAGAGTTAACTGGCTGGTTGAAACACAGTCTGGAGAAATCTGAGAGGATGTTGATAGATTCATAGATTTCAAGGAGAAAAGGGACCATTGTGTTAATCTAGTCTGAACTTCTGAATGACACAGGCCATAAAACTCCCCCATAACAATTCCTAGAGCATATCTTTTAGAAAAACATCCAATCCTGATTTAAAAATTGTCCACGATGGAGAATCCACCATGACCCTTGGTAAATTGTTCCAATGGTTAATTAATCTCATTGTTAAAAATGTAAGCCTTATTTTATGTCTGAATTTGTATAGTTTCAACTTCCAGCCACTGGGTTGTGGTATCTCTTTCTCTGCTAGATTGAATAGCCCATTATTAATTATTTGTTCCCCATGTTGGTACTTTTAGATTTGGTTGCAATCAGCCCTTAACCTTCACTTTGTTAAACTAAAGAGATTGAGTTTCTTGATTCTATCGCTATAAGGCATGTTTCCTAATCCTTTAGTAATTCTCATGGCTCTTCTCTGAACCCTCTCCAATTTAGCAACACCCTTCTTGAATTCTGGCACCAGAAGTGGGCACAGTATTCCAGCAGCAGTCATACCAGTGCCAACTGGAGAGATAAAATAACGCCTTGTAGTGGGATGGACACCCGCTCGGGCCCAGAGGGGTTTAGAACAGCCCTGAGGGAGGGCTGTTGTAGAAGGGAGGCAGCGGGGCTGATTGCGGAAGCAGCCTCAGCTGGGGGCCACACTCCAATCAGGGCCCAGCTGGCTCTATAAAGACTGTGAGCTAGAGGCCCAGAGAGCCTCCGTCTGCAGGGAGAAGGGCCTGGCTGCAAGGTGCCGAGCAGGACACCTAGTTTGGAGCAGGGTTGGGGAAAGGCCAAGGGAGCCTGGGAGTTCCAGCCTAGGAAAGCCCCAGGCTGAGGGCCTGCTAAGGCCTGTTAGGTACGGGGGTTGCAGGGGCAGCCACGGGTAGGCAGAGGCAGCACGTCCAAACCCAACCTTGCTGGTGATGAGTGGCTCATACTGCAGTCTGCCGCAGGGCGCGGGGGCTAGCTGGTGACTGGTAGGAGCCTACGACTGAGGTGAGGTCGGGATAGTGGGTGGGGGTTCCCCTGGGAGGGGGAGACCCAGAACTGTGGGGTACTGCCAGGGGGCAGCACCCAGTGAAAGGGGAACCGGGGTCCTGGAAGGGACACGGGAGCCAGCAGCAAGGCGAGACACCAGCCTGAAGAGGGCACTCCAGAGGCTGGTGAGCTAATTCCTGGAGATGACCAGCAGGAGGCACCGCTGGTGAGTCTGCGCCCAGTTACACCCCTCTACTCCTACTCAATATACCTCTGTTTATGCATTCAAGGACTAAGTTAGCCCTTTTGGCCACATATTGCACCGGGAGCTCATGTTCAGCTGATTATCCACCATAATCCCTACATCTTTTTCAGAGTCACTGCTTCCCAGGATAGAATCCCCCACTGTGCAAGTATGGCCTCTTTGTCCCTCCCCCTTGCCCCACACACACACTCAGGTGGTGGTGAAAACAAATGGAAGAGATGGTAGAGATGATATCACTTCATCTATTTCAGGGGCTTGAGTAGCATCACAGGGCAAGGTGCAGAATTTAAGAATCTGGTTGCTGCTACCAGAAGAGCACATAGCAGCTAGGGCCAGAAGGTTGTGCCAGTTTTTCCTCAAAACCAAACCTTGCCTTGTTAACTCCAAACTAAACTACTGCAATGTGCCCTACATAGGGCTACATCTTATTTCTGTCCAGAAGTTGAAGCTGATATAAAATTTGACCGATTGTTATTGGGTACATCTTCTCAGAAATATTTGACATCAGTGGTTTAAGATTTCCACAGGTCATCTAATTAGGTACATAACAGAAAGGGAAAATTCTGTTTTAAGGGAATATTCATTCTAGGACCCTCCATGTCAGACAGTTTCCATGGTGAGCATTACCCATCTCAGTGGCAACTGGGGCAGATCAGATGTTTGCTCTGAGCCTGGATTTAGGACCGCCCCTCAGGAAGAACTCTCCAGAACAATAGCTTCCAAAGCTGAAAAAAACACCATATAAAAAGGGTATTCAACTCAAATTCAACAGATCCTTGACATAAAATTCAGAGATTTCCTGAAAGAACACCCTCTTCCCTTTCAAACTACTTAACAAGTGAACAGCAAGGGGAAAAAAAATACCTTGGACATAATGCAGGGAGGGAAGGTCAGAGCGTCTGACATGGAGTGTCCTAGAATGAAAATCCACACTAAGGTAGAATTTTCCCTCTCAGTGTTCTCCAAGTCAGACAGTCTTCAAAATGGGATGTTAAAAAAAAAAAAAAATTCATCCCTAGGAGAAGAGAACGGATTCAACTTACCCTTGTAGAATTGAAAAGGAACTTAGGTATTGCTGTGAACTCCATTCGATAACATCCTTCTACTAAACACTGCATCAGTAAGAGTGAAGATATTGAATCTACAGTGGAACCTCAGAGTGCCAAACACCTTGGGAATGAAGGTTGTTCGTAACTCTGAACAAAATGTTTTGGTGGTTCTTTCAAAAATTTACAACTGAACACTGACTTAATACAGCTTCAAAACTTTACTATATAGAAGAAAATGCAGCTTTTAACCAACTTAATTTAAATGAAACAAGCACAGAAACAGTTTCCTTACTTGGTCAATTTTTTTTTTTTTTAGTAGTTTATGCTTAACACAGTACTGTACCACATTTGGTTTGGTCTCTGCTGCTGCCGGATTGCATACTTTTGGTTCTAAATGAGGTGTGATTTACTGGTCAGTGTTTAACTCAGGTGTTCGCAACTCTGACGTTCTATTGTATAGTGTTTGAGAAGTGTAGATGAAAGGCCCTGTAGCAGCCTTAGAGACCTCCTCATAAGAAGCATGTTATTTCTTCACCCACAAAAATCACTGCTCTTTTCATATAGTGCATATTAGTAAGAGGAGTTCTACCTGAGGTTTCGAATGAATCATAGAATACCAGGGTTGGAAGGGACCTCAGGAGGTCATCTAGTCCAACCCCCTGCTCAAAGCAGGACCAATCCCCCATTTTTGCGCCAGATCCCTAAATGCATTGATCTCACAACCCTGGGTTTAGCAGGCCAATGCTCAAACCACTAAGCTATCCCTCCCACATGTCTCTCCTATATATCCCTTTGTAGGTTCTGTAATAACCTCACATGCATTTTACTTCCTTGGTATATTTGAATTCATACAGATAGACAATAACACCACTTCCTATCATATGAGGAGTATGGTGAAAAGACTAAGATCTACCAGATGTGAAGCTGAGAGATGGTATTAGGACTCATAGCACACAGATCAAAATCATGACAGGAATCTGCATATTGCCAGAGGACTGATAAGACTGGTGGTCCTCAGGAATCTTATATGATGGTGATTTTCTCCTGGGTTTTTTAAAGTGCAATACACCTGCAGTTGCTGACTCATCTTTCCCAGAAACATTGGCCTTGAGCCTCATTGTAAAGACACTAGAATATCCTTTGCTTCAGCTGACTTTGCCCTAATGTGTGTCCCTTGTAATACCAATCTCTAAACTTAAAGCAATACATAGACATAATTTGTGAATTTCCTCCAACATGGCAAGAAGATGTCACCTTCTTTGAATAAATAACTGTAGTTCCTTCCTCTCAGCATCCCAGATAAGCCAGGCAGCATTGGATATTGATTAGAATAGGCCCCTGATTACACTACGTGGGGAGGCGTTGTATGTGAGCAGAAGTTGGAGAGGTGTTCCAGATGCATTTAAATTAGGTTTGAGAACAAAAGAGCTAAAGCTCAATGAGAAAATAATTATAATCACTGTGGCCTGTTCCTTCACAATCTTTATCGTCCATGGCTGAGGGGTGAAAGAAATAAAGGAAGCTATTTAGCCCACTTCTGAGATAAGGATGCCACAACCTTTGCACGCAAGTGTCTCTCCCTTACGTAGCACTACTTTTGGTTTTCCAAGTGGACTTGAATGCAGATAGGTTCATCAATAAGCTTCCACTCTGACTTATGATGCACTGAAAGACTAAATTGGCTAGACTGCATTCCCTTAGTTCTTAATGTGTCTTCCTGAAACAGCCAAAACTGATTTTTCTTCTTAGTGTAGAACCCTAAGGAATAGAGTGAGCACCAGAACATTAACAAGGTTACTTCTCTAAGCAATTCTGAATGTTTTCTGCCTTTTAGCAATTATATATACACACCATTTTTCTGCAAAAGCATTTGCTTGAAATAACTAACAAATTTGATGGGCCATAACATGAGACAGGTTATGCTCCATATCTCTTCCTTGGATGACATTGCCTTCAAGTCTTATAGGAGTTCAAATATATGGGGTCAAGTATCTCTAGACCGGATATCAGGTAGCTGTTTAAATTATATTAAGAATGAGTTTACTGAGAGATGCTAGTTCTGTATCTGGACTAAGATCTTTAAATACTGGATTGTTGCCATTCCTGGCTGGAAGTAAAGCAAAATTTTTGCTAGGTATCTACCAAAGACCATTATCCCAGGAGCTGAGTCAGATTATATCTTAGGAGAGGTATGTAATGTTTGGCAAATCAAAGGCTATCTTTTCGTCTCTCCTCCAAAATAAAAGTTGTCTTGGACAATAACTTGGACTTTTGTGAAAGCTGTAATTGGTCTTTCCAGTTGTTCACTCAGAGCCATGCTTCTAAACATTTTTAGATATACCTTCCAGGCCTGCATAACACATTGAGAAGGTAACCGGACACAGATACACGTCTCCTTTCCACTTGAAGGGAGGGATGTGGAGCCCTGCAACCTGACCCAAACCTGATGGGACCTAATTACAAATGTTGAGTGGGAAAACAACCAGACACTTTCAGGCTTGAGTTAGCTCAGCTCTCCTCCTGCCTATGACACTGGTACAGTGGTATGCTTTGCTCCTGCTGACAGCTGACAGCTTGCTGGGCTGTGCACGCTGCTGAGTGAGTATGCCAATGAGTTGCAGTGCTTCTGAGTCCACAGAAAGATGCAGTGGATAGTAACAGCAGGGCACAGCCACAGGCACATGGAGCTGCCACCGCACTGATCCCATGGGCAGGAGCTGACAGCACTGACTCAAGTTCGGTGGGAAGGGTAGGGATCGAGTTGGAAAACAACTCAATCTTCTTGTGTTTGGGTCTGGTTTTGGCCTAAAAATTAGGCCCAAGCAGACTGCTAGACGGATGAATGAAACTTGTGAATATCCATGTGTAAGTTACAAGTCCAAGAGGACAATACTTTGTATAGAATATGCTTCTCAGTGTAGCAGAAACTAAAATCTCTGCATGACTCTCCCCAATCATATCATCCATAGATTTTTCAGGAGATTTATTTTCATATTCTGAAATTTTGGGAAGATAATGCTGAAATGATGGATTTCAGTCTTTCCACCTGGAATATTGATTTCCTTATAAACTTGAGAGCCCTGAGATCTAAAGTGGTCTAAATGCTATTTGATTCATAGACTTTAAGGCCCGAAGGGACCATCATGATAATCTAGTCTGATCGCCTGCACACTGCAGGCCACAGACCCTCGCCCACCCACTCCTGCAATAGACCCATAACCTCTGGCTGAACTACTGAAGTCCTCAAATTATGATTTAAGGACTTCAAGTTACAAAGAATCCATCAGTTACTCTAGTTTAAACCTGAAACTGACCCATCCCCATGCTGCAGAGGAAGGTGAAAAAACCCCAGGGTTTATGCCAATCGGACCTGGGAGGAAATTTCTTCCCAACTCCAAGTATGGCAGTCATTTGGACCCTGAGCACATCAGCAAGACCCACACACGCACCTGGGAAAAAATCATCATAGTAACTCAGAGCCCTCCCCCATCTAGATTCCCATCTCCAGCCGTTGAATATATTTGCTACTAGCACCGATGGGCCGCATGCCATTGTAGACAGTCTCATCAGACACTCCCCTCCATAAATTTACCAAGCTCAGTCTTGAAGCCAGTTAGGTTTTTAACCCCCCACTGCTCCCCTTAGAAGGCTATTCCGGGACTTTACTCTTCTGAAGGTTAGAATCCTTTGTCTAATTTCAAGCCTAAACTTGTTGTTTGCCAGTTTATAGCCGTCTGTTCTTGTGTCATTTCATCTTTGTTCCTAGATATGCAGTAAGCAGGAACGTCTCATGCGTTAGAGCCCACTCCCTCACCTGGAGAGCTTTCTTCACACAGAAAGCATACCCAGCTGTCTCCCTGTCCAGTATAGTTACATGAAAAATGTTATAAAAAATGGTGGCTTGATTGCCAGCTGAATGAAGACCTTATAGAATACTACTTGACCAACCTCATCTCCAGAGAACTGATGTGCAATAGTTGTTCATGGAGAGACCAAATTCCCTGGTGTTGATTCCCATCTATGAGTTTCCCACTATTCCTGCCGATGAGCTGCCATGTTGTCACAGCAATATGAACATCTGCCACACACACACTGCTCAGAAAGAGCTGGAATGGACCCAGACAGTTTGCAGCCCCGAGCAGGCTCCCTAAATCCACACACTTCCTCTTTTACAGAGTGGAGCCACAATGCCTCCCTGCATAGGAGCCCCTTATGACTGCAAAGGAGGAGTCAGATTCACCCCTCAGACAATGTAATGTACTTTTATGTGCTAGGTTTCAGAGTAGCAGCCATGTTAGTCTGTATTCGCAAAAAGAAAAGGAGTACTTGTGGCACCTTATGCTCAAATAAATTTGTTAGTCTAAGCTTCCGATGAAGTGAGCTGTAGCTCACGAAAGCTTATGCTCAAATAAATTGGTTAGTCTCTAAGGTGCCACAAGTACTCCTTTTCTTTTTATGTGCTAGTTTGTTAGAACAACTGTGTGTCATCTCGGCTTTTATGAAAGGATAAACTCATTTGCTGGTGCAACCGTAGCTTTACCTTCTACATGTAACTCAGATATGGTGACATCACTTATCTTTCACTATTTAATGAAAAGTGTCACAATCAAATGATATACAACTCAGGGAAAAAGCAGGAGAGAAAAGGAGAAAGAAGTTGTATTAAAAATATTGTCTATGCTGACAGTTTATAGCACACATAAAAATTGATTTCTTTATAGTAATATGTAGCATCTTACCCTTCAGGTCATTTTTTTTTTAATAGTGTGATAGGTCTTTTGGTTCATATAATAGTTTCAGAAAAGCAAAAGCAGTAGACTGATGATCTCGCTACCAAACTGTTCGACCTGTTCAGACTAAATTAACTGACCAAAGATACTTTGCAGCATAGATATTCTAAAGATAATCTCTATTAAGTAATGAAAAATTAACATACTTATTCCAACCCAACGTTTCTATATCTCTGACAAGGTATGAGTAGTATTCTGGAGGTGGGGGTGCATGCAGCTCTTGTGCATTCTTTAAAGCAGCTTCCTGTTTAAAAAACAGACACACACCATTATAAATGGCACACAATTTCAGTATTTTTGCATCTATTCGGTCATACAATTTTAAAATTCATTCAAAAATATTAAGTTTAAAGTAAAATTAACGGTACATTTAATTTGCTTTTGTTTTAGCCTCCAGATGAAGCAGACGAAGAAGCAGTTTGGTAAAGTGCTTCAGATAATGATCAACATTTTTTTAGACAGATGTTGACACTGTAGTCTTCACATGTAAATATCAAGTGTGCTTTTTAAAAATTTGAAGTCAAGTATCTTGATTGAAAGAACACTTCACTTCAAAAGTAAAAGGTTCTGTTAAGTGCACAGCTGCCTCCTGGGCTCCACAGCCACAAAGGCAAGTCTTTACTTCTTTGTAAAATCCTCTGTCTTCTTTAGAACTTAGTACATAAGGGTTTATATACCAATCCAAACCTATTCCATTTCCTGATTTTAATACCATGTGGTCTTTGGGGATGAAGTTGAGGAAGAGCTGGTCAAGGGCTTGTCCCCAGTGTCCTAGTAAGCAATCTCCCCTGACAACCAAGTCTAGAGCCATAGAAAAATCAGACCATATGTTCCATATTGTGTTCATACACAGCGATACTCATTTCCTAGAAGCATATTTAAAATGTTAAATTATTTTTAAAGAAAAATAAAATTGGAGGTATATTTCCAATCTAGAACCACTGATCAGAGGTGTTCATTGACACTCTCAGGAAGACTGGTAGTCTCATTCACAAAGTATGAAAGTAGTCAGGGGCTGAAATGAGAATCCAGGAAAGAGGGGTAAGGGGAGAAGAGGTGAGAATTAGTGCAGACGTGAAAACATAACTTAGACCTTTATCATGAATAGGAATTGGCTATAGGACAGTCAGAAAAAGCCCAGTTCAAAGGAAGACCAAGGCAATCAAGTTTCAGAACAGATTTGTACAAAAAGCAACACCCTTCAGGAAAGTTATGAATGAACCAGATGAAGTTTCTATAATAGAACTGCATTGATCTTATTGCATTAAATCCTGTCCATCTTCTCAATTGTTTGTTGCTGTGCCTATATATTGTACCCAAACTCTCTTCAGTTCAGAGTGAAACAAAAAAGTTTTATTAAAGGGACCAGGTAATCCAAAGCCATATCACTAGTTAACTCTAACAGACCTCAGGTAGAAAGACACAAAGGAAACACTCAAATGAAGACTACTAAATGGTGGATTGGGGAAAATGAAAGAATGAATGCCCCTACCCCAATCAAATGGAAAACCACTCCTACTGCAAGTGTGCAATGAGTCCCAGGTTTTGTTTTTTTGGTGGAGGTATACTATGACAATTTGAAATAAATGTCTTAGTCATATGGTGGGGATTTTCAAGCCATTAATTTGACATTCAATAATGTGATTGTGGATGAAAAGCTGTGATCACAGACTTCAGTCAACAATGCCATATTTTCTCAGGAAAACTGCCCATTACAGTTAGGAGATTGTCTTATAACTCTTTCGCTCTGGCTCTAGGTCGATTAACGAATGCCTTCTTCAAAATACTGTCAAAGACTTCCCAAAAAACCTCACAAGTAGTGTTTATTAGCATACCTCAATGTACTCCAGAGCAACCTAAAGTGTGCAGCAAGATTCCTGGATTTGGCAGCTGTTTGCATGTATTTCTATTTTAGATGTCTCTTTGTAATAAGAGCTAGAAACTTCAAAATTAAAACAAATACTGCAGCACAATTCTGCAAAAAGGGATGAAAATCATGTAACAAGGTCCTCCTTATTAGTTTCCAGACAGAACTCTAACTAGTAGATTATATTTAAAGTAAATATAGATTCTGTATAAAATTCATTATTAGCTAGAATAAGTGAAATTTTGGCATCGCGAAGAAAAATTCTGGGATACTCAAGGACACATTTTCCATTAAAAATAGTAATTTACTGATAAAGTAACAGAAATACACCATTGACATCAAAGAGATTTTTCCCAAAGAAGTTTAATATAAAACCAGTGAAAGGCTTAAAGAGCAGGGCTCCACATAATAAATTCTGGTTAGTATTTCCACATATTTTGTTGCAATATTCTCAATTTAAATTTTTATTACTTTAGATGAAGGAAGAGTCTGCTGAGTCAATCTACAGAATATTCATGAAACAGATTCATTAGCATTTTTCTCTGTTTCACAGAGGAGGAGCAGCCCTTTTTTTGTGTAGGAAGTAGTTTGTAACCTCCCGGGGAGTAAAACACTACATATAGAGTGGAAAGAAATGGGCTACAGTTGCCCTCTTGTCCACACAGGCAAAGACTGAGAGAGTACAACTGAGTAATACAGCAATGTGCAAAAACAGTGCTCAAATGTCAACTGCTCTTCAGAATTTCTTTGTAAACAATTTTTCCCAGTTACCACAACACTTGTTTTCTCACACAACACACTCACAGTCCTCCCTCATCAATGCTTTTGTTAATAACTCTGCTAGGTCTTGGATAAGCCATAAATACCACTGAACAAATTGCTTTGAAAATGAGTTACTTTACTTTGATGAAAATGGAGCAGATTCGTATAGCCAGTCCTCAGATGCACAAAGACCCCAAAATATTTTAGAATACTTGAATCAAGATATCAAATCTTTACAAGATATCATTTGACCTCACTTTTTTGAGCATTGGTCTCTCCATCTTAATTTCATGTTAAGTGAATTAATCCAGCACGAATGAAAGAACACCTAAGCATAGGCTGAAAAATATTCTATTCCGCCCACTTTATATATATAAATACTTCCCATGTCATCAGTGTATGTTAAAAGAAACTTATTAAATTTGTAACTATATTTATATCACGTAGGAGTTATATCACAACAGCATTAAACAATCCATGACATCAGATTTTATTGTCCCTTTGTTATCTGTTGTCTGCAGTAGTTTGATTTGGGAAAATCAAAACTGTGTATGACACACAACTGTGATCCTTTCTAAATAAGCTAGAGGCCTGTTAGATTTCCATTTTGAATAATAAATGTTTTGCTTGCAGACCTAGTACAGTATCTATTTCTTGGAGTTAATTTATCTGATCTTCTAATTCCAGTATATAAATGCCTGTTGAGGGGCAGATACTTTTATTTAGAATTGTGAATTGACTTTTGTATATTGCTCCAATTTTGGTAATATGGTGGCAGAATCTTCAGCATTTATTATCAACTATATCTGCTTTATGTACACACTATCCAGTAAAATCTGTTTACTATTGTTTCAGAAAAGTCAGATGAACCAATTGTTTGACATTCTGCTATATTTCTTCCCAGTCCTCTTCTGACAAAGACGTATAACTACTGTCCACTTACCTTCCAGTGTAGACAAAGAGTTGAGCCATTTGTCTACTGACTACATGGTGTTCTTTATTACCAAACTTAACAAGTTTGCATAGTATTTGTTTTCATTTGAGACATACAGACAACCCAATGTACACTCTGGAATTTAATTTTGCATTTATCAAACAATTCTGATTATATGTACGCTAAGGCCCTGTGTGCACTACAATTGTTACCTATGTTTAAGTAGTATGCTTAAATACAAGAGTGTCCTGCCTTTTACATTTATTTTGTCCAAATAGGTTTATAACCATGATAAGGAATTGTGTTCTAACCATGGTAAAGAACAAAACTTTGTCTACACTAGACTTATTTCCTTAATTTCCCATCCTTGCTACCACTAGTGCAGCATCACCAGTGGAAGTACTGGTGTAAACAAGGTGCCAGCAGTCACCAACATCTTTAAACTTCTATGTCATTTGATCAGCCACAACACTGTTGTTAAACTGCTTGCACCCCATCTACAGTAATATTTCCACTACTGCTAATTACGCCGACGTACAGCCACCCCGGTAATTAAACCACTTTTGCATGTCCATACTATGCTCCTTGTGTTGGCTGAACGCATCCACAATAGCAGGTCTTGCATTGACACAGAGAGCAGTGCACTGTGGGTAGCTATCCCACTGTGCAGCTGGCTGCAAGGTGCTTTGGGAAGGGTTTGCAATGCCTCACAGAGGCAGGTACAGGGTCACATGATGAAGGTTTCTCAATACCATCGTTCCATGGGCATCCTACTACATTGCCAGCCACTTTTCAACTGCTCTGGTAACCTGCAACCTAGCCATCTCTGCCAGAAAGCATGGATCCTGCATTGCTCTTCAGTATTGTGCTATGCGTTATGAACACAAGGTTATAAGAGGATCCCAACCAGGGGTGGGGGGACGCTATTTGGTTGGGGATGCCTTGAAGGAGCATATTAATACTGAGCCACAAAAACGTGTGTTGCTGCAGTATGCTGAGCCTGGCATTGTTTGTTTGCACCGTGCTATAACCTTGCAATGATCGCTGTGTATGCCTGAAAAGTAACACATTTTAAATCACTTTTTAAAGTAGCACTCGGTAATATGACCAAATTGACATTGCTGAACACTAACACAAAAAGCCCACAGGGGAAGACAGGAGTGTGTGAGAGACAGGGAGTAAATGAGAGAGAGAGAGAGACAGAAACAGAGTGTGTGTAGGGCAGAGGTCCCCAAAGTGTGGGGCACAGAGGAGCATTGGGGGGGGGGGGGGGGGGGTCATGGCCTGGCCTGGGCCAGCCCCCCCAGGGGGTGGGGAAGGGAGCACCACCCAGTCCCTCTCCACTCCCAGCTCTGCACCAGCCCCACCCCCAGCCGTGGCCCTGGCTCCTGGGCCTGCCCCCAGCTTAGGCCCCAGGTGTAGTCCCGCTCTCAGCCACAGCTCCGCTCCTGGCCCCAGACCTGCCCCAGCTGCAGCCCCTGCACTCCTGTTCGTGAGTTCCCCTTCTCTCCCGCCTCCCTCCCCGGGAGCCGCAGCTCCACTCCCAGCACTGGCCAGGTGGGCAGAGACAAGAATAAAAGGGGGCATGACCCTGAAAAGTTTGGGGATCCCTGGTGTATGGGAAGTATGTGTGCTGGGGGACCGTGACTGGTTCAGCATGCTGTCTCTAAGTTCAGACAGCAGTCAGAAGCAACCAATCCTGAGGCAGAAGCTGGTGCACAGACAGCTGGCCTCGCCACCCCAGCTCAGCAGAGACTGGTATACCGGCGGGGGGAAGGGGACATCCCGACATCAGCCCCCACCTCCCTCCCCGACTCTGCACAGCACAGCAATCTCTCTCCTCCCCATCCCAGAGCAGCAGCCTGCCCTGCCCTGCCCGTCAATGCCATCCTAATGCTGGGGAGAGCAGGATTCTGCATTAATATTTTGATACCGTGATTCCCTCCAACTTCTCCCACCACAGCCTCCTCTCCCCACAGACCAAGGAGATCCACCCCCTCCCCTGTTGTCCAGGCAGGAGTGCATTTGCTGCCAGGAGCTCCAGGAGCTGGCATGCTCACATGGGCAGTAGTTATGTGAGCTCTCCAGGCTGAAACTTCCTGGGGCTTCGAAAGGGGAGGGGCACATGCCTGTGTTGCTTGATGTAGGGCAGCAGAGTTCAAAACAGTGAGCAGAGCAGTCATAGTGGGCATTGGGGGATCTCTCCCAGGGCCAATTATGGCAACCTAACGAATGCAGGGTCCACACGGACGCTTTGTTGATCTAACTTTGCTGCAAAAAGCTCTACACCTCTCATCAAGATGGTTTTATTTTGTCGACAAAGTAAGAGAGTTTTGCCAGCGGAGAAGTATTGTAGTGTGTACACCTCCACTGTTTTGTCAGCAAAATCTGCCTTTTGCAGACAAAACTGGGTAGCGTAGACAAGGCCTTAGTAGCAGCAACAATGGGAAGATTCTGGGAGGAGAAAAAATAGTGTAGTGTAGACAGCTGCCAACTCTCCTAAAAGGATGTATCTACACTGTAAAAAACCCCATAACAGTCAGCAGACTTGTTTAAAATTTAGTTAAGCATGGTTCAGTCCTACCTCAGACAGGACAGAACTATATTTTGAATTGTGTTCCCAAATCACGCTACACAGAACACATTACTCCAGTATGGTGGGGTTTTTTGTTTGTTTTTAAATGTAGAAAAACCCCTGTGAAGACAATATCAAGAGAATGATCCTTTTACATGATTATAAGATGGGTATCAAACCAAAACCAGAGGTAAAAAATCAATCAGGGAAGTACCTTTTTTACAGGGCCACTTGCTGGATTGCTGGGTTATTACTTCTGGAACACTCCAAGTAGTCTAATGAGTAAGAACTAATGCCGGATATTATAATTACTAAATAAACTAGCAGTCTGTAGTCCTAAAATTGCAGTATTCTAATCAGGTTCATTTTAAACTTTAAAAAGCTAACAAATTCATTCATAGCTTTCTAAACAAAAGGCAAGTAATGAGAAAGTGAAAATTAAGACCACTTGAACATCCCCTTGGCATATATTACTCACCAAAATAGTTTTAAGCTCCACCATAAAACTGACCAGATCAGAACAGTGTTGCAACCTCTGGGGAGAAAACGTTATCAATTAATTTCCTCCATCCAGTACGTTTCAGTAATAATTTTAGTTTCATTATCTATTTTCTGATATTGTAATAAATCAAAGAATGTAAAATAGGGGGAAAATGCAACAGATTTAAACTATATTTCAGTTAAAAAATAGAACAAACCGATTTCAATGTCAGAAATTTTACCGAATAAATTAAGTATTTTTCATATATAATTTAACTGACGCTGACAGCCAATGAGAACAAGTAGTCTTCGTGATTCAGAGCCCATTTAAAAATCTCCCCTCATTGACTAAAATTAAATTTTAACCCCACCCTCCCATATTTGGGTGTGTCAGTGCATTTCTACTTTTCAAGTCCCCAGTTTCATTCTTCTGGTGATAAGTCAAACTCTCCTCCTAAAGAGCAGGCTGTAATAGGTAGTTATGTTAGCTAGCTGACGATATGTCTATACTAGCACTTTATTCGGCAAAGCTTTTGTCTACAAAGGGTGTGGAAAAAAACACCCCTTGATCGACAAAAGTTTCACTGTCAAAAGCACTGTTGTGGACAGCACTATTGCAGTGGGAGAACGTCTCCCACGACATAGCTAGTGCTTCTTGTTGGGGTTGGTTTAATTATGCTGGCAGGAGAGCACTCTCACATGGGCACAGAGCAGCTACACAGCGCTGCAGCTATACCACTGTAAGGTCCGTAGTTTAGACATAGCTGTAGACTAGCTTTTTTGACCATAACTGAATGGGTAATTCCATCTTGGAAACGAAAGTAGCCGTCACAATTTTGTAGCCAGGATGGCCCCCGCAGAGTTTCTGTGGACTGCCCACTATTCTTCCAGATAGAGCCCATAAGAGTAAGTTCAGACTACACAAGCAACTATAGAACAAAATTAAGCTAACACCCTCCTATTACTGATAGTTCTTTTAAACTCACTTTTTTTGTATTAAGTACTATTAGTAATAAAAAGGAGTACTTGGGGCACCTTAGAGACTAACAAATTTATTTGAGCATAAGCTTTCGTGAGCTACAGCTCATTTCATCACAAAAGCTTATACTCAAATAAATTTGTTAGTCTCTAAGATGCCACAAGTACTCCTTTTCTTTTTGCGGATACAGACTAACACGGCTGCTACTCTGAAACCTATTATTAGTAATAAAGAACACGAGAAAAAACAAGAGAAAAAGACAAAAGCATAATTGTTTTCAGTTGTGGGCTTTTCAAGAATAGTTTCCCATAAGATGTCAGCTGCTTTAATATAAAGCATTGGTACATCTTAATAGTCTTCAAAGATTGAAGTTAACAAGAAAATGAAAAAGTTATTTACAAGACTTCACTGATCTCTCTTCGAGGTAAGCTGTAATTCACCAAGCACCACAAAACAATACACCTTTACAGTACAGTACAGTACAATGGAATTTTTTCTTAAATACTTTTAGGATGGTGTGGACAAGTAAAAGCTTTTCAGATTTAATATTCATATTTTTAAAGCTCACAATGGTTTTATAAGAATAATATACCTGTTTCACAATCTGGTGATATCCATGCAATACCTTCTTTAGACACCAACTACACTGTATCCTAGAAATACAGTTTTCATAGTTTTAACTTGATTCAAGTGATGTTTAAACAAGGAAACAGCATATGAAACAAAAGTCCATTTTACAATTTACAAAGTTCCCTCTTGCCCACCTCCCAGAAAAACAAGAATTTTTTTTTCCAATTTTGAGTTTTTTATACTAAGATGAGTTACTTATATTTTTAAATGTCACTTTCTCTAGCCACAGCTCTTTAAAAATTAATAAGTAGACATTTACCTATAAGCCAGTCTCTATTCTAGGTTGAAAACAACAACAACATAATTCTTACAAGTTAATATGGCTTCATAACACATACTAGAATTAAAGAAAAAAAAAAAATCCTGAAAATGTCAGAGTTAACTGCCACACATTTTAGTCGAGATATTGAAGATGATGATAAAAAGTATATATATATATATATATATATATATATATAAAAATAAGCATTGATAGCTTACAAAACCTAATTAGTTATTGCATTGTAATCTCATTAAAGTTTTAATTATTTTCTTATTTTACTAATCTTCAGAGAAGACAATTAACTGCAATATTGATCAAAGCAACATGGTTGAAAAGACTTTTCATCTTACACTGTATGCTCTTTGGTTCTATTACTTGGATATATTTGTATAACTCCTAGGACAATGGGCATGCAACCTAACTGGGCTCCTGGACACTACACTAATATGAATATTAAATCACCACCATTCTTAAACACACTTGTTTTCAGGTATTTACAACTCAATGAAAACAGTATTCTTTGGATAGAAATTTCACATAGTTATCAGACAACAAGCAAAAGAAGCCTGAGGCCAGCTACTCTGACACACTAGTATTCATATATGTACACATACTCATACCTCCCCACAGTAAGTCAGAACAAATGTAAGTGTATTGATCATGAAATATTACCTCACCTTGCATTTTTAAGCTGAAAATCTGATGGTAACAGTATCCTTATATGGAAGTCTCTATCCTGGAAAATAAGTGTTTAGTTAAAATGCAAGTTTGCAGATGTATCAAATAGAGAAAATACAGAAACAACTCATAAAGAGAAGCTGCTATGAGAAAAATGGAGGAATAAATGTATCTTATATGGAAATTTTTCTGCATCAGAGACGGCATTATTCCAAACATTGTTTCTTTAATCATACAGTACAGTATGTTATCTTTCAGATGAACAAAATTGATAAAGAGCTCTCTGAAACTTTCTCAGTTCACCAGAGTGAAGACTTTTAGGGTAGATCTTCACTGTAATTAAACACCGGGGTTTGCTGAGGTCAGCTGACTCAGGATCCTGGGGCTCAATGTGGGGCTGTAAAACTGCAGTGTAGACATACACTAAGAGACATGCAAGCTCTTACAAAATTCTACAGGACACCTTATTTTTGTTTTTAGAAGCAACCTACAACTCTTAAGTTAATTCTACAATTAGTTACACACCAAAGACTCCAAACAGTAAAAAATGAAAGGCAATTAGCATGCAAGCTATCTTAAAATTGTAGCTTTTATTTTTGTTTTAGGTCCCCCACAGTTATGAACTAATAGCTGCTGCATTCTGAGATATCCCAGCTAACACACAGCTTAACGGGAAAATGGAACCAGTTTATAGGGAATCATTTGTGTGTGCGCAAGAGTGTATGTGCGAACGTGTAAATACACAGTTTTGCAAACTGTAGAAGCCCATCCTATAAAGACTTATGCTGTCAGGTTTAGTTTTATGCATGTAAGTAGTCCTAGTGACTTCAGTGCGATTGAGGTTAAACACAGTAACACTGTCTTTGAAATATCAGGCTTTAAACATTAAAAAAAAAATCTACTTTATAAACAATGATATACATTTGAAAGAAAGCAACTACCTAGAAAACTTGCATGGTAGTTATGACATCGCTGAAGATCTGGAACAAAGCCAAGATCAAAACAAAACAAAAAACCCACACACTTCCATGTTGAATGTCTCCTTTCCCCTTACTACTTAGAGAATTCACTGCAAAATCCTAATGTAAGCTCATTTCTACAATTCTGGTTTGAATAAAGGGTTGCATCATACCTTCAGTTAAACGAGTGCAGTTTCTATGGCAGATAAGCAGTTAGAGAAGCTTGTTTAAGCCACCAGCAGGTCAGCCATAACATCAGCAAAGATACAAATAATGTTTGGGAGAAAAAATGCCCAAATTTTTTTTAAAAATTATATACACAAATTTTGCTCCAAAGAATAGACATCCCAAAGACACTGCCTTATAGTGGTTTCAAAAATAGAGGAACAATAAAATGTACCCCATAACCTTTACTTTCATCATATATTACACCTCTGAATTTATTACATTTAAATGTTCTCCCCCCCCCCAAGAAAGAAGCAAATGTAATTCTGCCCTTTTCAAAGGTCAAATAACTATGATTCACTGTTTCATTAAAGTACAGAAAGGTAGCAAGAAGTAACTAAGTTTAAAAGGGACATGGTCAATTTGGAAATCACATTTCTGGCTAAAGATTTCACATATTCCAGAAGTATAAACACCTACTTAGCCTATTCAGATAGAAAAGACTATTCCCTTGGGGGGAAGAGGTGGTGGGAGGAAGGGAAGGGATATGGTGTTCCTTTTCTTTGTGCATTTACAGGATTTTGTATGTAATCAGTTTCACATGTCAGCGTTTACTCATGTCAAGTAAGAGACCTGCAGAGGAAGAAAAAGTAACCAGCTTCACTAATGAGGTCTATTGTAGGGCACGGACCCCGCCCCGCTATCTGGGAAGGGGGGGGGAAGAGTCCCTCACAAGCCCCGCTCGCTAGGGGACACGGGGGACACGCCCTCAGGGCGGCGTTGCCGGTACCTGCACGGTGACGAACCCCTCGTAGACGCTCCCCTCGCGGTTCTGAGGCAGGAGCAGCGGGCATTGGCGCAGCAGCGCCCCAGGGCCAGCCATCTCCCGCCCCGCGCGCGGGCTCCTTCTCTCCTGTGCGAATCGAATCCCACGCGCCACCACCAATCCCCGCCTCTGCACGGGCTAGGCGCATGCGCCCTGCCTCTGCCGCGGGGCGAAGGCGGGCTGCGGAGGGGCAAAGCGGCGCTTGAGGAAAGTTGGGGCGGGTGGAGAACGCGGCCGCGTTCGGGGGCGGGTTATAGATCCGCGCGGGCCTGGGACGTGGCGCGTCGTGTCCCTGCCGCTGCCCGGGCTGAGCCCTGGTGCAAGGCAGTGGGAAGTGCCGCCAAGAGTGTTGGGCTTGAGGCCGGACCCTCGCCCCGCGGGTAAGACCCAGGCAAGGAGTTCGGCGCTTTTTCGCGTGCGGCTTGTGCGTGCCCCTGCGGAGCTAATGGCCTCAGCTCCCTCCCCTGGGCTTTCAGTGCGCCTCCGCTGGAGTGGGCCCCGGAGAGCTTATCCGAGCCGGGAAAGGAGAGGGGGGAGCCCTGGCCCAGGCAGTGCAACGCAGCCATTGTCCCGGTTTCGTCAGCGACTCCGCAGCAATGCATGGCCGGGGGCGCTCGCTGACTGCAGTGCAGAGCCAGGGCTGTCCGCCCCCTTGCTGGGCCAGACAGGCTCTTGCTAAGTCCTCACGACCTCTTTGATAGCAGTAGCACGCAGGGTAGCTAGGAAGGAGCCAGGCAGTGCACTTGGGCGAGCAGTGGAAATGCAGTTGTTCCTGGGTGGGAGACCAAAGAGTAGGAAAGGATACCTCCTTAAGTTTTTTGATTAGTTATATTGCAGTAGCTCCTTGAGGCTCCATTGTGCTGGGCACTGTACCAACGAAGAGGAAGTCACTGTCTCCAAGAAGTTACAACCTAAATAGACAAAACAATCAAAGAGTGGAGGGGGGGAAGGGAAGTAGTAGTATTCCCATTTTTCTGATGGAGAAATGAGGTACAGTTTTAGGATTAGGACAGAGATTAAGTGATTTGCTCAAGGTCACTCAGGAGGGCAGTTGCAAAGCCGGGAATTGAATTTAGAGCTCTTCACTCACAGTCTAGTGCCTTAACAACAAACCCAGCCTTTCCCCCTGCACAACAAATATGGGGACACCTGCACTCTGGCCAACGCACAAAGTTAATCTTCTGGTTTGAGCTGGGGACTCCGTGTCATGGTTCTGGTGTTTTGTTCCCATTCTGCCACTACCTCACTGAGGGAATATTGAAGTAGCACCCCAGCAGGATATTAGGTGAACTTCAAATGAGAGGTAATACCTATATCCTAAGACTTGTTATAAGATCCTATGGTAGCTTCTACAAGAATAGGTGGTCACAACAGTCTATGATTTCCTGTATTCTTCGGGCTGGTTAATGTGTTTTGACATGCAATTAGGTAAGTCATTAGAGATCACCAGACCTTTTTCAGTTTATAGGTGATACTGAGCATGAACAGTAGTAGCAGTTGAGTTCTCTACAGATGGTGCTTGTTTGTTTTAGACTATTCAGTTTCCTTGCCTCAGAGTAGGGGTTTGCGGCTTGTTCAGGGTAAGTCCCTGGCGGGCCGCAAGACACTTTGTTTACCTGAGCATCCACAGATATGGCCACTCGCAGCTCCTGGTGGCCGCGGTTTGCTGTTCCCGGCCAATCGGAGCTGCGGGAAGCGGTGGCCTAGCCCACGCCAACCATGGCCACTGGGAGCTGCGAGTGGCTGTACCTATGGACTCTCAGGTAAACAAAGTGTCTCATGGCCCACCAGGGGTTTACCCTGAACAAGCCACAAACCAAGTTTGGGAACCCCTGCCTCAGAGGATCCTTGAAAATGTGAGATTTTACTTACCATTTAAAGCAGCATTTTGCCTTCTGATCCCCACAGATTGATGTAATATTGTCTTTAACTTATCTTTGTGCCAGGTGCTTTCGGTTTGCATCTGTTCATGAGCATCTCATTACGCAATGCTTCACCTCAAACAGTTAATCTGATGCTTCGCAGTAAATTGCATCCTTAATTGATAAATAAAATGTACTTTGGATCAAAACATTTATTCTCTTGAACTATTTTCTCTCAAAGTGTACCTTACACCAATAATTACCTTATTTAATTACTTGGTTCCTGTGTATCTTATCAAAGTTGGTATTAGCCTTAATAACAGCTCATGCAAAACTAAAGAAGCACCATCCCTCCTTTTGGCCATGTTCTTTTAGTCTTCAGTATTACAGCAGATGTCAATTCATGTGTGTCTAATCATGTATAGTCACTGTGTAAAACTCACAAATAAAAACAGTACTCTAATAGTAAGAAACTTAAATGAATAGCTTTCTAAGAAATTATTTATACTCTACCTGGTAACCATTATTATAAACGTAATTTGTTTATATACCCTTTACAGTTTTAAGCATCAAGTTTCTTGGTACAAAAATACAATTTATTTTTAGTGTGCTTGTTTGGAACATGCTGAATAAGGCTATCTCACATCATGCTGGTTGATTTGGCATAAAGGACCAATTTCCATTAAATAAATAAACAAACCAAAAATGGTAGTAAAGACGGTTCTTGTAGCAAAAGAGGTATCGAGTCAATCTCACAACCATAGGTCACCCTTTGATCCAATTGAATATTCTCTTGAATTAAGATCATGAAAAGCCTGAGTGACCACCCAGCCTACCGAAAACTATTAACTGGCTCAGACTAGTTAATGCTCTACTCTTGAAAAGAAAGCTAGCGCAGCCACTGAAAATAACTCACTGAATAAGTAGCAGTTTCCACAGTTGTTTCACTGTCCCATAACAACATTTTTCCCCCATTTCCAATACAGAAATTTTTGAGATATCGTACTTTTTCCTGCTAAATTTATAATCAAATGGTTTAATTTATGCTCTATGGCAGAAGTTCTCAAACTGGGGGTCGGGAACCCTCGGGGGTCGCGAGGTTATTACATCGGGGTTGTGAGCTGTCAGCCCCCACCCCAAACCCTGCTTTGCCTCCAGTATTTATAATGGTGGTAAATATACTAAAAAGTGTTTTTAATTTATTGGGGGGGGGGGGTCGTACTCAGAGACTTGCTATGTACAAAAGTTTGAGAACGACTGCTCTATGGGCATAATGCAGTAAAGTTAAGTATTTGATTAAGTACCGTTATAGTTAATAGGTTTTTAGGGTGTGCTTATAGTTTAGCATATGCTTAAGTGCTTTGGTGAATCAAGACCTTTAAGAACTATACCTTGTTCAAGTAGTTGTGACAAACAAATGTGGGGAAAAATTACCCATTGAACTTGACTTAACATAAGGACTAGTATCACTTCGGAGTTTTAAAACCAGGCTGAACAAAACATAAGTAATATACTGTAAGTAAATCTTTTCTTCATTGTCAGGGAGATGGACGTTTCCATATTTAACTATTATGATTCTAAAAATATTCAACAAGACACCAAAAGTTACTTCATTTTTGCAAAAAGGGCTCCAGCTCTGGGAAGCAAAGGACTTCATGGTTGCAATGTATCTAATTCTTCTAAAGGTTTCCTTTACGTTAGGGGATCTCAAACTTCATTGCACCGTGACCACCTTCTGACAAAATTACTTGGTCCCCAGAGGGGGGACTAAAACCTGAGCCTGCCCGAGCCCCAGGGGAGAGGGTGACGGGAGGAGGCAAAGCCTGAGCCCCACCACCTTGGGCAGGGGGACCAACACTGAAGCTCAAGAGCTTCAGTCCCAGGCAGGGGGCCTGCAACCTGAGCCCTGCCACCCAGGGATGAAGCCCTTTGGCTTTGGCTTCGGCCCTGGGCCACAGCAAGTCTAAGCTAGCTCTGGCAATCCCATTCAAAAGGGGTCCCACCCCACAGTTTTAGAACCGTGGCTTTACGTAATTGCTGCTGTGAAAGGATTTGTTTTGGTGATTGATTGTGTTGCTGTCACAGAGTATGTTGTTTCTTTGTGAGCATTGTAAGAAGATTCAACATAGTGCAAAAAGACTCTTTGTCTGAAGTAGAGCCAGTCTAATAATAACAAAATTTACACATATATATGATTGAGAATCAAAGCATTGAGTTCCGTTTGCTTTGATTTATGGGGTTATGTTGTTTATAACTATTCAGTTTTCACTCAGATGTTTGGCTCTTACAAAAATTTCACAGATTTTGTCACAAATAAATTATCTGAAAATCATGATAAAAGTTTGTTGTTCATTATTTACCCATTTAAATCTTTCATTCATCTAGTTAAAGAGCAGAAACAATACTTTGTGACTTGGGTGAGAAAGTATACAATATAAAGACCAAATACTCAAATTTGTTAGTCTCTAAGGTGCCACAAGTACTCCTTTTCTTTTTGCAGATACAGACTAATACGGCTGCTACTCTGAAACCTGTCAAAAGGATCAGTTCTTAAACAACTAGTAGGTTGGGAATTATTCATCAAATCCTTTCAGTAAACAGTTACCAATAATGAATACAGTTACAAAACTTGGGATTCATTTGAAAATCACTCAGTAACCAAAAAAGGCCTACATGGAAGTAAAATGTAATCAAAGTATTTTATGAAAAACAGGAAAGTAGAAATACTATAACATTAATCACCTGTATTGATATCTCCAACATAAAATTACAAACAGAAAATAGAATGTTCCATTAAAAACATGCAAAATTATAAACACTGTTACTTCTGATCTTCATCAGAACTCAGTGTCATCTTATTAATCTTTCCCAAGTGTATTCTTCTTTTTAGCTGTATTTAATGTCATATAACAGCTAAAAACAAGGAAGAGAGATGGCAGCGTGTGACCAGCCAGTGCTTTGTACAGCACCAGTTTAAGAATTCCTACCCTAGTTAAGTCTGAAGAGGCTAAAACTTTTTTTTTTAATTGTCTGTAATTAAATAACAGTGAAGGAATGCCTTGAGCATGCTGTGGTTTTAATGATTTTTTTCAAACAAAGCCCCGTCAGAGTCACTGAATTATGAACATCATCATCCCCAAAAGCCACAATATATGCAGGCTTGTTCAGGACAGACTGTGACTTTGTTAACTAAACGAGAAGGTGAGGACTCAGACAAAATATCACCTACTTTCTCTCTAGGACTTAGACAAAAAAATTGACAAGATAAGCCCGGTTTAAATACAAGTAAGCAATTTTCTTCTCTTGGGCCCTGATTCTCCAGCATATCTCAGCACAGCTCAAGCATAGTAGAAAGTGTAGGTATAGCTCCTTGATCTTCAGCCATCTGGTCCTGGTAGAAGTTAGGCAACAAGGGGCCTGTTCTAACTTTCACCCTGACCCTATTCTAGTGAAAGATCAGGCATAGTGGAGTTCAGTTCCACTACAGGCCCTCTCTCCCATGACTGGAATGCCACTGACACTTCTCCCGCCCTTCCCCTTCCCCTCCCCCCCAGTCATTTTATACCAGGGAAACTGGTGGGGGGAATGGCTTTTCACTGGGGAGGAGTTCCCTTACACAATGGGAATTCTTTATCTCCTCCTATTTTAAGGCCACTTTGCATCATATGTGGCACAAAGTGGCCTTGGTGGACCAGAGAATCTGGCCCTAGGTTTTCAAATACTTCACTACTGCTGTTTTGTCTTTGTTCTAATTATCTTAAATGATTCATTTGTCATATGTAAGAGCTTAATATCAGAAGTAAATGTATCAGCAGCAAAAGCAAGCACATTGATGAATTAGTTGACAATCTAGTCCTAAAGTTCATAATAAAGTTATTTTTTTTAGCATTTTAAAATTTCTAATACTTTGGTTTATAGGGTTCTGCCAACCTAGATTTTTCTGTGCAGATGTATGCAAAAGGATGTTGGCACCCAAAAATCCCTTCTATTTGTCAGATGACCCACTGAAGTGACTGCTGTATGAACATTGATGCATCCATACAAATTAGCTTCTTGACATAAAGAAGATAGGTGCTCTAAAGCCCGATTTACATCTTCCTGAATTATATAAATATTCCCTTAACAGACACCGGCAATTCAAGAAGACCAGGCCCATACATATGTTGTATTGATTCTAAAGGCTCAAGGGTATGCAGTTAATCCCTTTCAAACATTGTAGAGTGCACACTCTTGGAGATCTTCCAAACTGCCAGCTGAAAGTTGCCTTTCAGAACCAGTGGATGTGTGGTGTTCTGAGATTCCAAAAGAAGATACAATATTAGGCCAAAATCTGACCACACACCAGTGTAAAGCCAGATTATTTCAACTAATTTTAATGGAGATATTTTGGATTTACACCAGTGTAAGCATCAAATTCTGACACATTGGGTCATCAGTGGGTGTTTTGGATCTCCTATTGAATTCACCATGGTTTTGTCCATATGTGTACCTAAATGAATATGATAATTCTATACCAGATACTTCAATCCTTTCCAGTATATATAATCACATTGCACCAGTTACACGTCTTTGTACTTGCCTGGAAATATTGCTATAGCTATTAGAGGAGACTAGACATATCTGGAGTCTGATGACATTTAGGAAATGCTACAAAAGCTTCCTCTTTGACAAAGCATTTCCTCCATAACAGGAGTACACACAAAATTAAGACCCACTTCTTCTGTATCCTTGACCCCTAAAAACACCAAATCGAAGCTCATAAGTCAAACAAACAAACCAAAATCCTCTGCAGAGCTTTTATAACCCAAGAAAGAGAAGAGCACAATACTGTGTGAAGTCGACTAGAAACTTCTCTATTGCCAGTTGATTTTATGTGGAAAGTAAAATCAGATGCTATGGTGATGGGTAGCAGTATAAAACCCTAAGATAAATTGATAGTTTTAAATAATATAAATGCTACAATGACCTAAATTCTTATATTGAACGTGGACTTTTGTACACACGAGTTATGCACACAAAACATTCAGTGCAAACACGTTGGAGTTGCCTTTATGCAAAGGCATATGCACATCTCCTATGTGGGCACAGGGATTGGGTATTTTACATTTGCACTTTTGCATACAATTTTTTTAAAATGTAAACATTAAATTTAAAACAATTGCAATGTGGACTATATTGCTTATTAGTTTATCTACAATAATTACCAAACTTTTGAACACCATTTTATAATCATTGGAAGAAAAGAGCCATATATAAGAGGACGATAGATGGTTCCTGGGTTTTTAAAGGTGAGGAGACGTAACTGAGTCTGTGAAAATTCAAAAATCATGGTAGAGTACTGAGTTGCATTCGTCCAGGGTATAATCAAAGCAACTGAATCAGAGTTGGAGACATCATTTGTATTGACAGAAAGTATATGGATCAAAGGACTTCTTTTTGGAAATATAATAGTATTACACTTTAAAGCTCAAGTACACAAATCATATTACACAATTCAGAGTCATGGTCAAACAGATTCGTATGAAATTGAAGTAAGTTATTTTACTATATAGAAATTTTACTAATACTGTGCTAAAATGTAATGTTGTGATTAGCCAGGTTATGATCTTGAAATTATAGTGCTAAACCATTGTAAATCAATGTTGTCGAAGTAATAAAAAATTACCATGTAAAAATACTGTGTTTGGCGTGAGCAGAAGGAATAACCAGCATGTAGCAAGGACATAGGGCCATAGGAATGAGCAGCACTTAGTTCACATTTTCAGGGTTTTCTTGAAAGCCATGAGAGCTAGAAACTCATATAATCAGTTATATTCTGGAGTATCCATTTGGGACTGACTTTATTAATTTCTGAACTTCATGGTGGAGTGAAAATAAGGGCAACTATATTTTTAAAATGTGAAGATTGGCCGATATCTGAAAGATTTATCTGAAAGAACCCGAGGTTGTGGATGGGGGATCTTTAAGTCAAAGGAGTACAAAAACGGTGAGAAACAGTATTTTAAAGGGCCTTTTTGAATTAAACTCATGAACGATTTAACAGATTTATTTGAAAATACTCAAAAACTTCAGTCTTTTCTTACTTTAAGTGGAAACATTCAGTGTAAACTTCAGAGTTGAATGTGACCAGTGCCTTCGTAATATAGTATGTTTTTATATATCTTCATAACGGGGCTAGAGCATTTGTGGCCACTACATTTTAAAGCCGATAGATGCAACATTATAACTGTATATTAAATAAAAGGTTGAAACTAAAGCACTTTATTATATATAACTTTATAATAGTTTCAAGAAAGTAAAGAGGAATAGGAGCTTAGACTGTAAGAGTAGAGACAACATTGTGCAGAAATAGACAAAATAAAAATACACAATATGACGTAATAGGAAACATAAAAAAATTAAGAGGAGGATTTTCCTAGAGAAAAACAATTTTATTTTATTGTAAAGCTCTAAATGAATAAAATAAAGTCTTTGAATGTGAAGATGATTAAAAAGACAAAATCATTAGCTAAAGATATTTACAAATTTAGAGTCTTTCATTTTGATTATAATTTTAATTAGCTGGACACTGGGGGGGATGAAAATGAAAGCCTACATCATCTACTTAGTCTTTAAATTGCATTCCACCTTAATTTTCTGCTCTTCAGTTCTTAATTTTCTCTATTTTTGTTCTAAGTAATCCAGTTATCAGACTAAAGTGATTTTCTCTCAGCCAGGTTTAACATTCAGTATTTGAGTCTGTGAACCAAAAGTTCATCCCACTGCTTCAATTTTTATTCTTTCAATAGCAGAAACTCTCCAGGTAACTTTTTCAGTCTTTTGTCTATACAGCAGGGTGCTTTATGTTCACATGACAGTTATGCAACTAATAACAAAGGCTTCTATTTTAAAAATAACTATGCTCCATTTACACAGTTTCCCACAGAATTTACTCATAAAATGCAGGATGCACCAAAAAAGATTAAATGCTGCCGTTTTCCTGTTCATTAAACCAATTATGCTAAATGCAGCTGAGTTCCTTGCTTTTGGGTCTCGGAGGAAAGGGATAGAGTCAGCCAAAATCAGTTGTTCTTAAATAAAAGAACAAGCTACACTTAGTGTTTGTTTCTTTTTAAATAACTTGCTTTAAGGGAAGGTTCCCCTCCAAAATGTATTTCAATTCTTTTATATCAAAGCTAAGTATGGGCTGTTGTGTGGTGATGGACTTTATTTTGTGACCCTGAGGATTGTTAAGAATCGTTTATATTATGGGGTGGTGTTATCCACCATGAAAGCTTTGTGCAGTTCTTAAGGGACCCACAAGAGGGGCTAAAAGGGGCAGGGTGCCTGCAAAGGGACCCCTGGCCACAACGGGGTGATCAGTAAACAGACCCCCCCGTCCCCCCTCTCGCCCCCCCCCTCTCCCCCGCAGCTGCATTTAATTATGTGCTTTCCTGAATAAGGGCCCATGAGCTGATTCAAAGTCTCTTGAAGTTAACAGAGACTCCCATTGACTTCAATGAGCTTTGGATCAGGCCTATTGTTAGCAAAGTTAAGCATGTAGTTAACTGCTTTGCTGAATAGGTATGGACTTACATGATCAAAGTTAAGCATCTGCTTAGGTGAATCAATAAATCAAATCAATCAAACCTCAACAGCTACTGACGCTCAATAACTTGGAAAATCAAACCACTTATTCAGGAATCTAAATGTGGCTCTAGATTCCTAACTTAAGTTAGCCTGATTCGCAGGGAAAGTCAATGGCAGAGCCAGGAATAGAAACCAGGAGCCTTGACTGCTAGTTTTCTGGTCTAATCGGACATGCTGATTCCACACTGTGTATTGAAATATATACATTAAATAAACCAATGTGTATCAAAGTCAGGGTGGATTTGATTTAAATCACTAGTCAGGAAGACTCGATTTAATCATGGATTTCTACATAAAAGTGCATTCTTGTTGGTTGTTATAACCTTAATACATATTCTTCACAACTCCGAGATAGATGTAGGTTTCATTTTTAGAAGGTACACACTATACATTTTTAAGTGATTTATTTTAAAAAGTTTTCAAATTAGTTTTACATCTATATCAGAAAATGAGTGATTGTTTGGTTATTCAGTTAGCAAAGGTAACTGAAGCAGATATTTAGGAAGTCATTGGGAGGTGAACCATCTCCAATTCAACAAGTTAATCATTAATATTTGGAGGATTTTCTTGCTGTGCTGTATTAGAAGAAGAACATCACCAGACAGACATTTAAATTGTTAAAACAACAACATTATGTATTCTGGATTTTTTTCTTCAACGGCAAACATATAATATTTTAATAAAACGAGCATACGAATTTTTGAATTTAGTTAAACATTCAAGTTTTTTAAAATCAGGTTTGTTTTTGTTAAAAATTTTTTAACTAAAATAGTTAAATGAAAAATTAAACAGAACTTAAATCGACTGTCAGCCAGGTCAACATGAGAAACTTAAAATACTGGCTTCTGCAGCTAGCTCAGTCGTCTTCACCTTCATTTTCCTGTTTGTTCATAATCTGGAAAAGAAAAAACTAATGTTCCTGCTTTTTCAGGTCCCAAACGATTTCTCGATTTGGAATGAATTAGTCCAAAGGAAGAAAATATTCTTTCTTCACTGGCAGAAGAAGCTACTGCTGTTAAAAGTGAGATTATCACTTCAACAGTCTCTGACTGGTCACTTCATCCTTAGCTCTGAAGTTGATTATAGTTGGCATTACGGAGGGATGATTTCTGGATGTCCATGTCATAGACAACTCCTCTTCTTCAGCAGTTAAGGTTTGACTCTGGTACTGCGTATTGAGAATATTTGCAAGAAAATGAGCTGGAGATAGTGCTTGTCCCATTCTTTTTTTAATGCTTATAATTTAACTCTGTCATTGAATATTTCTCTTTTTAAGATTTCACTCGGTTCCTTCCAAATTTCAACAGCGTCAGCAATAAAACAGCTATTTCCCTGCATTTTGTTCAAGGCTACAGAAATAGGCTTTAGGGTACTCAGCATGTGTTCAACATTTCCCTTAAGCCCAATGTTTGGCTGTGACAGTGCCATCTATTTTTTCATTTTGTTCACGAACTGTCATCAGATTAGGCCAGTTCTTGATATAGTGCTCAAAACAGTCCACTACTGAGTTCCATCGCACATCTTGTGGGAGAGTTAGCTTGGTTCCTCCCACTTTTTTTCAGAGCAACTGCTGTACAGTGATTGTTACGGAAGTATTTTGCAATTTCAATAACATTAACCTTTATTTCTGGAACATGGAAGTCTTTGGCTAGGAGGTGCATCAAATGAGCATGGCTACCGTATGTTATTAGCTTGGGACTCTTCACTCTCTTCTGAATTTCTTCTCATCTTGGATACATTTGGAGCCTTGTCTGTGACCAAGCTGCATACTAGACATTTGAATTTTTTTTCACAGTTTGTTATAACTTTTACTGGTACTTCTTGTAAGTATTCTGCTGCATGTGCATTTCCTGATGTATCAATTGTTTCTGTAAGGAAGACATTCCCTTCTTCTGTTGTCACACAAGCACATACAACAGGATCATTGTGGACATTGCTCCACCCATCAGGACTCAGGTTAACAATTTTATCCTCTGGACCTTTTGCACACTGCTCAATTTCTCTTTCACACACTTTATCCAGCAATTTGCCTGTGACATCTGCTCTGTTGGGTGGACTTTATCCTGGTCTTAATGACTGAACCATGTTAATGAAGTGTGGGTTCTCAATCATACGGAAAGAGAGTTTGTTGCATAAACAAACTGGGCAATTTTTTCATCAGTTACCTCTTTCTGTAATCTGCTGGTTCTTATCACAAACTTATCTATGGTTGTTTCTGGATGATATACTGTGGCTATGTGACATACATGATGTGACTGAAACACTATCATTGGCAGGTAAGTCTGAAACTACAGAAAATGATGGTGATCTTAGAAACTCTGAAACTATAGAAAATGAAGGTGAATAGTCTTCAGAATCCTGTATGTTGAGGATGGATTCTCCTAAACAAAATAAGTCAATGCAGTTATTTAATTATTATTACCATACTGCTCATTTAGTATTACTCATTGCATTCACTGACACTCAGTACTACTTTAAAGGTGAAATTGTAAAAGGAAGCTCTGCCTATTTCAGCTATTTAGTTTTTATCACAACTGCATCTAAAACGAGAGTACCATAGAGCAACAACTATATTTTTTGCTCAAACATGAGAATTCAAGAATAGTCCAGAAGGAAGACAGGTCGTCCTTAAAAAAGTAGTATAAAATAAAAAAGTTTACCAACCTGAAAATCCTGCATGTTCAGACATGTTACTTTCATCATCTTCAATGCGGCTTCCTCCTGAGTAGGAACACTTCTCATTATGTTGTTTCATTCGGGCAACCGGGCCTTGCATTTCTTTGTTGCACTGTTTGCATTTTGCATACCTACCTGTCTTAGCCACAGGTAGAGGAACTTCATTAAAATATTCTCAAACTGGGTCTCTTTTACAGCCTGCTGCCATTATAGGTTTTCTTTTCTAGTGAGAGAATGGTATGGTAGATCTCAAATCAATGAGGGCTACACTCAGAAAGACCTCAAGACTTCTGGAATATGCTGCTCAAACAGTTTCACTTTTGTTTCTACTGCCTGTCCCATTTATTTATTTTAAAACATTTTTGCTGTTAACAAGCATGTTATCTGTGGAGACACAAATCTACAGTTTGAGAACTGCAAAACTAAGCATCTCCAATGGAATCTTCTAGACTGAGCACTGAGTCCCATTGGGTAGATAGAAAGATTAAACCTCAATAATCTATACAGAAGCCCCTAGAACTCCATAAAATTGGGTCCCTAATCCATGAACTATTGGAACTCATTTACAAAAATTTTCTTAAACATTACATGAATATATTGTCTCATACTATAGAATTAGAATTTATAATCCCTATTACATGACAAGATATCTTTGAGCTATAGTGTATCTATCTTAAATAGGTTTTTTTCCCTCAAAAAGGATTTTACAAAAAAAATCCATTTTGGTTTAAAAAAAATTGATTTTTATCCACCCTGATCAAAGTTTAAAAAAAAACAACTCCTGGTATCTAAGAACATTGTTCCACTTAGAAATGAGGCACCAGTTTTTATCAGTGAGCAGAAGTAACCACTGGAACAAACTCCTAGTGGAGTGATAGATTCTCCATCTCTTGATGGCTTCAAATCAAGAATGGAAGATGCTTTAGTAAAGCAAAAGTTACTGGACTCAGTACAGGGGTAACTGGGTGAAATTGTATGCCTGTGATATGATGGAAAATAGACTAAGTGATCTTATCGTCCCTGGGATCTTAAAAACCTATGAATTAAGTATTTTTTAAAATTATGAGTCAGATTTATTTCTCATAAATTGGGACAGCTCCATTGATGTTGACCTTACACCAGCTAAGAATTTGGTTCTGTATATCTGAATGTAGAGAATTATTTTCAGGTGCAACAATAAGAGAATGAAAGACGTATGCAGAGAAAACTTTTTTAAGAAATAAAACTAAATGGGGTTTAGAGAACTACCCACTAAATCACATTTTTAAGAGTGGCTGTTAAAGTGTTGATGAACGAATATAAGCTGATGAGTCAGGGACACTAAAAGACCAACGTATGGGTTTCACTAGATATTACAATAAGTACTCAGAGTTTCACTTTATAACCCAATGTGATTAAACAGCATACTGTTGAAAATGCAGATGTGATACTACTATAGTAAAATAAGCCTTTTAAAAAGATGTTTCTAACTAAATCATGAAAAACACAAAGAAAAGGGGGAGACACTTTGCTAAAAATGCAACAACATGGGAAGACCTGTGTTTGGGACTGATCTCTGAAGTCTCAAACCATAGGTCCCTAGAACTATTGTATAACTGAAAGCTCAAAAACCCCTTGGTGAAGTCTAGTCAACATTGCAGTGGCTTTGCATTACTAGGTGGTGTGTCTGCGTGCAAGCTATGAGAAGGATTGTAAATAAAAGAAGTTCTGGTTTTAGGATGACCTTGCACCCCTAGGGGTGGGATCCAAAAAGGGACTTAGGTGTTGCAACATTGAATGTCATGGCACCTAGAAAAATCACAGGAACAGCACTGTGATCCACAAAATGAAATTAGCCCCCAGGCTCCCTACACAATGCATGGGGAGAGATAGGGGCCCAAGAATGCGAGCCACAAAAGTGAGGAGCTGCTTAAGCTAGTCATTGGGAGATGCCGCTAAGAAGGGTGTGTGCTAAGCCCTGCCCCTCTCGGAGATAGGCACCTAAATCTAGGCTGCACAGAGGTGCCTGTGTCGGTTTAGCAATCCTCACATGGGAGCCAGCCTTTAGAATCAAGTGGCTTAGGCACTTGAGCTGCTTTTTGAGAGAATGAGTTAGGCGCCTGCTTTGCTCCACATAAGAGAGCCAGAGGAGGAACCACCCACATTAGAATTTTTAGTTCAGTAGTTAGAGCACTTGCCTGGGATGTGTGAGACCCAGGTTCAATTCTTCACTCTCTGTCTGATAGGAGAAAGGATCTGAACTCTCAGGAGAGGGCTCTAACCACTGAGCTATAAAATATTCTGAGGTGGGGCTCCCTCAATCTCTCCTGTTGAAGCTGTCGTATGCCAGTTGGAGGAAAGGGACTGGACCTGGGGGTCTCCCATCTACCAGAGACATGCCATGACCACTGGACTTCAGAGTCATTCCCATTCTATCTCTGGCCCAATTACTGGTTTTCCACACTGGACTAGTGACAGATGGTCAGCATTAGGGGAGAGGTTCATGAAAACCAACTGTTCATGCCTGGGAAAGGCTTTCAACAAAATACAATTTTCTTAAATTTGTTGGTTTGCAAGAAAGTACTCTGAGGCAAAAACAATTCCCAGCATTTTTTTCCACAATCTGGACATAGTTATGTTGTGTTTACTTGGTATTTTGGAAAAAACGTGACTGTGTGATTTTCATGCAAGAGAACAGCCTTCCATATAGAATCATGGAAGATTAGGGTTGGAAGAGACCTCAGGAGGTCATCTAGTCCAACCCCCTGCTCAACGCAGGACCAACCCCAACTAAATCATCCCAGCCAGGGCTTTGTCAAGCTGGGCCTTAAAAACCTCTAAGGATGGAGATTCCACCACCTCCTTAGGTAACGCATTCCAGTGCTTCACCACCCTCTGAGTGAAATAGTGTTTTCTCATATCCAACCTAGACCTCCCTGACTGCAATTTGAGACCATTGCTCCTTGTTCTGTCATCTGCCACCACTGAGAATAGCCTAGCTCCATCCTCTTTGGAACCCTCTTCAGGTAGTTGAAGGCTGCTATCAAATCCCTCCTCACTTTTCTCTTCTGCAGACTAAACAAGCCCAGTTCCCTCAGTCTCTCCTCATAAGTCATGTGTCCCATCCCCCTCATCAGTTTTGTTGCCCTCTGCTGGACTCGCTCTAATTTGTCCACATCCTTTCTGTATGGGGGGCCCAAAACTGGACACAATACTCCAGATGTGGCCTCACCAATGCCAAATACAGGGGAATAATCACTTCCCTCGATCTGCTGGCAATGTTCCTAATAATGCAGCCTATATTCCATTAGCCTTATTGGCAACAAGGGCACACTGTTGACTCATATCCAGCTTCTCATTCACTGTAATCCCCAGGTCCTTTTCTGCAGAACTGCTGCTTAGCCAGTCGGTCCCCAGCCTGTAGCAGTGCATGGGATTCTTCCGTCCTAAGTGGAGGACTCTGCACTTGTCCTTGTTGAACCTCATCAGATTTCTTTTGGCCCAATCCTCCAATTTGTCTAGGCCACTCTGGAGCCTATCCCTACCCTCCAGCATATCTACCTCTCCCCCAGATTAGTGTCATCTGCGAACTTGCTGAGTTTGCATCTATCCCATCATCCAGATCATTAATAAAAGATGTTGAACAAAACCGGCCCCAGAACCAACCTCTGGGGCACTCCGCTCGATACCAGCTGCCAACTAGACATCGAGCCGTTGATCAGTACCTGCTGAGCCCAACAATCTAGCCACCTTTCTATCCACCTTATAGTCCATTCATCCAATCCATACTTCTTTAACTTGCTGGCAAGAATACTGTGGGAGACCGTATCAAAAGCTTTTCTAAAGTCAAGATATATCAAGTCCACTGCTTTCCCCACATCCACAGAGCCAGTTATCTCATCATAGAAGGTAATCAGGTTGATCAGGCATGACTTGCCGTTGGTGAATCCATTTTGACTGTTCCTGATCACCTTTCTCTCCTCCAAGTGCTTCAAAATGGTTTCCTTGAAGACCTTCTCTATGATTTTTCCAGGGACTGAGGTGAGACTGACCGGTCTGTAGTTACCCAGTTTCTCCTCCTTCCCTTTTTTAAAGATGGGCACTCTATTTGCCTTTTTCCAGTCATCCAGGGCCTCCCCCGATCGCCACAAGTTTTCAGAGAGAATGCCCAATGGCTCTGCAATCACATTAGCCAATTTCCTCAGCAACCTCGGATGCATTCAGTCTGGACCCATGGATTTGTGCATGTCCAGCTATTCGAAATAGTCCTTAACCTGTTCTTTCACCACCGAGGGCTGCTCACTTTCTCCCCATACTGTGTTGCCTAGGACAGCAGTGTTGGAGCTGACCTTGTCTGAGAAGACCGAGGCAAAAAAAGCATTGAGTACTTTTCCACATCATCTTTCACGAGGTTTCTTCCCCCATTCATTAAGGGTCCCACACTTTCCCTGACCTTTTTCTTGTTCCTAACATATCTGTAGAAACCCTTCTTGTTACATCCCTTGCTAGCTGCAACTCCAGTTGCGTTTTGGCTTTCCTGATTACACCCCTGCATGCTCAAGCAATATTTTTATACTTCTCCCTAGTCATCTGTCCAAGTTTCCACTTCTTGTAAGCTTCCTTTTTGTGTTTAAGCTCACCAACGATTTCACTGTTAAGCCAAGCTGGTTGCCTGCCATATTTGCTATTTTTTCTGCACGTCGGGATGGTTTGTTCCTGTGCCCTCAATAAGGCTTCTTTAAAATACAGCCGGCTGTCCTGTACTCCTGTCCCCCTCATATTAGCCTCCCAGGGGATCCTGCCCATCAGTTCCCTCAGGGAGTCAAAGTCTGCTTTTCTGAAGCCTAGGGTCCATATTTTGCTACTCTCTTTTCTTCCTTTTGTGAGGCTCCTGAATTCAACCATCTCATGGTCACTGCTGCCCAGGTTGCCACCCACTTGTACTTCCCCTACCAATTCTTCCCTGTTTGTAAGCAGCAGGTCAAAAGGAGAATGGCCCCTGGTTGGTTCCTCCAGTAGTTCCACCAGGAAGTTGTCCCCAACATTCTCCAGAAATGTCTTGGATTGTCTGTGCACTGCTGTATTGCTCTCCCAGCAGATGTCAGGGTGATTGAAGTCCCCCATTAGAACCAGGGACTGCGTTCTGGAAACTTCAGTTTATTGTCCAAAGAAAGCCTCGTCTAACTCATCCTCCTGGTCCAGTGGTCTATAGCAGACACCAACCATGACATCACCCTTAAAAAGAACGAGGAATACTTGTGGAATCTTAGAGACTAACAAATGTATTTGAGCATAAGCTTAAATGGGCTGAAGCCCACTTCATGAGATGCGTGCAGTGCAAAATACAGTAGGAAGATATATATACACACACAGAGAACGTGAAACAATGGGGGTTGCCATACCAACTCTAACAAGAGTAATAGATTAAGGTAGGCTATTATCAGCAAGAGAAAAAAAACTTTTTAGTGATAATCAAGATGGCCCATTTCAAACAGTTGACAAGAAGGTGTGAGTAACTGTAGGGGAAAAATTAGCATGGGGAAATAGTTTTTAGTTTGTGTAATGACTCATCCACTCCCAGTCTTTATTCAAGCCTAATTTAATGGTGTCCAGTTTGCTAATTAATTCCAATTCAGCAGTCTCTTGTTGGAGTCTATTTTTGAAGTTTTTTTGTTGAAGAATTGTGACTTTTAGGTCTGTAATTGAGTGTCCAGGGAGGTTGAAGTGTTCACCGACTGGTTTTGAATGTTATAATTCTTGACGTCTGATTTGTGTCCATTTATTTTTTTGCATAGAGACTGTCCGGTCTGGCCAATGTACATGGCAGAGGGGCATTGCTGGCACATGATGGCATATATCACATTGGTAGATGTGCAGATGAACGAGCCTCTGATAGTGTGGCTGATCTGATTAGGTCCTATGATGGTGTCCCTTGAATAGATACGTGGACAGAGTTGGCAACGGGCTTTCTTGCAAGGATAAGATCCTGGGCTAGTGTTTTTGTTGTGTGGTGTGTGTTTGCTGGTGAGTATTTGCTTCAGGTTGGGGAGCTGTCTGGAAGCGAGGACTGGCCTTTCTCCCAAGACTCGTGAGAGTGAGGGATCGTCCTTCAGGATAGGTTGTAGATCTTTGATGATACGCTGGAGAGGTTTTAGTTGGGGGCTGAAGGTGACTGCTAAAGTGGCATTCTGTTACTTTCTTTGTTGGGCCTGTCCTGTAGCAGGTGACTTCTGGGTACTCTTCTGGCTCTGTCAATCTGTTTCTTCACTTCAGCAGGTGGGTATTGTAGTTGTAAGAACTTTTGATAGAGATCTTGTAGGTGTTTGTCTCTGTCTGAGGGTTTGGAGCAAATGCGGTTGTATCATAGAGCTTGGCTGTAGACAATGGATCGTGTGGTCTGGATGAAAGCTGGAGGCATTTAGGTAAGTATAGCAGTCAGTAGGTTTCCAGTATAGGGTGGTGTTTATGTGACCATCGCTTATTAGCACCGTAGTGTCCAGGAAATGGAGCTGTTGTGTGGACTGGTCCAGGCTGAGGTTGATGGTGGGGTGGAAATTGTTGAAATCATGGTGGAATTCCTCAAGGGCTTCTTTTCCATGGGTCCAGATGATGAAGTTGTCATCAGTGTAGTCAACTGTTTGACATGGGCCATCCTGATTATCACTACAAAAGTTTTTTTTCCCCTCCTGATAATAGCCCATCTTAATTGATTACTCTCGTTAGAGTTGGTATGGCAACCCCCATTTTTTCATGTTCTCTGTATATATATATCTTCCTACTGTATTTTCCACTGCATGCATCTGATGAAGTGGGCTTTAGCCCACGAAAGCTTATGCTCAAATACATTTGTTAGTCTCTAAGCTGCCACAAGTACTCCTCGTTCTTTTTGCTGATACAGGCTAACACAGCTACCACTCTGAAAAAAGACATCACCCTTGTTGCTCTCGCTTCTAAACTTAACCCAAAGACTCTCAACAGGCTTTTCTCCAGTTTTATACTGGAGCTCTGAGCAATCATACCGCTCTCTTGCATACAGTGCAACTCCTCCACCTTTCCTCCATTGCCTGTCCTTCCTGAAAGTTTATACCCATCCATGACAGTGCTCCAGTCATGTGAGCTACCCCACCAAGTCTCCTGTTATTCCAATCATATCATACTTCTTTGATTGTGCCAGGACTTCCAGTTCTTCCTGCTTGTTTCCCAGGTTTCTTGTGTTGTGTACATGCACCTAAGATAACTAGCCGATTCATACTGAGAAAACAATCAGGAGCCCCCCCCATTGCACCTTCCTCCTTGTGTTTCCTCCCAGTATCCCACTTACTTCAGGGCTTAGGTCACCGTCCCCCAGCGAACCTAGTTTAAAGCCCTCCTCACTAGGTTAGCAAGCCTGCCTGCGAAGACACTTTCCTCTCTTTGTTAGGTGGATCCCATCTGTTCCTAGCAATCCTTCTTCCTGGAACAACATCCCATGGTCGAAGAATCCGAAGCGCTCTCTCCAACACCACCTGCTTAACTGTACATTTACCTCCAGAATTCGATGAAAGAAAGCTTTGGTGAGCTTTCATTGACTGGGATCATCAGCTTTTGGTTAATCTCAACATATTTCAGTACAGATGCTTCTGGTACAACTTCTTTCATTTCCCAAAGGTTTTTCTCTTGCCAGTCAAGCCAGTGCTGTTCTTTACTGTTCTCAAACTATATTCTGAGAGGAGCACTTAACCATGACAAAATAAGGATGAATTTGTTTAGGTAAGTTAACTTGCCATGAATCTCTGAAAGGGCTCCTTGGTTCTGTGTCTTTCCATTATTACAATTCTTATTTATTAGGTTAAGTCAAACTCCTTTGTCACTGACTATGTGTCCAATATAATTAAACTCATTCAGCCTAATCTAGAATTTGTTTCTGTTCAAATTAAGGTTCTTTTCGCTGACCTAGAGAACATGAGATTTCTTCCAATCGTGGAGTTTATCATTGTAACTTCAGATCAGCAGCAATTACTTCCATCCCATCTAGATCCTCAAATATCTGAGAAATGATGTGTTCTTGAAACTCAGGTGCTGAGAGAATTCTGAAAAGATGCTCACTTTTACTCATATCTGCCAAAATGAGTTGAAGGTGCAGAATTTTGCACATTCTCTGTAGAACTGGACCTGCCAAAACTCTTGGCTTGCATCCAAAACTGAAAACTCTCTTGCATTTTGAAGTCTAGACAAGACCATCTTAACTATTCTCCGGGGATAGTGCTTTCATTAATGGCTTATTCATATCTTTCCGATCTACAAATTTGTAACTTGTTTGTAGTAACCATACTGTTATCCCATTCAGTTTTTGTCTGAATTCACTCAGGTAACATCCAATTTTATTATCTAGTGAAGTTCAGCTCTTAGTATTAATGGGACTTTATGTGGTGCATATACTTTTGACAGCACATTCCCTTCTACAACAGTGTGATGTATAATATCCTTAATGCATCCCAATCTGTTTAAAAACATCAGATTCACTACTATCTTTTGCATCTATATCAGTGAACAAAAATGTTTGATCATCTGCATTTGTAGACTGCTCTTAGACCCAAGCACAAATGAAATTTCCTGTTCCAAACTCTTCCAAGTGGTGTCTATACAAACATGCCAGTGGGGCATTGCCTCCCAGGCTTATGTGCCCATTGTATGAAACAAGCTTAGTTTTCTATTTTAACACTGGACAGTCACTAATATTTCTATATACGTTTTCCATTATTACATTGTACTTGTCTCCAATATGCATTGTGAAACTGGTGTTTTGTTCATTTATTTCCATTGTCACTAACCAGTCTGTTGCTTGCATTGTACACTTTATTTAGAAACAGAACAACTAACTTTGTTTCTGCATGATGATCATAGCTTTGTCCTCTAGTTGTATACAAAACCAAAATACATTCATGAGTATGTCTGTGCAATTGTTGCTCATAGCAACACAATTTTGAAAAGAGGTTGCTTTCATTGCGTGCATGATATTACCAGCCAATGGTGCCAACTATGACTTACGATCTTTGGTGTATTTTTAAAGGCCTAGTTGTTAGAATCAAGATTATCATCTGAGAATCATAACATTCATTAAAAATAGTAAGTTGCTAGCTTTTGTGGTTGTGGATAATAACTTGAAAACATTAATTCTAAATCTCCAACACTAGAAGATAAATAGCAAGAACTCCAAATTTATTAGTTTTAAAATTTTATTTTTGTGCCAGTTTCATGATTTTTTGTGGCCCTTATTCATGTTTTTTGAATGTTTGAGGTTGTCAATATTTGACTCCACATTGGTTACAAACAAAACGGGCCTCTATTTAACCATGAATTTTGTCTCTATGCAGTAGTATGCATTTTTATTTAGTTGCAATTCAGTTTTCACTGCTTGTTAACCCATTCATTTGCAAATAATTTTTCATTAGCCTTACAAATATTCACTGTTCTTTGTCGCATCAAATCCACTTAATCCAGTAATGTTACTTTGAGCTAGTTTTTACTTACACCACATATAATTTAGTCTAATTAGTGTAGCAGATAAAAACAAATTAGAAATTTCAAATATTTTTTAAAGTCATAGGGTTCAAAACACCCATTTTTCATTTTTTTACATTTTAATCAAATTTTATCCCATTTTAATTGAAAGTTATTGAAATTACTATCTTTACCATTTATTTTTGTTTAGTAAAAGAAATTTAACCATTTCCATAATAGTCTATACACTAATAACATAAATTAAAAAAAATTGTAGAAAAGGTGTCAATTTTTCACAAAAAATAATCAATTTGAAAAAGAGCCATTTTGTGATGAAAATCCTTTTGATATGAAAATATTGGCAAGCTCTACTAACTGGTCTGTCTGTTCAGACTCCAATCCAAAGGATTTAGTTTTGTTACACATCTATGTCATGGTCAGTGGTCTCACCTTGCTGGTTTCCTGTGCCTTTCCCAAGTGACTTTTTGTGCATGTCAGAGTATTCATGAAATTTTAAAAGATTATCTTGCAACTCGCAGTCCTCTTTAGGGTCCCACTGGAAGACCTGGTACAGCAGATATCTGAAGCCTCTGGGCCTGCGACAGTACAGAGTATATGCACCTCTTTGGTTTCTCTGGAATACTTCCAGGAAAACTTGGGAATGTTGCTGCCTCCTCTAGTTGTCTGACATTTTCCCTTCCACTATGAGTAATTCCGGTGCCTTCATTTGCTTTCTTTTGGCTTCTGATACTATGAAATAAAAGCTAGATGTGCCAGAGTGATGATAAAAAGACTGATTTTTATTTTCTGGCTCCAGTCACATGACATAGGCCATGATTACATGGTACATACACTTGTTAAATTTTAGGGGTCAGTATGCACTGACTCCAATAGCCTCTTTACAGTAATCTAAAACTTCCCATATTGCAAAAACTTAAATATAGCTTAAAAAGCCCTCACCTAAACAGAAATGGGGGGGAGGGGGAATTAAGTATGTTCAACATATGGCATCCTAGAATATTTGATATTTTAAATGTGTAGTAAATGTCAGGCACATTTTTACTGCCCTCCCTACATTACAGCATTTGGATCATTTGTCTTTCAGAGGACTAGTAAACCTTAATTTGCTTTAGCAGCTTTGAATGGTTTTTTATTATTTCTTACCACTGCCTTTCAACTCAAGTAATTTGAAAACTAAATATGATCTGCAAAACTCAATCCAGTAATATTCTTTTAATATCAATTTTTATATAATTAGCCCCCAGACTGTGACAATTAATCTCATGCACTTTGAGGAACGACCCTAATTTCCCACTTAGCATCAAATACCATAGGAAAAAGCCCCTCCCTCATGATCTGTGTGCATCATTACTGCAGACTTGTAGGGTTCTATTACAATACATTATCAGAACCCAAATTTTTACAAAAATGCATGCAGATGCTGTTGGATAGGTGTCCCACGTTAGTGTTTTGGAACATTATGGGCCTGATTTGGCTATTTTTATAGCAGTGTAAATTAGAAGGAAATCCACAAAAGTTAATGGCTTCAACAGTTATGTGTAAGATTAGGCTCTTTTGCACCCAACTCCCTTACATTTAGTAAAACTCCCCAATTCCTCCTTACAAGCATTTCACTGATGGGATGGGAGTCTATACTAGTGTATCTTACACTTTCTTCTGGCTGCTCAGTATGTAAATTAGAGTTTTAGGTATTGTACAATTCAATTTTGCATTAAAATAGCACACCTAACACATTATCTGGCACTGACCCTTTCCCTCTATCAGCAGATATCTTTCTCTATCAGACAACCTCTCTAGCACTGATCTGCTGCCAAGGAGAAACTTGGGTCAGTGCATAAAGACTAGGGCTGGGTGAGAAATTGTTGTCCCATTCTGCAAGAGTCTGAAAATTCAAGAGTTCAAAAAGTTAAAATCTCATTGTCATGAACCGATTAAAAAAAAAAAACCCACACAAATTCAGGTCAATTGAAACATTTTGGTAATTTTGAAATGTTTCACTTCAACCTTCGTTTAATTTGTAAACTTTTGGTATCCATTAACTAAAATTTCTAACCAAATTATTCTGAATAGACAAATGAAACATTTCAAAAATGTAAAAATGGAAAGTTTGGCACTTGTGAAACTTTAATTTTTCAAATCAGGAGATTCATCAGAACAGACCCTGGCTCTCAAACAGCTTCAGTTTTGATGAATAGACATTTTCTGACAAAAATGCTTAGAAAATTCATGTCCAACTCTGACAATTTAGGTGTGTGTTGGAAGGACTTATCTTTCAGTGCCTAATTGTAGTTATGGTGTTTCATCTTATAAACTCCTTATTGAACACCTAAATCCTTGGTCATGCCACAATGTTCAAATATTAAGCATACTCAGGTGCACATAGCAGCCTCGTTTGTGCTTGAATTGCCCTTATAAGAAAGTGTGTGCGCCTGTGCTCCATTTGTGAATGTGCCTAATTCTCTATCTAGGTGGTAAAATGACCTATTTCAGGTCTTACATGATTATGGCCACAATAATAATTTTATGTGGAAGTAAGTGCAGAAGTTTCAGAAGCATGGAAAGTAAAGTAGGAAATGGGCCATATCATGCTGTTTATCAGTGCATCCCAGCTGAAGAAGCAGGGAGCCACAAAAGGCCACAGAAAGTAAAACAAGAGTATGTGGTATTTCCAGGCAACCCCCAAAGGTGTGCTGCAAATCTCTGAGAATATAGTCAATCTGTTTTTGAATGTCAATACAGACTGACATTCTGAACAATAATAGATAGAAAACTCTGTAGTCCAAGGGCATAATTAGAAAATGCTGTAACACCTATTTCCCCAAGTTCGTAACTGGGACACATGAAATATGTGTTCTGATTTTAACATGGATCTGGAAACATCTAATGAGAGAAGGCAGCTAGTTAGGTGTGCCACTCTTATAAGTCTTTAGTATCTCTACACAACTCTGCTTATCTTACAGGAAGCCACGTCTGAGTTTAAAAGTAAAGGTGGTCAGCATTTTACATTCAAAACCATTTTTATAAAAATGGTCTCTTTTCAATTTTAATTTTTTATTTCAAAACTTTCCATTTTTTTTTCCCAATCAACCACATCACCATATTTTTCAGTTTTTGAAAATGAAACTGAAAAAGTTTTGGTTTTCAAAAGCAATTTTTGTTTTGTTTTGAAGCAAAACACAACCAAAAAAGAGAGTCATGAAAAAGTTGGAGACCTCATCTATTATAGGGAGTGGACTACATCCACCCTGATCGAATAGGCCCTGTCAACACTGGTTGTCCACTTGTGAGATAACTCACTTCCCTTCATGTGTCATTATATAATGCCTGCATTTGTAATTTTTGCTCCATGCAGCTGAAGTGGTGTTTTACCCACGAAAGCTTATGCCCAAATAAAGCTGTTAGTCTTTAAGGTGCCACCAGACTCCTTACAGTTCTGGATGTCCACCAGGATTTTCCAACTCAGCTGCTGTCCAGCTATATCCATCCACTGGGAGGAAGGAATTAGATAAACCAAAATATCCTGATACCGCTACTATCAGATGGTCTCCAGTATCGTTCATCTTCAGATGCCTCCAGTCTTTTTTATATTTAAATCCTTACAGCCCTGGACCATTAGAAAGTGCTTTCCCCCTGGACCATAAGAGCCCCATGTTTTTTAGCCTTCAAGATATATTACAAAGTCCTTTCCCATAAAAGGATGGGTAATTGATAGGGCTGGGTAGTGTCAGAGTGGGACTCGGGTGGGGATTTGGGCTTGAACCTGCTCCCATTGAAGTCAATAGGAAATGTTGCCATTTAGCTCTGGGGGGCGGGGGGGCGGCAGGATAAAATATTGTGTATGGCAGTAACTATTTTCCAGTATATTCATGTTGTTGGATTATTTCATTTGATCCTGGGGTATCTGGAAGATCTGTTTTATAAAAAAGGTTGTCATGGGAGCACTGAATTGCTACTCTTATTACAATGTAGTAGACATTTAAATAATTAAATAAATACCTTACCCAACTGGAGTTATCAAATTCAGCTAACAAATGCTGGTAAGTAGCACTGTTGAAAAGATCATTTAAATCAGCCACCATGTGCTATGAGTGAGCATAGAAGACAGGTAAGCAGGACAGTTATTGTCAAAACAGCACATAGGCCATTGACAACAAATGTAACAACTCTTGTTAGCAAATGACAGCCAATCACAATAAGAAGGAAAGTAACATGATAAATAAAATGACACACAGAATGCAGTGCCTCAAACATTAAATAGCTGAAGAGTAAACAATATCCCTCAGATTCTTGGGGTGTGAGACTATATTCAAGGTAAAATAATTGATTTTAAGTTTAAAATATTGGGGCCAGTCCTGCACGCTCTGTCAAGTGTGGTACTTACTACCATGAGTTAACATGGTTACTCATGTTATGTTACTTCAGGTTCTGATTTCAAAGTGAATCACTGCTTTTACACCAGTGCTATTCCTCTGTAAGTGAGATAAGACTCAGACCCACTGATTACTCACAGTAGTAAGCACTGTAACAGGTAGCAAGTTTTTGCAGTATCAGGCCATTGTCTGGCTATGCCAAAAGAAGGACAGGTGACATTTAACATGGGTTTAATCAGGCCGCAATATTATTATTAGATGTCTGGCACTACCTGGCAGATAAAAGTGTACAGTGCAGGTAACCCCATGTTTATTCCATAATTGCCTCTTTTTCCATTCAGTTCCTTCCAGAAAATCCATTGCTGGGACCTTACCATCCCCTGCCCCTTGTAGGAGGGTTAAGGTGGGCTATAATAATGGGGGTTGGCTCCCTGCCTATCAATCATAGGAGTCCACAACCACCGCCTCTTCGCTCCTTTACCGAACACCTCTTAAGTCCTTTTCCAAGTCACTGTATGCCTTTCCTATGGAGTACCTGAACTGGACATCTGCCACAAGGAGGTGCTAACCATTAGCTTGTCTGCCTCCTCTCTAAACCTAGTTGCGTTCCCAGACATCTCCTAATGCCCTCTTTTATATCCGTCAAAAACATGACAGCACCTAAGTCTGACAGGTGAACCCCATCCTCCTGAAACAACTCTGGTGCCCCATATACTATGCCAGGATGTGAAATTACTGCTCCTCCTAGGGTCCCAAGAGCCCTCTCCGTGCAAAAGGGATAGTTAAGGCACAGGGCTGCCCCTTTTAAACCCCTCATTCCCAGGGGATGAGTCAGCCACAACACTGACCCTTTTGCAGCAGTTTTCATTATTCTCCCCCCAGCCATAAAGCACTGTTTCCTTCATTCGGCCAGCCTGCCAACCCCACTCACACTTAAAGGTGCAGGGTGGTCATTTGTTCGGTCAGAATTTATTTAGGGAGCTGCATTGTGGCTTCTTTCCATTTTAGAGCATGTCACTGCTCTCCAGCGTCACAATGTAGACAGGTAGGAACCTTAACAAGCTCTAATAGTTGCCCCCAGAATATGCCAGTAAATACTGATCTTGCATGAATGACAATATGAGACTGTAATAAGAATTAGCATCAGGAAACATCAGGGAAAAGCACAGCAAGCAGCATTGGAGAGATGAGCACCATACCTGAGTAAATGGTATGGCCAAAATTAGAGATGGAAAGATGTTTGAGGATGTGAATAAATTACTGTCCCATTGGCAAAGACAGACCTCTTTCTGGGGAACAAGGAGAGAGACAGTTATAAAGACACCCCCATGAAAAACATGGTTTTCAAGCCATCAGAAGTGGTTAAGCTTTAATAAATAAAAATTACTGACCATACTAGCCTAGTTTTTTATGAGTTACACAAACATAAAAAGCATCTTAAATGGTATGTTTACATTTCTGAATTTGTATATATTTGAAACAACTGATCTGACCTTTTTTGGAAAAATCTGAAAACAAATTTGCTTTTGGCCTTGACTTCGTATTCAAGCTTCAGTCTGAAGCAAAGCTTAGTACAGGGGAGTTAAGCCATTTTAAGGTGTTTTCTGTGATTTTAAGATACAACCTGGTGATACTAACAAATGCAGTTACCAGAATATAACGGTATCAAGACCATTCAAGTTGTGTGGATTTTTTGTGAAGTCATACATTTTAGCTGCTTTCTAGGCAGCTCCTGGATTCCTGCAGGGCAGCTCCTTGCACACTTTTCCCCTGCTGTGTCTGCACAGAACCAACAAGAGAATCCAGGACAGCTAGGGAACTGTGCCATTTCCCTTTCCTCTCTCACTGGTAGTACTGCACAGCATAGTCCGAAATCACTATTTTGGCTATCTGGAGCCTAATCCAAAATCCACTTAAATTAATTGGAATCTTTCCATTGACTTCAGTAAGCTTTGGATCATGTCCCTGGAGATTGCAGAAGCAGCAGAAACTAGAACAGGCTGGGGAAAAATATGCCGATTATATCCTGTTCTCTGTATTGATACACTATTGTCCACAGGCTCTATATTAGTGATTAAATCATAATCCACTACTCCACAGCAATGCTTATCCTCTACCATGTTAATGTGTGTAAAAATAGAGAAAATACATATTTATAAACACAGACCATAACTTCAACAGAGTTTTTACACTTAGGTAAATAATGTGCATTTTAAAATTTGCAGTACCTATTTGCATGATAGATTATTGCAGTTTATTGGGTGAACACACATTTTACAAATTCTCCAAGAATTGTGTGTATTTATACAAGAGATCATTGAAGGCATTTCAATACCAATTCATATGTTCTCAGCGAACATTTATAACATTTTTAAGAGTGGAAAAAGAGTAAAATCACAAATGATCAAATTCAGAGAACATAAAAGACATTCACAGTGAAGGCTGAAGCTTTCTGCTTTTGTTTACCTATTGCAGGATTCTTGGTATACATAATATAACGCGTACTACAATATGTAGGCACAACTCGAGTCAATTAATAAAGGAGTATCATCCTTAACTGTGAATTTCCTTGCATCAGTTGGCATATTCATAGAATCATAGGACTGGAAGGGACCTCAAGAGATCATCTAGTCCAGTCCCCTGCACTCATGGCAGGGCTAAGTATTATCTAGACTAGTGGCTCCCAAACTTGTTCCGCCGCTTGTGCGAGGAAAGTCCCTGGTGGGCTGGGCCGGTTTCTTTACCTGCCACTTCCGCAGGTTCAGCCGATCACGGCTCCCAGTGGCCATGGTTTGCTGTTCCAGGCCAATGGGAGCTGTTGGAAGTAGCGCGGGCTGAGGGACGTACTGACCACCGTTTCCAGCAACTCCCAGTGGCCTGGAGCAGCGAACCGTGGCCACTGGGAGCCGCGATCGGCCGAACCTGCGGACGCGGCTGGTAAACAAACCGGTCCGGCCCACCAGGGGCTTTCCCTGCACAAGCGGTAGAACGAGTTTGGGAACCACTCAATAGGTGTTTGTCTAACCTGCTTTTAAAAAAATCTCCACTGATGGAGATTCCATAATCTCCCTATGCAATTTATTCCAGTGCTTAGCCACCCTGACAGTTGGGAAGTTTTTCCTAATGTCCAACCTAAACCTTCTTTGCTGCAATTTAAGCCTATTGCTTCTTGTCATATCCTCAGAGGTTATGAAGAACAATTCTTCTCCCTCCTCCTTGTAACAACCTTTTATGTACTTGAAAACTGTTATGTCCCCTCTCAGTCTTTTTTTCCAGACTAAACAAACCTAGTTTTTTCAATCTTCCCTCACAGGTCATGTTTTCTAGACCTTTAATCATTTTTGTTGCTCCTATGTGGACTCTCTCCAATTTATCCACATTATTCCTGAAACGTGGCGCCCAGAACTGGACACAATACTCCAGTTGCGGTCTAATCAGCACAGAGTTCAGCAGAAGAATTACTTTGTGTCTTGCTTACAACACTCCTGCTAATACATCCCAGAATGATTTTTGCAACAGTGTCATAATGTTGACTCGTATTTAGCTCATGATCCACTATGATCCGGACCCCTTTCCGCAGTACTCCTTCCTAGGCAGTCATTTCCCATTTTGTATGTGAGCAGCTGATTGTTCCTTCCTAAATGGAGTACTTTGCATTTGTCTTTATTGAATTTCATACTGTTTACTTCAGACCATTTCTCCACTTTGTCCAGATCATTTTGGATTTTAATCCTGTCTTCCAAACCACCTGCAACCCCAGCTTGGTATCATCCACAAACTTTATAAGTTTACTCTCTATGCCATTATCTAAATTATTGGTGAACATATTGAACGGACCCAGAACTGATCCCACTCATTATGCCCTTCCAGCATGACTGTGAACCCCTTATGATTACTCTCTGGGAATGGTTTTCCAACCAGTTTTGCACCCACCTTATAGTAGCTCCATCTTGGTTGTATTTCCCTAGTTTGTTTCTGAGAAGGTCATGCGAGACGGTATCAAAAGCTTTAGTAAAGTCAAGATATATGACATCTACTGCTTCCCCCCATTTACAGGGCTTTTTACCCTGTCAAAGAAAGCTGTTTGTTCTTGACAATTCCATACTTATCACTTTATTATCTTCTAGATGTTTGCAAATTGGTTGCTTAATTATTTGCTCCATTATCTTTCTGGGTACTGAAGTTAAGCTGACTGGTCTGAAATTCCCTAGGTTGTTCTTATTTCCTTTAAGGCTTAGTACTGTATTTGCCCTTTTCCAGTCTTCTGGATCTCTCCTATCTTCCATGACTTTTCAAAGATAATCGTTAATGACTCAGATCTCCTCAGTCAGTCCTTAAGTATTCTAGGATGCATTTCATCAGGCCATGGTGACTTGAAAACATCTAATTTGTCTAAGTAATTTTTAGCTTGTGCTTTTCCTATTTTAACCTATAATCCTACCTCATTTTCACTGGCATTCACTATGTTATATGTTCAACCACCACCCACCTTCTTGGTGAAAACCAAAACAAAGTAGTCATTAAGCACCTCTGCCATTTCCACATTTTCTATTATTGTTTTCCCCTCCATCCCCCTTGCCGAGTAATGGGCCTACCCTGTTCTTGGTCTTCCTCTTGCTTCTAATTTATTTGTAGAAGGTTTTCTTGTTACCCTTTATGGCTCTAGCTAGTTTGATCTCGTTTTGTGCCTTGGCCTTTCAGATTTTGTCCCTCCATACACTTATGTTATTTGTTTGTATTCATCCTTTGTAATTTGACCTAGTTTCCACACTTTGTAGGGCTCTTTATTTTTAGATCATTGAAGAGCTCCTGGTTAAGCCAGGGTGGTCTCCTGCCATATTTCCTATCTTTCCTACAAGGAGGGATAGTTTGCTCTTGTGCCCTTAGTAATGTCTCTATTGAAAACAGTTGGCAGTTTTTCAAAGTTTTTCCGCTTAGACTTGCTTCCCATGGGATCTTACCTACCAACTCCCGAGTTTGCTGAAGTCTGCCTTCTTGAAATCCATTGTCTTTATTTTGCTGTTCTCCCTCATACCATTCCTTAGAATCATGAACTCTACCATTTCATGATCACTTTCACCCAAGCTGCCTTCCACTTTCAAATTCTCAGCCAGTTCCTACTAGCTTTCTCCACCTTCTGAAATAAAAAATTATCTCCAATACATTCCAAGAATTTGTTGGATAATCTGCATCCTGCTGTGTTATTTTCCCCCCCAAGAGATGTCTGGGTAGTTGAAGTCCCCCATCACCACCAAGTCCTGTGCTTTGGGTGATTTTTTAAATGCTTTTTTTTAAAAAAAAAAAAAAAAAAGTCTCAACCTCTTCCTGGTTAGTCTGTAGTGGACCCCCTACCATGACATCACCCTTGTTTTTTTACCCCTTTTATCCATACCCAGAAACTTGCAACAAAGTCAGTCTCCTATTTCCATCTCAACCTTAGTCCAGGTGTATACATTTTTAATACATAAGGCAACACCTCCTCCCTTTTTATTGTGCCTGTCCTTCATGAACAAGCTGTACCCTTCTATGCCAATATTCCAGTCATGCATATTATCCCACCAAGTCTCTGTGATGCCAGCTATGTCATAGTTGTGTTTATTTACTTGCATTTTGAGTTCTTCTTGCTTATTCCCCATACAGACATCTAAGATACTGATTTGATTTCCTCCCCTTCCAGTTCTGTCTTTTCTCTCCTTTATCCCTGCTCTAACAGCCCGTGTGCCACCCAAATTCTGACCCTTCTCCCATGTTTTTGACTTACTATGGGCTTTGGTCACCTGCCCACTTCAAACTTTTTTTAAAGCCCTCCTCACTAGGTTATCCAGTCTGTATCCAAATATGCTCCTCCCCTTCCTTGATAGGTGGACCCCATCTCTGCTTAGCAGTCCTTCTTCCTGGAACAGCATCCCATCATAAAGGAAGCCAAAGCCCTCCTGGTGACACCATCTTAGCAGCCAGGCATTCACCTTCAGGATGCATCCGTCTCTGCCTGGGCCCCTACCCTTGATTGGAAGGATTGAAGAGAACACAACCTGCGCTCCCATATCCTTCACCCTTACTTCCAGACATAAGGGTGGGGGTTACCAATAAAGGGTGGGGGGTTGTGGTTTAACACATAGTATATTGGCTGTCAACTGGAAAGCCCTTTAACAGTTGTGGAACAATATACAGAATGTAATAAACCCATTCCCACCTTCCCAGCCCTTCTTACAGTATGAAGCCAACATTTAGAAACACAAACACCACCTGCTAAGTATAAATAATGAGCATGAACATACAAAGTGGACAAGTTCAAAGTGATGGAGCAAACCCCATGAAGAACCTTAACATTCATTAAAAAAACTTTACATTTATTCCATAATCTGACAGGTGACTAGTGAATTGACTTGTGAACAGCCATGAAGTGAGCACTTACAGTTATGCCAGTAAAACATTAATAGCAGTGCTTTTTAATAAGCTGCACTCTGTTATGAGTATACTGAGGGAGCCCAAGCAGAAAAATGCAATAATCATATCTATCTTAATTTCTCTATTTTGCTTCTACTGCCATACAGTAGAAGTGTATACTGTAGTGGAATCCCTAACATCAGCTACTAGCCAAAACAGGTGCAGAAACAAAAGCATCTTCCACTTGGAGAGTCAGCATTTTTCCTTTTAAAAAACCTCATTGTGCAATGCAGGTTGGAGTGTAGGTTGTGCATGGTGTGATTTATGTATTATTTTCTCTCTTCCTGTAGTGTTTTGTTGTGACATACATAAAATATGTTCACAAAGTTACGCAAAAGTGAACTGAAAAGATTCACTATACACCGTGGCTAGCAAATTATTCTTTTCTAATTCTATAAATACACTCTTGAGAAGCCAAGATTCCTACAGTTTTGTGTCCATGGTGGGTGGAAAACTGCACATTACATATTATCACTGTCACATAATTACAGTGTACTGTGCAATACTATTACTCTTGCCAGAGAACTAGAGTGGAATGGCACTGCCCTGTTACTTATGCTTAATGTATGACCAATCAGAAACAGAAAAATCATATGACCAGTGGCAGCTTGTGTCATACCATCAGTTAGTAAATTGGATGCAGTTTGTCAGATGGACACAATATCCCTCCACTGTAGGTGGTCTCAGTTTCATTAGGTTTCAGATTAATGGTGCTGAACAGTAATCCAAAAAAATGTGTGATGGGTACATCAACCTCATTTTTCATTAACAGTGCTTCCCAAACATATTGGAAGCAGGTACAAAACAGATTGTTTGGCTTATTTTGATCCTTGCAGAGTCTATTGCCTATCTAACATCACTGCTGGGTGCTTATGGTTTCAGTTAGTAGTGTCTGGTACAGTAACTGGATGAGATATTTCTGAAGTAATCTAGCAATTATGCATGTTGCAGAAATAGTTGGTGGCATACTGCTAAAACTCCCCCCCCCCAAAAGATTTAACAAGCATTCACTCAATTTAGATACAAGAATGGACATTGAAGTTATTCTAGCGTCACTTGAAATTAGATGGTCAAGAGTGTTAGTGATTTTCTCGGTTTCCTATGAGATCAACAAGGCAGGAATATGGTTGCTTTACCACAGTTCCTTTAAAGTCTCTCTCAAGTTCACTAAAAAGAAACAAACAAAAGTATAAAACTAAAATGCTGTTCTCCTTTGGAGCTATTTGAGTGGCTTACACATAAAATGTATTTCCATGATCCCAGTAACTACTTTTCAAGTAAAAAAAATAAGCAGGTTACTTACTAATTTAAATCAAGGCACTTTTAAAAAGCAGATTTTTAATGTAATCCAATGTAACTGTAGATCTTACAAAGATGACAGTTAATTGACTATAAAGGCTGTGTAGTAGCTTCATGGGAGTTGTTGTAGTCTATAGAGTTAATAGGATACTGCACACTATCTGAGTAATAAAAGTTCTTGTTTGTTTTCATTTTGGTTGAAAAACAGGGCATAAACATCAGCCAGTAAGTTGTAAATACTTTAAAATAAAAAAAATTCTCTTTTTAAAAATTAAAACTTATTCATGTTGACCACACGAAAGTATCTTAAAGCCAATAACCATTTTTTAAATTTGTGTATTATACAAAAAGTTAATTTAATGTAGTTTGTTCTTGTGCTATGTCAGAATTTCAATCCAGGATTTGATATCAAGTCTCAGTCTAAAAATCTTTATGGCTAATCAAACGCCTGAAGATTTAAAGAAACCTTCATTTGAAAAGCAAGAATACCACTGCTACAATGTAGTGTATGTCTTAATATGATCTAAGATCTATTTTTCATCTGTATGTCTTGCTACTGTTTAAGACTCATAGGATGTATTCTTACATTATTTCTGTGAAATTTTAAAATTCTGCAATTTTCAAGCATAACTGGACAACTTTTCCTCTGAAGTTCTAACATATATGTACATTATGCCAGTTTTTCCACCCTCAGTCTCTCCCTTTAATGGCTCTTTCAATATGATACATTGACATTCCACTTTAATTAGTGCAATGAAAGGTGGGGGGGGGGGGGACAGGGACACACTCAAATGCTTTGCAAAAGTTGAAGTTCTTCTTAAAGCAAATTTGAAGGACTAACCTTCACATTTTTCTCCTTTCATATGATATTACAGAAGTTTTTGTAAACTGTTATAAACAATTTTTAGTTGAGAAAGGCACAAAGAAAGATTAAAAATTGATAGACATTTTGGTTCTTTATCTTTTCTTCCCCATTTCAACCTTCAGAAAGTTTTGCTGGAAGAACACAAGGAACAGCAGGTAGGTTTCTTACAGATCTTTGACACCTCCTTCCACTTAGATCCCAGGGGAGCTAAAACGGTTTACCTCTGTGGTTCAAAAAAGTCTTTGGACCAGGAAAAGGGGCCAACATGTCAAACATGTTCAATCAAATATTGATCTAGAAAATCAGACACTTTCTCTAGCAAAGAAATTAAATTAGTACTACTTACTGAAGATCTACAAATGGTTCTCCTGAAGATAATGATAGTACCCTAGGCTGTTTCTAGGATCAAAAGTTTATATGGACAAACTGATTTAATATTTTCTGTAATGCCTGGAGGAAAAAAGCACGAAAAATCTGCTTGCCAATGGTAATATGCTGGAGATTATCTCATGTGGTGAGTCCTTGCATCAAGGAGCCAGGTAGGTTTTACAATTCCATCTTATCTTTGAAAGAAAAGGAATGGAATATGGCCCATTTCACCTTACAGGAAGGTTTTCATCACCAGAAACATCTGATACATAGTATTAATGTTGGCTCTGGTAGCACATGCCTCTGACTAATATTTCCTCTCTTGATTGTGTTCTATTTTCAATATGTCCCTCATCTTGCTTAAATAGAAGCTAGAGGTCTTGTCTTGCTATTCTTAATACCAATAATTCGGAAGATGAGAAAAAACATCCCATGTTAGATAATGAGCTGAGAATTCCTTCCAAAATTTAAATACCACTACTGCAACATATTCATCTGGCTGTTCTTGGAAATAACATATTTGTGTTAAAGACGAAAGCAGTCTTTACAGGAGAAGGTTTTAATAACTTATTTTAATGAATTTACTAGAAAAATAAATCAGACATTACCAATTATCTTTAATAATAGTCATTATTAAACCATTTGTCATGTTCTCACCAACAAAATTGGATTCTTGGGAATTGAACTACATAGAGACAAGAAAATGAAATCTTACTTCGGCTGCATCAGCAAAATGACCAAATTTTATTTTCTCTCTCCTTCGTAAGATACATAGATCACCAAAATTCCCAAACTTTATCACATCAAAACTTTTAGTTGTCCCATCCCTCTGTGATAGGCTGAGCCAAAACCCTGGGTCCAAATATATACAGAAGGAAGAGGACCAAGCTGTAAATAGTGGATCTGAATCCAAACTTTCCAGACAAACTCATTGGTCCAAATTTACTTGTTTTGACCTGTTACTGAGGAAGTAGATAGTCCAAGTTCAGATCACTAAGCTTCCAGATGTTTATCGGAGTCTTATATATTCAGATTGTTTTTCTTCTCCTCCTTTACATATTATACACACATTCACTCATTCTGGTTTAATTAACATAAAATCATAAGACCTAAGAATAATTGTGTAGATTTACAAGTTTTCTCCAAAAGTGAAATAAGCTAAGGTAAACTCACATGGGCTAGTGAGCCTCATGCTTCAGTGCTTAAGCCAATCATCAGATATTTCCCCCAAAGTCAGAAGCATTCTAGAGGTTTTAAATTTTCTCCTGTTGCAGACAGAATATTAAGTTGGATGGGCCATCGGTTGCCTGAATGAGGCTATTCTTTTGTCGTACACATGAAACATCTTAGAAAAGATCTCTGCAGTTGAGAGAATTGTTCATTGTTATTTCTGCATTGTGAAACATTTCATGGCAATCCTTAAAAGGTTATTTTTCTCTATGTGATCATAGCAGACTAATATTTAAATACATAAATATGCTGAGTTGAATTTGTGGAATAGGTAATTGACTGCAGAAGTAATTTAGATTGTTACTGTTGCTACTCTGAACTTTAGTCTACAGTAGTTGCATCTGATAGAACTATAAAGACAGATTATGAGCACATTGCTCTAAATCCTGCTCTCTACTTACATGTATGAAAATTGTGCTCTCAGTTACACTAATGGAACTCCAGAGTAATTCAACTGAATTCAGTGAAGATACTTGGGGGGGTCTCATCAGTGTAAAGAGAATCATCTAGCCTATGAACAGTCCAATTGGAATTTACCAAAGCTAGTCTCATATGACTAAAATGAGTAGGATTTAGCCCAAAATATTTTTTTCAAGTTTCTCAACTTAAGTGTGTGAGACGATTTACTAGATATTTAATATTGGCTTAAAGGGAATTTTATAGATTACAAGGCCAGAAGGCACCATTGTGATCATCTAGTCCAATCTCTTGTATAACATAGGCCCTAGAACTTCCCCAAAATAATTCTTTGAACTAGAGCATATTTTTTAAAAATCCAATCTTGATTTAACCATTGACAGTGATGGAAAATCCACCATGACCCTTGGTTAATTACTCACTGTTAAAAATGTACACCTTATTTCCAGTCTGAATTCATCTAGCTTAGAAGCTAAGGGTTATAAACAGCTGAAATATTAATCGTTCAACTTGATGTGAGATAAATTCATCAATGAACTTGCAAAAAAACAGGTAGTCCATCAAAGATCTAGTCATTATATGTTGGACACACTGTAAAAGTATTTTGATTCAGCATGATGCTATTCTCCACAGCTTTTCTTAAGATCCAGAAATCACTGAGGCATGAGGAAAACCCTCTAAACTGTGTTATATGAAGGATATATAATTACCAGAAAGACATTGATCTTGCATATAGTAAATAAAATACTTTCCTGGGAAAAAGTAAGAAACTCCTTTTAAAAAAGGACACTTAAACTTTAATTTAGAGGATTGATTGCTAGTTTGGGGGGGGGGGGGGAGGGAATCAGTGAAATCTGTATTTTTCCTTTGGAGATGTTCATAGATTGAGTACATTCCTCCACCAAAAACTTAGGTAAAAAAAATCTGAATAAGGAAGTACTGTATTTAAGTTTCCTAATACTACACTGAAAAAATGTAGTGTGGAATATTTTGCACATACTGATTGTGCCCATGGAGCTCTCTCATATAGACTCTCGTGCTGATGTTGGCTGATTGGTTATTGGTAGGGATGAGTGAAAAAGTTCAGTGAAAAATCCCTCCCTGTTCCCTGCCAACCTTTTCTCATTCCTCAAACCAAGCCTTCTGTGGTCTTTGGGAAATTAAGATTAAGCCCCCTCAATCCCTTTTTTGGAGAAAGGGGGAGATATGGGAGGTTCCAACATTGTCCGTAGACTTTTCCACTATTTTCCATTCAGGCCCTTCTTACAGTATGTAGAGGAAATGGAACCTTGATGTCTTTCCAAGAAAAGAGACTCATCTTCAGAGGGCAGTCAGGTAACCCAGACACATCCCCCTGGAATGCAGGCGTAGCCTGATGGATCCTTTTTTCAGTCCATTCAGGCAAATTCTAGGGTAACCATGTGGCTTGCTATCTCATTTGGTGCAATGGACCAAGTAATCTGAATTCCATGAACTGCCAATTTAAAATGTGAAAGACTTAAATTTTGAAATAATGGATGCTGATCCCTGTGTATAAGAACAAGCAAGTTTGCCTCCCTGTTACTGCAGTGAGTAGGTTTGCTATGCCACTCTGTGGAGCAATCTGATGTCACAGAGGGAAACAGGTTGTTTGGCTACCCCTAAAATGAGGAAGTAATGCTAGAAAGAGGTTTCAAGCTGCTAAGTTTCCTCTCAAATACAAACAGATTGAGGACTCCACTAGAACCGACTTCCCCTAAGGTTCAATTAAGCTTCAGATTAGCATTCAAAGTGAATATGAATTCTGAACCATTTGGAGGTTCTTACATCACTGCTTTTGGGGGAGAACTACAATCACTGGAACGGACACGGCACTAGTTAACCGACTCCTGAAGCTAAAAAACAATACATGTTTTGGCATAGTCCAAGATTTGAGTATGGTTTCCAACAGTTCAAGAAAATGCAATATTTACAGAAAATAATTCAAGTGAGTGGGGTTAGTTTGATAAAGTGTTGGAGGTCTCTTTACATTTTGGAGGTAACAAAGGAGGAATGACCTTTTGAATGTAAATAAAGTATTTTATCTAATTGGAGTAATTAAAACTGGTTTTTAAAATAACACAAAACATGCAAAATTTCAATTCACTAGTTAATTTTGCATAATTTTCAAAACATCAACATTTCTTTGTTACAAATTGTCAAGTGCGCAAAAATTCCCTCAAAAGCTTTGCATATTAGCTTTCAAAATTCACATCTAGATCAAGTATCAGAGGGGTAGCTGTGTTAGTCTGTATCCATAAAAACAGCAAGGAATCCAGTGGCACCTTAAAGACTCAGATTTATTTGGGCATAAGCTTTTGTGGGTAAAAACCCACTTCTTCAGATACATCTAGATCAGAAGTCCAATTTGCCCTTTTACTGAGAAGATTCCCTAATAGATAATGCTGGCATTTTGGCTTTTAAAGAGAAGATAAGGAGTGATAGATCAGTGTACAGAAACTCACACGTGTTTATAATGTACACAGCTGCATACACATAAAAACACACCAGGTCAGATGGATGTAGAAGTTTGCAGCGATATATGCAGAAGTACAGTGGTTATTTAGTATGTCTTGCACATACTAGTTGGAGTCATATTGACCTGATTCTCATTTATACTAAGGCCAGTTTAATGCTTAAGGAACTTAGGCTCAGGTTTACATACTTTGGTCACATTAGATGTAGAGACAGATATAACTGGAGAAAGTTGTTATGGAAGGAATGGCAGGGTGTCATTGTAGCAGAGGATGACCAACAAGGAGATGGATAGCTGGTATGCTGCATATAACTGGGAGATTAGCCGCTGTGTGCTTGAAGCTAGCAATGGATAGAGAAGGCTTCTAAAAATTCTGCTATGATATTTACATGAATAAATGGATTTAGTTTACTTACTTAAGGATCTTAATCTGAATAAGAATGAAGCCCATATGACTTCAAATTTAGGGCATCCAGAGCTAAAGGAGATTTGGAAGTATAATTGTTGTAGGGATTGTTGCCATGATTAACCAATGGCTAATCTGTGTAGCGGATTAACCATCTTCCCCCCTCCCTACCCCCCATCAGAACACTAAAGTGCACTTAAGGCAGAACGGATTCTCCTTATTTATATAGTATGACCAACAGAGAAGCAAAATTTAAAAACATACACCCCCTCCTATATGAAATTAGCCAAACTACATGTAAATGCACACAGCAAATCAGCCAAACTATGTGCAGATCTATTAACAGGAAAACTTTTAAAAGGTCAAGAGTTTAGATGCTTATAATAAAAAAATAAGACAATAAAAGCAGCATAAACTGCAGCATGCACTATGTAAGAAGAAAATTAGAAGGGCTAAGATGGATTTCAAAGAGCAAATAGCTAAAGGTAGGAAAACAAACAAGAAATTCTTTGAGTACTGTATATCAGAAACAAGAAGCCTGCAAAAGAATTGGCAAGTCTCTGATCAACAGGAGTTAAAGGGAGCAATTAAGAAAGATAAGGACATGGCTCAGACACTAAATGATTTTTTTAGTATCAGTCTTGATACAGAAGATGTGGAGATTTCTACCCCGACTTGCTTTTTTCCTGGAACAAAGATAAAGAGTTTTCAGAGATTGAGGTGTCAAAAAAAATGCTGGAGCAAATTGTTACATTAAAAAACTATTTTGTCAGAGGATCAGGGAGTGGCAAAAGTTGTATTTGTATTTATGAAAAGACTCTAAAGGGGATTCAAGAATTGCCAGACCAGTAAGCTTTACCTATTGTGACAGAGCTCCAACCTTGTCCCTGTGGTTCCCATGCTTCCAGGTGGTTTATGCTAGTTTCAGAGGCTCACTGCAATCCTCCATGTAGCCCTTTTCTCTGTAGGGCCAGGGATACAGTCTACTGAGGCCTTTTCATCATAAGCCAGCAAGGAGATTGGTGAGAGAACTCCCATAGTCTGTTGCTCCTACAGCCTCATACCAAAACAATTTAGCCTCCTATCCTGACAGGGGCCTGTTTTCCCCTCCCAGGAAATGTTTCTGTAGTGATGGGTTGGGGGAACCTAGGCCTACCCTCTACTCCAGGGACCCTAATGGTAGCAGTTGTTAGCAGCCAACCTTTCACTACCAGAGTTGCTACATCTCCCTGGGCCACTTGCCTACAGCTCTCCTGCTTCTCCCTTACAACACCCTTACCAATGACTTGAGGCTGTCTTCATTAACCAGCCCTTCAGCCACATTTCCACTCCTTGGCTCTCTTCTGCCTGACTGGAGTGAGCCCTTTTATAGTATCAGAGGGGCCTTAATTAGAGGCAGGTGGTCACATTAGCTTAATGGCCTCACCTGACTCTTTACAGGTTAATTGGAGTCAGGTGTTCTCATTAGCCTGGAGCACCCCCTGCGCTGGTCGGTCAGGGAACAGAAAATGGTTAATCCAGTGGCCAGTATATCTGCTACTGACTCTCACCTATAGCCCTCTGGCCTGGAGGAAGAAGGGAGATTCCTGCTGCTAGGGCTGCTCCAGCTACTCCCCGGCTAGGCTAGACAAGACACACCCCCCTTCCCTTCTCTGTTACCTGGTTGCTGGCTAGCTGCTGGACTGCCTGCCCCCCTTTGGTTGCTGCTGCTGCTACAGCCCTAGGGCTACTGGCCTTCTCCCCAGAGGTGGGGAGTGAGGGACCCCAGCCCTGGGTGTTGCTGCTGTGGACACCACCACCACCACCACCACTTGTGATGGGTCCTTTCTATCTGCCTGGTGCCTGGAGCTGTCGCTGTAGTTGCTGCTGAGGAGCTGCTGGAACCCAAAGGAGGAGAAGAAGAGGACCATCTACTGCTGGGGGAGTGCACAGGGACTCTGCAGACTGCTGTGGAGGGGGCCCTCAAAGACTGAGTAACTTTTGAACTGTGCTCTTGTGGTGGGGGTTTTGACTATGTTTGTGGGGACACAGGGGGGTGTGGTGTGGAGCCTGCCCCCTAGTCCATCTGTGTGTTCCCCTTTGCCCCCACCACCACCATTGCTGCCCCCTCTACCACCCGCAGTGGATATTTACCATCTGCCTTCAGCTCCTGCTTCTGGGACTCAGCTGTTCACCTGGCTTGCCCCACCCTTTCACCACCATTTGGGCCAGAAGCAGCAGCGAGCCCAAACTGACTTTTTGTGCAGGTGCACGTGTGCACCCCGTCCCTGGACTGACTACCCCCACAGCTTGCTACCTGCCACATTTGCCCCTTGCAGCCTTTTGCCCCTTGCTACCTGCCTCCCCTTTGCCCCAGCCCCCCTTTACTAGCTTCAGTTTGTTTGCCTGCCCCGCCCTTTTCCTTCTGCAACTTTTGTTTGTTTGCCCCACCCCAGCCTCTGAAGCTAGCCCCTTGGTTCCCTGTCTTACCTCCAGCCTGGTTCTCCCCCCTCCCCCCACGGTTCCCTGCCCTGATTAGCCCCTTGCTCAGTGTGCCTATGCCCCCTTCCATGCGCTTGTGCCCCTCCCCATTTTAGTTTGAACCCCTTTTCACTGCACCCCCCATGCTGTTATATTCCCCCCCTCCCCTAGTGCAGCTAGAGGAACTGGACTCCCACCCCATGTCAGTGACTAATCCCTAGCCCTTGATTGCCCCCCACCCTTTTGGCGACCTCCTCCCCTGCCTGCAGCCTAGCGGGGAGGAATGGTCGACCTGCTTCTCCTTTCCCCTCCTCTCTCTGGTGTTTTCCCCTCCCTCCCTGCTCATTATGGCAGGGGACATAGTTGGTGGGGCCCCTCCAACAGACCCAGCTGCTCCTCCCCCATCCCTCCATCACCCCCCCCGCCCCCAAGCCTCTACCTCAACCGCCGCTGCCAAACCACCTGCTACCGCCCCTGCTGGGGCGCCGGCAGCGGTGGGCACCAGGGTGACCTCCACTGCTGCCATGTCCCTTGCCCCGTCAGATTCTGGGGGAGCCCCCCCAGCAGGTGGGAAGGGCCAGGGTAAGAAAAAGGGGAAGGGCCCTGCCAAAAAGACAAGGACCTCCATGGCAGGGGCTGTCCCCACTGCGCGGCCCCACCACCGGCCACGGTGTCCCTCCCCGCTGTTCCCTCCACCAGCTCTGTGGGTGTCCCTCCCCTGGCCCCCAAGGCGTACGCCCAGGTGGCGGCAGCCCCCCCCCCACCCGCCCCCCCCCCCCCCCCCCCGCCGCTACAGCATCTTTCCCGCCCACCGCCTCTGCTACCATCTACAGCGGCCGGGGCCCTTTCCCCACCTTGACCAGGAAGCATGGCATCCGTTGCCTCCTGGTGCCCGCCTCTCTGCATGGGGAGACCTACGTGCAGGTGTTGATGAGGGTGGTGGGGCCCACGGCCATTGTGGCGGTCTCCAAAATGTATGGTAAGGTCATGTTCTTCCTAACATTGGAGGCCGCTGCCCAGGAGGTGGTGGAGATGGGCCTGGTGCTGGACACTGATTCTGGAGTTCTTCCGGTCAGGACTGCACTGGGTCTCTGCAGGGGTTCTCCATCTACTCCTGAGCGAGGGAGGGCAGGGCCTGAAGTGTCTACACACTCAGGTCCATATCTTCCGCCTCCAGGCCCTGCAGAGGCTCCTTTATGGTACAGGTAGTCCAGCGTGGAGCATACTGGCGCGCGCCTTCCTGCGCCGCTTCCGAGGGCTCCAATACGACTGGCAGCCCCTTTATCTCCATCCGAGAGGTCTTCCGCGAGACCTCTCCGGGATGCCAGTCTTCTACCTCCGGACCTGGAAGCTGTTCTCAGTGACCAGGTCCGTGGCAGCCACCGTGGGGGCAGATCGCCTCGCGGAGCCCCTGCTACACAACCCCCAGCTCTGTGTGCAGGTGGTGCAGTCCCCCTCAGTGCACCAGAGGTTGGTCCTGGCAGAAGTCACCAGAGTCGGAGACCTCCTGGACTACGACTGGGGAGACTAGCTGGATCCCCTGACGCTCGCTCAGCACATGGGGCTCTCTAGGCCTCGTACTCTCCGGTGCGTATTTCAGCTTTGCTGCCCGCTGCTTGGATTTACCTCGACCAGGTCCTGCATGAGGACACCTGCCCACCCTCCACCCCAGGCCCACTGGACCTTTTCATCGGGCCCCTACCCTGTGGACCCAACCGACCCCGACCCCCACCCCTTCACCATCAGCTGTCTGCACGATCTGCAGCTGGTCCAGTTCCAGGCTGCGCCAAGGAAACATCTTTTCATGCTCGTGCTCCACACCCTTTATGTCCTCACCCTTGCGTCCTGCCCTGACACAAAGTGGCAGGACCTCCTCCCACCTCTAGAGGGTGAGGAGCCCCAGTGGGCCATCCTGTACTCCACTCTGGTCCTGAGGCCCGCCAGGGATGTAAGTTGGTGGCTCCTTCATGGGCCCATGAGCACGGGCGTGTACTTGGCATGGTTCACCCCATCCCAGACACCTGCCCCTTTTGTGGCATGAGGGAGACCCTGGCGCACATTTATCTGAAGTGTGCTAGGTTGCAGCCCCTATTCCGGCTCCTCACAAATATTTTGTTACATTTTTGGTTGTACTTTTCCCCTCACCTCTTTAGCTATGCACTCCCTACCCGTGGCCCCACAAAGTCACGGGACCCCCTGGTCAATCTCCTCCTGGCCTGAGCTAAAATGGCCATCTATAAAACCAGAGTGAGGAGGTTGGCCAATGGAGTGTCCTGTGACTGTGGTGCCTATTTCCGGTAATCCATCCATTCACGTATCTGGGCAGCGTCCACTGTCTCCCTTGATGCCTTTGAGGAGCGGTGGGTGCTGTCCGGGGTTCTCTGCTCAGTGTCCCGGTCTGGTTCCCTTCGTTTGACCCTTTGACTGCACTCCTGTCCCTGTTATTTCATTAGTTGTCCCCTGTAATTGTTTGGTTTCCAGGTCCTGTGGACCACTCTCTTAGGCTGGGGGGGATCCTTTAGCACTTCCTGGATCCCAATAGGGCTACTTTGCTGTACACAACTGGCCTGGGTCTATATACTGGGTAAGCCGGTCGAAACAACTTAAAATAAAATCACAATACATATGGTACATCAGTGTAGCTTCTCAAAAGAAAAAGCATGCCTCTCTATCTACTAGACTTCATTGAACACATCAATAAAGTGGGTGATAAAGGAGAATCACTTGACAAAAGTTGAGACCTCCATATTGTCTTTGATAAGGTTTCTCACAAGAGGATACAAAAGAAACTAAGTAGTCAAGAGGTGAGAGATGTAGGCCCCCGGAAAACTCGCAAATGGGGCAGAATTTCATCCAATTATTGTTACAGATTACTTTGGCTAAAAGACAGAAAACAAATACTAAGAATAAATAATCAATTTCCATCCTGGCAAAAGTTCAATTCTGACATACCACATGTTCTGTAGTAAGATTGGCATTATTTATTTATTATGATCTGGAAAATGGGATGAACACTGATATAGTAAAATATGCAGGTGCCACAAAATTATTCAGGTTAATCAGGTCCAGAGAGGGTTATATGGAACATCAGAAGGAAATAAACAAGCTAGGTGAATGAGCAACTTCATGGCAGATGAAATTCAATGCTGATATATGCAAATTAATGCACTTTGGAGAGAAATTTTTTATCTATTTATAGACCTTACTGGGTTCCAAATTAATTATATCAACTTAGGAAAAGGACATGGATACCATTGTTGACAGCTCAAGGAAGACCTCTGCTCAATGTGCACCTGAGGTCAATTTTTTTTAGGATGCATGCAGTGATGAGCTGCCAAAATCTTAACGGGTTCCCTCCTCACCCAATGAGGGGGTCGTTGCCCACCCCCAGGATTCCTGCCCCATCCAACCCCCTTGCATTCCTTGGCACCCCCCCAGGACCCCTACCCCATCCACCCCTCTCCCTCTGTCCCCTGACTGCCCCCAGAACTGGGCAGGAGGGTCTCGTGGGCCACCATAGTGGGTGCCCACCCCACCCCTAAAACCCAGAGGCATCTGCTGGGGGGTGAGGTGGAGAGTCCCGGCTGTGCTTACCTAGGGCAGCTCCCAGGAAGCATCTGGCAGGTCCCTCTGGCTCCTAGGGGCGAGGGAGCGTAGCTAGGGGGGGAGCAGGGGGAGCGACCGCTCCCCCACTGATCACATCAAAAGTGGCGCCTTAGGCGCCAACTCACTGGGTGCTCCAGGGCTGGAGCACCCACTGGGAAAATTTGGTGGTGCAGAGCACCCACCGGCAACTCCCCAGCCTGCGCCCAGCCCCAGCTCACCTCACCTCCATTCTGCCTCCTCCCCTGAATGCGCTGCCCCGCTCTGCTTCTCCGCTCCCTCCCCCAGCTTCCTGCGAATCAGCTGTTCGGCGGGAAGCCTGGGAGGGCTAAGAAGCAGGTGGTGGCTTCCCGCTCAGGCCAAGAGTGGCAGAGGTGAGGTGGGGCAGGGAGCGGTTTCCCTGCGCCCCCCACCCCCGGGTTACCTGCTACGGCACGGGCGGCCCTCCTCATGTCCCCCCCCACCCCAGCTCACCTCCACTCCACCTCTGCCTCCCTGGGCCTGAGCGTGAAGCCGCCGCCTCTTCTCAGCCCGCCCTGGCTTCCCGCATGAACAGCTGATTCGCAGGAAGCCTGTGGGGGGGCAAAGAAGCAGAGCGGGGAGGCGCGTTCAGGGGAAGAGGTGGAGGCGGAGCGGAGGTGAGCTGGGGGTGGGGCGGGGAGCTGCCAGTGGGTGCTCTGCACCCACCAAATTTTCCCAGTGGGTGCTCCAGGGCTGGAGCACCCATGGAGTCAGCGCCTAAGGCGCCACTTTTGGCCGGTTGAATTTAGAAGCCCTTTTAGAACCGGTTGTCCCTTGCGGAACAACCGGTTCTAACAGGGCTTCTAAATTTAACAACCGGTTCTAGCAAACCGGTGCGAACCGGCTCCAGCTCACCACTGGATGCATGAGGAATGGGATGGAGAATCATACAGAAAACATTATAATGCCTTTATAAAACAACAACAATGGTTCATCCTCATCTAGTGCTGTATTGGTCACTCCATCCCAAAAGGATATTGCAAAATTAAAAGAAGTTCAGGGATGAGTGACAAGAGTATTAGGGGTACAGAAAAGAGATAGAAAATGCAAAATATTAATACAAGTGTCTTATAGTAGTACCACTATGTATGTGTTTTTAGTGTGGGCCAGCAGGTGTTTAAGAAACTAATGTTTACATTGTGTTGGAGTTCAGTTTAATTGGTAATAAGCAAATATGTTAGGCACACAACTGCAGAGCTGCCCCTGGTAAGCTTGGTTTTACTTACTGGAATTTTTGAAAAATCCTCATTAGTGTTTCCTCAAGTGAAGTTTTTTATTAGCTTGTTTAAGGTAGACTGCTGTTGCATGAAGCCACGATAGCAACTTATAGCACATAACATCTTGTTGTGGCTTCTTCATTGGCTACTATGATGAACGTGGGGTGTAACAAATAAGAATTCCAAAAGATTTGCACAGGTTTAGTACAGTGGTGGCACACGTCATCATCTTGGTCAACACAACCTGGAATATGATTTTACACTGCCATGTCACATCAGCCCACAATAACTAGAAGTCGTTTATTACTCAAGAAATAATAGTAACCAAAATGACAACTTGAGTTGGCTCTCTGTGATGCAATGGTGTTATTTTCTGATAACACGGAGTACAGCTTGTGTCATCTCTGTAAATCACTTTTTTCAGTGTAAATTCTGTATGTTTTTAAGGGTACAAGATAAATCCAGACTTTTCTGCTTCTAAAGTGTTTGGTTACAAATGTAGCAAGAAATGCTGCCCCTTGCATTAAACTGACATTAAAAATATGATGTTAATTCTCAATCTGAGACTCCCTGTGTGTCTTCAGTGTACAATGTTTAATTAGGCTGTTTTGTGGTGGTAAAATTATCTACCACTTGGCTCTATTTTCTGGCATAGGTCTGCATTAAAAGAAAGGGTGTTTCCTGGCTCTCTTCAGCTTTTATTTTTCTAGCTGGTCTGTATTAGTCTATATTAGAATCTGAAATGCTACCTGTGTTAAACTAACAATGCATGTCTTTCACCTTTTTTTCTGAAAAAATTGTTTGACTTTTAAATAAAAAGATGGATTTAGATTTTCTACTGTACTGCAATTTTTTCTCCTTTATGGTTTGTCTAGCGGAATGATAATGCTATGCTCTTGTTTAGATAGGGTGCTAGAAATTATTGCATAAGAGTTCGCTACATTTTAGTCTTTTTGCAAGAAATATACAGCAGTGGATACATACAACACAATTTAAAAGGCATTTCATGAGGTTTCATTTTCAAATTCTGCTGTAAATTCTACAAGCTATACTAGTTAAATGCAGAAGCCTAGATGTCCATAAAAATCTGGAGAGAATGGTATATGTTATAATGTTGTTATAAAACTGTCCATGATATTAACACTCACTGTATATTAAATACACAAAACTGTTACAATGACTTGAAGGTTGAAACGAACCCACAAAAACAAATAAATTCTTCAGGACACTAGACAAAAGGTTGTTCTTTACCAAAAAGAAGAAAGTACAGTAGTACAAGCAGTGAAAATTTTTTTAAAAAAATTCTGTATAGATACATAGAGGAAGTCCATGTATCTAAATATTTATCCAGTAGCAAATTATGAAGGATAAATTCCTGAAAATCCCATGTAAAAATGGTGTAAGTAAAGGCACTGTTGTAATTCTGCTCTCAGTTACACTCTTGTAAATCCACGGATTTTAGACTGCAGAATTTAGTTAGTGTAAATTTGACTCCCTAAATTATATAAATTGGAAGAGTGATCCTACAATAAAGTAAAAATAAACTGCCCTGAGTGTAGTGGTGGCTCAAATCAAATAGATGGGCTAACTAACAGGACTGACTGCATACTTGTAGGATGATCTCAAAGGCCAAACAAATTATTATATATATGTTTGTTTTTATACAACATAAAGAAAGCAAAAAAGGGCAGAAGCCCATTCCCACCCCCCCTTCGCTTAACCTTTGGATGAGTATAAATCAAGAGTAACTCCATCCACTGGATTATGTATTTAGGCTCAAATTTTTAAAAGTGTCAGTTTTTGGATGCCCAGCTTGAGAAACTGAGGTATAGTTTTCAGATATGCTGAACAATAACAATTCCATCTGAAGTCAATGGAAGCTGTGGGTGCTCAGCATCACCCATAAAAACCAGGCCCTAACTATCTCAAATTGTGCATCGAAAACTAGGAATGAAATGTTTGAAAACGTTGGCTATCCTGTGTTTGATAATGTTGGTCTCCAATGTCTTCATGGAGTTACTGCAGATTTACACTGCTACAACAGACAGCAGAATGTAACCAAGAGACTGCAAAGGCAACTGTCAGGAGGATAGTACTGAAATCTAATGTCATGCTTTAGATGTGATGGCGGGGCAATGGTGTTGCACTTGTATGATTTCCATAGGGCCAAATATAATTTGCTTACTGCCTTGCCATCCTGCCATTGCCATCTTCTCCCGGCAGAGGCAGATGTCCACTGTATTGTGGCTTTGTTCGGATTACCAATCTTCAGTTTTTGACCTTGTTCCCTGGTGACCTGCTGGGCTAGGGTGAATAGTTGACCCTTCAGTGTTATATTTTGCCGTTGGCCATTTCCATGTTAGCTCCATACTGTATCAGGCACATGTTTTATGTAAAACAGAACAGTTTTCTGATAATGGTACACAACTCGGAGCCAGGAGGTCTGAGTTACAGGGTATGTCTCCAGAGCCAACATTAAAGCGCTGCCGTGGCAGCGCTTTTACGTGGCTGTGTAGTCGTGGCTCCAGCCTGGGCCAGAGCTCTCCCAGCACTATAATAAAACCACCTCTGCAAGGGGAATAGCTCCCAGCGCTGGGAGCACGGCTCCCAGCACTATAGCACTATCTACACTGCCACTTTATAGCGCTGAAACTTTCATCGCTCAGGGGGGTGTAGTCTCACTTTTGCAGCTGATTAGCTGTGTGAATTTGGGCAAGTCACTTAATCTCTTTCTACCTGTTTCCCCATTTGTATATTGAGGATTATAATTATATTTCATAAGGATGTTATAAGGCTTGGTTGGTAGGCTGCATTGCTCGTCTGTGTGCATGCGAAGCAAGCTTATTTTAGGAAGGGGCAGAGATACTCAAATTTACATCTCTGATTTAGATGCCCTTTTCCCCACTTACATGATTGCAGGACGTAAATAAGTTTATTTTGCATGGTGAATTTCCCTTGTCTGTACTGGCATACCCCTTTTTGGTCTTAAGAGGCCTGGTTCTCCTCTCACTTACACTGGTGTATCTCCATTAACTAGTTTATTCCTGTGTGAGTTAGAGGAAAATCTGGCCCATGCTTCCTACTCCTCACACACACACGTGCAATGAGGCTATTTCCACTGCATTTATTGTACCATAAGATGCCTTACCATCTTAGCTTATACATCTTGCTCTGTTCTGCCTAGCGGTGCCAATGTTACATTGCCTAGCTTCCTAAAATACCTTCTAAACCAGCCCTAGATTTAGCCCATAGTACCTATTATCTATGGAAACATCAGTGGAGCACAAGTGCTGCTGTGCTTCTGCACACCTGGATTGAATTAAAGGTGGCTGCCATTTTATGTAGTCCCAAGGTCATTAATAGTAAAGTATGAAAATTTGAGCTCTTTACTGCTGGTCAAAAACCTTAATATGGTACATGACCTTACATGGGATTCAGCCCATAAAATGAGAAAAGTTTAACAAATCTCCCTGAAATAAGTATTCTACATTGTGACAAGTAAAACTCAGATCAAGCTTATCCTTTGAAGTTTTAATGGACAATTCAATATGATAGCAACTCACCTATGATTGAAATAAGTTTGCAAAGCCTGGAGCAGCTCCAGTCATCTTGAACTAGAGCCTTGGACGACAATGAACTCAGGCAATTGCAGGCTTCAAAGGGCTCATTCAAATATTCTAGCTCTACTCTTACCCTGCATTGCAGGCAAACTTTTAAATATATTTCTTCATATCAAAGAGTATTTTTAACATGAGCTATTCATAATAGTGTCATCCTGTAATAAACTTGCACAGCTTTCAAGTGTGAAAAGGATTAATCAGATATGCCCCTTTACTCCACCCTCTGTGCAATGGAGAGGAGACAAAATCTCATGGAAAAAGCAGCTATGTAGAATGTTTCACCAAATCATGAGCTGTTTCAAGTTCCACTGCAAAAACCCTGCGCAGCCCAATTGCCCACATTGGGGAGGGAGGCAGTGTGAACAGGGAACATGGCAGGACGGAGCAAGGGAAGAGTTGCTCTAAGCAACATGTTCTCTGTACAAGTTCTAAGTCTTTTAAAAATACCATAGTAGCTGATACTGTTTCTTTTAGAGCTCGGTAGGAAATAGGTTCTTGTCCCACCAAATTTTTTGAGATTTCACAAAATGTCCCTGTTCCACATCAGAATAGAACCAAAGACCTTTTGAATTTTTTTCACAAAAAGAGGCCCACTCCAGAATAGCTACTAGCCTGGTGGTTAGGGCACTACCTTGGACTGTGGGAGACCCTGCATCTCCCACATCCCATGTGAGTGCCCTAGGCTATACACCCAGTCTCTCCCTCTCTCTGAATATTTAATTATTTATACAAAGTGGAACAGTTCCAACAGGAGAAATTCAGAACAGGCACTTGAACCTGTGTCTCCCAAATCCCAGATGAGAGTCTTAAGCACCAAGCTACTGCACGTGCTCAGACACACATGCACACGCACTCGCACACACACTTTGGAAGTGAGGCTGAGAGTGAGTGCTTTGCTGTTCTCTGCATTTCTTTTGGGAAAATGGGGTTTTCTTTCTTGTGTGTTTAGATTTATGGTTGTTGTGGGTTTAATTTCAGGATGTCTTTGCAGACTTTTGTCTGCTCTCTGGACAGCCCAGGGGGACAGAGACCACAGTTTGTTGTGGATTCTGAGGATTTAACCCATGGCCATGGGTTGTGGATTTTGCCCACACTCTGCCTCTGTGGAGAAGTGGGTTCGAGCTGTGGGGAAGGTGACTGGTTTAAAAACGTGAGGTTTGCCTCCCATATGAGCAAAGCTGTTGTTGCATTGTTGCCACGCTTAGCCTTGTTGAGCAGGTAGTTGTCAAGGGGATTGTTGTGTGGGGTGTTTTTCTCACTGTAGTTCCCCTCTCTGCATGTGCTATTAAAGTCACTATCTTTAGCGTTCCTCCTTTTTTAGGAAGTGAGCAGCTGGCTAGAGACCTAATGAGTTATGGTGAGATCACTAGCTCCATTAGGAGGATTCCTTTGGGCTGTAAAGGACCAGAAGTTTGGCATGTCTTGCCCTTTCGTAGACAGGTTTATATAAAATTAAACAATGCTTTCAAAGTGTTAAAAGTTTCCTTGAAGTACAGGACTGAGGAGTGTGACGACATTGTGTTTGTTGCCATGGAGGACATGGCTTGTTTTTATTGCAGGAGCCTGACACATTTGGTCAATCAGTTCCCTAAGAGGAGAACTGCCCCTGTGGATGGTGACCCTGTGCCTGCAAATGCGGGGGTTTCTGAGAGTAAAGCCCAGGGTGAGGTGGCTATGACAGAGACTGGATCCCAACAGGCATAGATGACTCATGCCTTGTGATACTGCAGGGGGGGGCACAATGTAAAGGGGAGGACATAATATTTTATGTTTTTGTCAACAATACATGGAGCAGACAACTCTGGGCCTTTGCTGGAGTATGAGGAATTAGAGTTGGGGATTGTGAAACTTGAAAAAACCTTTCATGACAGTAATGGTGCTGGGTTGCATGAGAGCTTGAAATATAAAAATCAGCTCTTCTGGGCCCTGCTGGATAGAAAAGTTCAGAGTGCACCGGATAGGGCTCGATTTCAGGGCTGCTCTCACAGGAATATGCACCTACTCAGTTTTTCTTGAGCCTGGAAAAGAAACATGCAGTGCAGATGATTGGCAATTTCAAGATGTTGTCAGGTTGAGTGTTTTCAGATCTTTGGGGACTGGATTAGATGACCTATCAAGATCCCTTCCAGTGCTACATTTTTTGATTCTATCCTGAGGGGATTAAGGAACATTGCTGTGAATTTTTTCTCAGACCTGTATGCCGCAGAGCCTGTGCATCCATCTGAGACTTGGCAGCTCCTTGAGGATCTTCCCAGAATCTCAGCATTGATGTGGACAAACTTGAACTGGACCAGACACTCTTAGAATTGACTTCCGCCCTAAATGGCTTTGCTCCAAGGAAGGCACCTGGTCTTGATGGTTTGCCAATTGAGTTTTATAAGGCCTCTTGGATCCTTCTTGAGCCTGACTTCCTGCAGGTTTTTCAGGAGAGTGTCAGAGTGAAGATATTGCCCCTCAGTTGTCATCAAGCTGGTTCTTACACGGTTGCCTCAGAAGTGGGACCCTGGGGAGGTGAAGAATTAGAGACCTGTGTCCTTGCTTTGCTCTCACTGTAAACTTTTTTCAAAAGCCCTGGCAAATAGATTGAAAAGTATGATTGATTCGGTCATGCACCCTGATCAGATCTGTTGTGTCCCCAACAGGTCCATTTTTTATTACCTTATCGCAGATGTAATTTCAGTCTCAAAAATGTTTGATTTCCATATTGTATTGCTGTCCCTTAATCAAAAGAATGCTTTTAATTGTGTAGATCATGGATATTCGTTTTGTACTCTTTGTACTTTTGGCTTTGGGCCCAGGTTTGTCTCCTGCATTTAGGGTGAGTAGATGTCCCGATTTTTAATTCTTTGTCCTGCGTCCCGACCGATGCACGGTCGGGACACCATTTGTCCCGATACTGTGGCTTTGGCCGCTCTAGCGGTTTTTTGGGGGGGGTTTGTTTTGCTTCGGCAACTCCGCTCCAGATGCTTTTTTTTTTTTTTTTTTTGCTTCCCCCATGTGTCCTGATATTTTGTCTGTTTCATCTGGTCACCTCACCTGCATTCATGTGTTGTATAATGATATATCACAGAATCATAGAATATTAGGGTTGGAAGAGACCTCAGGATGTCATCTAGTCCAATCCCCTGCTCAAAGCAGGACCAACACCAACTAAATGATTCCAGCCAGGGCTTTGTCTAGCCGGGCCTTAAAAACTCTAAGGATGGTGATTCCACACCTCCCTAGGTAACACATTCCAGTGCTTCACCACCCTCCTAGTGAAATAGTGTTTCCTAATATCCAACCTAGACTATATATAAGGTCTACCTAAGGTGAATGGTATTTTGAGAACCCCCTTTCCATTCCACAGGAGAATCAGACAAGGTTGTTCCCTGACTGGGTTTTGTATGGTCTTTCTATCAAGCTTCTGTTATGCATGTTGTAAAAGCACCTTTCTGTCTGGCCTTTCTGTCCCTGTTCCAGTTTGTACTTCGGTGAAAGTTTCTGCATATGCTGATGATGTGACTGTAGGATTCATACAAGGTTTATGCGGTTGGCAACATTCAGGGCACACCCAGAGTGTTGTGCTGGACTTGTGCACACACAGCTCCTCTCAAGGGCATCAACCTTGGAATCTCGCCAAGATGACATGAACCGTGGGAAGCCTCCCAGGACTGGGCTCAAGGCCCGAGAGCAAGGAATGCGGTAGATAGAAATTGGTAAATAAGAATGTTAAACAAAGCCAGTGTATTCCTTTTATCTGTTGGAGAATGTAATGCGCGGGGGGAGAGAGAGAGAATAAAGGGGAAGGTGGAAAGCTGACAGGGGGCAGCCCGTCAGCAGACCAGCTCGCTTGCTTGCTTAAAGCTGTGTTCCGTCTTGTCTTTGAACCGCCACAACTGGCGCCCAAACGTGGGGCCCTCGGCACTCACCTCGCCCGGCAAGGGTTTCAGACGTGTCACTCATCTGTTTCACGGATCCCGGTGAGTATTTTTCATTGTGGTAAGTATGGGAAGCTCCCTCTCTGCTTTGCAAGTGCAACACCGCAATGAACTACAGTATTTGCTGCGTAAGGCTCAGCATGACTGCCCCGCTCGAGAACTCACTCTCCTGCTACAGGAGGTGAGTGCCCAATGCCCGTGGTACCCTGAAGCCGGAACCCTTAAGCTAGCGGACTGGGAGCGGTTGGGCCAGACATTGCACAAAGAGCCTCGGGCGCCCGTGCAGGCTTTACATGCCTGGCACTTCTGCCGCAACGCGATACAGCATGTCGCCTCGGACAGGCCCTCCCTCGCGAGGCTGGTGATCTCGCCACGCCCGTCCGCTCCTGCAGCCACCCCCCTCCTACCGATGCAACACACTGTGTTGCCTCGGAAAGGCCCTCTCCCGCGCCAACAGAGGGGCCACCGATTTCGCCACCCCCGTCCGCTCCTGAAGCCATCCCTCCCCCTGCTTCGCCCCCAATGCCTTTCTTACCACCGCCTCCCTTGCCTTCCCCACCGGAGCCGGTGTGTGATGTGGGGCCCCATGCTCCGGGGCCCCCCGGGGGGTCCTCCGCGTCTGCTCAAGGGCTTTCGCTGGTGCAACAAATGGTTCACGCAGCGAAGACTCGCTCAGATCTTACAGCAGAGGAGCTGGCTGATCTGGTCTCAGTTTGTCCGGTGACCTGGCAGGACGATGGCCAGGGCAACCAGGTTGCAAACTGGGTCAGTTTGCCTTACTCGGTGATCAGAGAGGTAAAGAAAGCAATTCGCGAGTTCGGCCTGACTAGCACGTATGTGCGTGGTCTCACTGAAGGGCTAGGTTCTGGGTACTCCCTGGTCCCTGAAGATTGGAAGGCGCTGTTGCGCATGATGCTGACACCCAGTCAGTATGTTATTTGGCTTAGTGAGTATCGGCAGATGGCGGAACGCCAGGCCCAGGTTTATAGAGAGCAAGGTGTCATTTATGAGCACTGGGCAGGGGAGGGACAGTTTGCTACCGTGCAGCTGCAGTCTCAACTCCCTCAGGCCGTCTTCCCCATTATTTCCACCTGCGCCCAGCATGCCTTCCGGAAGGTCCCGGATTCGGGCAGGCCTACTAAAAGCTTTGCCAGTATCTGTCAGGGTGCATCAGAGTCCTTTATGGATTTTACCAACAGATTGCAGGAGGCTATCCTCCGACAGGTGGATAGCCCTGCAGCAGCTCAGGAGATCCTGTTAAAAATGGCGGTTGAAAATGTGAACGAGGATTGCCGCCGTGCTCTCCAGGCTGCACAAGCCTCTGGAATTCTAGAGCTCTCGGACATGCTGTGGGTGTGCCAAAACATCGGAACACAAGCCCATAAGGCTGGAGTTCTGGCCGCCGCCCTGCGGAAAAGCGGGAAGGAGGGGAAGCGTTGTTACCGCTGTGGTAAGGAGGGTCACTTTCAGCGGGAGTGCCGCTCATCGACGGCGCCCGCCCGCCCCTCAAAGAAGTGCCCCAAGTGTCAGAAGGGCTATCATTGGGCTAATCAGTGTCGTAGCAGGCCGGGAAACCGCACGACGGGTCTCCCCCGAACCCAGGGCCAAACGGGGGTGTTTCCCACTCAGACAACTGTTCCTCTGCCTTACAATCCATGGACTCCATGAGGGCAGCGACTGCCGGAAGTGCAGGGCTTGATTTGATTATGCAGGAGGACGCTGATTTTCAGTTGCCGGGGGAGGTCTGCGCCATACCTACGCAGGTGACGGGACCTCTCCCTGCCGGATTTGTGGGTTTGGTTCTCCCTCGCTCACACGCTGGGAAACAGGGTTTTTTTGTCATCCCAGGAGTCATTGACGCCGATTACACCGGCATTATTAAGGTCCAGGTGTGGACCCATCTTCTGCAGTCGCTCCCGCGTGGACAGTCAATTGCGCAATTGATTTTAGTCCCCTATCAGGTGCCAGCCGCCAAGGATCGAACCCGGGGCGGAGGCGGCTTTGGATCAACGTTGTCTCACTCGCCGTCTCACAGCACGTCCTCTCCACTTGTTCCTCTAACAATGTCGGTCCGCCCCTCGAAACCTCAGTTAACACTTCTTTTAAATAATGTTCCTTTTACAGGGCTGGTGGACACTGGAGCTGACGTTACGGTCATTCGTGATCCGGAGTGGCCAGTCGGTTGGCCAACAGTTCCTTCTAAAGAGTTGTGGGGGATCGGGGGTAGCAAACCCGGGCGCCAAAGTTTGTCTTGGGTCACGGTCTCTAAACCAGGAGGCCGTGCCCTTGCTACAATCCGCCCTTTTGTACTCCCTGTCCACCTCAATATTTGGGGCCGTGATTTACTTACAAAGCTGGACACCACCCTCGATATTAATATATAATGGCCCAAAATTCTCCCTCACCCACCTTGCCATCCGCATTACCATTGGTATGGCAATCCTTAGAGCCCGTATGGATTGACCAGTGGCCCCTCCCGCTAGAAAAGCTGAAAGCGCTTCATTCACTTGTACAACAATATTTGCATGCACAGCGCTTGGAGAGCTTTACTAGTCCTTGGAACTAGCTGCTGTTATTTTGGCCTTTCAACTTTTTGCTGATTGTCCCTTTAATTTGATTGTGGACACGCATTATGTTTATCAGGTAATTGATCATTTACCCCTTGCCCTCATTACCCCTCAGGTCGATGCGGACCTCCTTCGCCTGTTTTTGTCCTTACAGTATCTCCTCACCACTCGTAATTTCCCTTATTTTGTTGCTCATATTCGCAGTCATACCCCTCTGCCTGGGCTACTCACTGAAGGCAATGCGCGCGCCGATCGCGCGTTACGTAGTCAGGTAAATTCCCCTTTTTCTGACCTCATTGAAAGCCATTCCTTTTTTCATCAGTCTGCCTCTGTCTTGGCCCGGCAGTTTCACATTCCTGCTGATCATGCACGTTCTATTGTTCGTTCCTGCCCCCACTGTGCCGCTGCTGCCCCTACCTTTTTTTATGCCGTTAACCCTAGAGGTACCGCAGCGAATCAGCTGTGGCAAATGGATGTCACTCACATGCCACAATTCCGCCCCTATTTGTTTTTACATGTTTTCATTGATACCTATTCGGGATTCCTTTGGGCAACCCCACAGCGTGGGGAAGCCACTCCCAAAGTTATTCACCATTTGCTAACCTGTTTTGCTGTTATGGGTCACCCGAGCCAGATAAAAATGGATAATGCCCCAGCCTATTGCTCCACAGCATTTTTCACCTTTTGTGCCCAATGGGACGTCCGTCTTAAACACGGGATCCCTTATAATTCCACAGGCCAAGCTATTGTTGAACGTGCAAATCGCACGCTAAAAACCTTGCTTGACAAACAATTAAAACAAGGGGAGCTGCATCTCCGAATCTTAGGAGACATTCAGCAACAAATGCATATCCTTTTGTTTACTTTAAATAATTTAACGCTGAACGCAGATCAGCAGACCCCCGCGGATCGGCATTTTCACAAATCCGAGGTACTGGAAAGACCGCGTGTCTATTACCGTCAGCTGCCTGATCCGCAATGGTTGGGCCCAGTGCCTTTAATCACTTGGGGTCGGGGATATGCTGCTGTGTTTCTCCCTGCAGGACCGTTGTGGGTTCCAGCCCGGTGTGTGCGACCGGCACTGAAACAGCATGGCGTGGCACCAGGGGCTGTCGAACCCCAGACCGGAGTTTCAGCTGACCTTGGAGGAGAACGCGGTGCCTCCCGGGTCGACTACGGCGGGACGGAAACGGAAGAGGCATAGCATCCCAAGCCAGCCCGTGACATGGGGAGCAGTAAAAGCATTGGTCGCCGCGGCTCAACGAAGACTGGCAGCAAACCAACAGCCAGAGACTCCTGAGACTCTGTTTGTGGCGATTCTCGCCCAAATTACTGCTAATTCTGTATTGATTGTATGCCTTTTGTGCCTGCTATTTCCTGGAGGGGTTAGCTCAGGAGCGCTTCCTCCATTACAGGCCCGAATGACATATATTCTATGGGAAAGATTGGCTTCAATAGCAAATGTTACCCACTTTTGTTTATTTGATTTTGTAGCAGCTGAAGAATTGTTAGGTACGTGCCTTATTCCAGTATGTCACCACCCTGAGGAAATTGGGAATGAGATGATGCTCACTGCTTTACGCGAACCTCTCTTCCCAGTACTTTAGCATGGCTAACTGGGGCCCGGCCAATTACACTTTACCTTCTTAAGCTTATTTTTTGCTGTTGCTGTGTGCAATGTATTCCCTCTTTGTTAAGGCTTTGTCGAGACCCGCCCTGGCAGGCTCCATGAGTTATGACCTTGTCTGTCCGGGAGTTAATTGGATTGCAAATGCAAATTGATGGCTACCATGAGATGGCCGAGCACAAATAAACAAAAAAGGAGGGGATGTAGGATTCATACAAGGTTTATGCTGTTGGCAACATTCAGGGCACACCCAGAGTGTTGTGCTGGACTTGTGAACACACAGCTCCTCTCAAGGGCATCAACCTTGGAATCTCGCCAAGATGACATGAACCGTGGGAAGCCTCCCAGGACTGGGCTCAAGGCCCGAGAGCAAGGAATGCGGTAGATAGAAATTGGTAAATAAGAATGTTAAACAAAGCCAGTGTATTCCTTTTATCTATTGGAGAATGTAATGCGCGGGGGGAGAGAGAGAGAATAAAGGGGAAGGTGGAAAGCTGACAGGCGGAAGCCTGTTAGCAGAGACCAGCCTGCTTGCTTGCTAAAAGCTGTGTCCCGTCTTGTCATTGAACCGCCACATGTGACTGTGTTTATTACTTGAGATTGTGATTCCAGGTTTTTCTGAATGTCAGCACTCTTTTGAGCAGACTTCCTCAGCTTGCATAAATTGGGGGAAGAGTGACTCCTGGTAGGGGCTTGGGCTATCTCACACCTTCCCTCGCACTTTGCCAGGGGGCGTGGCAGGGGTCACTACTGTCAAGATGAATTGGCTTTAAGGAACTGGGAACTACATTGGGACCAGTGTGATGCTCTGTACCTCAGGGGAACACCCTAAACCCCCATGTACATTTTTATAAAATGATTGTGTGGTAGCCAATGCAAAGTTTGTCATGTTGGATGTCTTCGGCAAGCTAATGATGCACTGAGCATGGTTGTTATAGTGATATTATAGTAATTGTTACAGTAATGTTACAGTAATGTTATATGTTATAGTTTCAGGTATATAGTTATGAGGCTGAAAATGTATCCTCATGGCTTAAAGCAAACCCAGGCAAAAACTCTGCAAGAACAGAGAGGCAGTTCACACTTCATCAGGGCATGTATGGGGCAGACCCAGCCCAGCCTCACAGGAACAAAGGAGGCTGGCCTAGGCAGCAACAAAAGAATCTGTTAGACTCTCGAGGGAGTCACCCCCCTTCCTTTGGTCAGTTTGGAACTGCGATGAGGTAATGCTCACCTCACTCTGAAGGGGGTGGAGCAAAGCCAAGAGAGAAGAAAGGACATGATAAAAGGGAGAGACATTTGCCCCGCTCTTCCTCTCTTTTCCACCTACATCTACAGACACCACACCAAGCCACTAAAGCGCTGATCAAAGGGGAGACCCTGGCTGAAGAGCAACCGGCCAGCCTGTGGTGAGAAGCATCTAAGTTTGTAAGGGCATTGAAAGTGTTAAGATCAGCTTAGAATGTGTTTTGCTTTTATTTCATTTGACCAGATCTGACTTGTTATGTTTTGACTTATAACCACTTAAAATCTATCTTTATAGTTAATAAATCTGTTTGTTTATTCTACCTGAAGCAGTGCATTTGGTTTGAAGATTGACAGAGATTCCCCTTGGGATAACAAGCCTGGTGCATATCAATTTCTTTGTTAAATTGACAACCTCATATAAGCTTGCAGCGTCCAGTGGGCATAACTGGGCACTGCAAGATGGAGGTTCCTAGGGTTGTGTCTGGGACCGGAAGTATTGGCTAGGGTCATTCGGTTGCACAATCCAAGGAGCAGCTTACATGCCAGAGGCTGTGCGTGAACAGCCCAGGAGTCGGGGTTCTCACAGCAGAGCAGGGTAAGGCTGGCTCCCAGAGTCAAGGATTGGAGTGACCTAGCAGATCACCAGTCCAGATAACACCAAAGGGGAACGTCACAGTGGCGCAGCGAGCAGGGTGTATGTACAGCTTGGTACTCTAAGTGAAGTTCACACTTTAAGCACTGATATTTGTGATTTTATGTGAGTCTTGAGTGCAGTGGCTAAGAACAGTCAGGAGAAGGTCACAGTTTTGTTATTTTCTGTTTGCTTATTTCGGGAAAGGGAAGTAGGAACAGAAAAGCAGGAAAATGAGTGAAAGCAGTGAAGCGATTGCAAAGTTGGAGCTTTTTAGGCTGCAGATTGCAGAAAAGGAGGGGGAACACCAGAGATTATTGCAACTGAAAGAACTGGAGAAAAAGAAAAAGAGTCAGCCAGAGAGGAGGCAGCACACAGAAGGGCCATGGAAGGAGAAGAGTGGGAAGAAAAAGAAAAAGAGAGGGAAGAAAGAGAGTGAAAACACCAACTGGACTTGCTAGAGGAGCAGAACCAGAACCCCCCAACCCCAGTGACTCCCATCACTCCAAAAATCCACAAGTGGGAACACTTATGTCCTGCATACAATGAAGAGGATGATATTGCTGAATATCTGACTACCTTCGAAATGCTGTGTGTAATACATGTGTGAGCAGAGTCAGGATGAGCTCTACCCTGACATCTGGTGGTGAATTGTGGTGAGTTGTGGAAAAGAACTTCAGGGGCTGATCTTGTTTGCATAGGCATACCCACCCTGCCTAGCATGAGCCCATAGGGAGGATCCCATTTTGCCCCTGGGAAGAGAGAAGGGGGTTGGGAGCCTAAACATTCTCTTACCCAAAAACATTCCTCTAACCCTCATCCCAAATCTCCTGTAAAAGCAGAAGAGCCCCAAAGGGGCTATCAGTATAATTCCACTGATCACCTGAGGAATAAATGCCCTGTGCTAGGAGGAAGCAGGCAAACAATAGCTCATGTTAGTTCTGCTGTCCTCAACACAGAAACCCCCCAAGAAATTGAAACCTATCATATTGATTCTGTGAGGTTAGCCTCTGCAGAACCAGATATGGAGCATGTTAAGGCTGTCCAATTAATGGCAGGGAGTCCCTGGGGGCAGAGGGATACAGGGGCCCAGATTTCTCTGGTTAACCAGAGTGTGGTCCCAAAGGCCAGTATGCTACCTGGCCAAATGACAGATTATGGGGGTGGGCGAAAGCAGATTCCTTATGCTACTAGCTAAAATCCATGCGGTTTGGAAAGTGTTTTGACTGTGGGGGTAATGGAACACCTCCTATTTCACTTGCTCCTTGGTAATGGTGTATTTGTTTTTACTAGTAAATATATGTTGACAAATAGGTCTTACAAAACTTTATTTTGGATCAAGCAAAGATGGACATTTTTAAAAGAAGATGCTGTAAATTATTTAGTACTGGGGGTGCCAATGTTCACTGGTTTTTTAAGAATGTTATGCCATTGCGTATGCTCTGGAGAAGCTATGCCCATACATTTGGGGATGATGTTTCCACCTGCAGACTGACCATGCTGCACTAAAGTGGCTTCACACAGTCAAAGAAACTAACAAAAAATTTCTTCAGTGGAGTTTAGCTCTTCAAGACTTTGATTTTAAAATACAACGCCTTTCAGGAGCCTCTAACAAAGTGGCTGATGCACTCTCCCGGGAAGGTTTCCCAGAATCAGCCGGGTAAAAATGTCCCTGTATTCTAAAAAGAAAAGGAGTACTTGTGGCACCTGAGAGACTAACCAATTTATTTGAGCATGAGCTTTCATGAGCTACAGCTCACTTCATCGGATGCATACTGTGGAAACTGCAGAAGACATTATATACACATTATATACACAGAGACCATGAAACAATACCTCCTCCCACCCCAATCTCCTGCTGCCGTCAAGAACACTATCCCCGATAATGTCACGGCTAACCTGGTGGCTGAACTTTGTGACTTTGTCCTTACCCATAACTATTTTACATTTGGGGACAATGTATACCTTCAGATCAGTGGCACTGCTATGGGTACCCGCATGGCCCCACAGTATGCCAACATTTTTATGGCTGATTTAGAACAACGCTTCCTCAGCTCTCGTCCCCTAACGCCCCTACTCTACTTGCGCTATATTGATGACATCTTCATCATCTGGACCCATGGAAAAGAAGCCCTTGAGGAATTCCATGATTTCAACAATTTCCATCCCACCATCAACCTCAGCCTGGTCCAGTCCACACAAGAGATCCACTTCCTGGACACTACAGTGCTAATAAACAATGGTCACATAAACACCACCCTATACCGGAAACCTACTGACCGCTATTCCTACCTACATGCCTCCAGCTTTCACCCTGACCACACCACACGATCCATCGTCTACAGCCAAGCTCTGCGATACGACCGCATTTGCTCCAACCCCTCAGACAGAGACAAACACCTACAAGATCTCTATCAAGCATTCTTACAACTACAATACCCACCTGCGGAAGTGAAGAAACAGATTGATAGAGCCAGAAGAGTTCCCAGAAGTCACCTACTACAGGACAGGCCTAACAAAGAAAATAACAGAACGCCACTAGCCGTCACCTTCAGCCCCCAACTAAAACCCCTCCAACGCATTATTAAGCATTTACAACCTATCCTGAAGGATGACCCAACACTCTCACAAATCTTGGGAGACAGGCCAGTCCTTGCCTACAGACAGCCCCCCAACCTGAAGCAAATACTCACCAACAACCACATACCACACAACAGAACCACTAACCCAGGAACCTATCCTTGCAACAAAGCCCGTTGCCAACTGTGCCCACATATCTATTCAGGGGACACCATCACAGGGCCTAATACCATCAGCCACACTATCAGAGGCTCATTCACCTGCACATCCACCAATGTGATATATGCCATCATGTGCCAGCAATGCCCCTCTGCCATGTACATTGGTCAAACTGGACAGTCTCTACGTAAAAGAATAAATGGACACAAATCAGATGTCAAGAATTATAACATTCATAAACCAGTCAGAGAACACTTCAATCTCTCTGGTCACGCAATCACAGACATGAAGGTCGCTATCTTACAACAAAAAAACTTCAAATCCAGAGTCCAGCGAGAAACTGCTGAATTGGAATTCATTTGCAAATTGGATACTATTAATTTAGGCTTAAATAGAGACTGGGAGTGGCTAAGTCATTATGCAAGGTAGCCTATTTCCCCTTGTTTTTTCCTACCCCCCCGCCCCCCCGATGTTCTGGTTAAACTTGGATTTATGCTGGAAATGGCCCACCTTGATTGTGATGCACATTGTAGGGAGAGTGGTCACTTTGGATAGGCTATTACCAGCAGGAGAGTGAGTTTGTGTGTGTGGTTTTTGGAGGGGGGTGAGGGGGTGAGAAAACCTGGATTTGTGCTGGAAATGGCCCAACTTGATGATCACTTTAGATAAGCTATTACCAGCAGGAGAGTGGGGTGGGAGGAGGTATTGTTTCATGGTCTCTGTGTATATAATGTCTTCTGCAGTTTCCACAGTATGCATCCGATGAAGTGAGCTGTAGCTCACGAAAGCTCATGCTCAAATAAATTGGTTAGTCTCTAAGGTGCCACAAGTACTCCTTTTCTTTTTGCGAATACAGACTAACACGGCTGTTACTCTGAAACCTGTATTCTAAGTCATTGTCGTCCTTGAAAAATCTGGTTTAGTTCATCTAATTATTAGTAAAATTAAAGGTGCATGTATCTTATTAACTCTGTTTTCCTAAACCTCCAGGAAGAAATCCCAGCCAGTGTGGACCCAACCTGAACCAGGCTGGCCAGCAACATCTGTGATTTGGGGGGCATGTGATAAATGAAGCGGAGGCGGGAGGATAGCTTCCTTTTATGGACACCCAGCCAGCCAGTTAGCTACAAAATCCCTCTTGGTAACTGTTCTCTATTTGCTTTGCCTGTAAAGGGTTTAAAAAGTCTGATTGCATGCATAGGTAAAAGGAAGTGAGTATGCTACCTGGCCAAAAGAGCCAATGGGAAGACTAGAACTTTTTAAAATTGAAACAAGACTCCCCTTTGCCTATCTGGTTGTTGCTCTCCGGAGAGAGGGGACAGAGCAGAGACAGGGCTGGGACTATGCTGTAAGAGCTTTCAGCCAGGTATGGAAAACCATCAGATCATACCTAGAACTACTCATTTACACCCCAGATATGTAAGTAGAGCAGGAAATGTCTAGAAAAATGCAATTAGGGTTATCTCTTTTACTTCTTATTGGCTTGTGGACTCCTCTGCCTTCATTTGGAATTTAGATATAATTTATCAGTTTGCTATTGGAAATACACTTTGTACTGTTCAGGATAGGAAATTTATTTTTGAATTTTTAATTTATGCTATTATTTTTACTGTGTTTCTGTACTAATTTTATTAAAACTGTTTTAAAAGTCAAAGGCTCTCTGACCAGAAATTCCACCCTGGACTTGAGAAAACTTCCCCGTGAAAGTTTCATCAAAAACAATCCTTTTCCGGGGGGGGGGAACCCACAGTTTAATCAAACTGGCATTTTCTAACAAAAAAAAATTGTCAAAAAATTCCCAGCACTAGTCTCAGCTCATCCTGCAGAGTGTAAGATCCCTATTGCAAGTGAACAAGGCGTATAGGTGTTGGCTGCCATACAATGGCAACGTGGCAGGAAGCTGACATTTCTCACACTGGTGGAGAGAGGACACCTGGAGAATTTTCTGCAGAGAAAACTGTGTGGGCAGATCTCTGCACTGATGTATAGGCTCATTGACTTTGGCAGGACTTAGCTTGAATGTCCAGTTCCTCCATCCACTTAATTCCCTTTGCAGAGTTGGGATATTAGGTAGTAAAGGATGTTATCAATTTTATTTTATATATATTAATTATGTATTATGTAGCCTGAGGGACTGACTCGTTTCCAAGACCTTTTCTACTCAACTTATCCAAAACATCTTATCCAGTTCTGGAAGAACACATCATCGAGTTCTCTGGGATACCAAAAAAACTCAGTTTGACTCCAGATGCCTCATTTGGCATACAGCAAAGCTACGCTGAGTTGATCAGACTCAAGCATAGGGGGTGAGTATAGGGCGTACCATACATCCACAGTTACACAGAAACCCTCTCCTTTCATATATATATATATATTTACACATCTCATTGCATTTACTGTACATTACATCACACATTTTTGGATTGAATTGGTCATGCTGCAGGAACCAGTCCCTGTGCCCCATGCTCTGTCCATGCTCAACCCCCTGTTTACATTCCTAACTTATCTTCTTCATTGTTAATACGAGGGGGCCCAGGTCCTCTTATGTTAGCTGGCTCAGACATTGTCTTTTTAGGCTACTGAGGCATTTACTTCAGCCTAATAATCTGTTTACCTCCCTAATTCTATCCTTCAAGAAATGAGGCCTCTCTCCATGTGTTAATTACTTATGTCAGGCCTGCCCTGAGCTACAAGACTTAACACTGCCTTAAAGTTAGAGTGAAGTTACACTTAAGTAAGACCGGCGTGGGAGGAGAATCAGGCCAAACTGTTATTAATGTAACGTAATAAAATGCAATAATTAAATTTACAAAAAGGAATCAAGAAACTAACTTTTAGGAAAGATATGCTTTGTATTAAAAAGGTAGGAGTCTCATACTGTATGTTTCGATGTCCTCCAAATTCATGTCTTTTATTTTCCAGGAACAGTTTGCCTTCTTATCCAGCATGTGCAAGAGAGAGACAAAACTCCACAATGAGTTTTCATCCTAGGTGAATGTGGCACCACATTATCTTGGTTTATATTTTTCATTCCCAGTTTTTAACAGTTATAAACACCTTTCAACATCACATAAGAACAGCAGGGTAACCCAGATAAAAGAAAATACTTCAACCCTAACAACTTGACTCAGATTTATATGCCAGTTTCAATTTTTTTCTCCTCATTCTAAGAATTGCAACATCGGACAAGTACCCTATAATGTGTTACTTGATTGGCTTTTCCAAGGATACAATGTGCTACAACACATTGATGGGGAAGTTTATAGGCATCCTTCCCCCCCTCCCCCACACTTTTGCTATTCATTGAAAATATATATCATGGTCTCTTCTTTCTGTGCTCCACAAACCTGACATTTCTTAATCTAAGGTTGTCTTGCAAGATGTCAAACTGTTTTTGACTTATTTTATAGAACTTTCTGTTAAAACAGTGTCAGATAAATCAATCAAGACTTCAGTTTTCTGTCAGACACCTGCAGTCTTAAACTACAGCTTTCAAACTGATACAGGGGAATTAGTAGATTTTATTGTATATCCTGTAGGTAAGCAAAATTCAGTCTAGGATTTACTTGTATCTGTCCTAGGTGAAGTGTTTGCTAATAAATTATTACCAAGGTAATGAGCAAAGTAAGAGTTTTCATTTGATTAACCCTTGTTCAAATGTAGCTGGTTGGCACTCTTCACCTGTGACAGCCAAGGAAGTTCCAGACATGAGTTTTTCTATTATTCTTACTATTTACTTTTTGTGTTATTGTAATGCCCCGAGAGAGCACAGTTCCACAGTACTTGGGACTGCACATACCTGTAGTAAGAAACAATCCCTGCTCTGAAAAGTTTACAATCTGAAAAGATGAACAGAGAAAGGAAGTGTTCTTATCCCCTTTTAACAGATAGGAAGAGAATAAGACCCTGATTTAGGAAAACCTCTATCCAGGACAGCAAGTTAGCATGTCCTTAAGTGTCACTAAAGTCAATGCATCCTAAACAGGGATGAATTCAAGCACTTTCCTGAATCACGGTGTAAGAGACTTGCCCAAGGTCACGGGTAAATCTGTGGCAGAGCCAACGGTTGAACCCAGATCTCTGAGTCTCAGCTCAGAGTCTTAATCGAAGGATCATCGATCTTTTTTTCTCACCTACGTTAAATGGATTCTGGTTACTTCCTTGATCATCTTATTCATTACAATCCCAGCAACCTGAATTTCATCCAACACTTTTCCAGTAACCACTCTATTCATATTAAGATCCTGATCCTGCAAGGTCTGAGCATTCCCATTAAATTGAAAGGGCCTATTTCACCACTTTTATGCACCTCCTTTCACCTGGGTAAAGTTGGCTTAAAGCCCCACCATTGCTTTTTTTCTTATTGCTATACTATCTCTATACTATACTATTGCTATAAAATTTGGTGGGGTGCGATGGTATCTAAATAATATTATATGCTCCAGTTTATTAATGCTTTGTAACTGGTAGCTAGAACATCATTTTTAACTGTATTTTGAAAAAATCATCCATGTGTTCCTACCATGTTTGAGTGCCTCTGCAATAATTTATATTTTAAATAATTGCTATTAATCATGTATATTAGTAAAATGTTTATAAATGTACCTTAAAGAGTCACTATGTTCTTACAAATTGATACTCTGTAGACGTTTACCAGTGAAGAATGATGTTGCATTAGAATAATTCAGTTTTTCTAAAACTCAAAGCTTCAGTTACCAGTTATTTTTCCTTATATCACGAATATATACAATTTCTCTCTTTCTTCATTTTAATAATGTATTTTCTGTTGTCTTTTTCCATGCCTTTAGATCCTGTGGGGGGCAATCTTGTGATTACATGCATTAACTCCATTATGTTGTGGACTTACTTATGATTCCGCACCCACCGAATGAGTAGCTACTGCATTTGAAAATGCCAAATACTCTTTAAGTGTAAAAGCACCTACTATTTTATTGAAACTATTCTTGCTTTATTACTGTAAACAACTTTGATCGTAATGATGCCATTTGAAAGAGCTGATCAAGCTAAGAAAAAAATGACACGACAGTCATAAAGTCACACTAAATTTTGCTATTAACAGTTTATAGTGCATAAGGAAAGTGTTCCAAGATGCAACTACAGACAAAAGAGAAAATTAATTTTAAATAGAACTGTAGATTTGAGCATTTGCAATAGACTAATAAAATCATTTGTACCATATTCTTAAACACAACAGACAGAAAGCATATTGGATGCTAGAGGATAGATAAAACTGTGCCTTCACGCAGACAGTTGCATTAATATGTTAAGTCGCTGATCCCAGAGACAAAGAAAAGAATTTTGTGGCAGGAAGAAAACATAGAAATATAGGAAGCAAAACTAAACATTATACCAAAAAAAGCCCCAAAAAATAACAACAAAAAAACACAACCAACCAAAAACCCACATAGTCCAAACGGGGCAGGGGGGGGGGGAGGTTTAACTGGAGGCTAGATCGCTATACCCAACAAAACTGATAATCTGACATCTGGGACCACAATCTGCTTTTTGGGGTGTAGACAAAGCAAGGAGTTTGCTGCAACAGTTGCTGAAGTGGCAACCTCCTTTGGACCAAATTAAAAAGTAGACAACTGAGACTTGTAATCTATAAATCCTCAAAGAGGAATGATTTGTTCCAGCTATCTGGTAAGACAAAGTTATTTTAGTACAGCATATGTTACAGTCCTCGAATACACCAAGGAATACCAGCTTTAAATGACAGATCCAAACAGATAAATAGCCACAAGCTATGGTGGGTACAGAAAGAATAGTTTATAACTTGAGTAAAATAAAAAAATTAAGATGTGTTACAGAGGTATGCAACTGCTTGATGAGATAAATCACCAGACAAACACTTTGGCCAAGAGCCTGCCCTGCATTAGGGTATTTTTCCACTGCTCTGATGGCACAAAGGTGCCCTATAATCAGATTTAGGCAGCTTTTGAAGGATTCCACCAAAGTAGGGTGGCATATAGCCACCATAGCAGAGCAGGCAGTGTGGAGAAAGAGGCATGGCTGGGGCATCCCTATACCGTGGTGATTTGCAACTACAGGAAGAGCCCCTTTTAGGCTATTCTACGGTATATCACTGACCAGAACTCTCAAGTGTATGACAATATTCAGTGGAGTGAACTGCATTAGAACTTCTTCAACTTCCATGTCTTGCTGCACCCCATTCTGAGCTCCTGCCTGGGGCGGGGAACAGCTGGCAGTAGTGAAGGAAGGAGAAGACTCAATTCAGGCAGCTGTTGGCCCGTTACCCCCATGTCTATTTCTCCCCTCCAAGAAGAAGAGAAGTCTGTGAGGGAATGGAGAGCTTCCCAGAAGTCTACTGGAAATTTTTGGATGGGGGTGAAGGAGGACACAGGCTGGGTTCACAAGAAGAAGGAGTAGAGCTGGCTCTGAGCTGCCTAGCTGTTTCTACTCCCTCCTCTCTCTTACACTCTATACGCTCTTCTGAACATGGTAAGGGCTACTTGTTTCTTCCTGCCCTATCCAAACACTGACAGTGCTCGTGGCCAGCTCTGTCCCTTGGACAGGCCCAGAGCTGCCAGTTAAGAAGGAACACACGGGAGCCTTCTGGGACCAGGACACAGTGGCAATAATATGTATGGAAAACCTGCACTAATTGCAGGGTGAGTGTGGGAGAGGAGCATTAAAATGATTTGGGGGCAGGGACCTCACTTGCGCTCGTGTTTATGGGATGCATTACTTGTACTGAAGTACTGGGAGCCTTCTTAATTGTACTGGCAGCAAGGGGCTTTGTTCACTCTGTAAAGGACAGGGGCAGCATTACCTGAAGAGTCAGTGGTAGGACTCCATTATTTGAATTGGGAGCAGACTGGGTACAAAACTACTTTTCCCTCCTCAAGTTTCCCCTCCCCATAGGGGTCTACACCAGAGGCGGGCAAACTTTTTGGCCTGAGGGCCACACTGGTTTCCAAAATTGTATGGAGGGCCAGTTAAGAGAGGCTGTTCCTCCCCAAACAGCCAGGCGTGGCCTGGCCCCCGACCCCTATTAGACCCCCGTTGCTTCTCGCCATCTGAAAGCCCCCTCCCCCTGGGACGCCTACCCCATCCAACCCCCCCGGTCCCTGTCCCCTGACCGACCCCGGACCTTCCACCCCTGACTGCCCCCCACTGCCCCATCCAACCCCTCCTCTCATTCCTGACTGCCGCCCCCCCGGGACCCCTGCCCCATCCAACCACCCCTTCTCCCTGTCCCCTGACTGCCCCCCGCCACCCCATCCAATCCCCTCTCCCCTTTCTGACTGCCCTCCTGGGACCCCTGCCCCCATTCAACCCCCGTTTCTCACCCTCTGACTGCCCCGAGCCCTGTCCACACCCCTGGCCCCTGACCACCCCCTCTAACTCCCCTGCCCTCTATCCAAGCCCCCCTTCTCCCTGCCCCCTGACCGCGCTGCCTGGAGCACTGGTGGCTGGCGGTGCTACAGCCGCGCCGCCACGCAGCACAGAGCACCGGGTCAGGCCGGGCTCTGCAGCTGCGCTGCCCCAGGAGCTCGCAGCCCCCCCGCCCAGAGCACTGCGCCAGCGGCACTGTGAGCGGAGGCTGTGGGGGAGGGGGAACAGCGGGGGAGGGGCCGGGGGCGAGCCTCCCAGGTCAGGAGTTCAGGGGCCGGACAGGAGGATCCCATGGGCTGGATGTGGCCCGCGGGCCATAGTTTGCCCACCTCTGGTCTACACAAAGCTTGCACTGAGATCCTATCCCCGACCCCCAAGTATCTAAGTAACCTGAGCAGGGACCCCTCGGCCCCTCCTCATCTGCCCAACAGAGGACAGAGCTGGTGTAACTGTATCAAAAAAGTGAGAAAATATCCTTGAAGTCAGGTTTTATTGTTTAAACCAAACAAGTAAATCCTGGATCCAAAGACAATCACAGCTGTCATTAAAACCAATTGGGGGTGGTAGGCACACTCTTTCAGGCTCCAGAGAAGGAGCAATCAAGTGCCTTAGGAGAAACAGCTAAAGACAATGGGGGTGACTACCTAAGGCAATGGGGTATTAGGCCAGAGCTATTAGCAGGACTCTCCCTGCTGACAAATGAAAGAGCTAGGACATTATTCACAGTCTGTGTATGCTGGAGGCAGAAAGCCAAAGAAGCAGGTGTGAGCATGACTCTGAGAAGAAGAGGGGGGATCAAGTACTTGGGGTACAGAGCTTATTGAAGAAGCAGACTGGGGATTTCTGTTGGTTTCTACACTGGCAAGGGATATGAACTTAATGTACTTCGGGGGGGGGGGCAAATAAAGTAGATTACATAAAGAACATACATGACTCATATTTCAGATTTCTCAGCCTACCAGAAACAACCCTGCAAGGCCCTGAATTCTCGCTAACCAGGCCAAAGGGGCAACTATATTATTTGTTCCCTATGTTGTGACATGCAACAAGACACAGATGTTCCACTATTGGCCATTTACCACACAAGTTAAACTGAGTGCAAAGGTGATTAAAAGCCACCTTTGCATCCCCTCCTCCCCCTACCAAGCACTCTTCACCTACAGCTTAAGATCTGAACTCACTCGCTTGTGACTCTGTGGTTAGGGGAGAGCCCAGCCAGCCCTCCTAGTTCCCCTAGGGGCCACTTACCGTGCTGGGAGGGAGGGGAAACAAATCCAACTGAATTGCTTTGTGTTAGGTATCCTGTGCACTTTCTCATTCCATAGAAGTATAGTTCCCAAATACACTAGAATTGGAAGTGGATTTATGAAAAGGCATTTACTTTTCATAAAAGGAAGTGGATGATGGGTTTGGGGCTACTAATGTTTGGAATAGGGAGGAGACAACTCTTCTTTCCCTAGCCCCTTAACTCTCATACAAAGGGAGGGCAATAGGCTGAGACCAGCTGTGGATGGGTGGGATATTGATGGCAGCCCTCCACCAGGTGGCACAGATTAAGTAAAGACTCGTGACTTGCACTGTACAAGGTATTGCTGGATAGTTCCCAGATGAGTTAAGTTAGTAAAGTTTCAGCCTAATTAAACAATATCACTTGCATCTTGTCTTTTTTCCTGCATGTCTCGGACAATGAAAAAAAGCCAGAGACAAGGACTGGTATGTCAACAATGGCAGCTTTTCAACTACCAGGCAACGGTCTCATTCCATGAAGAAAGCAGCCCTTTTTTGCTCCTTTAGTGAATCTTGTATCTTTCTTTAATTGGTGGGACTTTATGAGTTAATTGGTGATCTGCAACAGTGACACATATGCTTGTGAATATAAGACTCAGTTATTCTAATTCCCTCTTCAGAAAGCATTCTGTAGGGTTACCTGATCTCCAGCAGCTTGTTCTGAAAAGAGCCACAGGATTGCTCACTGGTTTGAGTTACTGAGGTCATGTTATGCCCATCTTGCATTCTTTATGTTGGCTGTTTATAATGGTGCTGCTGGATTTTAGAAGTCTTAACAGTGTTACACCTAGCTACAATCAAAACTTGTTTCTTGAGCCTTTGTGCTGACAATTATATTCATCCCCATCCTTACATCTGCAGCTGGTAGGCAAGCGTGCTTTTGCTGTAATATATCCTACAGTGTGGAAATCACATTCATCTTTGTTTCCCCCCAAGCCCATTTCATTTCTTCTTACTTTCACAGTGTAACAATTACTGGCCCAACTCCTGAGTGGAACCCAAGAAAGAGGAGGGAGGGATTATAAGCCAATTTTGCACTCCATGATTCTAGGCTGAACTGCCCTTAGTCTGTAGCACTCAGTGCATTTTAGAGCAGCCTGGAACTATGACTTCTCCTAAGGGACTGTTCCTGCAGTTTGGGATCATAGCAATGTGGGGATGTCCTGGCCATGTTCCTTATGGCAGCTACAGGCTAAGCTGTTAGAGCAGCACCCTACACTCAGAGATTACATTAGGCTTTGGGGGTGGAGGGTAATGTTGCTGCAGATGGTTATGGGCTGGAATCCAGAGCAGAGGGTGGGGCTGGTTTTCCCTACCAGCCTTGAGGAAGGGGTATACACCCTACAGAAGGGCTATTGATCCCAGGGTGGGGTTGAAGACTGAGCCTTATGGATGGGCTAAGGAATAGCCCAGGAGGGGCCAGAAGGATCTTTTGTGTTGGAATGTTTTTGCACATTTAGTTGTTCTTTTGTTGGCTCAGAAAGGGTGGGATTAAATTGTGACCTGGCCAGAGAGCTGAGTGGTGAGAAGAGACACCACCACAGGATTGGATTAACTGCCAGCAGGGTGTGCTAGATAAGAAAAAGCTGCTACACCATGTCCAGCCACTGGGGGATACAACAGCAGTGAGTCAGCTCTTCCATGGTAACTTTGCACCATGGGGGTAATGCAAAGTTCTTCTTCAAGTGCTTGTTCATGTCCATTCCAATCAGGTGTGTGCGCACACACATGCATGGTAGCTGGAAGATTTTTCCCATTGCAGCCTCTGTTGGGTCGGCCAGGGTTCCCCCAGGAGTCACACCTTCATGGCACTCAATATAGAGCCCGGCTAAGTCTAAGGAGCCAACGGTTGTGAGACCCCAGTTGGGCCACAACACCAGGTCCCCGGGCAGGGCCGTGTTGACTCCTGTCCAGGCGAGGCAGTTGAGTCTGGGCCCACCGTGATCACTGGACCCTACTGGCCAGCAACTGCCGCTCCCCTCGACACCGGAGGCTTTCTAAGTGGCTCAAGACTTGCTGTATCTCACGGCGCCGTTCTCACCCCCTAGCACAGAGGTAGCTCTGGCCCCACCTGCACCATCACGACCCCAGGTGCAATCAAGAGGGAAGCTGGCGATGATGTCCTGGCGCTCTCCTTCTCCATGGCACCCTTTGGCACCGACACCTCCGGAGAGAGAACCCAGTCAATCCCCAAGCTCCCAACACTCAGTGCCCCGAAGCATGGCTCCTCCGTTGTCTTTTCGGAGACCTCGGTGTCGGAGTCAGACTCCTACTGCTCCGATAACAGCAGGAACAGGAGGTCCAGGTCGTGGTGGGACAGACGGGCTTACCTGGCGCCGTGGCCACTGCTGTGGCAGAACCCCTCTCAGTGGCCCTTCTGGACTCCATGGGCTTTTCACCAGAGCCAGGGAAGAAGCCAAGGATCCTGCTCAGCGGCGACTTCAGTGGCTTCGGCCACCTTTATCTCACTGGCTGAGTGACCAGCCACTGAACCACCGACGCTGACACCATCAGCTGTGGCACCATCGCCGGCACCGGCTTTTGGACCAGCTTCGGCACCAGCTGTGGCTTCGGCACCAGCATTGGCACCAGCTTAGACAGCAGCTTCAGCACCACTGACAGCAACCCCGGCACTGACAGCAGCACCGATGGCGGCTTCGGCACCTACAGCACCACCAACGGCACCACCAATACTGACATTGGCACCGAGTTCAGTGCCGACAGCCCCAGCACCAAGCATGGCACCATCTGTGTCTGCTCCTGCATAGGACCCCTGAGAGTCACGGGATCCCTTAGATGCCAATGGCAGGGACCAGCTGCTGTTATCTGGGGCTTCCTCCTCCTTGTTGCCGGATGAAGCACTGGCTCGTACCACCCTAGCTCCGGTGCTCAAGGACAATCGGGTGTTGCAGCAGTTGCTGCACTGGGTGGCCCAGGGTCTGTGCATCCAGGCAGAGGAGATAGTAGAAGACTCCAATACCATGGTGGGTTTCAGAGTAACAGCCGTGTTAGTCTGTATTCGCAAAAAGAAAAGGAGTACTTGTGGCACCTTAGAGACTAACCAATCTTGCATCAGATGAAGTGAGCTGTGCTCACGAAAGCTTATGCTCAAATAAATTGGTTAGTCTCTAAGGTGCCACAAGTACTCCTTTTCTTTTTGCCAATACCATGGTGGATATCCTCGGCCCCTCTGGACCTACCCGTATTGCCCTACTGCTCATAAAAACTATGTGGACACCAACAAAACCCTGTGGCAGACCCCAGCCTCATTGCTACCCACTGCCAAACACAATGAATGGCGATATTTTGTGCCCTCTAAGGGTTCTGAACATCTTTATTCCCACCCACTACCTGATTCCCTTGTTGTGGACGCTGCTAACCAGCCTTGTTTGAGGAGGGCAAGCTAATCTCCTGAGCTTCCCTCCAGGCTGCGCTGGACAGTGTTGATGCAGTGCTGATGCAGCCACGAGAGGCATGGCTACAGGGGTGGCTAAGAGAAGGGCCATGGCTCCAGGTCTCTGATCTCCTGTACGTGGTCCAGCAGACCATACAGGACTGCCCCTTTTTGGGTGTGACTCTGTTTTCAGAGAAGACAGATAAAAGGCTACACAGCCTAAAAGACTCTAGAGCTGCCCTCAATTCCTTGGGCCTACACCTTCCCCTGCCATGCAGCGGAAGCCTTTCACGCCTCAACCTCCTCCACAATTCTACCAACAGAACTGACAGGACAACTCCTGGAGGAGGAATAGAAACCGCAGAAAAAGGCCGCACCTAGTCTCAGGCCAGGGCTCTAACCAACCCAAACCACCTTACGGCCCCAAACTGGCCTTTTGAAGGTGTGGTCGAGGACGGCTCACCAAATCAAAAACTGGATCTACCTCATCTTACCTTTTCCTCCCGACTGTTCCCTTTCTACAGTGCATGGTCCCGTATCACTTCGGACTGCTGGGTGTTCCGCATGGTAGAGAGGGGATACTCCATCAAATTCTGTGCCCTCCCTCCCTGCCACCCTCCTTCCCCATCCCTCTTCAGGGACCCTTCTCATGAGCAACTCCTTATACAGGAGGTGCACTCACTCCTTTTGCTCAGGACAGTGGAAGAGGTTCTTCAGGAGCAGAAGGGCAGGGGGTTCTATTCTTGGTATTTCCTAATACCGAAAGCCAAGGGTGGGCTCAGGCCCCTACTAGACCTAAAAGAAAAGGAGTACTTGTGGCACCTTAGAGACTAACTAATTTATTTGAGCATAAGCTTTCGTGAGCTACAGCTCACTTCATCTGATGCATACTGTGGAAAGTGTAGAAGATCTTTTTATATACACACAAAGCATGAAAAAATACCTCCTCCCACCCCACTCTCCTGCTGGTAATAGCTTATCTAAAGTGATCACTAGACCTGTGAGAACTCGACAAATTCATAAAGAAACTCAAGTTCCGCATTGTCTTTTTGGCCTCCATCATCCCTTCATTGGATCCAGGAGACTGGTATGCCGCCCTCGACTTGAAGGACACGTACTTTCACATAGCAATAACTCTGTCCCACAGAAAATACCTCAGGTTTGTGGTAAACAACACCCACTACCAGTTCACAGTTCTCCTGTTTGGCCTGTCAGCGGTGCCTCATGTTTTTACCATGTGCATGGCAGTCGTGGCTGTGTTCCTGTGCAGATGGCAGGTACATGTGTTCCTGTACCTGAACGACTGGCTCATCAAGGGCCGCATCGCAGACGCGTTCCTCCTCCCACGAGGAGGCCGTCTTCTATGCACATTTCTGCCTATCCCTCTTGTTCACAAGGGGCTCCTCATGATATAGCGGGAACAAACTTTGGTGATATTGATAGCTCTAGCCTGGCCCTGCCAACAGTGGTACACATCACTCCTGGAAATGTCCGTGGATGCTCCAGTCACTTTGACGCTCTTCCCGGACTTACTAACTCAGGATCACAGCCGTCTCCAACACCCAAACCTCGAGTCGCTGCACCTCATGGCATGGAAGCTCCATGGCTGAACCCAATGGAGCTTTCTTGCTTGGATCAGGTTAGACAAGTCCTCCTTGGCAGTAGAAAACCTCCCACAAGAGCCACCTACCTTGCCAAGTGAAAGAGATTTTCAATCTGGTTTGTGCAGCATCATTCGTCACTGATGCTCACCTCTGTGCCACTTATATTAGACTATCTACTCCATCTCAAGCAGCAGGGGTAATCCATATCATCAATAAGGATTCACTTGACCACCATCTCTGCCTTTCATCCAGGTGCAGAGGGCCACTCCGTCTTTGCCAACCTATGGTCAGCTGTTTTCTTAAAGGTCTCAACAGGCTATACCCTCATGTCTGGCTGTCCCAGCCTGGGACCACAATCTGGTCCTTTCCAGACTCATGGGACTGCCCTTTGAACCCTTGGCAACGTACTCCCTGCTCTATCTCTCATACAAGGTGATGTTTCTGGTAGCGACAAGCTCAGCCAGGAGGGTGTCTGAGCTCAAGGCACTGAATCAGAGCCCCCTTACACAGTGTTCTATAAGGACAAGGTTCAGCTCAGACCCCACCCAGCTTTCCTCCCGAAGGTTGTCTCCCAGTTTAACATCAACCAGGACATCTTCCTCTCAGTATTCTATCCTAAGTCGCACTCGAGCAGCAGGGAGCAAAAGCTTCACTCATTGGATGTCCGCAGAGCGCTAGCCTTCTACACAAAGAGAATGAAGCCGTTCCAAAAGTAGGTCCAGTTATTTGTGGCAGTGGCCAACACAATGAAAGGTCAGCCTGTGTCATCACAACCCGTCTCATCATGGATCACATCCTACATCCGTGACTGCTGCAACCTGGCAGGGGAGCCTGCCCCTCCACTCACTGCGCACTCCATGAGGGCCCAGGCCTCTTCAATGGCATTCCTGGTGCAGGTTTCCACCCAGGAAATCTGCAGAGCAGTGACCTGATCCTCCATGCACACTTTCACCGCGCACTGTACAGTCACCCAGCAGGCCAGAAATGATGAGACCTTCAGAAGAGCGGTGTTCCAATTAGTGGACGACTCTGACCCCACCTCCTGAACTCGGGCTTGGGAGTCATCTCATTGGAATTGACATAAACAAGCACTTGAAGAAGAAAAAACAGTTATTCACCTTCTTGTAACCGTTCTTTGAAATGTGTTCATGTCCATTCCAATACCTTCCTCCTACCCCTCTGTCAGAGTAGCCAGCAAGAAGGAACTGAGGGGGTTGCGGGTCAGCAGGGCTCTATATTGAGTGCCATGAAGGCATGACTCCAGGGGGCCCCCCGGCCGACTTGACAGAGGCTGCTATGGGAAAAATCTTCCAGCAACTGTGCACGTGCGCGCTCACACACCTGATTGAAATGGACATAAACAACATATCTCAAAGAACAACAGTTACGAGAAGGTGAGTAACCATTTTTCGCCCAAGCACAGTTGTGATCTGGGCAATAATGTCTCATTGATTTCTAGGTGCATGTTTGATTTCTTTGACGCATCAAACCAGAGAGCCAGATCCTATAAATCAGTATAGCTCTGTGGAAGTCATTGGTATTACTCTGATTTACCCCAAACCAGGATCTGGTAGATAGTGCTTACATATGGGATACAACACAGGTCCTTGCTTCTGCAGGTGATGGGGAATAGGATATTAGAAATGGTCCCATGGGAATGTAATAAAAAGCACACACATTTTGTTTCATGTTTCTCTACAAAGTTGCTGTAGAGGTGTTAGACCAGTGGTGGGCAACCTGTGGCCCACAGGGTGATCTGCTGGCAGGCTGTGAGACAGTTTGTTTACATTGACCATCCACAGGCATGGCTGCCCGCAGCTCCCAGTGGCCGCAGTTCACCATTCCCGGCCAATAGGAGCTGCAGGAAGCGGCGCGGGCTGCAGGGATATGCTGGCCACCATTTCCCACAGCTCCCATTGGCCAGGAACAGTGAACTGCGGCCACTGGGAGCTGCGGGTGGCCGTGCCTGTGGACAGTTAATGTAAATGTAATGTAAATGTAATGTAATCCTGCCAGCGGATTACCCTGACGGGCCGCATGCGGCCCGTAGGTCGCAGGTTGCCCACCACTATGTTAGACCCTGCCTTGAAGGCACAGTCCTGCACTGAGCATGTTCTGTCACAGGAGGTGCACTGGAGGTATTGTGTTTGGGGAACTAGTGGGAGTGCAGCATGTTCATCCCAATCCCTCACAGCCAAGCAGCTGTGCTAACCAACATGTAGGGGCAGAGCCTTTATTCTGCATAACCTTTCCCTTCCCAGAGCCCTTTAGGGTGCTATATTTCCATAGAAGACATCTCAGTATCTACCTCTGCACTCCCTGAGTGTAAGGGGCTGAGCAATTTGATGGAAGTGGCTAACATTCTCCCTGCATTCTGAGTGGCTGTGTAAGGGCCAGGTAGAATCTAGCTCCAAATGATTAAGCAGGCAGATTTCAACATGACTGCTCACTGCGCCTTGCCCTCTTAAAAGGCTGGCATTTACCTACTTCTCTAGTTGTGGCACCCTGTTGCACTAACAATGAATGGTCATATATGGTCTCCTAGTCCTCTCTGCCTTTTTTCAGTTTCGCACACATGTTCTCCCCCCCCCCAAATATTTTGCTTCCTTATGCATTAATTTTCTTGTGTGTATTTTTTTTATATTTTTGGTCTAGTTTCATGGACTTTCACAACTGAATCATAATAAGGGAATTCATGTGGAATTTCACTATTTTGACAAGACGCTACTGTTCTACTGAAAATGCCCGGTGAAGGGAAAAGTGGCATTTTAAACAAATGCTTGCTCAATTAATAAACTTTGTAAATTACAAAATCCCCGAGCACCAACTGCTGAAATACAATAACTCTCTGACCTGAACCTATTAAATGAATAAGTCTGCTGTACATAATTTACACTAGTACTATGCATGAAAAATAGCTCCTGTAAAAAAAAAAAAGCAAGATAACAAAATAATCTTTGTGTGGAAACAGAATTACTGTCTACTAGGGTTCACTTTAGCAGCATTAGCTTTTGGACTATCTCATCATTTTACCTTTGTTAGTATACCACTTGCAGGAATCGTTCAATTTTCAGTAATTTAACAATGATTTTTTTCTTGATTATGATAAGGGATGTTTAATGTACCAAAGTCTCTGGTGTTCCCGATCATATTGGGTACACATGATGTGTGTAATAATACCTAATATGTACCTGTGACATTCCCCTGGTGTTATCTGGACCAGTGATCTTCTAGGTCACGCCAATCCTTGACTCTGGAAGCCAGCCTTATCCCGCTCTGCTGTGAGAACCCCCAGTCCTGGGCTGTTCACTCACAGCCTCTGGCATGTAAGCTGCTTTGATTGTGCAACCAAATGACACCAGCCAATATCTCTGGTCCCAGACACAATCCTGGGAACCTCCATCTTGCAGTGTCCAGTTATGCCCGCTGGATGCTGCAAGCATATATGAGTTGTCAATTTAATAAAGAAATTGATATGTAATAGGCTTGTTATCCCAAGGGGAGTCTCTGACACACTTCAAACCAAACACAGTGCTTTAGGTAGAGTAAACAAACAAGTTTATTAACTACATAGATAGATATAAGTCAAAGCACAAGTCAGATTTGGTCAAATGAAATAAAAGCAAAACACTTTCTAAGCTGATCTTAACACTTTCAGTTCCCTTACAAACTTAGATCCTTCTCACCACAGGCTGGCTGGTTGCCTTCCGCCAGGCTCTCCCCTTTGATCAGTGCTTCAGTAGCTTGGTGATGGTGTTTGTAGATGGAGGTGGAAGAGAGGAGAGGAAGACCATGGCAAACATCTCTCCCTTTTATCATGTTCTTTCTTCCCTCTCATCTTTGTCCCCCCTCTTCAGGGTCAGGTGAGCATTACTTCATCGAAGTCCCTGACTGACCAAGGGAAGGGGGGTGACTCACTCGAGAGTCCAGCAGATCCTTTGTTGCTGCCTAGGCCAGGGTCCTTTGTTCCTGTGAGGCTGGGCTGGGTTTGTCCCATACATGCCCTGATGAGGTGTGAACTGCCCCTCTGTTCCTGGAGAGTTTTGCCTAGGCTTGTTTTAAGCCATGAGAACACATTTTCAGCCTCATAATTACATACATGAAATTACAACCTATAACATTACTATAACAACAATGCTCAGTGCATCATGAGCCTTCTGAAGACACCTGACAAGACAAACTTTGCATTGGATACCACACAATCAAATTATAAGGATGAACATGGGGGTGCAAGGTGTTCCCCCAAGACACAGAGTGTCACAGTACCATATTAAGATATTGTGTTCCAAATCCTGCTCACATGACTCATATGAGTGGTCCCACTGCTTCATATATAAGTGCATACGTGTATATATAGGGAATATATAATGTAGCATGGGAAGAATGCTTTTTATCAGCATAGGTTTGGGGCATCTACCCTACTCATGAGTTGCCAGTCCATGAGTGAGTTATGCAGGCCATCCCCAAATAAGTGTTGATAATATCTTTAGGCCAAATGAAAACTTAGTGGCTTCTGTGTAATCAACATATGTTACAGGAAAAACTATTTTACAATTATTTTAATGGGGTCATTTTTGTATCCCTCTTGCAAAGCTAGAATATATCAGATACCAAGAATCCAGAAACCTTTAAACATGACACAATAGATTTTCTGTACATAAAACTGTCATGAATGTAAAGTCTGATATCTTGGGGTATTCCAGTGCAAATGCTGGTCCCACTGAAAGGTGGGAATATTCCTTTCTCATTGGTATAAATCTTCCAATATATAATAATTTTCTTACGTTTAACTCCTACCTGATGCTGAAACAATTGTTGGAGAAGACTTAAAAATGTCCCATGAGATAATGGTCCAGATTCTGAGCTGTGGCCAGAGAGCACTCCACACTGGGTGGAATACAGGGTTGAGGCACGTTACAAAAGAAGCCTTGACTAACCCCATTTCCTAGGTTATGCCCCTAAAAGCTGGCTTGAGGGCAACTTTGAAGTTAAAGAAGCTGGGAAGCTTGGCCAACACAAGAGCTCCTTTGGAGAATAAAATGAGAAATTAGTATGATCATTTGGAGGGCTATTGAACAATATTCTTTAACACTCCTTTGAAATAGTGTTCCTTTACCACACCATTGCTGTAAGGGCAATCTGATTCCAGCCTCCTCCATCCTTCTCAATGGACAGAAAACTTACAGGTAACCTTTGAGGAACCTGTTGAATAATGCTGAACAAACTGCACTATAGGAGAATCAATAGACATTACCTTCGGTTTTCTTCTGCATAATGTTACTGTTGTGTCTTTAAGATTGGCTGTATTGCTCTCTGAGATGCTTTGCATGTATGTGGATACAAAACACTTAAAGTCCCTCCAAAGGTTTGGTGTTTCAGGAACTTTGGGAATATATTCTTGTAAATGTGAATTTAGTGCTCCAGAAATGTACTGGATTGTCATCCCTGGAGACTGCTGCCTTCTATTTATTTCCCAAGCAGATGCAGAATAGGCAGCAGCTCTCAACATTTTTTCCATACAACCTCCACCTTGAGCCAGAGGAACCCCACCTGGGATTGACAACTTTGTTCATTCTCCATGCTCAATAGATCCTCCACAACAAGGATGCCAGTTTGTGCCCATTGCAGTGGTGATTTTTGTGATGTAAACACTTGTAAGATGGAATCTAGACTGAGAATAGCGAGCTCATTTCACAGACCATTGGCAGCTGCCAGATGGTAACAGCTTTTGGTCACCGTCAACTTCGAATGAATTTGAGCGAGGGCATAGAAATGAGAGATTGTGTTCCAGTACCAATTCAGTAACTCATTGGTCAGCCTGAATATACTTTTATTTAACTAAAGTTTGGTGGTCAATACTCACAGTACTCTGTAGAAGAATTCCTGATCCTTACATTTTAACTTCATAATTCATTTTCTCTGTTATATTCCATCTGAAATAGCATCTGCTACTTGTAGATTGATAACCACTACATATAACTCATAAGGGCATCAGATTTCAAAATGAGATTTGGAATATGGTAAATGGATATGATTAACGTTTTGCTGCAATGTATCATTAAAACATACTTGTCCATATTGTAGGACACATTAAGAAGTTACTTATAAGGACAACATTTTCAGTGATTGAAAACTGTCCTAAATCTTCGAAATTCTAAGCAAGTTGAGAAAACTCTTAAAAATTCTTGATTGATTTTAAAACACAATTACTATTACACATTCTCTCTGCCTACAAACTGAATTTAAATATATTTACATACATTATTTTCCACAAAAATATTATAACTTTGTTTTAATGCTAATTTGTGTGCAGCATAATAAAATAAATGTGTCCTTAAAGCTGTTTTTTCTATTAAAATTTAAGAATGGATCCCAAATACAAATCCTGTTTTATTTTATATGACTTTAGAATCTGCCTTTCAAGTATTTTTTTCCTTTTGCTTTCTTTGTGTCAGGATGTAATACTTTTTTGTTTCTTGGTCTTCATTTTTTTAAAAAAATGTGCTGGTATTCTAGCCTGCTTACCTGGTTGGCATTGGTTTAAGATTTTGGTGGCTGGTGTAGTGCATTCAACACAGGAAAGAGAGGTTCTAGGAAAAGTCATTCACCAATATGGGGGTAAGAGGATGCGGGAGCGGGACGACCAAAGTATGCTTTCAGATTCTAGAAAAGATGTACGTGTTCTGCATCACGCACGTGCGTTCCTTAATGCCTAGTTCAGAACAGAAGTTACTTTCTGAGGACACTAAAAGATATCTTTGTCATAGAACTTCATGTAGAAATGTTTTGATGGTGCTTGAACAGATGAGAGGGGATTTTTAAACGGAAAATATGCAGTACAGAATGAAGAGGTAAATGAAAGCACAACTTCTCCTTGGATGAGATTCTTTTTAGTCACTCCCACATTAATGAAAATACGACAGTATTTGCACAGCACACTTAAGAACTGATATTATATAGTATAGGGCCAGCTCCCCAGTTGGGGTAAACCAATGCACCTCTATTGACTCAAATGGAGCAATACTGTTTTACCCCAGCTGAGGATTCAGCCCACAGTGTATAGGACCAGTCCTGCAGAAGACAGGAGTACTATTTATAAAGTCCACACATCAGTATATTTCTTGCTCAAGAGGACTGGGAAGAAAGAGAGAGGAAAATACTTTGCTATAAAAAAAATAAACTAGCTCAACAGAATTATTTGCCTTTCTTAATATTGGTAATACCCAGAAAAAGCTACAAGGGCTTTCAGATACCCGCCCCCCCCCCCCCGCCCCCGTTAGATCTGTGGCAATCCACACGTATATTTTAAAGAAAAAAATATTTCCTATGTGAAGTGTGTATGGAGTTTCAGTTCAGTCCCTACAAGGTAGATGTCTAAATCACAAAAAATCACCATCAGTAATTGTCATACAGCAGACCAAGTCAGTGGAGAGACTGAACTAATCTTTATTTTGTAGAGGTGGCTCCTCTATGTTTAGGGCAAATTGATATGACACCTTGGGGAAGTGTAAATAGGAACTGCCATTCTGGATCATACCAATGGTCCAATGTCCTGTCTCTACTAGTAAGTGGCCAGTGCCAAATGCTTCAGTTGAAAGTGCAAGAAAACCCATCATGGATAATTATGGAACAATGTCTTCCTAGGGAAGCATTTTCCTAATCCCAGGCAGCTAAAGATTGGTTTATGCCCTGACCTGTGAAGGGTTAAATAGCTCTACCTCAACTGTTTTTATCCTATCTGAGGTATACCTGGGTGCTCTCATGTTCCAAATTAGTGTGAATCCTATTACGAGCTGAATCTTATTAAGCTCTTGGACATAATGGAATCTTGTCACATGGAGTTCAACAGGCTTATGCATTGTGTTTAAAAAAGTTAATCAGTTTTAAATTTATTTCATTTCAATTTCTTTGGATGTTCCTTTGTTCTTATATTGTGAAGAAGGGTAGATAGAGCACCCATGACCTTCGCTATACCATTAATTATTTTATACATATCAAGTTCCTTCTTATTAGTCCCTTTTAACAAAACAGTCCTAATCTGTTAATCTTTCTTCATGTGGAAGTCTCTCCATGTCTCTATTCCAGGGGTTCCTAAACTTGTTCCGCCACTTGTTCAGGGAAAGCCCCTGGTGGGCCGGGCCGGTTTGTTTACGTGCCGCATCCGCAGGTTCGGCCAATCACGGCTCCCACTGGCCGCGGTTCGCTGCTCCAGGTCAATGGGAGCTGCTGGAAGCCGCGGCCAGCATATCCTTCGGTCCGCGCCACTTCCAGCAGCTCCCATTGGCCTGGAGCAGCAAACCGTGGCCACTGGGAGCTGCGATCGGCCAAACCTGCGGACACGGCAGGTAAACAAACCGGCCTGGCGCGCCAGGGGCTTTCCCTGCATAAGTGGCGGAACAAGTTTGGGAACCACTGCTCTATTCATTTGTTGACTATCTCTGGACCTCTTCTCTTTCTACTCTACATTTTGAGACTGTGTGACCAGATCTGTATTCAAGGAATGTGTATCACCAATGTATACAACTGTACTGTTACAGTATTTTCATTGTTTTCATTGCATTCTTATCTCATTTTGTTTGTTTGTTATCTTATCTCATTTTGTTTGCTTTTTTAACTCCCCTTGCTCATTGATAAGATGTTTTAATTGAGCTGCCCACAAAGATGCCCAGTTCTTTTTCAAGAATCACTACAGTTTATTTAGAACACAGCAATGTGTATGAATAGTTCAATCTGTTCCTTCCAATGTATATTATCATATTAGTCAACTTTGAATTTCATCTGCCATTGTGCTCGCTTATTAGGACCTTTTGAACTTTCTTAGTCTTTCCCAGTTCTGACAAAAATATATACAAAATATTTTTTGTCCTCCGCAAATTTTGCCATCTTATCATTCACCCTCTTTTTCAGATCATGTATGAATATATTTAACAATTCCAACCCTACTACAGTGCTGCTGACCATGCTGTATGTATTTGGTGGCTAAATATAAGTACATTTTAACCTGCTGTACTACTCAGGTCCACAGCTGAACAGGGGGCCTGAGTAGTATATCAGGTTAAAATGTGAATCTCTTGAAATAAAAGATCTGAACTCAAATCCCACCTGAAGTTACAAATAAAACTAAGTTTCATGGTCTAAGTAGTCTCCCTTTGTGCACACTGTATGAGCATCATGAAGTTCAGCACGACTTGCAGTCTCTGCCCAACAATAATCAGACAGTGGGAGACCATGTGGACTGCAGATAGACCGGAGTACGTTGCTAGAGCTTTGTGTGAAGCTGCCTACACTAGTCTACATTCAAGACAGTACTGTTAGTTTCTTACTTTCATGAGTACTAAATTCACCACCAAATCTTAAAATGTCTCTACATATGTTTGGCTGTGCTGAGATTTGGTTAGGGTCAGAAAGGCTAATTCAGCAGAAGGGCAGGTACATTGCTTTATTCTCTTTTGGCTGGTCTCCTTTCCTACATGTATTCAAGCATATAATTCCCAATTGAATTTTAAGCTCTCCTGCTCCTTTATTGTAGGAAACTACATTTTTTTACCTCCTCCAACCACCACCTTTTGCACTTCTCAATTCTCTGACCCATCTAGTTAGCTAAAAATGCTTCAGGCAGAGAGCAGGTGAACAGACTTTTTTTGATGATGATGCCAATGCAGCTGTATGTATCAGCCAGCAGAAAGAAGATGTGCAATAAGAGCCTGATCCAAAGCCTGCTGAAGTCAATAGAAAGCTTTCTACTGATTTCAATGGGCTTTGGATCAAGGTCTAATAGAACACCCCTCTCCCTCTTACTGGAAAACATCACCTCTGCAGCACACCCGAACTACACTGACCCGGGGCAGAGCAGCTCTCAGACGTTGGCCTTCTGTTCTGTTGTCAAGCTAATGGACTGTCTGCATATTGCTTCTGACATTCATAACCATATTAGACAAAAATAGTCCTAAATAAAAGACACACAGGTAAGGGTGGAAGCATAACTTGCCCAAACAGAAATGGGATCCCACAGAATCTACACATAAACCAGAGAAAAGTCTGACTAAAAAAGCTCTGGTAATTAATTTGAACAATTGTAATTAATTATATAGATATTTATAAATAAAATTACAGTAAATATAATTACTTTAACATACCACAGCAGGATACATCAAATCCTATATTGAATTAGATCTGTGTCCTACACTGAACCATTGTTTAGGGTTCAGAGGCGGCAAAGAAGCCCATTTGCTCCCCCACATTAAAATATAACATGCTGAAATGCCTTCTCGCTCTAAATTGCAAGTTTCATAAGCATTAAAAACTGGCTGACCTACTTCTCGATAGTAATTGAAAGTGATTATTACTGATAATTAGCAAGCAAGCAATAAACTACAAAGGCTTCAATGGATAATTTATTCCCAAATATTTTGCTAGCAAATGCAGATTTTTTTTTAACATTAGATATTTCTCATAATTACAATATACCCTTTGTTTTATGACAAATATTGAACAAAAACTTTGTTTCCCTTAAATTAGTGTGAGATCCTTGATTTCATCCATGTCTAGAGAAGTTTCTTATGGATAAATATTCAACATGATGGCAGAGGACTTAGCCATATAATGATTATAATTAATAGTACATGACTAGATTTCTGTGCATTGCATTGACAAGTAAATTCACAGGGACAGATTCTGCTTTCAGATTCAGGATTTGGCTTTAACAAGTATATTTTCAATTCAGCATTGGGAATCTTCCAGTCTAAGTGCTTATCCGTGCTTAACTCTTACTTACGTGCTTAACTGTCTTCATGGAAATAACTACCATTGAGTCAGTGGTTGTAGGACTAGGCCATAATATGGCCAAGTAACAGCCTATGCAAAATAACTGCAAAGTATTTAACTTCTGGAGGCTAAAAGTAGGGAAAAATACTTAACCATTCTCACACTGAAGTCAACAAGGATTATGGGCTTGAGCCTAGACATGTTGAAATCAATGGCAACCCTCCATGTATGATCATCTGAAGTGATGATCTTAGTAAGTAGTACCTTATCCTCTGCAGTAAGGCTAGCCTTAGAATAATCAGTACTAAAACCAGAAATGATTTAATGGGGGTAACCGCTTTGAAGTCATTGCGTTTACAACCATTTATACCAGGTCAGATTTTCCTACCACAAGAGATAAGTGAACTGTGTTGTGGAATAATTGAGATCTCAAAATAATATATTTGCTACCTTTTAAAAGATTAGTCTTCATTTCTCTAATGGAACAATTAGGTTGAAACTTCACTGAGATCACATTCTGACTACAAATGGGTAATTTTGTTGCACCTTTGTTATCGTGTGCTTGTTCCTATAACTGATGATACAAGGTATGAATAAAATGCAGCAGCTATGTCACACACAGTAGATTCTACAACACCTCTGAAAGACATAGGAATGTTACAGTTAACCAGTTCTAGAGACCATTAGTAGTTACTGGTTTTCTTCCTCTTTCTCTCAAACTTATACGACAATATCACTGACAACATCAACAGCAAAATACACTACTGTTCAAAAGAAAGAGGTCATAGCCTTATTTCTAGACCATGCTAGTACATATATAAAACTTGCATTGATCATGAGCACTGTAGTAATTCCTAAATAAAGTTAAAGTTGACTTTATCGATGGCTAGACCTTTTCAACAAGGAATATGGCACTTTCCCATTTTACCAGAAAGATCCAAATATGCTGTCTTGAGTTTGATATACCAGTTGTCTTTGCCTCTGGAAAAAAAACCTCATGCTAAGTGAAGGACCTCAAACACTCTTGCATGCAGGAGGCCAGTCCATCTCCAAACCATGCTTCAGGGCAAGATTCCTCTGTACATCCCTCACATACTGTCTCTAGCCCAAAAGAACTGGTAAACCGCATACAAAGTTACTTAATTACCACAATTTCCTCTTCACAATGTATTCCAGGGATACAGTGACTGATTCTCTACTATCTTACACCACTGTAACTACACTATTTCAGAACAGTTACTCCTGTTTAGACTGGTGTAAGTGAAATCAGAATCAAGTCAAAAGTTCTGATAAAACTGCATATTTTATGCAAATAAGAGATAACTTATTAATCTTTTATTAATAGGCTGTGTATAGGTACATTTTAGTGTCACATAGTAACCTAGGTCCTTTACTACAAAACACAGTTTAAAAAGACTACAAACATACAAGGTTACAGCATTAAAAATTAGTAATAAAGCCATAAATAAAAGCAAAGTGACATGCTAAGGTCTTTTTAAAAATATAGTGCTTATGAAAGAGACAGGATTGGCACCCTGGAGAATGAATTCTCTGTTTATCCACTGAAAAGCTACATTGCCAAAGGCTCCTTATTTCAGCCTTTTAAACACAAGGAAAGATGTACTTTGTGGGAAAATTCACCTCCTGGATATCTCCCTAGCCAGCTTCCTTCTACCCCAAACTAGCAGCTACCAGAAAAATTAAAACTTTTCAAGACCCACTTTTACTAGATGGCAGCTGCTCACTTAAATGAAGAAGAGGGACAGTAAAAAAATAGTCTTTCTTGGAGAAAGGCCCTTCACATTGTCAGTTCCCTTTTTTCTTTTTTACCTCAAATTAAATTATGTCAAGAAGTTTAAGTAAAAAAAATGTCATACCTTAAAAATATAATCTGGTCAGAAAATCATCTGGCTCCTAAACTTTAGAACAAAGAAAGAAATTTCTAGGAAATTAATTTAGATAGGACTCCCAGGGTCCATACCTGAAGTCCTTACTCAAGGAGACCTCCTAGCGTGGTCAATGGAAGTTTTGGCTGAGGAAGGATTCTGGGATTGGGCCAACAGCATCTATGCTGCACTGCTAACACAATCAGAAGAAGGTGCACACATCAACTAAGATCATTGGTAAAGTGGGTGCCAAGAGCAACAATAAATGCCAAAATGAAAAAGCAACCAGTTCATAGAGACCCTTTCTTCTCCTGTTCGTCAGCGGCAAAAATCCCATGGATTTTCAACTGGAGTTGGATCAGACCCCCAGAAGAATCATATTTAATTTCAGTTCAGTTGGAGTAACAATAACTATTTACCACGTGGAAAAGAATAAAATACTTGTTTATTTTTTTTAAAAAATGTATATTGCAATTTAAAGAAATAGTGTGTGTGTGTGTGTGTGTGTTTGTTTGATACACCTCTTTCAATAATCTAGTATAACAGTGTTGTTGGAAATATCATGCCCTGCAATTTTATTTATAGAAATGCAGCGGTATAATGTGAAATCTACATTAATTAGTATGATTGCAGCAAAACACTGAAAAATTATACTTTGTCAAGAGAGCAACTTCTCTCACCAGGCCTAGGTCATACCGTGTGATCCCTCAGGTGATCTGGAATGGGTACAGAGAGAATGTTGTGCAGTTGTAGTTTTATGAAAGAACTATGCCTGATATACTGAGCATCCTTCTGGATGCTCTTGTGCTGTGGGGCAGCTGCACCATGTTAGGAGAGGGAGCAGTGTGCTCACGCCTCCATGCCCAGCCAGCTCTTCTGCCCCATGCAATGGAACATCAGGGCCATTGATGGCAGTTCATGCGATGGTTTTCCTTCTCTCCTGATTCTCTTCCCTTTTCCCATCCTTTGTGAGCCTGAGACTGAAGGTCTACCCGCTATGAGGGTGAATACATTGCTGCTGTAGAGTCAAGCTGCTGGCAAGTGACTGCTTGTTTGTCTGTGGCCATTGAGTGTAACATGGCCAAGGGATCAATGCAAGGATCTTGATATGGTCCGGTGCAATGCTGCAGGCATTATTTGGTGCAATTTCTGGAGTACTTATTGGGGCTGTAGTTCCCACTTACATTCAGATGACTGTTTTAGCAAATTTCATGCCAGGAGCTGTTTCCTGGCAGCCTTTCCAATGCCCTCTTTCTCATAGGTGTGACTTTTGGCAGCGCTAGTTCACTGGAGAGCCAGTTGTGCCCTCATTTCAAATTGCACAGTGGATACAAAGACCACTTTCCCCCTTGAGTTACTGCAGACTCAAGTGCCCTCTTAAAATGTATCCCTTTATGTCAGTAGCACAGTTGTTACATATTCATAAAGAGGGTTGGGCACAGATTGTATCCAACATGGATGACACAGTTCTCTCATTGCTGGGTTGTCAATCAAAGCTGTTACGCTTGGCATATGTCATTGTCCAGGTCAATCAATGCATGTTATGCATGGGTCTGGTGTCAGTCTTACGGTTGGATTAGAAAAGTACCTGGACACAGTGCTACAGTAGATGCAACATTTTATCAGAAGTGTTTTTAAAATCTGAAGCTGTGAGCTATATCTTTCAACAGTACCATGCTCAAAGCCTTAATGGCTCATAATTTTTCATTTGAAAAACTAAATTTAACAAAAGAGATAGTAAGCTCTTGATTTAGCTTTCTTAAACAATAAGGGGCACATTTTCACCCAGCTGCAGCCTAGGCTCTTGCTTTGCACACACCGTTTTTCACTTGCATAGATACTACACACTAATGAATGTCTTAGCACTTACAGGGCACTTCACATCTGGAAAGCATTTTGCAAACGTATGTTAATCTTTACAATATTTCTTTGAGGTATGTCATATTATTAACACCAATTTACATATGAATTTTTAACAGTATTTAGGCACCTGAAAGTACACCTAGGTGCCTAATTGGGTTTTGAAAAGTACCTGGACACCTAATTCCCATTTATTTCAATGGGAATTAGGCACCTACATACTGTTGAAAATCTCACTAGCTGCCTATCTTCATTTTTAGGTGCCAAAATGTCTTTAAACTCTGACTGAAATTCATAACTGCTATAGTATGTTTCAATTCCATTGAACCCAGTGGAGTGGTACCAGTGTATGTCAGCAGTGATTTTGGTTCAGAGCGGATTGGTGATTTAGCCAATGAGTGAGAAACAGATATGGGATTAGCTAGAACTCAGGAGAGCCAATCCCATCCTAGGTCCAATAAAACACTTTTACTCTAAGTTTGTATGTCCAAAGGCAATCAGTTTGTACACAGATGGGCCCATAAGTAAAATGAAAGGCAGCTTTTTGAAAAAATTGGAAATTTAATAGACTTTCCACCTCATTTAGGTTTGGCTGATTTGGTTCAACTGATTATTTTTATAAAAACTGTGGCCAATTTGACTCCCTACTGTCTGTCTTTATTTGTGGCCTGTTACTTGGCAATACCTACTTATGGTTTTCAACATATTGGTTCACAGAACATGTGTAATTTCATAATTAATCAAACTCAAACTATTAATTTTTTATTTCACTAATGCAGAGGTATGGAAGCCATGGAAATGGCTTTGTAAAGACAAAAACAGCCACGCTGACATGCTTGCACAAATGGGAAAAAATGGTGCATTTTATTTCATTTTTAAGCAGTGGAAAGATTGGAGATTTACCCCCTTATTCATCATAACCTCAGGATACTGAGAGAGAGATTCCATTACAGAGGTAAACCCCATCAGGGCCCAGTGGATGCTGCATTAATTTTAGAATTTGGGGCACCTCATGCTCATGAAGGGAAGACTGTGAAATGCCCCCTGGCTGCCCCCCTCCCTCCCGCTGTCCAGTTCAGAGTGATATTGATAGTGGACTTGGAGGAAGCCACACATCAGTCCTCTATGTTAGCTATAGTAGAAGTATTAAGTTGGCAGTGAGCCAGAGAAAGATGTTGGGAATAAAAACCGGCAAAAAGGTAACCCAGGATGAAGGGTTGGGCAGCAACCTGCTCCTGATGGCCTGAAGCCACCTGCCACCAAAATAAAACAACTTCAACAAACTTATTATGCAAGTGACAGCACTGAGACAGCTTAAGACCAGTTCATAGATGAGTGCCTCTGCAGGAGACACAGCTTAATCCTTGGATGGGTGCTTGTATTGTCCTATCGAAGTATGTTGCACTGTAGAGCCTCACAATCCCTGACAAAAAGGGAAATAGACCTTAAATGGCCTCATGTCTTGTGAATGGCAGCATTCAAGCATTTAACAGGCAGAACATACAGTATTAAAACTATAGGAGAATACACCTAGTTAGCATTAAGGAAATAAATGTTTCTAACTGTCTTCTTGCTCACAGACAGAGATTTATACACGACCATCTAATCTTTACAAGAATATGTGATCATTGAAAGTAAGCTGGAATGGGACAGAGTGATTTTCTTGTATTGCCAGAGCCTCAAAGGCTTTGTAGCAATTTTTCATCATTTTGTTAATTTTTGCTAATATGACAAGTACGTTATTAATATGATTGTTCTGTTTAAAAACTAATACACACTATTAATATGTTACGGTGATGAATTACTAACAATAATCTATCACCAAGGGAAAAAATTGACATAATTAATGCAGTATTACTCTTGTACAATAGTAATTTGTTAATTCAGTACAAATCATTAAAAAAACTTTATTTTTCATAATTTTTCCTATAATTTTTACCCTGTGCCTATAAAGACCAGATCAGTTTGAGGAGAAGACACTCAACACCTGAGTCTTCTCTTATCAGTCCTTTTAACATTCATGCTTCCACACTAATAATCTACTCTTGATCGCATGTTAGGAACTGGCTATTATCTTTTTTGAGCAACAGATTTTTGTTGTTACTATTTTAGAGGATCATCTTCTATTGGCCTGTACAACGCTGGATCATAGTGTATCAATACACTACCATACTGGCAACTATTCTATCACTAGAGGATACCTTGTCATATTGCATTAATTAAAGCAGTATTATGGCCACATATGGCTCTACTTTTTTCTGCACATTTTCCAAATGCAAGCGAAATATCAAAGAAGCTAATATAGAAAACAGCTTTGTAAATGTACTAGCCATTTGAAATTGCATGGATACACAGTGCTCAAATCTGGGGGAGAAGAGACATGATGGATTTCTCTTCATGTAGGGTTCATGCTGAGGATAAAAAAAGGTTGTGGAACTTTTCCAAGCTCTGCCCACAAAATAAGCTGCACCAATGTATACTGCCAAAATGAGATGCCGCACACAGAAGATGTTCAAAATCTGAATTTGTGTTTGACAAGTTCTTACATGTTTTTTCCTTAAAGGTGGAGAAAAAACTCCTAATCAACTCTATAAAGCCATGAAGCCCTCCCTAAAACTCACATCTTCTGTAATGCATACAGTAAAGTACAACCTGATAATGGTTAGACAGGTGGAGAGCTATGATCCTTACTACTGACTGGCAAAGAATTGTGAACATCCTAATATATATTTATTATCCCATCCTCCCCATCCCAATCCCCCTGGCCTGCGTGCTTGACTCATCCATCTGTTACATCTTGTCTGTTGAATTTTAAGCTCCTTGGGGGCAGGGACTGCCATTTATTAATTATTATTATGTTGTTATTTTATTTATTATTGAGTGCTGCCAAGTACAATGGGGTCCAGCCTGGCTGTGGATTTAGGTGCTACCACAATATATATATTAGATAATAATTGTGCAGTCATTTATAGTACATGGTATTCTGGTGATCTGGTAGCAATTTATACTACTGAGCACAGGTGCAAATGACTACAGACAGAGCAAGATGCTGAAGAATCTGGCCCAGTGTGCATGAACTCACACTGATTGTGTTCAACCTAGTGTCATCCTGTGACTATAGGATCCACTCTGACTATAGGATCTACTTTAGAACATATGGATGTAAGCCGTGTCAGGATGAGCTCCACCCTGACATCTGGTGGTGAGGTGTGGCAAGTTGTGGAAAAGAACTTCAGGGGCCGATCTCATTTGCATAGGCACACCCACCCCGCCTAGAATGAGGCCATAGCTGCCCAAATGGTCACTTTGGCTGCTGTGGGATCCCCAGTGTCTCTGTTATTGGGGCAGGAAGAATAAATTGTTATTACCCTGATTATGGGAACTGTGCTTGGAACTGTACTTGGCCTTTTGTTATGATGGAGGGACTCACCATCAACGAAGTAGCATTCGCTAGGCAAGGGTCATGGGTTCCAAAACTCTGTGAATTGAGAGAGGCTGGGGACAAGTATTAATACTTGGTGGCATGGGCCTCTTGGTGAGGGCCTTACATGCTAATTGCACTTCTTCCTCTCTCCACTGTGGAATATCAGAGCTAATTTTGATTCCATTAGCAGTCTAGTTACAGGCTGCTGAGCTCACTTTGGGCTAATAGTGCACCAGCACTGAGGCTCCCCTACTACAAGCTGAATTCACCAAAGAGCTGAACTGATTAAGAGCTGAAATCACTGAGCATTGTGTTAAGTAGTGGGGGAGCCTGAAGATATACTGTGGAGCAGTTTGTGGGACGGCTGGAGTGCCTTGTGGACAGGCTGGTGGAGCAGTTCATAGGATGGCGGGAGCTGCTTGTGGGACGCGGAGCGGAGCAGTTTGTGGACTGGCTGGTGGAGCAGTTTGCGGGACGGCGGGAGCTGCTTGTGGGCCACGGACCGAAGCAGTTCGTGGGGCAGCTGGCGGACCGGAGCGAAGGCCTATGGAGCTGTGGGGCGGTCAGCTTCAGATCATGTAAGGTGCCCCTTATCTCTCTCCCCCCACCCCCTCGCCATCTCCACCCAGGTTGGAAGGTAAAGCTCTGCAGATAAACTTTTGAACTCTGGGGCTGTCCTGACCAGGGACAGAGACTTTTGGGTCATTGGACTTTTGGGACTTTGGGTGATTTGGGGTTGCTGGACTCAAGAACCAAAGGGAAAGGGCATGCCCCAATTTGCTTGGGGTGGGTTTTTTTGCTCATGGGTTGTGTTATGAATCCTGTTGGTGGTGTTTCCCCAACATAATGCCACATTGTTTCTCTCTGTTATTAAAAGGCTTTTTGCTACATTCAGACTATGTGCTTGCGAGAGGGGAAGTATTGCCTCTTGGAGGCGCCCAGCGGGGGTGGTATATATTTGTCCCAGGTCACTGGGTGGGGCCTCGAGCCGGTTTGCATTGTGTTATTGGAATGAATCCCCTAGATATTGAACCCGGCCCTTGTTGCTGCCAACTCTGATGGGCCGAAGGGTTACATGTATTATTATTATTTATTGTAGTGCCTACCTAGAGAGATACCAAAACAGTATCCATTGTTCTCAGTGCTGTAAAAAGTTAATAAGAAACAGTTTTTACAAGAAAAGCTCCTGTTGACTTTTAACAGACATTTTGGTTGAACAATGGTTACTGAACTGGACCCATAAACTAGAACTGCAGAAGTTTATGTGGGAAAAAGTAGTGCATTTTGTTTTTAAATTGGTATATAGAAAAAAGGAAATTTAAAATATTCCATTTAATCTATCTGAAAATAATCTATCTGCCCTTCTCTTCTCCTTCAGCTGATAGAGCTAAAACAGCACTATATGCATGTTAGAACATTACTAATAGAAACTCAACAGAATTTTTGAAAAAAGTCATTTTTTCAAATAGTAACAAGGCTTTCTGTCCTGCTTAAGATAATATGAGAACTGGTTTCACTAGCCAGACATACAAACATAAAGAAAAAGTATTGCAATGCATATACAATGTCTAATTTTTAAAAAAATGATTACTGTAATATTTTAAAAAATATCAAGATACCTCATTCTAAAGTCATATCTAGATTACCACAGAGTATGCTCTTGAAATGATGGTTTTACTGTGAGATGAGGGCAAGAAGGTGGAGATGTGAGATTGACATTGGATGATTGGAAAAAAGGCAAATATAGTGCATCTTTAAAAAAAGGGAAGAAGGAGAATCTGGGAAACTACAGTCAGCCTCACCTCAGTCCCTGGAAAAATCATGGAGCAGGTCCTCAAGGAATCCATTTTGAAGCAGTTGGAGGAGAGGAAGGTGATTAGGAATGGTCAACATGGATTCACCAAGGGCAAAGTCATGCCTGACCAACCTGATTGCCTTCTATGATGAGATAACTGGCTCTGTGGATATGGTGAAAGCGGTGGATGTGATATACCTTAACTTTAGCAAAGCTTTTGATACGGTCTCCCACAGTATTCTTGCCAGCAAGTTAAAAAAGTATGGATTGGATGAATGGATGATTAGGTGGATAGAAAGCTGGCTAGATTGTCGAGCTCAATGGGTAGTAATCAACGGCTCAGTGTCTAGTTGGCAGCCGGTATCAAGCGGAGTGCCCCAGAGGTTGGTCCTGGGGCCAGTTTTGTTCATCATCTTCATTAATGATCTGGATGATGGGATGGACTGCACCATCAGCAAGTAGGCGGATGACACTAAGCTGGGGGGAGAAGTAGATACGGTGGAGTGTAGGGATACAGTTCAGAGTGACCTTGACAAACTAGATGATTGCGCCAAAAGAAATCTGATGAGGTTCAGCAAGGACAAGTGAAGAGTCCTGCAGTTATGGAAGGAAGAATCCCATGCACCGCTACAGGCTGGGGACCGACTGGCTAAGCAGCAGTTCTGCAGAAAAGGACCTGGGGATTACAGTGGATGAGAATCTGGATATGAGTCAACAGTGTGCCCTTGTTGCCAAGAAGGCTAATGGCATATTGGGCTACATTAGTAGGAGCATTGCCAGCAGATCAAGGGACAGATTATTCCCCTGTATTTGGCACTGGTGAGGCCACATCTGGAGTATTGCACCCAGTTTTGGGTCCCCTACTACAGAAAGGATGTGGACAAATTGGAGAGAGTCCAGCAGAGGGCAACGAAAATGATTAGGGGGCAGGGGCACATGACTTATGAGGAGAGGCTGAGGGAACTGGGCTTATTTAGTCTGCAAAAGAGAAGAGTGAGGGAGGATTGGATACCAGCCTTTAAATACCTGAAGGGGGGTTCCATAGAGGTTGGAGCTCGGCTGTTCTCAGTGGCGGCAGATGACAGAACAAGGAGCAATGGTCTCAAGTTGCTGTGGGACAGGTCTAAGTTGGATATTAGGAAAAACTATTTCACTAGGAGGGTAGTGAAGCACTGGAATGGGTTACCTAGGGAGGTGGTGGAATCTCCATCCTTAGAGGTTTTTAAGGCCCAGCTTGACAAAGCCCTGGCTGGGAAGATTTAGATGGGGTTGGTCCTGCTTTGAGCAGGGAGTTGGACTAAATGACCTCCTGAGGTCTCTTCCAACCCTAATCTTCTATGATTCTATGACACTGGTGCAGCATGATGCCACCATTGTAAATCACCACAAAATTATTTGTGCCCATTCTATTTTTTTAAATGATTGAGAAATGAATTTAAATGAAAAGTAATAACTCAAATTTGGCTCAGATACTGTGAACTTTTATGCCAAATATTAACCTGAAATGAATTTAAGTGGCCACATTTATAAACCCCACAAAAGGGGGATTATAATTAAGTCACTGGCAGAAACAGAAAATATGTAACTAAGGCAAGGGCACAGAGGACTGAGGTTAGGAAGGAAGACAACGAGATTGGGAGAAGGGGAAAAAGGAGAAAACTTGAAGACTATTTATTACAAGCTGGATGAAACCTTGTGATGGATTGAGTTAGAACCCCAGGGAGATTGAAGGGTGAGTTCACACCTACCAATTAACATAACTGTAAATATAAATCCCAACCTAAGACAAAAGGTGTGTATGTGAACCTGCTTTTGGTGAGTATTGTTTTGGGCAGGGGGGCATGTGAAAGGAGAACAAGTAAGAACAGAATGAGAGGGAGAGACACCCTGAAGAAGCAGTTGAAAGCACATTAGTTGACCTTGGAAGAGATTTTTCTGTCAGGTTAAAACCGTTGAGTGCTCTTGGTGCTGTGAGCAAAAGAAGCTATTTCCTACTATATGATTTCTTCTGAGTTCAAAGACAAAAAAGTCTGTACATTCTTTGTAAATAAACAAAACTGTGTCAAAGAAATACCTATCACCAATTTCTACTCTCAACTGGAACAACCTACGAGACCCCATATTTTTGGCTAGCCACTCAGATCCAAAGGGATAACAGTATTAATATAAATTTAATTAATTTTTTAAATGCATTACGTGTGGGAGTGGGTATGGGCATCGTAGTCTTTCAAAGAACAGGAGGCGCTTGCGAGGAATAAAGATGAGTAGGTGGCAGGGTGGGGTCATTGTGAAAACATGAGAGGTAGTGGTTGTTATGGGCATATGGGTGAAGTGGTCTGAGAGCAGCGTCAATCAGAGTAGAGGGACTAGCATAACAACAATAGAGTTATTTATAAATACCCATAACATCTTCATGACAATCCCTCTGCTCTGTTTGGCTAATGATTGTCAGGTAATCAGAGACCAAGTGTTTTAGTGTAAAGTTATTGAGTGATAAACTGTACCATTGTTTGCGGATTAGTAATTGTAAAGCAGCCCTGTGTTCTCACTGGCTGAAAACGTTCCAAATTCATATAATAAATATTCACGTTCCATGTTTGTTTGTTTATTGCCCTCAGTTCTCACCATGTCCCTACCTTTAGAACCTTATAATCTGTGGTCTTGATTTTGCAAAGGAATCAGTGGGATTCTGTGTAGTTTTGAAGGGTCACATGAGGGGATCTCTGCGAAATTAGGATTTGTATCATCTGAATTGTTTTGTTTGCAACTAAGATAATGTGAGATAAATGTTGAGGTCAAAACAGTGCAGGTGCCTTTGGGAAGGGAGACTATTACTGGATTAGCAATCTCAAAACACAGTTAATTGACAGTAGAGCTGGGTGAAAGTTTTCCCGTGAATTGTTTCTCCAGCCAAAAAAAAAAAAAGATATTCAGTGGCACCAAAACATTTTGGGCGTTGTTTGGTTTTGCCAAATTGTTCAAGTTAAAAAAAAAAAAAAACCCTGAAAAACTCAGTGTTTTATTTTGACATTTTCAAAACAAAATATTTTGACTTTTCAGTTTGAATTTACATTTTGTTCAAATAAAATTGAGAAAATTTCTAAAAAATAAAAAAATGTTAAACTCTCAATCTAAATAAAATACTTTTTATTTTGAGTCAAACAAAATGTTTCATATGACCCCCAATGATTTTTTTCACCTTGTCAATTAGCTAATAATTTCAAAAAACTTTATTTTCATTTTGATCCAAAATTATTAAAAAAAAAAAATTCCCCCCTAATTTCCAGTGAACAAAAAAACATTGTTATTCATGCAGCTCTAACTGGGAGATTGTTTGCTAGCTGAAAATTCTACAGTGTATTTTTTATTGTTCAGTGTAATTAAATCACAGTATGTTCTTATATAATGTCTTTTGATTTTCTTGCAGTTGTGGTGTTGCTATGTATAAGCTCTGTGCATATCAGTAGTAAATGTAACTCTTCTAATATTTTTTATCGCTACAAAACCTTCCATTTGAAAACATCAAGTTTAACAAACAATAATTAAGTCTCACAGCACCTCTGTAAGATAGGTAGGTGGCATTATTTCCCATTTACAATCTGAAAGGAACAAAGATAGATATGTGGCTAAACAGGATTTTGAGCCAGGATTTCTAGGGCCTGCTTCCCCTGCTCCTAGCTCGTCCCACACTTTGTTGTGTGAAGCTGGGCAAGTCACTTATGTCCTAATCTTACAAAAGGATGAGCACCTTTTGTGAAGTCAGTGGGAGCAGTAAATGCTCAGCATTTAGCATCTTGCAGGGTTCAGCCCTAATCTTCTCTCTGCCTCAGCTCCCTGCATCCTCTTTGCAGAAGACCCCCACAAAAATGCATTGGTTTTCAGGTCTGGCAGCATTAGGTACTTTATAAGAATGCATGGATGCAGCTGGGGTGAAAAAACCATCTTTTCACTAAATGTTAATACTTCCTGAAAAGCTACTATCATTAGAAATGTTGTCCCTGGGGGATTTCCAATTCCCTCCCAATAAAAACAAACCGAACAGCTGCAACTTCTAGTGAAGCTAGGCAAAGCAATAAGAAACTTTCAATCTGGAAGTTTCCACCCCGCTTCCCCAAGCATGTAGCTACCTGGGAGCTGGACTGGATGAGGCATTTGCAAAATGTTATAGTTTTCTAAAAGAGCAGGACAGAAAGATGTTGCTTGAATGAATGCCTTCCTCTCTCTCCCCGGGTGCTTGCTAAGGAGAGATTTTTTTTTCCTATTGGGATACAGCCCACTGCTAAATGCCCCCCCCCCCCAGCCTAAGTGGGGGCATCCACAGGAGCTGGAAGCCAAGTGATTTTGGGGGACAACTAATAAAATAACAGGAAAGGGGAGTGCGGTCAAATGGTCAAACAAAGGGAGCCTGACAGAAAGGAGATGCTAGGTGTTTAGATCGTAAGGTGGAAAAGTACGCCCGCCTGGCCGACACCCTGAGAGCCAAGGGCTATGAGGTGCAGATGGATGCCCTGATCGTTGGAGCCCTGGGCACCTGGGACCCCTGCAACGAGCGTGTGCTGCGACCTGTGGGATCGGTCGACGCTATGCATGGCTCATGTGGTGCCTCATGGTCTCGGACACCATCCGATGGTCCAGGGACATCTACATCGAACACATCACTGGCCACCGACAGTACTAGGAGGCGTGAGCCGGGACAACATGGTGCATCAACTACGAGAAAGGGACCGAGAGACTTTTTCCATTGGACCATATGAACTGGAATGCATCCGATGAAGTGAGCTATAGCTCACGAAAGCTTATGCTCAAATAAATTTGTTAGTCTCTAAGGTGCCACAAGTACTCCTTTTCTTTTCACTGAACATTAAATCTCACAAAATGAGGGTTAATCCATCTTCCTCATCATATCCACTCATTATACTCCACACCTGAACATAGCTATTATATGAAAACATACCCTCATATCTCAATGTCTGTAGTTTGACCCACTAATCTTTTACCCCCAATTGGGGAGATTGCAGATTATGTATTCTTTAAACCATCCGATCCTAAACCGAACTTCGCACCCCTTGATAATCTGTACGTTATTCCCTGATAACCAGAAACTTCTGTGCTTAAACTCTGTGCCATTTTCTTTTATTTTAACATCATCTTAATAAAATTTCAAGCAGCAATTGACAAGAACTTTGCCCGTTGCTTTTGCCTGTTCCGTGACTTAGAAAGCAGCACGAAGGCAAACTTGGCTGCAGGACAGCGGGTGCAAGCTGCTCCTGGGAGAGGAGGGGAGGCAGAGGGGGCCTGGGTAGGGAGAGGAGGAAGGGCGGGGGCCGGGGGGGAACCTAATGTCGCTTAAGCCTTCTGTGCCCACCCCAGAGCAAACTGTACTTGCAAGCAAACCTCACTTCACTCCCTGAGCCTCCCGAGATTTTGTGTTAGGGAGGGAGGGGGGAGGAATGGGGAATTCTTTTTTTAAACCTGGAATTAAAACAAAACAAACCCAAGAACTTCTCCCGCCCAAAGCCCCCCTGCCATTCTTGTCAAAAGCGGGTATCGGCTAACAACCCTTAATAAAAGCAACCACAGCAACCCATAGCGGTGTTGATGATGGGAAATAAATAAATAAAGAACCGAGAAAGGGGGGGGGGCAGGTTCAATGATCTAAACAAAGAAATCATGGCGGAGTGTTTACATTTGGCAGCCCCAAAGACTCTGGATTACGGGATAAAATAATATCAATATTAAAAAAAGCCGCGGCGCCAAGGAGTTTGCAGGCACCTCGCCGTTTCCGGGGTAAGTGCAACGAGCAGGGGGCGAGCCAGGGCCACCCTCCGGGAGCTGGACCTCGGCCCCGGCTCCAGCCGCGGCGCGGGCTGCTCGCCCCGCTGGGTGCCTCGCCCTGGCTGCTTTGAAGTGGCGGGATGAGGTGGGTGGGCTGGGGAGGTCCCGGGGGAGCGGGCGGCCGCGGGGAGCCGCCCCGGCTCGCGGAGATAAAGGCGGGAACAGCAGCCGCCGTGGCCGCTTCCCCTCGGAGCGCCTGGCAGGAGCCCCCTCCCCGCCCCCCAGCCGGGGTCACCCGTGCCTGGCGCTGACTGGCGGCTCCTCCTCCCAGCCGAGCCCCGCTCCCCGCCCGCTGTCAAGGGGCTCTCTGTGGCCTGCGCGCTGGCAGGCTGCCGGCGGGGGAGCGCAGGCACGGGCGCGAGGAGCCCGGCTCTGCGACCCGCACGGTGAGCCAGGTCCCAGCATGCCCCCCGCCACTGTTGGTCATGAGCCAGGTGAAGGGAGGGGAGGAGTCCCAGGGCCATTCCCGCCAGGAAAGGTTCTTGTGAGGGGAGAGGTTCCCAATTAATGGGTCTGGGTCAGTGTTCCCTCTAATTTTTGACAGTCTGTGCGTGCAAAAAATTCCTTCTGTGCAAATTGTTGTGTGCGCGGTGCTTTGCCGTGTGCGCGGGGTTTAGGATCTGTGTGCGCGCGTCCGCGCCCAGCTGAGAAGGAACAGTGGTCTGGGTCAAAGTCACATCTTGTCTATTTTTGGGCTCCCCCCTCTAATTTGAATGCCTAAAGAAAGTAAGTGTAGGCACTACTCTGACACCAGAATAATCTAGCTCTTGCTGCAACAGTTCTGCAAACACTCAGAACCAGCTACTGGATCCAGCCAGTTTTTGGTCCCAAGCACTCAAATTACACCGCCTGAGCAGAGACCATGTTTGCTTATTCTTCTTTCGCCTTAACAATCCAGATGCTGATGTGCCCCAGTGCAAATGAGCCAGAAAATCTCCGATCTGACATCTCCACCCTGACAAAATTTTGGCTACAAAATCAGAATGATACTTTTCAAATACAGAACAAGTGCTACTTCTACTCCCTGCGCCACCTTCCCTCCCACCCACCAAAATATCTTGGTGCTGCAAACACATCCTGCTACAAGGAAGCTGCAGAAACTCTTAATTTGGCACCTGTATCTTCCTGGATCTGGCTAAATAATGGATGCCTACTCCCCAGTTTTATCATCTTCTAATTTAACACATATGCTGCTTATCTTAGTCCACCACAGTCATCCTGATCTCAACATGTGGTGTATTTGGCAGGATCCAGGTGTTGGACCCAAGGTTTTCAGGCACTGTTGCACCAGTATGTGTTGGGGTCCAGATTTCCCCCCCCCCCTTTTTTCTTTGGTATAACAGAGCCTGCTAAAAATATCTGTGTAGATAGTGGAACTTGGAGGACTGGACTGAAAGTTGGCTGGATCCAGGTTTTGTGGTGCTAATATGAACTTGTAAATAGAAGCAAAGTATGTCTATGCCTACATATATAATATCTGTGGGTCTGCTCCTCCATGCCCTACAATGCTTTTTGAGAATGCAAGATTGGGGCCTGGTTTTGCCCATTTTGGGAGAAGACCAAATGTAACGTGCTTTATTCCTCTTCAGTGCTGCTATTTTTGTAGAGTTTGTGAAGGTCAAACACCTGAGTGATTTCAGAATAGGCTGGGTGTCCCAAGATACCATTCCTGCATCATTATCAAGGCTCTTTGGGGCTCTGGAACTTTTCAAACTTATGAGACTTAAACCCATAATACATTTGCTTTTCATACCCCTCTTGCCCTCCATATTTTATAATTGCATTTGCAGATAGCAAAGATGTTTGTGTTCAGTGTCTTACTCACTCACAGTTCATCTTCTCCATCCATCTGAACCTGCAAGGAAGTCATAATGCTGAACTGGTTTCAACATGTATTTCCTTGGGTATTTCTATAACGTAAAGACTCCTAGTTATACAATTCTTTATTGTTATTATAATTGCAAACCTTGTATTCAGATCAACATGGCAATGATACAATAGAACAATGGGGACAATGTGAAAAATGGAAATGATGGGGAAAATTTTGACATCAGTTCTAAGATACCTTGCATAAGGACTGAGGGCCTGAGTAGCGCTCTCATTGACTTCAGTTGGAGTTTTGTGTGCAGCATCCTTGCTGGATTGGACCCTGAGTGAGGACTGCAAAATTTGGTCACATAACAGTATGTGTAGTCTATATAGCTGTCTTGGTTCTCATACTGTACTATACTAGTCACCATGGTATTTGAGTGCCTCACAGAATTACAAAGCGTAGATATGAAGATTAGAATGAAAAATTAAACCATGTAAAAATTTTGCACTCTGAGATCATTGGAAAAACTATGTTTTCATGAGTTTTGGAGGCCACTGCTTAAAACCCCAACAAAAACAAATAACCTTCTGCCTCCCAAAATAAACTTCCACTACATTTACTTTTAGGCTGGACCTGTCTAAGTTACTTTTTGTGAAAAAGACCTTTAGAGGGAATGCTTGTACTCTCTGATGGGCCCATCTTTTGTCCCTTTACTTTGTACTTGGCCTATCAGTCCTAACCTTCCTTGGTGGTCTAAGTCTGTTTACGTAAAAAGGACGTTTTAATGGGAGCTCTTTGTTGATCCTTAACTGCTATTCTGTTGTGGCTATTTACCAGGTTGTCCTCTAATTTCTATGCTACTATAATGGTCTATAGCCTAGACTGGTTATCTGTTCTGGCCAGAACGGCTGCTCTCCTGCCCTCTTATTCAAGACCAAGCAGCAGTAACTTTTTTTCTTCATTCAAACCAAAATTGAGATTTAAGATTTATGTCAAGCAGCTGTCCCCCTATGAAGCTGCTCTTCCAAGTATCTCACGTTTGTTTTCAGCTATAACACCCTTTATTGAGCTCTAATATTTAATATTCACATACCTGGATTGACAATCATGATTCCCCAGTTTAGATCTGCATGGAGGGGGATAAGATTCAGAGGCTGACAGAGCAGTCATACTAGTTTTAAGTCACAAGATCACTAGACTGGCTAGCAACGCAGCCAGCTAGGAGGTGGGTAGGCAGGGAGATTGATATGGTACCTTAAACATATTACTGTTACTAATTGATACATATGAAGAGGATTGGGATTTTGGATGTATATTCATCAGTCTTGGAGTTTTGGGGAAGTATTTTGTTATCTCTAATATTGTCATGAAGTCCTGTTTAATTAGTGCGATACCTGTACCATATGTGAAAATTCATCCAACCCTAACTACTCTTTTGTCTTGTTATATGTCATGAAAACCATATATTGTTCAGTTTTTTAGGGTAACTGACTTTTTTTTTTGATTGATGCCAGGCTTTGGCTACTTGACCAAAATATTCACCCAAACATAAAAACAAAATGCTAATATTACCACACTTTTGTTTCATATAAACTTATTGTTTGACATAGCTCGATAGAGAATTAATGGGTGTATTTTCCTTTGTAGTGAATATTTATAACTTTCAGTTGATGGGAGTTAACATGTGTATTAAGGGAAGAATAGATCTCTCAAATGATGTTGAGTCTGTCTCCACATATGCTGCATACACAATAGACTGAACTCTCACACTAGTGCTGGACAGTAAGATATTATGACATGAATATATATTTTTGAGCTCTGCACAAAATGAGGATTTCATGCATAGGCAACATAGTGTGACAAGTCATATCCACTGTGACCTTGTACTTCCAGTGCAAAGTTGTGTAATAATATATTCTGCTATATTAATGCACACAATAAACAGGCCCTATCTCATTTTTATGCTAATAATAATACTTTTCAATTCCCTAATACCTTTTATGCTAAGAACTCAAAGTAAATTACAGGTATGAGCAAACTGAGCTTTATAAAATCCTGTGAAGTTTTATGTTATCATTCAGAAAACAGCTGGAAAATGTATTAATTATTGATTATTGTTGGTTCATCATGATGATGATAATCTTATTTCCTCCCTGTCTCACACTCAATCATTGCTCGCTCCAGCTCTTGAGATTGTAAAATAAGATGTTACCATCTAACGAGGGAAAAGAAATGCACAATCCAAGCCATAAGGGATAGATCTTTGGACTGTATTTGGAGAATAGAAGATGAGATGATTGTATAGCTGATTCATAAAGGGACAATGAATATGATCTGGTGGCAGGGTAGATGCATCATATGTGTGGCTGGTGTATATCTCATTGTATTGAGTATGGGTCAGCATGTGAGCTGAGGTTCATGTTATGAATGCTGATGGTGTACTCTGTGCAGGTAAAAGGTGTGAAGGTTAGACGAGGACAAAAACAGATTTAAGATTGTTCCCCTTATCTTGAAACACGAAGGGTGAGGTTTTAAAAAGTGCTGTGTGTCTGCCTAGCTCTGCCCTCCATAAGGTTAAAGGTTAGTTAACATTAACTTCCATTGACTTCAGTGAGAGCAGAATTAGGCCAATGATGAAAGCTTTTGAAAATCCCACCCTGAATGTTATTTAAAGTGTAAGTTTAACTTCGAATTTCCTGGCTTTCTGGCACTTTTTTCTTTTAAACTGCAGGACAAGATTAATATTTCAGTAATACCATTGTAAATGGACTGGTGTGGCAGAGATGAGAATTAAGCCCACAATGTTCTTTTAAGAACTTTTGCTCTACTGAGGTCAATGACGTTGCGTGGGCTGCAAATTATCACAGAATTTGGCTTTAAGTTATTAGTACATATTTACAACCTTAATTCCATTTTAACAAAATGTTTTTTGTTGGAACATTTGCAGCCATAGCATACAGCAAAATTATCACTGCATTTATTAAGCACAAACAAAGCATCCCCATAATGCTGTGCAGAAACAACTGACAGAACAGAACACATTACAAGAAACTATCTTTTTCATTAAGTCTACACAAAATGAGGATTTCATGCATGGGCAGCACAGCCACTCCCCAGAGGTTTACTGCCCATAATCCCACCTTGAAAATGGCTCCACAATAATTATTACTACAAAATGGACACAGTTTCCAGTTTTGGCATGTGTACTTCACACATAACTGATTGCACTCATAGGAGCCAAAATATTATTCTACCTTCTGCAGGATATCCTAATTCCAGCCATGTAACTATTTTAACTGTCTCTTATGATTTCCAGTCTCAAACTGAGAACGCTCCCCATTGGCTTATTTTGTCACAATAATGCAGAGCATGCATGGCAACTGCTCTCACTTCGGCATGTTCAAACTATCCCTGGACATTAAGATATTATGACATGAATATATATTTGTGAGCTTTGCACAAAATGAGGATTTCATGCATAGGCAACATAGTGTGACGAGTAGTATCCGGCATGACCTTGCAAATGCCGGCAGGGCTCCAGAATAAACAACTCAAAAGAGCAAGGAATACAGCAGACTCTCCAGTCCTGAAAGGAATCCCACAGTTTCGTTACAGTCCCACAGGAAGTTGTGCAGAACTGTTCTTGAAGGTTACTTTACTGTCCTGTACCAACCACAGGTGGCTAAGTATCACAGGTCTAGGGACTTAAAATTCCACGTGGCTTTTAGTAAGGGAGGGTCCTTTCTACAGAAAATCCATGTTAATTAATGGACCTCACCATGTAGTGCAGAAAATCCCCTGCATAGTTAGAGGATTTTTAAAGCTTCTGGATCCAGCTGTTGAACAATGTTTTTTATTGTCCTTAGGCCTACTTTGTCATTACCTTAGGGCTATTCACATATAGTTCCTATATCATAGGATATCCTATATCGTTCTCCTCAGCTACAATGTCATGCTAACCCTGAAGTAAGGATGAGTGAATCAGTTCTTTCTGTTTCTCCAAACTCAAGTTAGCATGGACATTTCTCTTCCCCCCATCCCATGTTTGTATAAAAAAAACTACTTTTCCCTAGCTTTAGACCTCATTCCTTCCTCCTGATGACCTCATTCTGTCTTTCAATATCCTCTCATATGGTAAAACAGCGCTAGCATCCTTTCTGCTGAATTTTGATGGCTGCTGAATTAAAATAGTGTGTCCCAAAGCACAATTAAGTCTGGTTTGAGCAAAAGAGGAAGAAGGCAGAGATACCCCAGAGTCTGTTAGGTCACATGAGATATGGCCATTTAGAGACTGGGAGTCACCATGGGAAGGTTTATGAAAAAGTTATAAGGACAGGAGAACTTCTAATGTGTTGAAGAGGGCTTGTGGGAGCCCCATTATTAAAATTTTGCCACGAGACTGAAGGAAAGGTTGGGGTGATTTCCTTGCCTCTGATAGTGAAAAGCCCCTCTCTGGATACATTGAATCCATCTGTGACAAAGCTGATTTATCCGTGCAGGTCATAAAAGCACTTCTGAAAAGCAAATTGTTTATTTTTGCATGCACAAGGGTATAACAAATGGGATCAGTATGCAGTCTTCTTCTAGGAAGATTTTTCAAAATACTGACCCTATTTGGTGTACTCCACATTCTGCTTGGGGCTGTACAGATAGGCAGTAAAAAGACAGTCCCTGCTCCAGAGAGCTTACAATCTAGGTTATGATAAAATGCAAGAGGACAAACAAATGGGATTAGAAGAGTAGAGAGAAATAAGTTATTGTACAGTAAGCAGGAGTCTCATATCAACACCTGCCTATCCAATATCAGCTGGTGGTGCTTTGTAGACATTTTGGCCAGGGCTCAGGTTGAGCCATTTTGCTCCAGTATAGTGTATTGGCACCATTTCATGCTGCTGCCTTGTTCGACAGAATCTAACTTTTCATCATAATAGAAAAATAAAAAGCAATATCTAGCTGTTACGTTAGCTGAGATAGCCTTGAAAGTATGAACCTAATGTAACTATCTGCCTGCATTTGTTGGGACCTAAAACAATAGCTCTGAGAGGTGTGGTCTGTGCCATTCATCTCAATGGCTACTAACTCAGATGCCCAACGATAAGACTTCAAATGTCAATATTGTTAGCTGTTTCACTGCCCATCAAAGCATGTAAGAAAGGAGAGGGAAGGTCACATCATTAAGATCTGCATAATCTGCTGTGGGTGACAGCTCATTTTGGCACCATGAGTGAAAGAGCCAAGTACAAGGAGTCTGACAGAGCCCAGCATCTGAGCACCTTCAAGGGGGAGCCAATCCCAGAAGTCTGTTATATTAATATTGTTGGACTATATGGACCCAGACAGAGGTGTTAACAAGACCCTGTCACTCTCCAACACTAAACTGTTAAATCAGGTGTGGTATAGAGATCCTACCTTGTCCTGCTTAGTACCAGGGCAAACATGCCATTAGAAATCCTTTTAACCTTTTATCAAAGAAACAGAAAAAGAAGGAAAAACAAAGTGTTTGGAATGTAAAATATTAAGTATGGCTTTCATTTGAACAATATTCCTTGTTCCCTTTTTCTTTAGCTGCAGAGATTTTAGAAGTCTCTGACAGTCTCTTAGACGGTATTAACTAAGGTAATAACTGTCCTTTTTGGGCAAAAGAGAAGGTGTGGAACTGTTGTCATTAAAATCTGATCCCTTTGCCTAGAATATCAAAACACGGCAAATACACACAAAAGGGGAAAGAAAAGAATAACAAAGATAGAAAATGCAGGTTCTGTGTCTGGTGTTGACTTTCACCTGTAACCTTGCTGCTGGAGCAATGGCACATAGCCTTATTATCCACTCCGATACCTGGCAAACTTGGCAAATCTAATTGCCTTCTATGACGAGATAACTGGCTCTGTGGATGAGGGGAAAGCGGTGGACGTGTTGTTCCTTGACTTTAGCAAAGCTTTTGACACGGTCTCCCACATTATTCTTGCCAGCAAGTTAAAGAAGTATGGGCTGGATGAATGGACTATAAGGTGGATAGAAAGTTGGCTAGATTGTCGGGCTCAACGGGTAGTGATCAATGGTTCCATGTCTAGTTGGCAGCCAGTATCAAGTGGAGTGCCCCAAGGATCGGTCCTCGGGCTGGTTTTGTTCAATATCTTCATAAATGATCTGGAGGATGGTGTGGATTGCACCCCCAGCAAGTTTGCAGATGATACTAAACTGGGAGGAGAGGTAGATACACTGGAGGGTAGGGATAGGATACAGAGGGCCCTAAACAAATTAGAGGATTGGGCCAAAAGAAATCTGATGAGGTTGAACAAGGACAAGTGCAGAGTCCTGCACTTAGGATGGAAGAATCCCATACACCACTAGACTAGGGACCAAATGGCTCGGCAGCAGTTCTGCAGAAAAGGACCTAGGGGTTACAGTGGACGAGAAGCTGGATATGAGTCAACAGTGTGCCCTTGTTGCCAAGAAGACCAATGGCATTTTGGGATGTATATGTAGGGGCATTGCCAGCAGATTGAGGGACGTGATCATTCCCCTCTATTCGACATTGGTGAGGCCTCATCTGGAGTACTGTGTCCAGTTTTGGGTCCCACAGTACAAGAAGGATGTGGAAAAATTGGAAAGAGTCTAGCGGAGGGCAACAAAAATGATTAGGGGACTGGAACACATAACTTATGAGGAGAGGCTGAGGGAACTGGGGATGTTTAGTCTACGGAAGAGAAGAATGAGGGGGGATTTGAAAGCTGCTTTCAACTACCTGAAAGGAGGTTCCAAAGAGGATGGCTCTAGACTGTTCTCAGTGGTAGCTGATGACAGAACAAGGAGTAATGGTCTCAAGTTGCAGTGCAGGAGGTTTAGGTTGGCTATTTGGAAAAACTTTCACTAGGAGTGTGGTGAAACACTGGAATGCGTTACTTAGGAAGGTGGTGGAATCTCCTTCCTTAGATATTTTTAAGGTCAGGCTTGACAAAGCCCTGGCTGGGATGATTTAATTGAGGATTCGCAAAAAGAAAAGGAGTACTTGTGGCACCTTAGAGACTAACCAATTTATTTGAGCATAAGCTTTAGTGAGCTACAGCTCACTTCATCGGATGCATACTGTGGAAAGTGTAGAAGATCTTTTTATACACACAAAGCATGAAAAAAATACCTCCCCCCACCCCACTCTCCTGCTGGTAATAGCTTATCTAAAGTGATCACTCTCCTTATAATGTGTATGATAATCAAGTTGAGCCATTTCCAGCACAAATCCAGGTTTTCTCTCCCCCCGCCACAAACCCACTCTCCTATTACCAGCAGGAGAGTGGGGTGAGGAGAGGTATTTTTTCATGCTTTGTGCCCTTCCCGCAGCCCCCATTGGCCTGGAGCGGCAAACCACGGCCAGTAGGAGCTGCGATCGGCTGAACCTGTGGATGTGGCAGGTAAACAAACTGGTCCGGCCCGCCAGGGGCTTTCCCTGAACAAGCAGCGGACTGGCTTTGAGAACCACTGATTTAGGGCATTGCTTGTAACTGTTTCTTTGGTCACAGGCTTACAGCAGTGTTGCAAAATATGTAGTCTTGGCCAGCCTATGCCAGATAGCGTTGCCAGGCATCCGGTTTTTGACCTGAATGCCTGGTGAAAAAGGGACCCTGGCGGCTACAGTGGGAACCGCCGACCAGGCCATTAAAAATCCTGTGAGCAGCGCAGCAGGGGCCCGGGGCTAAGGCAGGCTCCCTGCCTGCCCTGGCTCTGTACGGCTCCAGAAGTGGCTGCCACCTAGGCCCCTAGGTGCATGGGTGGCCAGGGAGGCTCCACACACTGCCACTGCCCCCAATGCCGGATCCACAGCTCCCATTGGCTGGGAACTGTGACCAATGGGAGCTTTGGGGGCAGCTCCTGTGGGCGCGAGGGCAGCGTGTGGAGCCTTCCTGGCTGCCCATGCACCTAGGGATCTTAGGGACCTGGCAGCCACTTTCTGGGAGCCGTGGTAAGTGCTGCCAGAGCCCTGCACCTCAACCCCCCCCAGCCCCCTGCCCCAGCCTTGAGCCCCCTCCTGCACCTCAAGCCCCCTCCTGCACCCCAAGCCCCTCATCCTTGGCCTCACCCCAGAGCCCACACCCCCAGCCGGAGCCCACACCCTGCCCCCACACCCAACCCCCCTGCCCCAACCTGGAGCCCTCAACTGCATCCTGAACCCCTCATTTCTGGCCCCACCCAGAGCCCACACCCCCATCCCAGAGCCTGTACCCCCCCGCACTCCAACCCAGTAGCATATAAGGGAGGGAGTGGGGGGAGCAGCCACTCCCCCTCTGAGCACAAGTGGCGCCTTTTTAATTTATAGGCGCCTTTTTAATTTTTACTCACCTGGCGGTGCTCCGGGTCTTTGGTGGCGGGGGCCTCCATGCGCTCTGGCTCCTCAGCAGCACTTCGGCGGCACAGGCCTTCACGTGCTCCGGGTCCTCAGCGGCATTTCAGCAATGGGGGCCTTCAGTGCTGCTGAGGACCCGGAGCGCCGCCCGGTGAGTACAAGTGGGTGGCACCTTTTTTTATGTCCGCTGCCCCTGTTCGCTCCACCTAGCTACGCCGCTGCTCCAACCCCCTGCTCCAGCCCAGTGAAAATGAGTAAGGGTGGGGGAGAGCGAGCGACGGAGGGAGGGAGGGTGGAGTGAGCGGGGTCAGGGTCTAGGAGAAGGGGTGGGGTAGGGGCAGGGCCTCAGGGACAGGGAAGGGGTGGGGCAGAGGTGTTCTGTTTTGTGCAATCAGAAAGTTGGCAACCCTAATGCCAGATTTTAATGAAACTGAAGGCAAAAGGAGAGCTATAGGAAAGAAGGTGCAGAAGGAAAAGGATACATGTTTGTGCATGACACAAAATCTCCCATCCCAGGTGGTATTCAGGATTTAGCTGAAGCCAGTGGAGGTGATATTGTTATCTGGATCCCACTCTTTGGCCTGGTTTGGTCAGGATATCTCTTGGGATTGCGACAGTAAAGGCCCAGGGGTGTAAGGGTCAATCTTAGGGGCATCCTAGAGGGCGGTGAGGGTAGCAGCTATGATGGTAAAACTCTCCCCTTTCCTGTTCTCTTGTCAGCAGTGTGGATAAAAATGATGATGTTAATAAAAATAAAAATATTAGCATTTTTAGGGCTGTCAATTAATTGTAGTTAACTCACATGATTGCCATTTTAATTGCACTATTAAACAATAGAATACCAATTGAAATTTATTAAATATTTTTGGATGTTTTTCTACATTTTCAAATATATTAATTTCAATTACAACACAGTATACAAAGTAGACAATGCTCACTTTATATTGTTATTTTTTATTACAAATATTTGCACTGTAAAAATGGCAAACAAAAGAAATAGTATTTTTCAATTCACCTCATACAAGTACTGTAGTGCAATCTCTTTATCATGAAAGTGCAACTTACAAATGTAGATTTTTTTGTTACATAACTGCACTCAAAAACAAAACAATGTAAAACCTTAGAGCCTACAAGTCCACTCAGTCCTACTTCTTGTTCAGCCAATCACTGAGACAAACAAGTTTGTTTACATTTACAGGAGATAATGCTGCCCAATTCTTGTTTACAATGTCACCTGAAAGTGAGAACAGGCATTTGCATGGCACTTTTGTAGCTGGCATTGCAAGGTCTTTACATGCCAGATATGCTAAACATTTGTGTGCCTCTTCATAATTCGCCACCATTCCAGAGGACAAGCTTTCATGCTGATGACGCTTGTTAAAAAAAATGTGTTAATTAAATTTGTGATTAAACTTCTTGGGGGAGAATAGTATGTCTCCTGCTTTGTTTTACCTGCTGTGATGCCTGGCCAGAAAGGGTAAAACATCCTGCAAAATAAATGACTCAAAATCAACCCTTAAAGACATGTCGGAGATAATGTTTGTGTTTTTGTGTATTTACATATGCATGGGTAGTGGTCAACGATGTAATCAACTGTCCCTGTCTATGCTGTATTCTGATAATTCAGAGATCAAAAGAACATCCTAGTATTTAAATGAAAGTGTAAACACTGGATATTTCTGTATTCATCTCTCTTTGAAATGTATAGCAAATCATAGGTGAATGGTGGAGAAACAGGCGATTGTCTTATGATAATTCATATAGTTAAATACTGATGATGGACCCACCTCAAAGATGCCCTGATTACCTGTTGTTCCCCAAGAGACTCAAACTTGTCAAAGAAGACCTGAAATTTTATAAAAGATCCTTGGTTCCTGATCCTTTTTATCTCAGATCTGCTTAAGCTTCATCAGGGGAACTTTGAGTCTCAAGATGAGATCGCAGTTAAGTTGGTACACCCTGGATATGATATTGGACATTGGACTATAACCTATGAACTAAATTTTAAGGGAACTCTTTGCAACTACAAAGCTTACCATCTCTGCTATGTATCTGAACCTCAAGAATTGAACACGTCTGCATGTTTATTGATCTTTTAACCATACTCTCTCTTTTCTTTTTAAATAAATTTTAGTTTAGTTAATAAGAATTGGCTGTATGCATGTAGTTGGGTAAGATCTGGAATCAATTTTGAAGCACTCCGAGGAGAGGAAAGTGATCAGGAACAGTCAGCGTGGATTCACCAAGAGCAAGTCATGCCTGAGTAACCTAATTGCCTTCTATGATGAGATAACTGGCTCTGTGGATGAGGGGAAAGCAGTGGACATGTTATTCCTTGACTTTAGCAAAGCTTTTGTTACGGTCTCCCACAGTGTTCTTGCCAGCAAGTTAAAGAAGTGTTGGCTGGATGAATGGACTATAAGGTGGATAGAATGCTGGCTAGATCATTGGGCTCAATGGGTAGTGATCAATGGCTCCATGTCTAGTTGGCAGCCGGTATTAAGCAGAGTGCACCAAGGGTCGATTCTGGGGCTGGTTTTGTTCAATATCTTCATTAATGATCTGGAGGATGGTGTGGATTGCACCCTCAGCAAGTTTGCAGTTGACACTAAACTGGGAGGAGTGGTAGATACTCTGGAGGGTAGGGATAAGATACAGAGGATCCTAAACAAATTAGAGGATTGGACCAGATCTGATGAGGTTGAACAAGGACAAGTGCAGAGTCCTGCACTTAGGACGGAAGGATACCATGCACTGCTACAGACTAGGGACCGAATGGCTAAACAGCAGTTCTGCAGAAAAGGACCTTGGGGTTACAGTGGATGAGAAGCTGGATATGAGTCAACAGTGTGCCCTTGTTGCCAAGAAGGCTAACAGCATCTTGGGCTGTATAAGTAGGAGCATTGCCAGCAGATCAAGGGACGTGATCATTCCCCTCTATTCAGTATTGGTGAGGCCTCATCTGGAGTACTGTGTCTAGTTTTGGGCCCCACAGTACAAGAAGGATGTGGAAAAATTGGAAAGAGTCCAGAGGAGCACATGACTTATGAGGAGAGGCTGAGGGAACTGGGATTATTTAGTCTACAGAAGAGAAGAATGAGGGGATTTGATAGCTGCTTTCAACTACCTGAAAGGGGGTTCCAAAGAAGATGGATCTCAGTGGTAGCTGATGACAGAACAAGGAGTAATGGTCTCAAGTTGCAGTGGGGGAGGTTTAGGTTGGATATTAGGAAAACCTTTTTCACTAGGAGGGTGGTGAGGCACTGGAATGGGTTACGTAGGGAGATGGTGGAATCTCCTTCCTGAGAGGTTTTTAAGGTCAGGCTTGACAAAGCCCTGGCTGGGATGATTTAGTTGAGGATTGGTCCTGCTTTGAGCAGGGGGTTGGAATAGATGACCTCTTGAGGTCCCTTCCAACCCTGATATTCTATGATTCTATGAATATTCATTAACCTGGGAGGTAATGTGTCCGATCCTTTGGGATTGGTAGACCCTTTTATTTTATATGACGAAATAAGATTTTCAGAAATTTTAATCATATTTGACTTCGGTACCTAGATGGAGGCCTGAGGCTGGGTTACTTCAAGGGAACTGTGTTGTTGGTTTCTGGGCAGCCAGTGAGGTTATAAAGAAGCTGTTTTATGCTGGCTTGGTAAATCTAAGTATTAAAAATATCTACCAGCTGTGGGGTATATTTTTGCTCCATTCTTTAGAGTTCACCCTAATTGAGTGACCTCAGCTGGCCCTCACTGGGACTCTGGTCACACCTGCATTCCACTATATATTTCATGTTATAGCAGTCTTGGATGGTGACCCAGCACATGTTTTTGTTTTAGGAACACTTTCACTGCAGATTTGACAAAACACAAAGAAGGTAGCAATGTGAGATTTCTAAAGATAGCTACAGCTCTTGACCCAAGGTTTAAGAATCTGAAGTGCCTTCCAAAATCTGAGAGGGATGAGGTGTAGAGCATGCTTTCAGAAGTCTTAAAAGAACAACACTCCAATGCAGAAGCTACAGAACCCAAAGCAACAAAAAAGAAAATCAGCCTTCTGCTCGTGGCATCTGACTGACTCAGATGATGAAAATGAACATGTGTTGGTCTGCACTGCTTTGGATGGTTATCGAGCAGAACCCGTTATCAGCATGGACACATGTCCTCTCGAAGGGTGGTTGAAGCATGAAGGGAATATGAACCTTTAGTGCATCTGGCACATAAATATCTTGCGACGCCGGCTCCAACAGTGCCATGCAAATGCCTGTTCTCATTTTCAGGTGATATTGTAAACAAGAAGTGGGCAGCATTATCTCCTGAAAATGTAACCAACCTTGTTTGTCTGAGTGATTGGCTGAACAAGAAGTAGGACTGAGTGGACTTGTAGGCTCTAAATTTTTACATTGTTTTATTTTTGAATGCAGTTATTTTTTGTACATAATTCTACATTTGTAAGTTCAATTTTCATGATAAAGAGATTGCTGTTCTTGTATGAGGTGAATTGAAAAATACTATTTCTTTTGATTTTACAGTGCAAATATTTGTATTAAAAATATAAAGTGAGCACTGTACACTTTGTATTCTGTGTTGTAAGTGAAATCAATATGTTTGAAAATGTAGAAAACATCCAATACTATTTAAATAAATGGTATCTTATTATTGTTTAACAGTGCAATTAATCGTGATTAGTTTTTTTAATAGCTTGACAGCCCTACAATTTTTTAATTTAAATAATATTTTTATTTAAGTTAAATACATTTTTTGTTTTTAAATGTAAAACTTTAAATTTGAAATAATAAAATATGTTAAGGCCTAAATTTACTGTAATCTATTCAAATCACTTAAATAAAAAAATAATAATATTAAGCAGTATATGTTTGCTGCCAAAGTTTTAAAAGAAAGTCACATCACTGAACTGGTGGAAATCACCGGTACCAGAGTTTGTTAAAGTGACAGCAGTAGCCTCTTTTTTAGGTGCAGAAATAATATTTCTTCAGTTCAGTTTATTCAAGAAGTTCAGTTCAATGATTGGTTCATTCAAAGTTAGGAAGACAGTTGGCATTTGAAAAAGCTGGCCTTTTCCAATCTAAGAATAAAAACTAGAGGATGATATCTACTAGCTGTAAAGTTTTGAAGGACACAGTGACCAGAAATGATCAATTCAATTCACTAACTACAGATAATACTTCCTTTGTTTAATAAATCATTTTAAAATGCCAAATGTGTTTTGATAATTTTTTTCTTATATATCCAGCACATTAAGGTAGGTTTATTAATTTTTTTAAAAAATACTGCTTTTGTGCATTTCTAATTGAATTCCAATTTTCATCCAAATCCAGCTTCACACAAATCACAAATAAAAAAATTAATCATCTAGGAAATAAGAAATGCATCATTTACCATTTTCTAACATCATAAAAAATGTAAGTATATTTATCTGAATAGAACTATGTTAAGCTATATAATTTCTTAATTAAATATGTATAGATATACTGGGTAGTAAAGAGAGGTACCCAATTTAGTATAAAGGTTATATTTAGTTGAAAATTAACATGTGTTAATGGTCTAATAAGTATTAACTTTTCTTTAGGAAAATAACTAAAAAAGTACAGATGCAAAATAGGGAGTAAAATCAATTATTTAAATCAGTGTTTCCTGCCTTCTGATTTAAATTATGATTAAAATTGGTGATTTTAAATTGCTTTGATTTAAATCAATCTACGCTGGTAGTCAGACAGCTTGCAGCTAGTTTCCCCCCAAGACTTTTATTTTAAACAGCCAAAAATAGAGTGAGGGGATAGGTTATTATATTCTTGTTATTTTGTCCACCATTTTTCTGACACATGAATACTGGTTTATTAATTTCTGGTCCCACCCTTCTCTTGTTTAGCAGGCATGACCTTAACACAGTCCTTGAATTATATCAGTAGGTCTTTTTGTTTTGACTCATTTAGTCTTTCTAGCTCCCTTTTGTACAACATTTTTTGTGAGTTATAGTGACTTTTTATGAACTTTCACTCACTTCTTATAGTTAAGCTTACAATTACAGTAAATATGTAGTCCCAGTTATTACAATAAGCTCCACTGAGAGGAAGCCAAACATGAGGAGCCCAAAAGAGCCCTTGGTGTATCCAAACCCCAGTGTAGGAGAGGCTAGCCCAAGGAGCCCAGAGGGGATATCTGAATATATTTAACATCTGCACAATCTACTGTGAGCGGTGTCATGTGTGGATGGAGATTAGAAGTGTCCCACTATCCTTTTTTCCCCAATCTGGTAGAGGTGAGTCTTAAGGAGGATAGGGTAGTGGTTTTACAGATCTTTCCTGGGAATCTTGCACACTCATAAAGCAAGTGAGAAAGTGCAGAGGTGTTTGAGGGAGATGTGGGCTGGTGGATTATGAAGTCTGAGGGGTGAAATAGTATATCAGATAGGTAGGGTGGGGTTAAATAGTGAAGGGTCTTAAAGTTCAAGACAAGGAACTTGCATTTGCTGTGTTTGAAGAATAGGAGCCAGTGGAGGCATGCATGGATGAAGGTGGTGTGTTCAAAACCAATGCAACATGAAGATGATCTTACCAGCAGCATTCTGAATGGGCTTAGTGGGATAAGGGCTGGATCTTAGGGGTATTATATAGGAAGAGGCAGCAGCAAATGTTGGACGTGGTTTGAACCTGTGCACCTAGAGTGAGGGCAGAGTCAAAGCTGACACAAGGTTATGGACTTGAATGACTGGGAGGATGGTGATTTGTCCACAGTGATGAAGGAAGGTGCGAAAGGGAAGGACTTGTGGGGGAAAGGTCAAGCACTCTGTTTGGGCTGATGATGGGATATCCTCCTGGAGATGTCAGAATGACAGGCCAAGTTGTGGTATTGGAGAGGAGACTGTTGTAGAGTGGAGAGGTAGATTTGTGAATCATCAGTGTAGAGATGGTAGCCAAAGCCATGCAATCCAAATAAGATTGCTTAGAAATGAGGTGAAGGGGGCTGAGGATAGAGCCCAGAGGAACTCCTAAGAAAGGAGGAAGAGCACGGAAGCAGTGATCAGAGAGGTAGGAGGAGAGTATGCTGTAAAACTCTAAACTGCAGAATACAGTATGTGCTACCTACCCTTTTTTGGCCATATTATGTTATATAATGTAAAAGTGTTGTTTCTGGACATGCAGATTTAAAGAGTGGGCAATGTGATCTCTACCTCAAGATATTATATTTATCGATAGTGCTGTACCCTCTTGTTCCACGTGTTAAAATGTCCATTTGTATACAAAGTATAATAGTGGAAGTGAACTTAAGTCTTTTTATGCTGTTTTCTTTATCAAGGATTGTCATGGCTGATTCCCCACTCTGGCACTTCTAGTGCAGAAGGTAGGGGCCTGCAAAAATTCTAAAAATTAATAGTGGCTTGTATTAAACAAGCCTAACAAGGTTATAGCTTCTCTGTAACCTTGGATGGGTAGATGCTGCCACCATCTAAGTGTGGAACTTTGAGAACCCAGGAAGGCGCACTTGGGAATTTCTTCCTGTGGGGTACCCTCAAGCCCTTTCACTCCCCCTCTGTGGAAGAGCCAAGAAGAAAAAAAAGAAAAGAAATCAGCTGTTTTCACCAGCTAATTAAACAACATGTGCACAAACCTCTTAAGACACAAAAATCCAATTCTGTTCTTTAAAAAGGTAAATTTTATTAATTAAAAAAAAAGAAAGAAAATACATCTGGGAACTTAGACATTTGCTAGATTTAAAAAAAAAAACAACTACAAGGATTAAGAATCAAGAATAGCTTTCTTGATGTCCAGTTTAAAGCAAAACAAAAAGCATCTGGGGTTAGCACAGAGGAATCCACAAGCCATAATGAAATAAAAGGAATAAACCTAATTGCGTCTTCCTAGACATTTCCTGAGCTACTTACATAGCTGGGGGTTTTAAATGAGTAGTTTCTAGGTATGATCTTGATGTTTTTTTCATACGTGGCCCAAGCTCTTACAGCATAGCTCTCTCCTGTCCGCCTCTCCCCGGAGAACAACAGACAAAAGGGGAGTCTTGTTTCAATTTTAAAAAGTTCTAGCCTTCCCATTGGCTCTTTTTGTCAGATGCCCACTCACTTCCTTTTACCTATGCATAGCAGTGAGACTTTTTAACCCTTTACGGGAAGAGCAATTAGAGAACAGCTACTAAGAGGGATTTTATAGCTACTGGCTGGCTGGGTATCCATAAAAGGGAGCTACCCTCCCCCCCCCTTCATTTATCACAAGGATATATGAAATATGTATCAACAAGTATACTCTTTAGTGCTTTGCAGTTGGATTCATGTGCTTTTTCAGGCATAGATGTGTAGAGTTTGCTATATAAAACTAGGTCCAATGATCTCTAGTGCTCTTGTGGTTTATGCCCTGGGCTGAAGCTCAGAAGTTCAGAGTTCAGTTCTGGCTCCACCAGAGACTTAGTGTGTGACCTTGAACAAATCACTTAACCTGTCTTGTTTCAGTTCCCCTTTTATAAAATAGTATTTCCTTTCCCTTGGCTTGCATTTAGACTGACAGTTTTTTAGAACAGGGATTATCTCTTACTATGTGTATTTGCAGAGTTTAGTACAATGGAGCTCCTGTCTTGGTAGGGGCCTATAGGCAATACTGTAATACAAGTGAATAATAGTAATAATTAATAATGTGTACCTTTATGTGACAATACACCTTTTTGTTATGTGTTTTTCACTTTTATGGGTGTCCTTTTTTCCAGTTGGGGAGATAATTTTACAAATCCAAGACTATGGTAATCTCACTATCCATGTTTAAAGCCAGGTCAGGAATGTTACAAGTATATCACAATCACATAACTATTCTATATATTTATGAAATAAATAATTATACTCTTATCATTGCTGCTGATTATTAGGATTATCTCAAGGTGCATGTCTGGATTATAGAATTGTTATATAATGTTAAAGCAGCAGATCCTAAATGCAGCACATAAATTTTGGCCAAAAACTTATTCTTCTTTTATTTCCAAAATGCACTATACAAAATATTATGTATTTGCTAATATTTCTTAGATTTTAAAGATTTTTGGGGAAGGGGCGACATAGTCACGTTTGTAGAGAGCCTACTAGCAAAGGGATCTTGATCCTGACTGTAGCTATAAGTCTTTCAGTAATATAAATATTTAATGGTAATGCTAATTACCCTTTTCAGGATGATAATACCTTTAATGTTCCCTCTTGGATAAGTGGCACCCCTTTCGAGTTTTTCTCACCACTTGGAAGGATATCCACACCTACCTGTAACTGGAAATGTCTCTGAAGTATGAAGAGCTTTGTAGATAGGAGAAATATCAGAAAGCTTAAATTACAGAGCCATGTACTGCAACCTGTCCCCACACAAATTTGAGATGCATGTCCGCGCAGCTGAAGGTAACACTATTGCCACAAAGGTGGGAGTGCTATTAGGGTACATCTATACTGCAATTAGACACTCATGGGTGGCCTATGCCAGCTGACTCTGACTCACGGCGCTCAGGCTAAGGGGCTGCTTAATTGCAGTGTAGACATTTGGCCTCAGGGTGCAGCTTGAGCTCTGGGACCCTCGCTTTTGCAAGGTCCTAGAGCCTGGGCTCCAGCTCAAGTCCAAACATCTACCCTGCAATTAAACAGCCCCTTTGCCCGAGCCCCATAAGCCTGAGTCTGCTGGCACGGGCAAGCTGCATTTTCCAATTGCAGTGTAGACATACCCTTACAGAGAAATAAAATCCACAGATTACATACCACTAATACCACTGCCTTAAAGAAACAGGAAAATAATCTACAAAGAATAGTCTATGCAACACCAACTCCTAACTTCAATGCAGTATATTGGAGACACTGTTACCAAAAACTGTGAAATGAAGTAAGGACTGGAATAGTTTTCTGATTTCCTAATTTGACACCTTTTTTTTCTGTGGAAAGCTCAAATGCCTGCTCCTGTAATTTTCATTGGATAGCACTGTAGTAAGACAACTGACTATCCAAAGGCTTCACTACACTGCGTCAGAATATTGAACCACAAGCAAACAGACTCTTAAGCTGACCTGTGGAAACTCGATAGAGTATTGAGTACATGCTACCGATTTTAAAATGGTTGTGATTATGTATTGACAGCAGCACCATCAAATAAATAAATTATACATATTTTTTAAATTTCTGTAATTACATGTTTACCCGATAGGCCAGCAAAGCTCTGTCCCAAGGAGCTGTTGCAAACTGATTAAATAATACATGTTTTAAAGTCCATAATTACATATTTAAACGATAGACTATCGAGGAAATAATGCACATTTTAAAAAGTCCATAATTACATATTTACATGATAGTCTGTAAATTCTATAATTACTTATTTACACAATAGACCATAACAGCTGTTACGGTCTATTATAGATAGATAAATCTCATAGAACTATATTATGGATTTTTTTTAATTTAAGAAAAATAAGTAAATTTAAATAGAAAATTGTATTGTCAGTCTTAAATATTTACCATAAACCTGCAAAACATAAAATAAATAATAATAAAGGTTAAAGTCTACGGTGACACTGGATTATTCACGTTCTTATCCTGTCAATGATGTATAGCTTGTACTGCGGGTGGGGAAGTTTGGACTGGATTATTCACTAATTTCAGAAGTCCTTGATTCATATTGCTCAAATCAAGCATGCAACATTATTTTAACATACCTTTTGTTTTATTAATGTCACATGGACAGTCAGCTGATTAAGCATTAAGTTTCCTAAATGTTCTCATGGCCCAGTCATGCTCCTATTAAAGTCAATGGAAAACCCATCAATACCAATCAGGAAAGCATTCCTCTAAAGGATAGAATTTAAGCATGTACTTAAGACTGGTTGAAGCTAATGGGACTTAAGCATATTATTAAAAATAAGCACATATTTAAGTATTCTTCTGAACACTAATGAACTCAAGAATATGATTAAATGCTTTCCTGAATCAGGACTGCTGTCTTCAATGAGGGCAGGATTAGCACTTTAGTCATATATGGCTTATATATGGACTGTGTGTTCTTTATTCTTCATTCTGTGACTCTCCCTGGAGAAAAGCTTATGATAAAGTATATATCAAATATTACTGCTTCTTTGAAGAGTTTCGTGGATTGTGAATTCATCTAATGTGTTCCATAGTTCAGCTGCTGAATTTATTCCTCGTGTTAAAGACTGGATCAATACCCCTAAATGAGACTTCTGTCCATAATTACTACTAAATAGCAAGGCTAAATCAAGTAAGTGCGAATCTGACATTTAACTATGCTAGACTTTATACATTTAGTAACAAAACAGAGTATGAGGGAAACCTTTGATCTTCTTTGTTAGATAGTCTCATTAAGATATTTGAGTTAAGAGAAGTGAAACAGTTGAGAGCTCAGTTTATATTCAGACATATTTTCACTTTAATGAAATATATCGATACATTGAAAAGAGAGTGCAGTCTCAGGGTGTTTATTGATAACACCTGAAATATATATCTGTACCTTCAAGGTGGGGTTGCCTGGTCCTGTACTTGACTAAAAATATCAGAGAGGGACTGAAGGAGGGAAGAGCACAAGCTTTGGCAAAGAGAGATCTCTTCACACAGTATTCAGAAATAAAGAAAGAGCTTCCATCGACAGGTGATAAACAGAAACTGGCTGGGGTCAACGAAGTCCACCTCTGCTATTCTGCTAGGTGTCTTCACCACCTTTGCTTTTAGCACCATTGCACACTCTTGGACAATAGGGCAAAAGGCCTGGAACTTCAAAAACATTGAATATCAACATGAATTCATTTTAAAAGGCTGAAATACCGGTATTACAGATGACTAAACACTCTGGGCTTGATTCTCTACCACCTTGCCTCTTGTGTAGCTATCTACAGCTGTGCAATGTGGGTGTACAACACTTCCATTCTGATTTGGTAGCGTTTTACACATATTTTTCACATCTGCAAATGATGACATGGGGAGCAAGGCAGTGGAGAACCAGGTCTACAATCAGCAGCATGTGATAATATAGGAGGCAAATTCAAGTATATCCAGAGCTTGATGTCTTTTGCAATCTCCATGATAAATATTTTTAGTACAGAAATAGAAAAAGCAGAAAGGGAAGACAAACATACATGTTGATGAAAAGTCCACTGGTGCCTAGTACAATGGAAAAATGTTAAAAACGACTTCATCTTTATACAAATATTACCCCTGTAAAGTTGGTGGAGTCAGTGTCTGTAGTTTGTCAGTCCCTTAAGTGATGAATTCTTGAGTTAAAGCTGCCCTGTGGTCTGGTTTAATATATACCACACTTGCTATTTTTGAAATGTTTCTAAGCTTTGCACTTGATTTGGCATTCTTGACTTGTTTGCCATCTATTCCATTTAAGACCTGAGCCTGTGAGGTGCTGAGCATCTCTTTCGAGGTCATGAGAGCCCTCAATTTCCATGGACAACTCTCAGCACCTCACAGGATTGGGTCCTTACAGTTGTTCTATTCTTGCATCTGTCTTTATCTGTAGAATGCCCAGCTTCCCCAGGCAGGCATGTTACCTACCAAAAACTGTCACCTACTGCTAACTACAGATTTTATGTGCATGTATTCAGTGCAGTTTTCTAATGTGATTTACACTGTCATTCTGACCTGAGGCTTAAGTCATGCAGGAGTAGAGTCCTTGCGCAACAAAAGCTATCTTGAGGGATGGCTTTTCTGTTACACACTTATTGGGCAAAATCCAAATAATGTAAAATCCCCACTGGGGGGCAGTGCAAGGAATATTGCATGGACAAAGCAATCAAGGATTGGTATTTTATGTTTGCCAATAAGCCATATTTTCAAACATTTAAATTTTGTGAAATTTCTGTAGCAAATTCAACTTGTTAATTACCAATGAGTAATTCTATTAGCAACATTTGCAGAAGTTCAAATCCCAGCAGGGTTGAGTCAGCTCTTCCTCCTCAGGTAGATAAATTTAGTACCAGACAATTTACTGTGTGTGGGCATTTTGGAAGAGCTTTAAAAATGAGTTTTTTTCTGCTTTCCAGGGACAATAGAGGTCCTTTGGCACTTTTCACAAGAGAAGGGGTTTGCTCTGCGGTCCTTTGGGAAAATTTCCTTTTCTCTGATATGATATGAAGTATGATGTGTATTGGTTGTCTATAGCCTTCTGTCATAGCTCAGGGCAACTGCCCCTGTATTTCGCCTCAGTAGTCAAGTAAGGCCACTCTTAGGCTTCCAGCTCCCCAGCTGTTGCCTCTCCTTGGTGGAGATTTACGTCTCTCTCCGTTTAAGCTGGGATATTTCCAGGCTGCATAGTCCCCTGCCTACACTGTGTTCTCCCTGGCATAGACAGGCTGCCCAAGCAGAACCTGCTTGCTTTCTCTTTAGAGATGGGTAACGGGTGTAATTGCTACAGTTATAAGGTACCACACAGTACTTCCTATGCAAGCCTACTTTATTCTTAAAGAAAAAACATTGCAGAGAAAATGTATTAAAAGCAATAAACCTACATGCATGCTAATAAACTTACTAAACATCACCCTAATGTGGGGTCTGCCAGAGGCAGTACTCCCCTCGCCCCTGCCCCAAGGGGACTCCTTGAGGTTACAAGTTCATCGCAGCTTCAGCTCAGAACAAGCACGCAGTCTTCTATCCCAGGCATGGCTACATTTAAGTGTACGCAGGGCTGTTTCTGATAGGTGCTGAGCATCTGCATATCCTGTTATCTTCAGTAGGAGTTTGAAGTACTCTCAGTATCTCTGAGGGACAGGCCCATATTTTGTAAAAGACTTGGGGATTGAAATGTGCTGTGTGTAAAATATTATTATTATTACTGTTTTGTGTTGGTCCTGATTTATGATTGAAAAGCAAATGGTTGCATCACTTGGTAGCTGTAGTGTCAAACGTACTTTTTCTCAAAAATAATTATTTATTTTATATTCAATTGTTAGTTTTCTTTTATTGCTTTTTTATTGTAATGGAACTTCAGGACTGAGACAGATTTCCTCCCTGCAGTGTTAACTATAGTAAGAAGTAGCATTGTGGAATGTAATCTATTGCCTCTTATAGTAATAAATATTTCGGAGACAAAACATAGTGGAAAACATATATATATAACGCCTCTATCCTGGCTATGAGGATAGAGAGGTGAAACTAGAGCTTATTATTAGTAGGAATACATCAGCAACTAAATGATTCCTTACAAGTAAAGAATACCTCTCCTGCCCCACATAATTCTTCTATTATTTACATGCCTTTCTCATACAAATTAGGGTAGACTGATATTCTGCCTTCGACAAGATTGTACATAGCTGAGGTGGAACACCTTCATTTAGGCAAGAAGTTAACCATCCTTTTAAATATCTTTCCACTTCATACTTTTCACTTGTATATTTCATTTAAAAGTCCTGTGAGTGCTTTACAAACTTTAATTAGGTAGTGCACAACCTTCTGAGTGTACAACCACAACACCATCACAATGGGTCAAAGTTCACCAGTTTTACAGATGGATATGCTGAGGCACAAAGAAACTAAGTGACTTCCCGAAGGTGACACAGTGGGTAGGTTACATAGCCAGCACAGAATCTGGGAGTCTTGGCTCTCTGTCCTGTGCTCAGATCAACCAAAAATGGTCCAGCTTGGTAAAGCTAGCTACTTTTCTGCTTTCTTAAATGTATACTGAGCAATTGATTTGATGGATTTCAGAGCTTATGAAAGTACGGAACTTTTAGTGTAGTATTGACTAGAGTCAGACGCAGTGTGGAGAAGTGTTCTGCAAGCAGCCCCTCACAGCTATGCTAATGGACTTCAGATCTGACCTGAAAAACCTCTTCAATGAAGGTTTGGGCCTCTCTAGTTCAAAGACAAAAAGGGGAATTGGGCTGTGGTTAACAGGTTCAGCTGCTTTTCTATTGCATTAGGTTTTTAAAAGTATCAGAAAAAGTCCAGAGGAGGAGTAATGTGAAAGCTAATATGAGGAACACAAGGGCTATCATATCAGGGAAAGTGAGTGTAGCTAAGCATTTTCCTTGTGAGCAGAGCAGGATACCTATGAAGTACACACCTGTCAAGTAACAGAGAAGGTTATCCAGTCAACTAAAGGTTATGTATGTTTAAGCAAGAAAGCTCAGAATAAGAAAGAAAGCATAAAGATTTTTAGATACAACATGTTGTAATTGTATGCAATGGACATTTTCCTTTCTTTCAGAGCTATCAGATTTCTAGTGCTTTGGATCTAAAGAAATGAAATATAATAATTCAATGAAAGTATAATGCTGAAATTGGTCTCTTCTGGTATTATTGTGGGATAGTAATGCAAGTAAATCCCACGTGACTAAATGGCTCAGGGGGTGATTTGAAATGTAGAGAATTTTGGAAGATCAAATCTTTAGAAAACAGAAATTCTGATTTTGGGGCAATTGCAAAATTTTGGATAATCTTTATTTTGTGTATTCAGTTTTTATGTAATTGGTATTTACATGTAAAAGGGCAAGTGTCTTAGTTTTAATTCTTTAAAAAGCCTGGTTAAAATGATTTAGAGTCAAATTTTCTTCTTGATGAGTAGTATGTGAGTAATTGGTCACTAATGTGAGTAGGGCTTTTCAGTTTGGTCCTTAATTTATTTTTAGTGCAATGAGTTTATTGGAGATGGGTAGGAAAATGGACAATTTAGTGTAATAATATCCCTGACTAACAGGGTCACGTTTTCAAAGGCTGCTTCTGAACTCGAGCCCACAGTTTTTGCAGATGTAACCATTTGCACATTAAAACATACATTTTATCTCGAACACTGATGTCTGTCAGATTTGCATGCTCAAAAGCAAGGGGTTTTGCATGAAAATGGTTGTACAAACCTGCAGCACAGGTTTGGTAGCTGATTTAAGGCTGACTGAAAATTTGGCACAGTTACATTCTGTGACATCACTACATTTTGTGATTGCATTTGCATTCAGTGAATGGGATTAACACTATAGCTTCTGTGATATCTCCTGTAATTCTTCTGAATGCCATTATAATAACTCCTCTATCATCTGTATCTTTTAATGATTCATAAATTCCTTGATTCCTATGAACAGACTCATGGAAAATTATAATAATGCTATATTCAGGACACCAAGCTAGGGTACAGCAGAAACTTCCACTGCCTGACTACCTTTAGCCTTCCTTCATTGCTTAGCTAAATTGTTCAAAATGAGGTTTTCACTACAGTTTGAGAAAAGGAACTCCTGAGTTCAACACCAATGCCAGTAAAGGAGACCATGCTGAAAATTAAAAAGCAAAATAGACAATAACATGTAACAGATTTCAAATAAAGTACATGCAAGAGCATTCACTGTATAACAGATATATTGTTAGCCAAACTATAATTTCTCTTTTTCCTCTTCTAGTCATTTGATCATTCTAGCTAGTACAGTAATTTCCTCCCACCCATCCCCTACACAGCACATACATTGCACATGCATATGTTACCACAATGACACTTTGCAAGTACCTTTTTGTGCAGTGGTTAAATAGCTTCATTTGAAACACAAAGGGTCTTGTGTGAATCAGGTCATGTGGCAAATGTTGGGTTTTTCAGCACTCCTTTTTGCCCAACACTTACCAAGGCTAAATCAGTCCCATATAACTGAAGTCAGTGAGACATCACAGGCATGACAGAAATCACTGATGCTGAAATTTTAGGGGGGGCTTTGTAATTTTTTACTATTTTTCTAAGTAATCTAAGCTTTTGAGGAACTAGATCACTCAGGAAATTGGTAACTGGCTATGAAGTCTCTCACCTCAGCATTATATGTTTAAATCCATCGCTCAGGAAATTGGTAACTGGATATGAAGTCTCTCACCTCAGTATGTTTAAATCCATCCCAGGCTGGTAGCGAGTAAAAACTGTTACCATCTGACAGATGTTGGATGCCCCATGTGAGATGAATTAATGGTATCCATTACAGGTGCCAACATCACAAAAATCACTATTATTCATGGTACCTTGGTAGCACTCTCAGCGCAGATGTCAGTGATTGGGTGGACATGAGGAATTGACTCCCCTCTGACCTGTAAAAGTGGCCCCTTCAGGACAGAGTTAAAGAACATTATTTTGAAGAAAGAAAAGGAGTACTTGTGGCACCTTAGAGACTAACCAATTTATTTGAGCATGAGCTTTCGTGAGCTACAGCTCACTTCATCAAGTGAGCTGTAGCTCACGAAAGCTCATGCTCAAATAAATTGGTTAGTCTCTAAGGTGCCACAAGTACTCCTTTTCTTTTTGCGAATACAGACTAACATGGCTGTTACTCTGAAACCTGTCATTATTTTGAAGGGAAGTTTGCACTACCATTGCTCCTGCTGAATCTGCCCTTAGATAAGCAGAGAGCTATGAACATTGCACATTTCATAGGCTCTGAAGGCATTGAAAAAAGTTAAGTTTTTAAGGTGTGGTTTTCAAGAGCACTCAACATTGGTCTAACTGTGCCAAATAAAGTCAGTGGAGTTTTACCATCAATTTCAGTAGGAACAGCTAGGCCAACTGAGCGCTTTTGAAAATAACACTTTAGTTTGTTCCATTGTGCACATATAACTCTTGCTCTTTTAAACCAGCTTATGGAAAACATCTTTAGCCAAGCAACAGCAGGTGCACAGGTATGAATTCCATCCTCCATTCATCCAAGGCATTAGTTTTATCAAAGTGTGTTTGAGAGTATGTTTTTTAAATAGCATTGGACCACCCCTCAACTTAAGATGGTGGGAGTTTTGACTAAGAAGTGTATGGCCTGTTACTATATAAAAAAGGCAGTATGAAAAGCAAAATTCAGATGTAATCCAAAATGGCAACCTGTTCACTGATGTGAGAGAAAACCTCCTCTAATGACACCTCAATCTGGGACAGTTTGTCAGATTTGTCACTAAAAAGAATGGCTCAGGTTTGGGAATCTCCCTCGCATCCTCAGCCGAAAAGACTGATGCAAATAATTCATTTAGTTTCTCCGCAATGGCCTTATTGTCCTTACGTGCTCCTTTTTCACCTCAATCATCTAGTGACCCCACTGGTTGTTTAACAGGCTTCCTGCTTCTGATGTACTTAAGAACGTTTTTGATATTACTTTTTGAGTCTTTGACTAGCTGTTCTTCAAATTCTTTTTTGCCCTTCCTAATTATATTTTTACACTTCACTTGCCAGAGTTTATGCTCCTTTCTATTTTCCTCACTAGGGTTTAAACTTCCACTTTTTAAAGGATGCCTTTTTGCCTCTCACTGCTTCTTTTACTTTGTTGTTTAGCCACGGTGGCACTTTTTTTGTTCCCTTATTATGTTTCTTAATTTAAGTTGAGCCTGTATTATGGTGTTTTTTAAAAGTTTCCATGCAGCTTGCAGGGATTTCATTTTTGGCACTGTACCTTTTAATTTCTGTTAAATTAATTTCCTCATTTTTGTGTAGTTCCCCTTTCTGAAATTAAATGCTACCATGTTGGGCTGCTGTGGTGTTTCCCCAGCCACAGGGATGTTAAATTTAATTATATTATAGTCACTATTACCAAGGAGTCCAACTGTAATCATCTCTTGGACCAGATCCTGTGCTCCACTTAGGATTAAATCAAGAATTGCCTCTCCTCTTGTGGGTGCCAGGATTCGCTGCTCCAAGAAGCAGTCATTTAAGGTGTCAAGAAACTTTATCTCTGCATCCTGTCCTGAGGTGACAGTTCAGTAAAAACCTCTATCTGATGTGCAATGGCAGTCAAAAGAGGGTCTGATCTGGCTTCCATTGAAATCAATGTCTAAACTCCCTCTGATTTCGATGGGCGATAATCAACCTCTTATTATGATGGGATGGAGAATATTACTGAAAATATTATGCTGCTATATAAATCAATGGTTCTTGCTCAGTTCAGGTCACCTTAAAAATACAGCAGAAAAAGATGGTTCAGAGACGGGCAACAAATATTTTAGAAATAGAAAAACTTTCACATGAAGAAGTATTGAAAAGAAAGTGACTTACTAGTTTAGAGAGGAGCCAAAGAAGAGTGGAAATGATAGCAATATACAGAATGTTAACTCATACAGAGAAGGTAAATTGGGTGGCCTTATAACAGTAGAAACAGGGTGACAATAAATAAAATTTGTAATGCAATAGATTTAATGGTGATAAAAGAAAATTCTTTTTTCACCAATGCACCTGAGCAATTCACTGAAATAAGATACTTATGTGGAAATAAATACCATAAATCATCTAAATTCATAATTTATTACTATACATATATACATGTGAACATTTTCAAATAAATGTGCCAAGTGAATGTGTTTGACTTTCACCTTTCATATTCATATAAATGTATGTAGATTTTTTGCCTTTAATTCTTTTATAACACACAATTTTCCTAAGCTGTGACAGAGAAAGCAGGTGAATTATTTGGGGTACAAATAATGTGTGGCTCTCTTGATTACGTGATAGCAAATTAAATTGGTTTATCTCCACTATTGGTTCCTTAATGTCATAGCGTAATGAAAGCCCTGATCCAAAGTTCACTGAAGTTAATGGAAAGACTGCCGCTGAGTTCAGTGGGCTTTGCTTCAGGCCCCAAGACCCTTGAGTCCCTTCATCATGCCAACAGAGCAACATATCCTCATATTACCCTAAGACAGAACTAGAGGAAATTCAACAGGCTTATATCTGATGCCTCTTTTCATGTGTCCCATAATTGTGGGTGTTTTATAACGAATTGTTCCATTCCTTCTTAATTTTTCTTCTGCCCAAAGGCTTGACTCTCCTCTCACTTATGTGAAAGCCAGGAATAACTCATTTGAAGTCAATGAAATTCCACAGTTTTACTCTAGTGTAAGTGAGAGGCGGTTCAGGCCTGGTGTTGTTAGTGATTATGCATTTCAAGGGTATATTCCCTTTTCTTGTTATTTGCTGCTTTGTTCATGAACATAAATTTGTCTACACTGAATGTCTCTTCTCTGTGCAGGCTTTCAGTTTATCTTAGTTAAGTTGTGTTGAATTTTATCATTTTCTTTTTCATTGACTGCCCTACCAGTTTTTATCTCTTCAGTGTATTCTATCACCTTACTGATTGTTCCCACACTTACTGACCTTGTAGATTAGTTTTTTATGTGGTAATCTATCAGAAGCTTTTCTAAAGACTGTAGAAATTATGTCTATACCTTCCACTGTGATCAATAATTTTTAATTCTTTTTAAAAAGTGCTGAGGGCATTCTTAGGCATGATCTTCCCTTTGTGAGGCCATGCTAGCAATTCCTTTTGCAGTTATACCAACTGTTCCCTTATTCTCTTCTGGAATAATAGTGTTTCAAGGATATTACACAGTCTGAAGTCAGTCTCAATGGTTAGTAGTTTCCTAGATGGATTTAATTTTAACAACATTGTAAGTATCACTGGCCTCTTTTCAGTCCATCTCATATTTCCAAACAGGTTTTAAATATATCTGCTAATGATTCCCCTATCACTTCTGACATACCCTTCTGAATAAATTCTGTCTATCTCTGGAGTTATGTTATCCTTAAGACGTTCTGATTTCTTAATGACAATTTCAGTGTGATACCAGCTTTCTTCAGTATTTATTCTTTCTCCCCCAGGAAATTTATGTCTGATTGTGTCATCTATCCCCACCCTGGTTTATGGACAATAGACAGTTCATTGTTTAAGCCATGTCTCCTTGTCAGTAAACTGTCATTGCCATTTTTAGCTGCCCGTCTTTCTCTTTCAGTGACCTTAAATTCCTTACGTAATTGAAAATAAAATAATCCTTATTTACAATATCCTAACTTCATGTGAGATTTCCTTTCATTTTGTACCTTTGGTTTCCTTATCACTTTGTTACATTCTCATAACTTCATGCTGTAATCTTTCAAGTTTTCCTCTATATCTGATGTTTTTATTCCTTAAATATGCCTTTTTCGTACATTAATTATAGTATACAATAATTTCACCACTTGTTCATTTTCCTTCTCTTTCCTTTTCATCCAATGCTGCTTCCCATTCAGTTTCATCCAGCATTTTCTGAGATTCCTTTTGCTGCGTTTCAAAGTTTTTATATTTGCATTTTGGTTTCATTGTCATCTTAATTAGAACACTAACTAGACTATGATCACTGCTGCTTTTAGATGTTTCCCACCTCTGTGACTCCAATTATGTTCTCTTTTACTAAAATTGTAGGTGAAGGACTGATTCCTATTGTCACACTGAGGCATAGGTAGTGCCTAGTGGTAGGAACAGGAGTCTGGCATACTGGTTGGAGTAGAGTCATAGCTCAGAACTTGAGGCATGGTCAGGAGACCAGCCAAGCACCAGAGTGAGAACAGAACCAAAAGGTAGAACCAGAGTCATGGTCAGGAGGCTAGCTGGTGTTCAGGACCAGGAGTTAGTAATCAGGAGTTCTGAGACAGGCAAGGACTAGAGCTACAGTGGAGTAGGCAAAAGGGTGAAGCAAGGGCTGGACAGGAAGCAGGTGTGATGCAGCTGCAAGCATGGAATGCAGTGAGAAACCACAGCACTGCTGTTGCTTCAGGGCTTAAATGGTGATCTCTTGGCTCTTCTGACCAATCAGGGAGCACAGTCACTTAGTGTGGGTTTATTGGCCCTGGCTGAACTCATTGGCTTGCTAGGCAACCACGCCTCAAGATACCTGAGTTCCTGACACCTATTCTGGTTCTCTTATACATAGAAAATATATCTTGTCAAACTAACTTGATATCGTTTTTGATGAGATTACAAGTTTGGTTGATAAAGGTAACAAAGTTGATGCAATATACTTAGGCTTTTGTAAGGCTTCGTGCCACACAACATTTTGACTAAGAAAGTAGAATCATACAGAATCAACATGGCACATTAAATGGGTTAAAAGCTGGATAAATGTGAGATCTCAAAATGTAGTTACAAATGGGCAGTCATGCTTGAGCAGCTGTTTTTCAATTGGGGTCCCACAGGGTTTGGTTCTTGGTCCTAAGCTATATAACATTTTTATCAATGTCCTGGAAGAAAATATAAAATCATTACTGATAGAATTTGCAGATGACCCAAAGATTGGGGGAGTGGTAAATAATGAAGAGGACAGGCCATTGACACAGACTGAAAGACCGCTTGGTAAACTGAGTGCAAGCAAACAATATACATTTTAATATGATCAAAGGTAGAGTTATACATCTAGTAGCAAAGATTGTAGACCATACTTCCATGATGGGGTACTCTATCCTGGGAAGCAGTTGACTCTAAAAATGAAATGGGGGGTCATGGTAGATAATTAGCTGAACATGAGCCCCGAGTACGAGGCTGTGGCCAGAATAGTTAATACAAACCTTGGATGAGTGAACAGGCGATTATCAAGGAGGAGTAGGGTGGTTATATTACTTTGTTGTATTTGGCACTGGTCTGACCAGGTAAGGTGTCTGAAATTCAAGAAGCATTGATAAATTGGAGAGGGTTCATAGAACAGCTATGTGAATGATTAAGGGATTGGAAAACATATGTTATAATGAAAGCCTTGAGGAGCTCAATCTGTTTAGCTAACAAAGAGAAGATTAATGGATGACTTGATCACAGACTATAAGTATCTACATGGGTATGACATTCCAGGGTGCAATCCAGACCAATGAGAGGCTGTCACTCTTGTCCTACAACCTGGGGTGCCTCACAATGCTTTGTGGCTGTAGCTCCCACCTGGGCTGCTCTCAAACAGCCTTTCAGCCTGCAGGCAGGTAAGACCTTGAGTGTCAGTGTATAGCTGCAGCTTTCCAGCGACACGTCAGTCACATGCTGGATTCCCCTAGCTTTGGTTACCATTTGCAGTGTGACCCCAACACACTCACAATTCTGGATTTTCCCCCAAAATGTATGTTCTGCACTGTCCAGTCCTCTCCTGGACAGTCTAGATCAGTGGTGGGCAACCTGCGGCCCACGGGCCAAACGCAGCCTGTCAGGGTAATCCGCTGGCGGGCCACTAGACAGTTTGTTTATATTGACTGTCCGCAGGCACAGCCGCCTGCAGCTCCCAGTGGCTGCGGTTTGCCATTCCCAGCCAATGGGAGCTGCGGGAAGCTGCGCAGGCCACAGGTTGCCCACCAGTGGTCTAGATATATTAGGTCCATTGAGCCTTTAAGGGGATCAATACACAACCGTCTCCTATCTTAAATGGGTTACCCAAACAATTCACAATACTGGATTAGTTTTAATTAAAGAATAAAACAAGTTTATTTACCTACAAAGAGAGATTTTAAGTGGGTACAAGTATAAGGCATTAAACTCAGAAATGGTTAAAAGAGAAAAAGATAAAACTTTTCTAGTGCTAAAACTTAACAAACTGGACTTGGTTCAAGATAAGATTCTTACCACATGATCCACCAACAGGGCTGACCAAATTTCATGTCAGGATGTCAGAAAAGTCCAATGACTGTTTCTTTTGATGTCTTAGGTGAAACAACGAGAGATGGTTAGGGAGTGATAACTTGAAGTGTTTTTACCCCTCACTTTCATAGTTCAGTCACACTTCAAAATACATTTTCCTGAAGTTTACCCCTAGATAAAGTTCATGCCCACTGCAAGGACGGAGACAAGGGGTTTGGTGGTGAAAGAGGTTCCATGCTGTTGTTTGCTAAGGTGCAAATCTGTTTCGTTCCTGCCTCTCTTCTTTGCCAAAGGAATGGCCACTTGGTAGGGGATTGCCATCAACTTTGATGACAGCTGGCTAGAGGCAACAGCTTATGCTTTGGCTTTGAGAAACAGGTTTAGCCACTCCCCAAATTTGTCTGGTAAACACCATTTAGTCATGATTTCAGCTTATGTTCATAACTTTACATATAATGTTGCTACATACATTTCATCATGATATTATTGACCAGCAAATTATTAGTTTTCAAATGATACCGCACAAGGCATATTTTGTACAAAGATTCTTACAAGTGTGCATAGGGTGTGAATATGGGGGTGCATTTGGTCACAATGGGGAACAGAAGTTTGATAACAGAGGGCTCTCCAACCTAGGAAACAAAGGTATAACGAGATCCAGAGGCTGGAAGTTGAATCTAGATGTATTCAGACTAGAAATAAGGTGCAAATTTTTAATTGTAAGGGGAAGTAATCACGGGAACAAATAACCAAGGGTTGTGGTTGCTTTCCTCCCACTGGAAATTTAAGATCAATATTGGATTTTTTAAAGAGATCTGCTCTAGTTCATACAGGAATGTTATGTCTTCTGTTATGCAGGAGGTCAGACTAGATGGCTACAATGGTCCTTTCTGGCTTTATAATCCATGAATACATTGTTTAAGGAAAGTCCTGTATCCGGTCTACAAACATGACTGACTGATTCCTTCCTATTGAAACAAACTTAATGTTTGTGAAAGGTGTTGGATTGGGAGGATTGGAACCCGAAGTCTATTTATCTACAGAAAGGATAGAACACAATAACAGCAGTATAAGCTTATGCCCAGCCATTGTGCCACCACACTGACCTTCAGCAACTGCCCCTAAAGGTGAGAAGGTAGTTCAAGTTCCTTATGCAGGCAATCCTAGATCCCTCTGCTGAAATCAGCAAGAATACTTAACTACTGTTGTGATGTTGGTTTTCTGGTGATGTAGTCATGTGTTGACTTGGAACAGGAAATTGCCGCCCCCCAGGTAGCAGTTACAGAAGCAAATTCATGCTAAATAATGATATCCTACAGTACACAATCAAAGGAACATAAAGTTCCAGTACTTGTTTTTAGTTATCATAGTTATTGCAAAACTCTTTCTGGAGAAATTCATAGAAATATTAAAGTTAAAATGCAATGTGGTTTTTTTAAACAACAGATTGCAAAGCTTGCTGAAAGAAAAAACAATTTCAGTATATTCACATATAATAACACAATCATATACAGTAGATTCTGTCCTTCTGCACTTTGCTATACAGTGTTAATGACTGGTACTTAAATACTTTACAAATTGAATTGCACTTGTGTGAAAAACTGGATTGATAAAATAAATTACTATATCTTGTAGGTTAAAATTTTGGTTCTGCAATTGTAGCTGTTACAAATTACCTAAACCCCTTTTTATATTGCATTTCACATGGCTATATTTTACAACTACTCTAATAAAAAATTCTATACAAAAGTTGTTTGATATTAATAGCAATCATTAACAACTAGATAGATTCTTGTTAAGTATATTTGCAATACATTTAATCTTATTAAAACTCAGCTCTGAGTTGTTTCTTCCAGATATTATAGGTCTTCATGAAGCTAGCAATATAAAGTAGAGATTTCAGCCATTTTCGGCCAAGAATTAGGTTTAGCTTAATGGATCAATTCTTTTCTTATTAAACTGAGTCTGACCAGTGCCAAGTAATACATTCAGCATTGATCTTTGTCTCACCCTGCTGTAGCTTGCGTTCTCTTTATGTACATGAAAAATAAGGTGCCAAGAATGAAAACAATGCCTTTATAATACAAATATAGAATTTTTCACAGACTTCCATTCTGCTTATCATTTCACTTTGTTATTAATGTCTTGTTCAATGCTTTTCAGAAACTTATTGTTAAGAAGCACTTTTATTTCCATACAGGCTATTTTCCCTCTTATTAAAAAACAAAACAAAACAAAGAAGACCCATACAAAACTCCAGATTGAAGTGCCCCACTTGTTTCAGGGCTTTGGCCTTAAGTATATTGGGCCTCTTTCTATATGCACACCAATTTCTCAACCCCTAAAGGAAGGGAAACTCTAGTACAATCTGAAGTGGTTGTCTCTTGGGCTTTCTTTATAAAAATTGTTTGATATGCGGATATTGGAAGTAAAATGAAAGTGGTGGTATGTTATAAAACAGCGCCTAGTAATGGTTCTATATGGAAGTTAGCGTGGTGTCAATTTCCCATTTAAAAAAAAAAGACAATTTTGAGCACTTTATAATTCACTTCATAATGCATATTCTTTCTAGGCTGAAGTTTGTGGTGAAATTCTGGCCCCATTAGAGCCAAAGAGTGTTTTACCATTGACTTCAATGGGGCCAGAATTTTACCCTGGGTATACAGAGGTCTCTGTCTTTTGAGTAACTTAAAGAAAAATAAATCACAGACATATACCTTAATTCTCATTTACACTAAGGCCCCCTTTTCTCTGGTCTGGCAGCGTAAAATAGTCTTGAAGTGGACAGAGGGGCCCTTTACACTGGCAAAGCTGCATAAAAGCGCCTTAGTTTAATGAATACACTTTGTGCCATTTTCAAAGAGTCTATCATTTTGCAAAAAGAAAAGGAGTACTTGTGGCATCTTAGAGACTAACACATTTATTAGAGCATAAGCTTTCATGAGCTACAGCTCACTTCATCGGATGCTGTAGCTAAATTTGTTATTTAGGCACCTACTTGAATTGCCTGATTTTCAAAAGTGATGAGTTCCTTTTGACTTCAACACTTAAGTGTCTAACTCAGTCCATCCGTTTTAAAAAAATCTTTGCCAAAGCTTTTTTCCCCATCTCTGTTTGGCCCAGAAGCTCAGACCTTTTATTTTCCTCTGATGTGGACCTTCTCACAATGATCCATGCCTTTGTAATTTCAAGGGAGGAGGACTGGAGTGCCCCCTAGCTCCTAATAACATTCTGAGACCCTTTAGCTAGATCAGAATAAAATGACTTCTTCCCTGAGCAGGTTGTGCTGTTATGTGTATATACCACTTGTTCTGTCCTGGCTAATTGTTTGCTACTTGTAATGCTTAGTAAGTACTCAAGCAGCAGATTGCTTCAGGAATTAGACATATCACTTTCTTTAAGTGCTCCAGAACCCAACTCTAACTGAGACTGCTCAAACTTCTGGAAATATCCAGTTCATACTGGGCACATCCTGAGATTTAACAAGATATTTACACTCTACCTTGAATGGTCCCTTACAATACGTGCTAACTACTTGCATTTTGCTGTGATGCTGGGAGTATGTTTCCCAGACCTGAAGAAGAGCTCTGTGTGGCTCAAAAGCTTCTCTCTCTTACCAACAGAAGTTGGTCCAATAAAAGATACTACCTCACCCACCTTGTCTCCCTAATATCCTAGGACAAGCATGGCTGCAGCTACACTACATTCAATAATGTCAGTTGTATAGTCTCTTCCATAACTCCAGCATGAGACCTATCTTTACCATTTCTGTCACAGTCCTAGCTGTTGGTTCTTCTCTATAAAACACAAATTGGTCTACCATTCCATTGTCTGAGAGATCAGCTCTCTCCCTCTGACGCTCGGCTGGAGTGTCAGTCTGTTGTTGCTGTTGGTTCCTGAAGCATTCCCACTGGTGGTGAGCCCATTACTCAGGATCCCACTCCCAGATCTGCGGGGAGGACGTTTGGGTCTGTGCAGTGTTCCATTGACTTCACTGAGGCACCATGCAAGCTCAGAGCTTTCCATGCAGGATTGGGGACTTGGGGAGTTTAATTGCACCGTGCAGCTCTTCCAGTTTTTTTAATTGGTCAAGCTTTCTGGTGACCTTTAGGAACAGCATTAAGGACTGAGGATTTTTAAGTAAGCAAGAGAGGGGTGGGTAGGTTATATTTTATTTATAATCAACTGTTTTACTGATGTAAAGCACTAGCAGAGTGAGAGGTGCAGATAGAAATTTCTATAATAAATTTTAAAAGTCAAATATCCAGCAACACTTGTAATAGGAACAAAGGAAGTAGTTAATGATGGAATTTCAGCCTGGGCTTTGCTACATAGTTTGAGGGGAAAAAAGGTGCAGTATAATCCTTTTTTGCAATCAGATGGATGTCCATAAAACCCTGTTTAGCTACTGTCCATGTAGCGCTTAATGCATCAAAATGTACATCTGAGTCCATATTAGTGGTATGCTTTCTTGTCCTGGCTTGTGGAAGATATGCTTTGTTTTTGTTGTTTCTGAATCTAGGCCATAGACATGACATAAGGGCCCAAACCAATTCTCAGAGAATTTAAACCAGGTAATTCACTGATCAATGAGTGCCTGCAAAATTCCTGCATAGTAGCCTGTGCACATTACTCATCATAGAAACGTAGGTAATCCAGGTAGAGGTAGGTGCCAAGGGGTTATGAAGCAGGCACTAAAACACAAGGAGCATGTGTCTTGACTCTGAAAGATCCACCCCGATTGCCACTTATTGGCTCCTTGTGCTATGTCTAGAGGAGGTGAACACTGGAGATTTACAGTGACCAAGGAACACAGGGCAATAGTTATTTTCCGCTATTCCCTGGCTGGCTGTGGCTTTTCTGGAATACTCATTTGCCTAGCCCAGAAAGAGCACTGGGCACTAAATGATTGTTTTGAATATTTAAATATACAGGTTTCTTTAGTCTCCTTGACTTCATCTGTTAAATTTAAGAACCTTTTCTTAATTTTTTTTTAAAACATTCGTGTTAGTAGAAATTTAAACACGTGAAGTTGTAACACACATAGGACTCCAGATTTAGATTCACTTGCCTCAAAATAAAGATGAATAATCTGTCTTCAGATGGAAAAATGTGGTGGCATGACAAAAAGTCTACAGAGTTGCTGAAACATGACACATTCCACAGGAGTCCTACTTTGAAAACTGGTAAAAATCTAATTGAGACATACAGATTTTCATGTTTAATTTACATTGTTAAATATCTCTTCAGTTTTCTGCAATGTGGAGCTTTGCATTTTCCTTTTTGCCTTTGTGCAAGGCACACCCTTTTAAGTACATTCTAGTCTGTCAGATTCACAGTATGCATGACTTAAAACTGAGGATCAATTTTAGATCCAGACTTTTTCAAGCAAATGAATGAGCTACCATAAATCGATAATGCATTTGTATGTAAACAAAGGACGTGCATTGCCTAGACATTTAACCCAATAAATGGCAGGCCAATACTACACCTCTTTGGACAAAATATTTAATTTGTTAACAGGCATTTTTACTGGTTCTGATGATGAAATATTTCTAGAATCTTTCTGGTTTGTATAGCTACAAAGCAAGGGGGACAACACTGAAGGTTACATCAACAAAGATCTAATTCATGCGTCTGTATCTGGAGCTGTTTGCTGTAGAGTGTTTATAGTGATACAATTAAAAAAATCTCTTAACCTTTCTTCTGGGCTGCTAATTCTGCCACAGATATCCATCCTCCTCAGTCACTTCTTATGCCTTTCTCCTTTGACAGTGAATATATTACCAGTATCCTCCCGAGTAATGGTAGTGCCCAAGGCCCAAAGAGGAAAACAAGTCTCCTAACTTCACTATGGTCTCTAGGCCAGTGGTGGGAAAACCACAGCCCTGGGGCCGCACGCGGACTGTCAGAGTGATCCACGGGCAGGCCGTGAGACAGTGTTTACATTGACCATCCATAGGCATGGCTGCCCGCAGCTCCCATTGGCTGGGAACGACGAACTGTGACCACTGGGAGATGCTGGCAGCAGTGCCTGCAGACGGTCAGTGTAAATAATGTCTCGCAGCCCGCCAGTGGATTACCCTGACGGGCCCCAGGTTGCCCACCACTGCTCTAGACCAACTGTATACTAGTGCATGTATCTGAGTATTTAAGGTAGAACAGAAACTCTGTGAGACACAATTGGGAAGATTTCACTAACTTCTATCATGAACTGGGTTAAAAATACTTGTTTCTCAGCAACCACCCAAATCAGACAATGTTTATTAACTATTATATATGCATTTCAAAATAATTGCAAAGTTTCAATGAAGTTTTAATATTAAAAAAATTCCAACTAAATTTTCCTTCAAATTCCTCTTGTGTTTGATCAGCAATAGTACAGATGATTTTTTTCAATATATTGAATTTTGTTAAGGGAAAAATTATGCTTTTTATACATTTGTCACATCAACCTCCTTACCCATCTTCCAACCAGCTATGCAAGATGCCACTCTTTTGCTCTGTAAGAAGACACATGCTTCTTGTTTTATACAAAGATTAAAGAGGCAATACAAACTTGGAGCAAAACAGTGATGTTTTTGTGTACATACAGCACCAGGGTATGTGTGCTTTCTAGATGATGAAAGAACTCCTGGGCTGGCTAGCTCAACTATGTAGAGGAGAAAGGAGTCTGTTTTCAGCTTCGTGTGATATTGCCCTACTTCTGGAAGGACAACTTCAAGGTAAGAATTTTGCCCTCTTGAAAATTCAAAAGCTTAGCTACCAGCCAGGGGAAATACCAACATTTTTGCTCCTGAACAAATTCACAGATCATTGCATCAATCCAGACAAATGTTAGTTGTCTCTCACTAGACAAAACTGAGAACATAAAAACACAAACAGCACAGTTCTACTTCCAGCCTCAAGACTCCTAGGTGGGGGCCTGTATTGTCACTGCTTATTCAGTCACTGGCTTGTCCCATACAGGCCAAATTATGCTATGAGGGCTGTGGCTAGACTTGGGTACAAGGTGGAAGTGCATGAAAGGGAATGTGCTTCTGAGAGCCGCCTGCTGCTTCTCTGAATGTGCATAGCCTGTTCTTCAGAACTAAGTGCTGGTGGCATGAATGTATTTTGGAACTGCGTGGGGCACCTAAAGAGAAGAAGATCCTTATACCCTAATGCATATGCATGCCAGGGCCAGCCACAGTCACTTTGTATATTAGACAAGTTTTGATATAAGTTGTCTGCCAGGTTTTTAAGAAAAAAAGAAGGGCACAAAAGAAAAAAGAGGATAATCTATTGTAAGTAGAGATGGAAAAAGTATTTTTGGCCACTGCTGCTAGCTGGGTATCTAGAAGACCTTGCTCATGCAGCAGTAACCATGAGATATGACTCAGTGAATATTTGTGAGCAAACTCCATCAGTTATGGGAGCTGATTTAAACTATGCCATCTCCACCAGTTATTCCCTTCAACAATTCTGCGCTGATTCATCTCCTTAATATGGATTGAAGGAATAGAAGACCCTGATGCAGCTGACACAGTGAAGTTCTGCAGTATCAGAGGGTCAGTTCTGAGGAACCAGTGCAGCTCCCAGTAATAGTGCTTATATGCACAATAGTCCAGCCAACAGATAACATCATAATGCCACACTCCACAACAGGCATGTTGTTCCATCCATCAAGGAACAGTGCTACAAATAATTAAACAGAAGCATGGAGCTTGTTATTTTTCATGTGGAAGGACTACAGACTCAAGGTCTAAGTGTTTGCAATAGAGCCGAAGGAGTCTACCGTTTGGTCACGTGAATACCCATAATGAAGAGTCTTTAAGGGGTAGATTTGCAAAGTGCTTTGTGATCTTCCCAGTAAAATGAGTGGGAATTTGTGAATAAAACACCACATAGCACTTTAAACACTTACTTCTAAACAATTGTTGACACTGCAGGTGATTAGGGCCAAATTTTCAAAGCAGTCTCATTCCAGCCTCCATTTGTGCAGGGCTCAGCAGTTTAGCATACAAATCATTTTTACCTGTGAGATAGAATTTGCATTTCCAAAGCCTACTCCCAATTGATTTGTGCTCAGTTTCCATGGACAAATGAGTTTTGTTTATGTAAATGTTGTCATTTGTGCACATTAGTTATGGTTGCAAAAACTGCCTGTCTAAGTGAATGTGTGTGGTACAAAAAGGTCATTTTGCCCCTTTAGGTCTACTCTGTCAAGGTATACTAACATGACTATCACAGGAGTCAGATATTAATAATACACTTATTAATCGGACACTAAATACTTACAGTACTGGGAGCTGCGCCACTGTAACCGGGGACAAAATTTGGCCTAGCGACTTGCTCAAAGGAATGACCACTATCAATTTCCTTAGGCCCCTCAGATATACTTGCCTAAAGAAAGATAATGCCATTGCAGCATTCCTGAAAGAGATAGACTTATAGACTCATAGATATTAAGGTCAGAAGGGACCATTATGATCATCTAGTCTGACCTCCTGCACAATGCAGGCCACAGAATCTCACCCACCCACTCCTGCAATAAACCTCTCACCTATGTCTGAGCTATTGAAGTCCTCAAATCATGGTTTAAAGACTTCAAGGTGCAGAGAATCCTCCAGCAAGTGACCCGTGCCCCATGCTACAGAGGAAGGTGAAAAACCCCTAGGGCCTCTTCCAATCTGCCCTGGAGGAAAATTCCTTCCCGACCCCAAATATAGTGATCAGCTGAACCCTGAGCATGTGGGCAAGATTCACCAGCCAGATACCCAGGAAAGAATTCTCTGTAGTAATTCAGATCCCACCCCATCTAACACCTCATCACAGGCCATTAAGCCTATTTACCATGAATAGTTAAAGATCAGTTAATTGCCAAAATCATGTTATCCCATCATACCATCTTCTCCATAAACTTATCGAGTTTAAGCCAGATAGGTCTTTTGCCCCCACTGCTTCCCTTGGAAGGCTGTTCCAGATCTTCACTCCTCTGATGGTTAGAAACCTTCGTCTAATTTCAAGTCTAAACTTCCCAATGGCCAGTTTATATCTATTTGTTCTTGTGTCCACATTGGTACTGAGCTTAAATAATTCCTCTCCCTTTCTGGTATTTATCTGTCTGATATATTTATAGAGAGCAATCATATCTCCCCTCAGCTTTCTTTTCATTAGGCTAAACAAGCTAAGCTCCTTGAGTCTCCTTTCATTAGACAGGTTTTCCATTCCTCGGATCATCCTAGTAGCCCTTCTCTGTACCTGTTCCAGTTTGAATTCATCCTTCTTAAACATGGGAGACCAGAACTGCACACAGTATTCCAGATGAGGTCTCACCAGTGCCTTGCACAACAGTACTAACATCTCCTTATTTCTACGGGAAATACCTCGCCTGATGCATCCCAAGACCGCATTAGCTTTTTTCACGGCCATATCACATTGGTGGCTCATAGTCATCCTGTGGTCAACCAATACTCCAAGGTCCTTCTCTTCCTCTGTTACTTCTAATTGATGCGTCCCCAGCTTATAACAAAAAATCTTGTTATTAATCCCTAAATGCCTGACCTTACACTTCTCACTATTAAATTTCATCCTATTACTATTACTCCAGTTTACAAGGTCATCCAGATCCTCCTGTATGATATCCTGGTCCTTCTCTAAATTGGCTATATCTCCCAGCTTTGTATCATCCGCAAACTTTATTAGCACACTCCCACTTTTTGTACCCAGGTCAGTAATAAAAAGATTAAATAAGATTGGTCCCAAAACCGATCCCTGAGGAACTCCACTGGTAACCTCCCTCCAGCCTGACAGTCCACCTTTCAGTATGACCCGCTGTAGTCTCCCCTTTAACCAATTCGTTATCCACCTTTCAATTTTCATATTGATCCCCATCTTTTCCAATGTAACTAATAATTCCCCATGTGGCACTGTATCAAATGCCTTACTGAAATCGAGGTAAATTAGATCCACTACGTTTCCTTTGTCTAAAAAATCTGTTACTTTCTCAGAGAAGGAGATCAGGTTGGTTTGGCACGATCTGCCTTTTGTAAAACCATGTTGTATTTTGTCCCATGTACCATTGACCTCAATGTCCTTACCTACTTTCTCCTTCAAAATTTTTTCCAAGACCTTGCATACTACAGATGTCCGGATCACTTTTTTTCCTTTTCTTAGAAATAGGAACTATGTTAGCAATTCTCCAGTCATACGGTACAACTCCTAAGTTTACAGATTCATTAAAAATTCTTGCTAATGGGCATGCAATTTCATGTGCCAATTCCTTTAATATTCTTGGATGAAGATTATCTGGGCCCCTCGATTTAGTCCCATTAAGCTGTTCGAGTTTCACTTCTACCTCAGATATCCTCATTCCCATTTGTCATGCTACCATTATCCCTAAGATCCTCATTAAAGACTGAGGCAAAGTATTTGTTTAGATATTGGGCCATGCCTAGATTGTCCTTAACCTCCACTCCATCCTCAGTGTTTAGCAGTCCCACTTCTTCTTTCTTTGTTTTCTTCTTATTTATATGGCTGTAGAACCTTTTACTATTGGTTTAAATTCCCTTTGCAAGGTCAAACTCTACTTGACTTTTAGCCTTTCTCACTTTATCCCTACATGTTCTGACCTCAATAAGGTAGCTTTCCTTGGTAATCTCTCCCATCTTCCACTCCCTGTATGCTTTCTTGTTTTTCTTAATCACCTCTCTGAGATGCTTGCTCATCCAGCTTGGTCTACAACTCCTTCCTATGAATTTTCCCCCCTTTCTTGGGATGCAGGCTTCTGATAGCTTCTGCAGCTTTGACTTGAAGTAATCCCAGGCCTCCTCTGCCTTTAGATCCATAAGTTCTTCAGTCCAATCCACTTCCCTAACTAATTTCCTTAATTTTTGAAAGTCAGCCCTTTTGAAATCAAAAACTGTAGTCGCAGATTTATTTTTATTTATCGTTCTGTTCAGTTTGAACTGAATTAGCTCATGATCACTTGAACCAAGGTTGTCCCCTACAACCATTTCTTCTATGAGGTCCTCACTACTCACCAAAACCAAATCTAAAATGGCATCCCCTCTTGTCGGTTCAGCAACTACTTGATGAAGGAATCCATCAGCTATTGCATCTAGGAAAATCTGAGCCCTATTATTATTACTAGCACTTGTCCTCCAGTCTATATCTGAGAAGTTAAAGTCTCCCACGATCACGCAGTTTCCATTAGTTTACTTCATTAAAAAATCAGTTTCCTTAGTTCCATAATTTACTTCATTAAAAACATTAAAGAAAATATCCAAATTAGATCCCAGTGGTCTATAGGACATCCCAAGCACTATCACAGAGGGGGCTCTAGTAGTTTTCTTCCCCAATGTGATTTTTGCCCAGATGGACTCTGTCTTATCCATTCCATTGCTTCTTATTTCTTTACATTCTACCTCATCATTGATATACAATGCTACTCCACCACCTTTACCTTTATTTCTGTCTTTCCTAAACAGCACATACCCTTCAATACCCGTACTCCAGTCATGACTACTATTCCACCATGTTTCTGTTATCCCTATAATATCTGGTTTCACTTCCTGCACCAGTAGCTCTAGTTCCTCCATTTTGTTACCTAGGCTCCTCCTACGTATCCACACTGCCCTTCCTCCTTATGTCCATTCTCCTACCCACGGCTGTATCCTTTCTTACTTTGTTTTCTTCCCTCTCAATGCTAAAATCCGGTGTGGAGATTACCTGGACATCTCCCAACCATCTCCCCCAAATTCCTAGCTTAAAGCTCTCTTAATCAGTTGTGCCAGCCTCCATCCTAGAAGTCTATTTCCTTCCCTACTCAGATGAAGTCTATCCAGAGAGAACTGTCCTCTGTCCATGAATGCCTCCCAATGGCTATACATCCCAAAGCCCTCCTTATAGCACCACTGCCTGAGCCATCTGTTGAGCATCATAATCTTGTCACACCTTTGTTGCCCTTCTCTAGGAACAGGCAGAATCCCACTGAAGATCACCTGAGCCTTGATTTCCTTTAGCGTCTTCCCCAGCCTGTCATAGTCTCCCTTGATACATTCCAGCGAGAATCTACCGGTATCATTTGTTCCCATATGAAGGACAATCAATGGATTCTTTCCCTCTCCCTTTAGGGCCCTCTTCAACTTCAGGTCCACATCCTGTATCTTAGTACCTGGAAGACAGCACACCCTGCTATTCTCTGGATCGGCTCTGGTGACAGGCCTGTCCATTCATCTCAGTAAGGAGTTCCTGATTACGTAGACCTGCCTTTTCCTGGTGACGGTGTGATTCTCTGGTCTATCCCCTGTTCTCTCTGGCTGCAAGTTCTTTCCATTCCTATTCTCCCTTGTAATCCTCTTCAACCCATTCTGTATCCTCCTGGGGCTCATATTTGGTGTAGTCTCCATTGACTCTTCCCCTTTTCCTATAGGTCTAGCCGCTCTTCTCTTCTTCCTTGCCCTTCCACCTTCAGTGACCACCTGCTGAGCCCCTTCTTCATTTTCCAACTCTACAAATCTATTCTTGAGCTCTATTTCTCCTTCACTAGCCCGTCTTTTCCTCTGCCTGGTTCTCTTCGTCACATGCTTCCACTGTCAATTTTCTTCACCCAGCAGTCTCCCCTCAGAATTCTTCAGTCCTGCTTCCAGCTGCCTCATGTCTTTGCTCCATAAGCCGCTTGATCCCCCTTCTAAACTCAACCAGACTTTCCACCTGCATTCCAATCCTCGGATCTTTTCGTCCATCAGCTCTATCAGACAGCACTTCATGCAGATGAAACTCTTTCCAGGTACCTCCTCCAGGATCATGTGCATACCGCAGCTTCCACATCCAGTCATCTTCATTGTGTCTTCCACTACATGGGTCACTCCCACTGCTGCCTCTGTATCTGTCATAGCCTTCCCACCTAAATCCCTGTTGATCTGGGAAACACAAACCACACCAAAACCCACCACCCACAGCAAAAACCAAACCCCAAACGAACCCCTTTCAAACTCCCCTGTTTACAGCTCTGTTTGCTGGCTCCTTTGCCGCTGCAACTGTCTGTGCCATTGCCTGACTGGCTGGCTACCATTATAGGACCCCTACTCAGAGAAGCCCCGCCCCCTAATCAGGGCTCAGCTTCTCTCCAGCACAAAGCCCCTACAAGCCTCTACACATACAAATAATACAAATACAAAACCAAATACAAATACCTTCTCCTCCAACAGAACTCCCACTCAAACTCCCCTGTTTACAGCTCTGTTTACTGGCTCCTGTGCCACTCCAGCTGTCTGATGTGCATGTATGTACGTGTACAGATTTGGAAAATATTTGAATGCATAGAATTTGCCACTGAAGTTTTTACCATGTTGCTTTTGCAAATACATAAACATTACTGCAATATTTCTGATGTTCCCGAGCTACACTAGTACTTTGTTAATTAATTGTAAAAGCGTTTATAAGTATTTTGACCATTACGTGTGTATGTGTGTGTATGTCTATGTGTGTGGACACAACCACATACAGGGTGGGCTCTGTAACCTCTCTAGTTAAGGTTGAGATTAGCTCTCAGTTAAAAGCCAAATTCCAACATGTCCCTAAACTTCAACAAATCCAAATCACAGTACCTGAAATTTTAAATTCCCAATATTATCCAATTGGATTTTTTCCCCCTGGAAACTTCAAACTTCACTTTTCAAGGATTTTCCTAACTTTTTTGGCTTACATTTTTTTCAACTTCTAGTTTTACCTCTGTGGGAGTCCCTGGAGAGTGGAAGTGCCTTTTGTGACCTAATGGACAGGGCACTGAGTGGAAAGCAAGGGACCTGAGTTTCATTTCTGACTTGACCACTAGCCTGCTTGGGGAAGTCACTTTTCTGTGCCTCTGGTTCTCTTCAATCCCCTGCCTATCTTTTCTTTAAAATATCTATATCTATATCTATATCAGTGGTGCCTAGCAGCCTGTCATAAATATAAAGGGAAGGGTGAACACCTTTAAAATCCCTCCTGGCCAGAGGAAAAATCCTTTCACCTGTAAAGGGTAAGAAGCTAGGATAACCTCGCTGGCACCTGACCAAAATGACCAATGAGGGGACAAGATACTTTCAAAAGCTGGAGGGAGGGAGAGACAAAGGTCTGTCTGTGTGATGCTTTTGCCGGGGACAGAACAGGAATGGAGTCTTAGAAATTAGTAAGTAATCTAGCTAGAGATGCGTTAGATGATGATTTCTTTAAATGGCTGAGAAATTAAGCTGTGCTGAATAGAATGGATATTCCTGTCTTTGTGTCGTCTTGTAACTTAAGGTTTTGCCTAGAGGGATTCTCTACGTTTTGAATCTAATTACACTGTAAGGTATTTACCATCCTGATTTTACAGGGGTGATTCTTTTTATTGTTACTTCTTTTTTACTGTTTCTTCTATTAAAATTCTTCTTGTAAGACCTGAATGCTTTTTTCATTGTTCTTAAGATCCAAGGGTTTGGGTCTGTGGTCACCTATGCAAATTGGTGAGGATTTTTACCAAACCTTCCCCAGGAAGTAGGGTGCAAGGGTTGGGAGGATTTTGGGGGGAAAGACATTTCCAAACAATGCTTTCCTAGTAAAATAAACCCAGATAAACGTTTGGTGGTGTCAGTGGAAGTCCAAGGGCAAAGGGTAAAATAGTTTGTACCTTGGGGAAGTTTTCACGTAAGCTGGTAAAAGTAAGCTTAGGAGGTTTTCATGCACGTCCCCACATCTGTACCCTAGAGTTCAGAGTGGGGAAGAAACCTTGACGCAGCCCCTGCCCCAAAGTGCTTACAATCTGAGTTTAAGAAAACAGATGGATACAGACAGATGAGGGAGTACAAGGAAACAATAAGACAATCTTGTCTAAATAGATCAGAAAGACACAGGATGGGGGATCTAATACACAAGCAGAGTGATGGTGGCAAAGGTTATGTTAGTTCTGTGTTTGTTTTTTGGGGGGGAGCAGGGGAGGTGGGGGGGTTATCTAGGAGGGGATCAGCTACATGGAAGGAAAAGGGAGGTGAGGGGGAAGAGGTGTGAGGGCGGTAGGGCAAGGGAGCAGAAGGTAGAGGGGGCAGGCGTGGCATGACACTGAGGTGAAGAGACTGTGAGAAGGGAGCGGGAGGGTTGGAGCAAACAGCCAATCAGCTCAGGACAGAGCAAGTCCGAGAACATTCTACAGTATTGACTGGAGTTTCCACAGGTCTGAAGGTCCTTCTCTGCTTTGGCTGTTCCTGCTCCTACCAGCAGGAGTCTCTGGCTGGCCCCTCTCTGTAGCCCATGTGGTTGGTGGGGTGGGAGGCACCAACTGGGTCCTAGTGCCCCCATACTATAGCCGGAGAGGAAGGAGTCTTCCTTGCACAGTTCTAGGTCCCAGGGATTACTGTGGGGAGGAGTGGCCTTGGCTGAGCCATATTTTATCTCCTCCCTCCCATTGCAGCAGCCCTGCTGTGACTGCTTCTGGGCCTAGCAGGTGGAGTCTCTCACTGGCTCTTCTTTGTAGTCTTGTTTTGATTGTAAGCTCTTCAAGGCAGGGATTGTCTCTTGATATATGTTTGTACAGCACCTCATACTATGGGGTCCCCAGCTCAGTTGGGGACTCTAGGCATTACTGAAGTATACCATATTAATATTATACATGATGATAGCAGTAGTAGGTGTTGAGGGGGTGCATGTAAGAAGTATGGAGATATTTAAAGGTGGTATCACAAGAGATCACATGCTCCCTTGCACTTATGCAATCTTTAACTAGATTAACTAATCTTTAACTAGATGAACCCCTATTCAGATAATGGGATATAATTTCATACATCTTCAAGTACAAGTGTTGTATCGTCTATGCCAGACACTCAGAACCTATTCATGTGAAAATTACACAGTGAGAAGCAATGTCTAAAGATGCTGCACGTGTGTATGCGAGGGTCTAGAGTGTCTGATGTTTTATTGTATTATTTGAGAAGCAGAATGGTGATCATTGTGATTAAAGGCTGTATCATAGGCCATATGGAAAAAGCCATTCCTCATCTCTGACTTTTGAGTGTTTAACTATTCATCCTTAACATTTTGTAACATACTAAATAGATGTATTTGGGAAATATGTATAGTTCTGGATTTGAATATTGTTTTGGTCCTCATTGTGAAGGGCCTGTAATAGTTTCCTGTTGCTGAAATAATTTCTAGACTACAGGATGATATATTTTAGATCCATTAGTGAATATATTTATTTTAAAGCTACAGGCCTTGAGCCTGGCATAGGATCTGATAGCATGAACCTTTAGTTCTACTGATATTCTGCACAAGAGTAATGATTGCTGCTTGTTGGGACTTCTGTAGTATTTGGGCCATGATCTGCAATTCTGCCAGCCCAGGATGTTCCTGAGTACTTCATAGTAAAATAAGACCTATTTACACTCAAAGTTGCACCAGTTTAGTTAAACCACTGCAGACCCCCTGTGTGGACACTTATTTTGATTTAGCTTAAACCTCTTCCTTAAAATAATCCAAAATAAGTGTCCACTTCTTGCATTGGTTTAACTGAATTGGTTTAAAAATCATTAGTTAAGTTTAGTTTAGTTAAACCAGTGCAATCTGCATCTAGAGAAGCCCTATGTTCATCAGAGGAGCTGTCACTTTAAGAAATAGGATGGGGTGAGCAGTCTCTACTAGTCTTTATTCTTGACAAATACTTCAGGAAATCCTGTTTTGAAGCATTTAATCTACATCCCAGACCAGACCCCGCTGAATTCAATGACAATTTTGTGTTTGACTTCAGTAGAAATAGGATTGGGTCCCTTTCATAACTTTTCATATTTTTGGGTTTTTTATTTAAATTACTATTTCTTTTGTGGGAAGCAAATATTTTAATAAGTAAACAATACATCTGTAATAAGTGCATATTATAATCTTTTCTCTTTTTTCTTTCCCCTTTTTGAAAATTAAGAGATGAATGAATAATTTGTGTCAATAAAAATTGCTTATAGAATGGGCATTTAAATAACTATATAGCTGCAAGTATAGCATTAAAGTATGTTCAACAATTTAAAAACAATTACAAATCACTTACAATAGTCATCTAACATAGTCTTAAAGGGAAATATGGATTGTATATTTTTCACACAGATGGAAAGACTATTCTAACCACTTGGTGTCTGACAAGCAAATGACTGATTGCTTTTACGGTATTAAACTACAGGACGGCAAACATTAAAAAAATCACTAGACCTTGAATTATATCAAAATATAATTGGAATAAAATAATTTAGAAGATAATTGTTTTGCTACTAATGTCGTTTACACAGATAGCAATGCTAATATTGTTTCCTTTGTTGTAGAATTAGCCAATTTAACTCTGTAATTGCCAATGTGACCCCAGCACCAGGCATGGTTTCTGTTTAAGAGGTCAAGTTTTTTGTTGTTGTTTAATGTTTTCCTTCTAAAACACCATGCATAACAGTTTATCTCCATTATGACATACAGTAGTATGGAGCTGATCCTGCAACACTTAGGGTTAGGTGATTTTGAAAATTCCATTAGGTGCCTATCTGCAGCTTTATTGTCTTAATGCCATTGAAAATCTGGCCCTTACTCACTTACATTGTCCTTGAGTAGTTCCATTGGAGTCACAAAAGAGGTAAGGTTTGCAATGTTTGGCTCTCTATTTGTGCTTTCCTTTGGATGTATGCTGTGCCGATTGAGAAATGCTCATTTTTAAACTTGAAAATATTTCTATATCCTGCTTTCTAGATCTAGAAAAGCCTTACCCTGAACTAATCTGTCAAAATTCTAGATTGTTTACATGAAGTGGTAACTGGGGTCATAAAGTTAGCGTTACCAGCAAAACATAATGCCCAGCATTTTCAAAAGTGACATGATTTTCAGTGTTCAACCTCAGACCCATTAAAGATTTTCAGAAAGTGTTGAGCAGCTACCATCTGAAAATCAGGCCCCTTCCAGGTATTCAGTATCCAAGTTTGTTGGATACTTGAGGTATTCTGGAGGCTGACAACTTTTATTACAATTTCTTGGTTTCACGGAATCTCATGATATTTGGTATTTTTTCTTAAAACTCCAACTTCTGAAGTAGAATCTCAGCTTTTATTTACAATTAAAAGTAAGTTTCTTGCTCTTATGATTGTGGAGAAAATCTAGAAAACACAGACCCCAAAGGCTCACAAATCTGAAGGCAAAGAGACTCGGAATTTATGATCTTTAAAAATCTCATAATTTGGGGGCCAATTTTATGATTTTGTTGGGAAGTCTGACTCATGAATTTTAAATGCTTGGGGTTGGCATACTGTGGAGATGAAGCAGAGGACTAATGTATATTGTATCTTCATTTTTCTCTGGCACTGTTAGTTGGATGATTAATAAGTTCACACTAATTCTGCTATCAGAAGAGGGTAGCGCTGAGTAGAGACAGAAAGGGAATGAGAAGAGTGATAAGCCCCAGAATTAAGGCCTGCATATCCCCATGCCATTTCTCTAAGGACTGGCACTGGAATTTTTTAAAACCAGCGTCTTAAAAATCAATTTTCAAAACATTACAGCCAAACTGACATTTTGAAGTAGTTCTTGTTGACCTGTTTAGACAATATGCATTATCCTCAGGAGATTAGCTTTTGTAGATCATGCTTAAGTTAGCTAATTAATATCAAAAGCTGTGTGGAATTGACTAACAGGTAATTTAATCAAAATATAATTAAAACCATTGAAATTAATACATTATTATTTAATTATTAGTTAATATTGTAATTTTCAGAGTCTAAATTATTCTGATTAAAGTTTTCTCTCATAAATACCAGTGAAAATTAATTACAAATTAATTTAATTTACTGAAACATTTCCATAATGGACTTGCAGCTATTCTTGAGTTTTGCAATAAATAAACGTAAGACCTAATACATGATTGTATCTTCCTGCGGGAGATATTTAAACTTAATATGTATATATTGCAAATGGAGGGAATTTCTATGAAAATGTACACGTTTAATATTATTGGAGTCCATCTAGTAAAAGAAAAAAAACAAAAACAAAGGAGCTCAATGGCAGCCTTTTTATGTGGCTCCATAGTTTGAGTAAGCAAAATCCATTCCTAATCTGTATCAGTTGAATTTCCAGAAAATGTTAAAGGTTTGCCAATATGGAATGTTATCCTAGGCTTTCTGCCTTTCTCTGCTCCCATCCACCTATAACACCTGGCATTATATGGATTATTACAAATAATGGTGAGAAGGGACTCTGCAGATTATGTTTTGGGAGTGCTCTAAACCAGTCTCATTAGTAATCCTAATGGGTGTACAGACTTTGCAGCCTACGATAAAGCCATAATGTCATTTCAAATAGTACAAAAAGAGAAAAAGAAGAATTGAGGTTATTTTATCTATGAATAAAGAAAGATGAGCCAGGAAGTCCATTGTGGTTTTTGAGGAGGACTAGATGTTTCATCTAGTTGTTATACACTGCATTGCCATGGTGAGATTGCCCACTACTTTGCATTTTTTGTAGCTGTGCACACCTGTGCAAAGTGAGTGTAACATTCTATCTGATCAGAATACTAGCATTTTACACCTGCTTTGCATTCACCTGTCACAGGTGGAAACAACTGCACTGACTTGCAAGGTATTGGAGAATCAGTCCCTGGCTGTAAGGATCCTGACAAGGGCAGTTAAGACCAAGGGTCAGAGCAGGGTCAAACCTGAGGCTGAGGGTAACGTAGTCAAGTTCCAGGCTGGGGTCAATACCAAAGATCAGAGTCCAAGTCAGGTTTCAAGGCCCAGGTCAGAAGGCGAGGTCCAGATCACAAGCACTGACTTTCCAATGTGCCGGGGGGTGCTCGACCTCTGGCTCTACCCCAGGCCCTGCCCCCACTCCACCCCTTCCCCCAAGACTCCACCCTCCACCCCACTTCTTCCTTCCCGCACCCCACCTCTTCCAATCCCTGCTCCACCTCTTCCCACCCAGTTTTGGGGAAACTGATAGGGGGCTGCCGGTGGGTGCTCAGCACCCATCATTTTTTGCCCAGCCCTGGAGCAGCCATTGAGTTGGCACCTATACTTCAAACAGAGGCAAGATCGAAAGCAGGAGTTCAAGTGCAGGGAGCAGGAATGGTCATGACAGCTACAGGAAATCCACACTTTCCTTATCACTTCCTGGAATTCCTCTTTTGGTTTTTATAGGAGAGGGAGCCAGTCAGGAGCCCTGAGGCTGGTGCCCGTCAGACCCTTTGAGATGGGATTTCTTGTGGTCTGTAGCCACAGCAGGTCATGGATGTGACAAGATCCCTGGGATGCAACCTGGAACTGTGGGACTGCTGTGGCCCCTTAACTCTCTAGCCTGGACTGTCTCTCACAGTGCTATGCCAGTGACAAACAGCAAACCCCTCCAGGCGCTGTGATCACTCACCCATCAGCATATGGAGACCCAGCTAAATTGCATGAAGGCTTTCCAAGCCACTCCTGAACTGTATAGAGCAATGGGGGGCAACCTGTGGCCTATCAGGGTAATCCACTGGTGGGGTGCCAGTTATTTTGTTTACATTTGCACGGCCACCTGCAGCTCCCTGTGGCCACGGTTTGCTGTTCCCGGCCAATGGGAGCTGCAGGAAGCGGCGGCCGGCACATCCCTGCAGCCCACGCTGCTTCCCACAGCTCCCATTGGCTGAGAACAGCGAACCGCGGCCACTGGAAGCTGCGGGCAGATGTGCAAATGTAAACAAACTGTCTGGCGGCCCACCAGCGCATTATCCTGAAGGGCCACAGGTTGCCCATCACTGGTATAGAGAGAGGCCCAGAAAATCACCCTAGCCCCCAGCCTTGCATCCCAGAAATATACCGTCTTTGCACTGCTCAAGACTCCCTTGGACACTGCAAGCTCATTAATTAGTTTACCACTCTGACAAAGGGCAGTGGACATGCAACAGCCCTTGTTAACTTCAATCAAAACCACACTGTTTTAGGTAAAATATAAACCAGATTTATTAACTACAGAAAGATAAATTTTAAGTGATTATAAACAGGCATAGAAATCAAGGTTGATCACATAAGAAATAAAACTAAATTTGCAGTCTAAATTCTACAGACTAAGTAGATTTGAATCAAGCTGTTTCTCACCCTAATAGGTGTTACAGGCAGCTCATAGTTCTTAATACACAGACTGAATTCCCATTCATCCTCGGACCAATCTCCCTAGTTCAAAAGCTTTGTCTTCCAGACAATCTTCCAGGTGTTGAGATGGGTGAGGGGAGGAGAGAGGCCAAGTGATGATGTCCCTGTCTTTCTTTTATATTTTCTTCCAGCTGCTAGAAAGATACTTGCTGTGATGTGTGGGTTAGGCAGTCCCCATTGCATATGTGCCCTCTCTGAGGAGTCTGTGGGAGAGCCATTAGGAGAGTGGGATTCTCCTTAATGGGCCATCAGTGCCTATCTGGCCAGTGTTAGTTGATCCCAACCTCACACCATATTTCAGTAACACACAGACAGAAGTTCTTCATAACTTCAGATACAATGGCAAATCACATAATTGAACAGGGTAGTAATGGTCAACAGATCATAGAATCATAGAATATCAGGGTTGGAAGGGACCTCAGGAGGTCATCTAGTCCAACCCCCTGCTCAAAGCAGGACCAATCCCCAATTAAATCATCCCAGCCAGGGCTTTGTCAAGCCTGACCTTAAAAACTTCTAAGGAAGGAGATTCTACCACCTCCCTAGGTAACGCATTCCAGTGTTTCACCACCCTCCTAGTGAAAAAGTTTTTCCTAATATCCAACCTAAACCTCCCCCACTGCAACTTGAGGCCATTACTCCTTGTCCTGTCCTCTTCTACCACTGAGAACAGTCTAGAACCATCCTCTCTGGAACCACCTCTCAGGTAGTTGAAAGCAGCTATCAAATCCCACCTCATTCTTCTCTTCCGCAGACTAAACAATCCCAGTTCCCTCAGCCTCTCCTCATAAGTCAGGTGTTCCACACCCGTAATCATTTTTGTTGCCCTTCACTGGACTCTCTCCAATTTATCCACATCCTTCTTGTAGTGTGGGGCCCAAAACTGGACACAGTACTCCAGATGAGGCCTCACCAATGTCGAATAGAGAGGAACGATCACGTCCCTCGATCTGCTTGCTATGCCCCTACTTATACATCCCAAAATGCCATTGGCCTTCTTGGCAACAAGGGCACACTGTTGACTCATATCCAGCTTCTCGTCCACTGTCACCCCTAGGTCCTTTTCCGCAGAACTGCTGCCTAGCCATTCGGTCCCTAGTCTGTAGCGGTGCATTGGGTTCTTCCGTCCTAAGTGCAGGACCCTGCACTTATCCTTATTGAACCTCATCAGATTTCTTTTGGCCCAATCCTCCAATTTGTCTAGGTCCCTCTGTATCCTATCCCTGCCCTCCAGCGTATCTACCACTCCTCCCAGTTTAGTATCGTCCGCAAATTTGCTGAGAGTGCAATCCACACCATCCTCCAGATCATTTATGAAGATATTGAACAAAACCGGCCCCAGGACCGATCATGACTTCTCAAATGATACCTCACAAGGCATACTTTGTACAAAACATATCATGATCATATCACAGTGGTGAATATTGGGGTTCCAGGGTGCTGCTTTGAGGTACAGAGTGTCACAATGGGTAATGGAGTACAAACTGGTTATAGCTGCCACTGGGTGTCTGCTACCTGGCAACTCTGTGAGGCCCGAGTTTGATACTCATGGGCCTTACTCCGATGTTCTTTGGTCTCTTGCTCTATGGGCTGTAGATCTAGCACTCAGTAATAATACCATGCTCTTTTATTGTGCTATTCATCAGTAGATCGCAAAGCACTTTAAAAGAAGGTCAGTATTATTATCGTCATTTCCCAAATGGGGAAATTGAGGCAGAAAGCACTGGAGTGATTTGCACATGATTAGCCAGTAGGCCAGTAGCAGAGTCAGGAATAGAATCTAGGTCTCGTGAATCTCACTCTAATGACAAAGCTGCTAATTAGAATCATAGAATCATAGAATATCAGGGTTGGAAGGGACCTCAGGAGGTCACCTAGTCCAACCCCCTGCTCAAAGCAGGACCAATCCCCAACTAAATCATCCCAGCCAGGGCTTTGTCAAGCCTGACCTTAAAAATATCTAAGGAAGGAGATTCTACCACCTCCCTAGGTAACGCATTCCAGTGTTTCACCACCCTCCTAGTGAAAAAGTTTTTCCTAATATCCAACCTAAACCTCCCCCACTGCAACTTCTTCCGTCCTAAGTGCAGGACTCTGCACTTGTCCTTGTTGAACCTCATCAGATTTCTTTTGGCCCAATCCTCTAATTTGTCTAGGTCCCTCTGTATCCTATCCCTGCCCTCCAGTGTATCTACCTCTCCTCCCAGTTTAGTATCGTCCGCAAACTTGCTGAGGGTGTAATCTACACCATCATCCAGATCATTAATGAAGATATTGAACAAAACTGGCCTTAATTCACACTAAGGAGAGCCTTGTGTTGCTCTATAATTACTCCTTTGCTCAATTACAGAGCAACATTGAGAAGCTCCAGAAGAAGCTCTTTGCAACCCTCCATAGCTATCTCCATCTCCATATACTTAAAAAATTTCTTAGCAATATGTCAATTGTCTGGTTTTACATAATCATTTAAAGGACCAGATTCTGATAACTCCTTGTGTAGGTATGTAGGGAAGGGGTGGGGAGCATGCACAGAGGTTTCTCCTCACTGTGACTGCTCCTCAGAAGAGCCTGTCAGAATTGCAGTCACTGTGTGAAGGGGAGCATAGGATTGGTGTATTTTGCACACTACTGGGAACACAAACTGCCTTAGGTCTTGGGGAGGAGATGGAACCATAATGCCTCACCCTTTCTCAGCCAGCCTTTTTGGTCAAAACAAAATATTTTCACATTCCTGAATAGAAAATGTATCATTTTGGATCAATTCAACATTAAACTTTATCTCTTTATGTTATTGCATTGCCACATGGGAGTTGTAGTTTAGGTGCTTCTTGCCCCTTTCCCCCCTATGGGTCAGGCTCCCTGGGCAGACTGCATGATGCACCTGCAATCATGTGACTCACATGAAGCTCAGAGGGGAGACTGTTGCATCATGGCAGATGTAGCCCGGCCCATAGGAAAGAATGGGGGCATGAGGCACCACAGCATCGTCAGTAAGTGGATGCAGTGTAATGCTGCATTGATTCAAAACAAAATGTTTTGGTTCAATTTAAGAAACCGAAATATTTCAGTTCATGTTGTATGATGAATTCAAAATGAAACCAAACCAATCCAAAATGAAATACTTTATTTCAGTTGCTCCACATTTTCAGAACTCAAAAATCCCTTGAAAAATGTTTATTTTGCAGAAGCTACATTTTCCATTTAAAAAGCAATTTTGGTGGGAAAATACCCAACCAGCTCTAATTCACAGCTGCTCTGCATGTAAAATTCCCATCAACATTACTGGCAGAGTAGCTGTGGAATTAGATCTTTAGTGCACTGCATTGAATGCAAGTTATGCTTTGTATTGGTTCTCCTTCACTGGATTTGGGCTTACAGTCTCAATGCTCTCAAGAGGTCACTTAGCTAATGAAATTTAAGAGAAAGTATTGTGCATTTAATTTTGATTATATTCTTTATTTTATCTAAAATACGTTTTTAATTGCACTATTTCTGGGAAACTAATGAGGGAAAAACTTGTTTCTGAAAAATTGAATCACAGCTGTAGTAGTAGATAAGACTGACATTCAGTTCTTAGAAAGAAGCAATCAATGTTGAATGTATCAGGTGAGTTCATTTCTCTTGCTCTGCTTTAATAGCTTATAAAGAAGATTGATTAAGTTCTTGTCTGATAGATCAATAATGAAATGAAACTGAGCTTCCCTCCTCCTTCAAGCATGGATTCTTCAGATGCTAGGGATAGAAAAGGAGCAAAAAAATGGCGCCAACTTGAATAAAACAAACATTGGGGTTATAAGGAGCTGCATGAATATCCGACTCTTTCACAGCATATAAAATACTCACCATAGACTTCACAGGTGGTGTCAGATCAGACATGATTTGTTCTTCCATACTGAGGGGCTTGAGCCCCCGTCTTCCTTGCATCTTAAGTAGCTCTTTACTCACATGCTAAGTGAGTGTAAAATATTACTGTCTCAGAATACACCCATTTGGATCTGTGTCAATAATCAAACAAGGAACAATGCAGTGGGGAACGAGGCTTCTAGGTCTCAGCCCTGCATAAGATTGGTTATTTTTTTAAATCTTTACAAGTCTATCCAAAACTTTTGAGTCTTCAAATCATGGCTGGAAATTATGAGAGAATAGGCTTTTTTGCAAGATTCCTGTTTCTTGCTATTCCTGATCAGGCTGTAATATCATGAGAACTGTAGCAAGGTATTCCATTGCTGCTTCTTCATATCCAGGTAGGAAGTGCAGAGGCACACAGAATTTAAATGAAAAAGCAAACTAAACATTTTCAATCATCAGAAGAGGTTTGGTTTGAGTAAAATCCAAGGGACAGGCAATGAAGAGGGTCAATTCTTATTTATCACAACCCATTCATCCATCCATGACTGTAAACAAATTATTCTTCTTTGAGTGCTTGCTCATGTTGATTCCATTCTAGATGTGTGTGTGCCCACATGCACAGTTGTTGGAGTTTTTGCCTTAGCGGTATCCATAGGGTCAGCCCTAGCACCCCCTTGAGTGCCACGCTCATGCATTGGTATATTAGGTGCCACCAACCCTATGCCCTCTTGGTTCCTTCTTACTGCCCATGATGGATGGTTGGAATGCCTTGTCTTGCATTGCAAGACCATGAGCGGTTCTTCACCACTATTGTCTGTCTTCTTTGTGTATAGTTGTAGTTAGCCATTAAATTGAGTGTTAGGTTAGTTTAGTAGTTAGAGTCCAGGCTGGGACTTTGGCCTGGAGCAGGGCATGCCCCGCTCTCCTGGCTTCAGACCATGTTCATCATGCAACAGGCCAATGCCTATTAGTGACCCCCATGACAGCTGTTTGAAGTGCTTGGGGGAGTCCCATAGGAAGGACAAGTGCAGAATCTGTAAGAACTTTCACCCTAGAACCCAAAAGGAGTGGGATATCCACTTGAGGGCCCTCAGGGAGGCTGCGTTTCATCTTGCATCTGAGCCCTCCTGCTTGGATCCCACGCCGAGCACCTTGGCATCGATGCGGAATGCACTATGGGCACCAGGCTCCACCTGTTGCCGTTCCCCCTCGCCAGTGCTGAAGAAGTGGCAAAAGAAGAAGAGCCTCCTGGCACCGGAAGAGAAAGGGACTTTGGGCAAAAGACCGATGTCAGGCCATGTGACTGCCCTGGGGCTTCAAGAGGGTATTACTGAGGTCAGACTCCCAGGGATCCGCCTCTGACTCCTGGGAGCGGCAAGGAATCCCAGCTTCTCCAAGGGCCCTCATTGCCTGAAGCAGCCCTGGTGGCTAAAGAACAAGTAGGCTGACCAGCACTGCAGACACTGCACCATGCGCCAGACTCGGCTAAGGCCCCCACACCTAAGGGCGAGCCAATCATGGGACCTCCCCATAGGGCAGTGGAGCACCCTTGGTCCCTGGACCAAGGCGTATATCCCCATCTCCACAGCCTAGGACCCCGCCACCTCATCCCTGGTCTCCGGTCAGAAGACCCAGGCCCCAGTGCCGCGCTCTCCCCCTATGAGACATGGGACACCGGAGTCGAGGCACCAGTCCCTGTACCACAGGTACCGGTGAGCTTCCTGCCAAGGATCACCATGGTGCAGGTCACCCTCACCCAGATGGCCTGCCAGACATCAGTCCCCTCTGGGGCGGGATCGCTCCCTGTTGCTCTTAATCCTCCCGGTACTGCTTGTCGGGCAGGCACCAAACCTTGCCTTCGCCTTGCTGGTCACCAACCGGGGTCAGCTGATAGACTCAGGTCTTGACGGCTCTGCTCTGGTTGCTGGAAGGGCAATTATCAGAGTTGGACTGGGAGTTCAGCCCCCGCCACGGAGGGGTGATCCACCGCCGACCCATGAAACTGGTGTGGCACCTGCAGCGACGGCATGGCAGCAGGGACAGTGTACCCTCTCAATGGCCATACTGGGACCCATGGGGCATGCCCATAATGTCAATCCCATATTGCCACCATTTTAAATTCCCTGGCTGCCTCGGACAGACTGCCCCCAGCACCGCTGGCACTGAAGTCAAAGCATGGTACCAAATCCAATGCGGGGGCAGCCCATCAGACTCCCACACCTAAGGAGTTGTCCTCAGAGAAGAAAGGGGAACCTGCCCCTCCCCAGGCAGTGCAGTCGTTGTTATTGTCTCTGGACGAAGTGGTGGCTGGTCCCTCCCAAATGGGCAGCCCTCCCGCTGACTTCAAGGAACACCAGGCTCTCCTTGAAAGGGTGGCCAGCAACTTGAACCTAAAAATTGAGGAGCATGATCTCCTCCTCCACGCCGGCCTGAATAGCGTTACCTGTCCACTCAGGGGTCCTTAAAATTGCCAAATTGCTGTGGCAGACCCCTTCTTCGATTCTGCCTACTTCTACGAAGGTGGAAAAGAAGTTATAATATCCCTGAAAAATGGTTCGAATATCTGTATACACACCCTACAGCGGTGTCACTGGTCGTGTCCACGGTTAATGAAAGGGACAGGCAGGGCCAAGTCAGCGGCACCCCTGAAAAGCAAAGACGCCAAGAGACTGGACTTGGCAGAAAGATTTATTTAACGGCAAGCCTGCAATTTCGGGTGTCTAACCACCAGGCCCTGTTAGGCAGGTACAGTTTTAACCTGTGGGACTCCCTTAACAAATTCCCGCAGGACCAAGCCCAGGAGTTCACCGCTTTTGTGGACAAAGGCACAGCAGTGTAAGGGGGGCCCTTCAAATAGGATGCTACTGACTCAGTGGGCGGGATGGTCACCAATTAACAGAATTGCCATTCAGTCTCTCATCAGCCACAAGAGAGTTCATGAAGTGCATTGCACCAGTGGCCGCTTACCTGAGGCGCCAGTGTGTTCCAATTTACCTGTACCTTGATGACTCGCTAATAAATAGTTGGTCCCGGGATCAGGTGCGGCAGCATCTCAGTCTGGTTTGTTCCACCTGTCGTGACCTGGGGCTGTTCATAAATGAGAAAAAATTGACCTTAATATTGATGCAATGCCTAGAGTTCATTGGAGCGGTCCTCGACTCTACTCGGGCTAGAGACTTCCTCTCCAAGGCTCAGTTCCAAGCCATGGCCAACCGCATCTCATGCATGCAAGCTGACCCTCTCACCACTGCTCACATGTGCCCGTGATTGTTGGGAGACATGGTGTCCTGCACTTATGTGGTCCGACACGTGCTGCTCTGCCTCAGGCCCTTGCAGGTATGGCTGGTGTCAGTCTACGTCCCGAACAGACACAGCATGGACTGTGTTGTCAGGGTCCCAGACCACATACTGTTGTCACTCATCTGGTGGCAGAGTGTGTGAGGGAGTCCCCTGAGTGTCTCCTTCCCCGTCGGTGACTCTACATTGGTGTTGGAGGGAGTTCCCTTTGTGTCTCCATTCCCATCGGTGACCCTCATCTCTGATGCTTTGGACCTGCAGGAGGGAGCCCACCTGGGCGATCTCAACGTGCAAGGTCATTGATAGAGTTGCAATCGCTCCCTACACGTCAATGTCAGGGAGCTCAAAGCAATTTGCTTGGCCTGCCAAGCCTTCCTACCTCACATAAAAAGCAGGGTGGTCCAGGTCCTAATGGACAATACAGCGGCTATGTTCTATATCAACAAGCAGGGCAGAGCCAGATCTTCTGCCCTTTGCCAGGAAGCCCTCAGGCTCTGGAACTACTGTGTACAACACAGCATCCCTCTCATAGCCAGGCCAGGAATGCTTTGGCAGATCACCTCAGGAGAATCTTTTTGTCTTGCCACAAGTGGTCCCTCCATCTGGAAGTGGTCAGCTTCATCTTCCAGAGGTGGGGGACTCCCCAGGTGGACCTGTTCACATCCAGGCAGAACAGGAAATGCCACGTGTTCTGCACAATTCAGGGGGTCAACAGAGGCTCCCAGTTCGATGCTTTTCTGCTCCTGTGGTCGGGAGCTCTGTTGTACACCTTCCCTCCAGTGCCGTTGATTCACAGAGTCCTCATGAAAATCAAGCAGGACAGGGCGAAATTGATCCTCATAGTGCTGTCTTGGCCACGCCAGCACTGGTTCGGCGCATTGCTGGATCTCTCGGTGGCTGCCTGTTACAGCTGCCGCTCAGGCCAGACCTGCTGTCCCAAAACCCTGGCAGTCTTCTGCATCCAAACCTGGTGGCACTGCACCTGATGGCTTGGCTGCTGCATGGTTAAATGTGGAGGAGCAGGAGTGCTCAGCTGCTGTCCAGCAGATCCTGTTGGGCAGCAGAAAGCCCTCCACCAGAGCAACCTACCTGGCCAAATGGAAGTGATTCACTTGTTGGACCTCAGATAAAGGAATTTGGCCTGAGCAGGCCTCACTGCAGTTGATCCAGGACTACCTTCTGCATCTCAAGCTCCAAGGCCTGGCCCTTTCATCTATCAAGGTCCACTTGGATGCTGTTTTGGCCTTCCGTCCGCCGCACGAGGGTAGGTTGGTTTTCGCCCAGGACATGACTGCCAGGGTCCTCAAGCCACCTCTACCCACACGTCAGGGACCCCATTCCACCATGGAACCTGAATCTTGTGCTGTTATGGCTCGTGGGACCCCCCTTCGAGCCTCTGGCTTCCTGCTCTCTCCTTCTCCTGTCTTGGAAGGTCGCATTCTTAGTTGCGATAATATCCACCTGCCAGGTCTCTGAGATTAGGGCACTTACCTTGGAACCACCCTATACGGTCTTCTACAAAGACAAGATCCAGCTGTGGCTGCTCCCGGCTTACCTGCCCAAGGTGGTCTCACAGTTTCATATGAGCCAGGACATTTTCTTACCTGTCTTTTTTCCAAAGCTGCATAAGTCGGAGGAGGAGCATAGATTGCATTCCTAGACATCAGGAGTGTGCTAGCCTTCTACATTGAAAGGACCAAGTGATTCCACAAGTCGATGCAATTGTTCGTCATGCTGGCTGACAAGATGAAAGGTCATCCAGTGTCTGCTCAAAGAATTACTTCTTGGATCACTGCCTCTATTCACTGCTGTTCTGATCAGGTAGGGGTGCCACCTCCGCCGTTTGTAACTTCTCATTCAACCAGGTGCAAGCCTCTTCGGCAGCTTTCCTAGCCCAAGTGCCTATCCAAGACATCTGTAGGGCGGCCACCTGGTCATCCATCCTGCTCACATCCCATTACACACTTACCCAGCAGGCTCGGGATGATGCTGGCTTTGGTAGCGGAACTCCGAGCCCACCTTTGAGGATATTGCTTGTGAGTCACCTACAATGGAATTTACATGAGCAAGCTCTCAAAGAAGAAAAAACGCTTACTTACCTTTTCTTAACTGTTGTTCTTTGAGATGTGTTGCTCATGTCCAGTCCATTACCTGCCCTCCTACCCCTCTGTTGGAGATGCCACCAAGAAGGAACTGAGAGGGTGTAGTGTTGGCAGTGCCTAATATACCAACGCATGAGCGCGGCACTCGAGGTGCTACAGCCAACCCTGCAGATACTGCTAATGCAAAAATCTCCAACAACTGTGCACACAGTTAGGTACACACACAGCTAGAATGGAATGGGCATGGGAAACACATCTTGAAGAACAATAGTTACAAAAAGGTAGGTAACTGTTTTTTAAAATTTTTCTACAGGATCTCACTCTTCATAGCAATACTTTTCAGAATTGAGAATTATACACAGATTGTCTTTGTGTCGTGTGAAGGGGGAGAGAATTGGATTATGTAAACACAGAACAATGGGAGGAGGTAGGGAAATTGCTGGTGTATGTTACATGTGTGACATTAGCAATGTCACAGCATATGTTAAATATAAAGTCAGCTTTTACGTATGTTTTATGTGGATATTTAAAAGTTTATTGTTGAAATAACAATATCTTGTGTTTTTGTCTGGGCTTCTCATTTCCCTCTGTCCTTGATGCCTTTTTTATGATTATTTCCCACCCCTGAGCAGAATCTACAGGTTTTGAGATGTGAGCTGATTTTACAAAGGAGATATCCTTGCTTAGCATAATTTGAGCATTTATCTCATTTAAATAACAAGAAAAGCCCAGATATTACATGTAAGACAGAGTCATACAAGTTTGTTATGGAGACATTCAAGAGGCTAATTATCTGTAGACATTTCTAACTCAATAACTAGATGTCCATGCTTCTAGTTTATATGTTGTGGGGTATTTTCCCACAAGCACAATTAAAAAAAACAACAACCCAATACTTTGATGTAGCCTTACACTTTGCACAGTATCCAAGGATGACAGTTGACAAGAGCATTTTGCTTTACTCTAGAATTCCTGATACACTGCCATTTGAGTGCATACTTAACTTTAATCCTATTGAATTATTATTGATTTTCATTAATAGTGGAGGTTTCTAATACAATATAATAGTCTGCTTGTATCAGCAATTTCAATTAGATCATTGATAATAGATCACATAGATGGGCTGCTTTACTTTCATGTTTTGTCTTTTCAAATTTACTTTCACAATCAAAGTCTTTAGCATTTGTGTGGGGTGAATCACTTTGGGCCAGACTATGTCCAGCCTTGCAATGATGCACAAGCACTGAGAGAAGAAAGAGCAAAAGCATCCTTCTTTCACCCTTGAGCCCCCCTCCAGGGACTCCTACTCTCGGCATTAAGAAAGCACAAAGCCTGTCCAAGTTTAGTACCCCCATTAACACTTGAGTCTCTGAAGTGGAAAGGGAGGGATGGGCCTGTGGCTTTAACAACCTCTCTAATTGCTAGTGGCATTGACCTCAGAGAAGGGAGAGCATGCTGTACTCTTAAAAATGGTGTCTCAGTGGTAATGCTACTCCTGTGCTCTGATATTTTAAATCCTGGCTTTGGTGATATGTGGATGCTTGGTACATTCATAAAATTGTTAAAATCTTCCTTGAAAAAAGTAATTCAGTATTGGAAAGATAACTCTCACTTGACTATCAATCAACAGATAGGCCTTCTGCTTCCACTATGTCCAAAATCATGAAGATATTTGATGAGAAAAATGACCAACGGCTGGTGTTTCATCCCACTTAGGCTTCTCCTCAACTTGTCTTTGAACAGACATTTCCCTACATTTTCAAAAGTGATTGGTGAATTGGGGTTCCTCTCTTCTTGATGTCCAACTTGAAACCTCTTTAAAGGAGTTTGATTTTCAGAGGTGCTGAGCACTCACAGCCAGTGACTTCATATGGAGTTTGGGGTACTCAACACTTCAATAAATCAATCCCCTTTAAGTTGTCCCAAGTTGGGCTACAAAAATTGGAGTCATCCAGAATCAGTGGCCACTAATGAAAATTTTGACTCAGGTCATACAGAAAGTCTGTTGTACAGCTGGAAACAGAATGCAACTTCTTTAATTCCAGTCCAAACGCATAACAACAAGACTATCCTTCCTGTGAGGGTGTTCTTATTCTTTTTTATCTGAAGATTTCCAACCATGGATTTTGAACTCTTCTTCTTCTTCTAGATCATTATATTAAGACTTTAGTTTCATATAACTATTGACATTCATTCTCTGACACTCACAGGAGAAAGATATAAAAATTTTATTAAAGCTGATGTTAAAAAATTATATAATACACAAGTTAAGAAAAAAGTGTCTGTACATCTGGGTATGGTGCTTATTTTATCCACAGATACAAAGTTTGTTTTAAAAGTCATAAGATATATATATATAGTACATAATCAGCAATAACCCAAATTTAGGTGAAGAAATTTAGATATTCAGTTTAGATATTATCCTCCAATTATTCAGGTACATTGCTCATGAAAAGTTATACAGAGCAGTGGTTGTGGAAAGCAAATATATCAATGAGTGAAGATTGTCCCTCAGTAATTGAGAATTTAGGGTAGGTTATCACACACTAAATGGTCCCAAGATCTGTTCCACTGCACACATGCTATCTTACTTTTACTGCCATAGTTTTGTTTTGTTATAAGTAATTGTATTCTTTTTGAGTGTGTTTGTATGTAATGTTTTTCACCAAAGTATTTGAAGGCGATAAAAATAACTTAGGGATCTGTTGTGCAGAAATGCCGTTTCCACAGATATTTGCATTTTCACCAATACAATCAGACCCTGATTCAGAGGGGGAAAATATCTTACTCAACTGCATCTCTCCTTTGGCTACACCCACAGGACTGTAGAAGAGTATGAAGGTATGCTTCTCTGTATAACTGTATATGGAATGAGACTCCTATGGTATTATGGTTTGAAGTGAGCTATGTTCGACAGAGTTGTGACATACATGCATTGGGGTTCTTAGAGCCTAACTTCTTATACTATTGACAGGAGCCCTTAAAGGAAAATTATAGCTTGTCAATTCACATCTGTCAGGTTTGTAAGAACAGGCACTTTCAGACTCTGTATCATGATCATCTGAGGTGAAACCCTTCAGTATATACATTGATTTGGACCCAATGAATAATCTTACTTACCTTTAACTTTGCTGTACACAGTAAGACACTTAATCATTCACATATACTAGTGGCAAGAGAGATTCTCGTTGGGCAATAAACAAATATCTTTTTTCTCCATACTCTGCACATAACCATCTGAGTGGGGGATGAAATAAATACCTATGTAATGAAGTTTGTTAAATGTATATGAAAGTCCTTTACACTTTACACTAGAAATCCTCAATGTGGATGTTTGCTGAAATTTCTGTAGGTCTTCCAAAGTCTAGGCATGGATACAATCAACTTCTCACTTCTTGCAATGATAGAGATTTTCTTTCTCTGTGCCAATGGTTCTTCTTTCTTTCTTTCTTTCTTTGACCCTCATTTGTTCAAGGCTATATAACCCTTGCTCAGGAACTAGGACCATCTTGAGATTCTGGGTATGTTTTAATATCCATCTCCCAGCTTCTTAAAGATAACTCATTCAGATTCACCTATTACTGGCAGGCTGCACCTCTTTGATACTATTTAAAAATTAACTAGTCTCATAACTGTCTATCAAGAACTGGGGAAGACTGTGAGCCAGATACCATCCTCTTGCAATGGGTGTCAGGTGCCACAGATTTTAAACCCAGGCCTTCCGAGTTGGTGAGTTAGAGCTTACCCTGTGTGCCACTGCATTGCAATGGCAGATGAGGGAGCTACAGCTAACATAGCACCATCAAAGCCTACAACCACTGATTCAGCTTGTCAGGTGATTAGGAGCTGACTGCTGATTGGACACCACTTGGCATGAAGCTTCCTGTTTCTGTCCCACCCCTTGTCTGAGCAACTAGTTGTTAGGCGTGCTGCTGACCAGATCTCTGAGAACAAGTTCCTGCCTCCTTGCCTTGTTCCTGGTTCCTGCTTCCTGATCATAATCCCAGTGGCCAAACCTGCCACTGACCTTTGGCGTGGCTCCTGACTGACTCTGGATTGACCCAGAGGTATGATTTCCAACAGTGACCCTCCTCCGCCCCAGCTCTGACCACTAGGTCAGACCATTATGTAGGAACATAGGAGGGTCCTGCCTAACAGCTTGCTCAGACCTTCTTGGTCTCCTCTGGGACTTCTTGCTGAACTTCTGGACTAGAGCTCTCATCCTGCTGTCACCCCAGGAGCCCATGACTCCACAGGAGCAGATTTCTGACCTCCAGGTGGAAAACAAGAATTTGAGGGCCCAAGCACTACAGCTCCAGATGAAAAATTGCTCCTTGCAGGAGCAAGGTATAGCTTGGGTGACTATCCCCTGAGTCCTTCTGCTGGAGAGATATGATGGCACCCGCAGTAAGTTTAGTGGTTTCCTTTTCCAATGCAGACTCCTGTTTGTGCTCCAGTCCTAGGAATACATCACAGATTGAGTTAAGGTGGGACAAATACTGATCCTACTTACTGGGGAGGCCCTGGTGAGGGCCTCTCCCTTTGTAGAGCAGGATCACCTAGTGTTGACCAACTGGGACTCATTCTTACAAGCCTTCAATAATCCTCGCAAAGCCCACATGGCAGAGACTGCCTTACGAGAGCTTCGGCAACCCCTGGGGTCAGCCTCTTCTTATGTTGCCCAGTTCAGACGTTTGACTATAAATGCTTCCTGGAACAATGCTGCACTCCTTCATCAGTGTTGGTACAATCTTTGTGAAGAACTAAAAGATGAGCTTGCACTTTAGAATCCTTTGTGGATCTTTGTATATACACACCAGACTGCATGAACAGCTACTGGAATGTAGGAGGGCCCTGCTTCCCTCCTGAATTTACCCAAGGCTCAGCCCTCAGGCCCAAGCAAGGTTGGCTTTGCCCAAGCCTGTGCCCACGCCTGACCTAGTACAGCCTCAGCTATTCTTGGGCAAGTGAGAGTGCAGAAGACAGGAGAACCTCTGCTTCTATTGTGGAGGAGCTGGGCATACAGTATCCATGTGTTCTGTCAAAACCCCTGCTAACCTGATGACAGGGAAAGGTCTACCCCCACACTTAGTAGGGGTCCTGAGTCTGGGTATCACCAGGGAGAAAACCCAAGATTATGTTAAACCAGGAGTTCCTCATCAATCTCCCCTTCTACAGATTCCTCTGCAACTATGGATTCCGCAGGTCAAGCAGGCCTTTCCCTGATTGATTCAGGAGAAGATTGATTGATTCAGGTCAAGCAGGCCTTTCTCTGATTGATTAAGGAGCAGAGGACAATTTTTTGGATTTTTCCATGGCCCGGGTCCTCGGTCTTCCAGTATGGCCCAAGGTTACTACGGTTATGGTAGAAACAGTAGACAGGTCCCCACTGGCTTTGGGTCCAGTTACACATGAGATCACATTGCTGGAAGTGGTGGCTGGGAAACACTGGGAAGTCCTATAATTTAACCTTATTTCCTCCCTGCATTTCACCCTGATTTTAGGGTTTCACTGGCTAGTCTGTCATGACACTGTATTCTATGATCCCAATGCACCATATCCTTATAGTTGAGCTTCTGTAGGAAGAACTGCCTTCCCATTCCAGACACAGACCCCTAAAAACCAAGCCAGAGGATCCTACTCCAAGAACGCAGATGTTCTCCCAAATGGTGGCAACCCCATCAGACCTGAAAATGGCACTTCCACATGATGAATCATGTCTTCCTGTGAAATACCAAGACCACTGGGATATCTTCAAAAAACTCAATGCAGATTTGCTACCCTTGCACTGTGTATGCTTTTCCCATTGACCTACAGCCCAGAGCCACACTTCCATTTAGGCATGTATATCCTATGTCTAAATCAGAGCTAGTAGCATTAAGAGAGTACTTTCAGGAAGACTTAGATAAAGGTTTCACTTGCTGCTCTACCTCCCCCACAGGTACCCTAGTACTCTTTGTATAAAAGAAGGCTGGCTCTCTGAGACTTTGCATAGACTACAATGCACCTAATCACATAACCGTACACAACCAGAACTATTTACCATTAATCTAGGAGCTCTTGGGTTCAGTACAGTTGGCTCGGGTGTTCACCAAGCTGGATCTTAGAGGAGTTTGTAAACTAGTCTGTGTCAAGATCAGCGGTGAGTGGAAGACAGCCTTTAGAGGTAGGTATGGACACAGAATATTTGGACTCACCAATGAGCCCATGGACTACGGATGGATCCTCTGCAATTCAGGAGTGGGCAGAACCCCATAGTGTACAAGACATACAAAGGTTCACAGGGTTTGCCAATTTTTACATCAGGTTTATTTCAGACTTCTGAAAGGTCACAACCCCTGTAACTGCCATCCTCCATAAACCTTCAAAGTTTCACTGGTCCACAGAGGCTCTCCATGCCTTCCAATGTCTGAAGATAGCTGTCATATCTGCCCCAGCACAAGTCACCCTAATACTGACAAGTCCTTTATTCTTGAGGCTGATGCCTCTGATGTAGCCATTGGGGCAGTACTATCCCAAAGTACATGGCCCCAACAAGAGATTCACCCATGTATGTATTTTTCATGAAAACTTACTCCACCCAAATGTAATTATGAAATAGCGGACAAGGAGTTACTTGCCATCAAGACCAGATTTGAAACATGTTGATACTACCCTGAAGGGGCCAAACACCTCATCTTATTTTTAACAGACCATAAGAATCTAGAATACCTACAATCTACCAGGCTGCTGAGTCAGTGGCAATTACACTGGGCCTGTTCTTCTCAAGATTTGATTTCACAATCATGTACCTTCCAGGCAACAAGACTGACAAGGCAGATGCTCCTTCATTAAAAGGAGAATACTATCCAGAATATCCAGAACCTGCTAGCCCCCGAGAATCACCATGTTGAATATTAAAACCACGTCATTTTGTTTATGGGTCCATATCCTTGGATTTTTCTCACCATGCTTCCAGCAGTCCTCCCTAATGACCCTTTCTTTAAACTTGTAACATTATCCAAGGAGGGTCTTCCTAATACCACCCTATGCCACTATTCCTGGGTCAATGACATCTTCCATGTCAACAGTTGCCTTTATGTTCCCAGTGGTTCCCCAACACTGGAGGTACTGTGCATACACCATAACAAGCCGAGTGCAGGTCACTTTGGACAATCCAAAACTTGGTGCACTGCAGCCCACTTGTTCTGGTGACCACAACTGCAGGATGATGTCAGGTCCTGTGACACCAATGTTTAAATGAAGACCCCCTGGAGCAGGCCACTTGGCCATCTAATGCCATCCAAGACCCTTCCTGGCCCTAGTCTCGCATAACACTTGCTTTTTGTCATGGAACTACCCAAATCAGAAGGCCACAATACCTTATTGACTGTCATGGATCAGCTGACTAAGATGGCCTATTTTGTATGATGCACATGTCTCTCAACTGTGGAAACTACGGCATGCCTTCTACTTGTACATGTCTTCCATCTGCATTGCCTCTCTGACCATCTTACCACAGATCATGGCTCCCAATTTATATCCAGGTTCCTGAAGGAGGTCCTCCTCCTGAATATTCAGCCCCATGCATCCACCACATCACCCTCAGATGGATGGCCAGTCAGAATGAGTCACCCAGGTTCTCAGACAATACCTGTGCTGCTCCTGAACCACTGTCAAGATAGTGGGGTTGCATTACTCCCACTAGCTGAATTCACTTACAGTAACACACAGCACACCTCTACCCAATCCAGCCCCTTCTATGTCAAGTATGGTTTTCATCCACCTTTCTATCCCTCCGTTCCCTTGTCCACAGTTGTTCCTGCTGCCTCTGATCTCGTACAGACCATTCATGAAGCCAACCTAAAGAAGTGCTTGGAAAAAGCCAAGATGGCCTACAAACTCTATGATAAATGCCAGCAACACACCTCTCCTCTAAAAGTACACACAAAGTTGTGGCTGTCCACAGAACACCTACAGAAGACCAACCTGCACACAAAGTAGATCATCAGGATGCAGGCCCTTTCACCATTACTCAGCAGATTAATCTAGTGGTGTTTGTATTACAGCCTTCTTGATCCTGGAGGGTCCATTCAGTATTCTATGTCTCCCTCCTGAAACCTTTCCTTGGCAATCCGTTCCCCAGTGAGCATGTGCTACCTGCATTCCCGGTTCAATTACAAGACCATGAGGACTACATGGTTGTCAACATTCTGGACTCCCAAATGCTTAGAGAGACCTGGTACTATCTGATTGATTGGGAGGGCTGTGACCCAAAGAACACTTTTGGGAACTGGTTTGACATGTGCATGCCCCTGAAAAGTACTGGCCTTTCACAGGAATCATCCTGAGAAGGCTGGCCCCTGGGGATTGCTTTGGGAGGGGGGGTGGTGTCAGATGCTGTGGATCCCAAACCTAAGCTCATGGGGTTGTTCAGCGAGAGCCTTACCCTGTGCACCACCGCACTACAAGGTCAGATGAGGGAACTGCAGCTAACATCCCACAGCAAGAGGCTTAAGAGGAGAGGCTGAGGGAACTGGGATTATTTAGTCTGCAGAAGAGAAGAAGGAGGGAGGATTTGACAGCTGCTTTCAACTACCTGAAAGGGGGTTCCAAAGAGGATGGATCTAGACTGTTCTCAGTGGTAGCAGATAACAGAACAAGGAGTAATGGTCTCAAGTTGCAGTGGTTTAGGTTGGATATTAGGAAAAACTTTTTTACTAGGAGGATGGTGAAGCACTGGAATGGGTTACCTAGGGAGGTAGTGGAATCTCCGTCCTTAGAGGTTTTTAAGGTCAGGCTCGACAAAGCCCTGGCTGGGATGATTTAGTTGGGGATTGGTCCTGCTTTGAGCAGGGGGTGGACTAGATGACCTCCTGAGGTCCCTTCCAACCCTATATTCTATGATTCTACACCCACTGACTCAGCTGGGTCAGGTGACTAGCAGCAGACTGCTGATTGAAAAACACTGGGAATCAAGCTTCCTGTTTCTTGTCCCATCTCTTGTTTGAGTAACTAGTTGTTAGGCCTGCTGCTGATCAGACCCCTGAGACCAAATTCCTTGCGTGGTTTCAACATCTGGTTCCTGTTACAACACCTTGATTCCTGTTTCTGCTTCCTTGCACTAATTCCAGTGACTGACTCTGGCTTTGACTTTTGGTATGTCTTCCGACTGTCACCCTGGCCCACCCCAGCTCTGATCACTAGGTCAGACTGCCCAGTTACAGGCCCTGATAATGTGCTATGTTGAAAGCAATCAGCAGAATCTCAAGAGAGCATTTAAGTGACTAGCATGGGTTTGAGAGCTTAGAATTGAGGCCCTGATCTGAAGCCCATTGAAGTCAGTAAGAGCACTTCCACTGTCTTCAGTGGGCTTTGGATCAGGCCCTGAGAGAAACTAAAACCATGTGCTGCAGGGTGATCCATTCCTAGAAGGACATACAGATTCATTAACAAAATCTGTTTATTATGCTGAAAAGAAGAAAGTAGAGATTTTATAGCTCTCTAGTAAAATAACTGACATTTTAATTTAGATTATTTTGAGATTTGTTCATTGAAATTTTGAATTTTGATTACACCCTGCCCTTTCCACCCCAGAAAAAGAAAAGAAAGTTGAAATTGGGAGAACCATAGAATCTCAGGAGGTCATCTAGTCCAACCCCTTGCTCAAAGCAGGACCAATGCCCAATTTTTGCCCCAGATCCCTAAATGGCCCCCTCAAGGATTGAACTCACAACCCTGGGTTTAGCAGGCCAATGCTCAAACCACTGAGCTATCCTTCCCCCAGTAGTTCTCAAAGCCGGTCCTCCACTTGGAAAGGGCGGTCAGCACGTCCCTTGGCCCGCGCCGCTTCCCGCAACCCCCCATTGGCCTGGAGCGGCGAACCGCAGCCAGTGGGAGCTGTGATCGGCCGAACCTGTGGATGCAGCAGGTAAACAAACATGTCCGGCCCACCAGGGGCTTTCCCTGAACAAGCGGCGGACCGGCTTTGAGAACCACTGGTCTACACTTTCCCTTTCTAAATTATTTGAAAACCAAATTTACAAAGGGGGCTATAAATCCAATTCAAATAGAACCTGAGTGTAGAATTTTCTCCAGTTAGGGATTTACTTACTGTATGGCTGTGATTATTCTTTACAAATCATCTAACAGAGAATTATTAATAATTTTTGATAATGCATAATTCTGTGTCTGAGAGACTAAGAAATTTGCTTGAGCTGTGGAAAGTTAGAATGGTTCACAATGCTGTGAAAGGTATGGCAGGCTTGCTATTACAAGGTTGTGTACTCATAGTATTTATCATTTTCTAACTAAAACTAATGGGCCAAATCTAGAAACCTGCTCAGCGCCTGGAGCACTCCTCAGGATTTCGCCAGTTATTTTTGTTGCAAAGTGATTGTGCTTTCATGCTATCAGTCTTAAAGTAAATCTTCTCTCTAGTATCTTAAATATAGAACCATTTGATAAAAGCAGTAGTTGCCATCAGTAAATTTTGGACCAGCTCTAAGTGGAGCTGAACTCCTGCTAAATACTTGCAACTTCCTATAGGAGTTTCGCATGCTCAGCGCCTCTTAAGAATTATTCCTGTATAACCATGATAACTGGTTCAGTGTGGCTGTATTCACACCCACTGCTTTTCTACAACAATTTAGCATTTTTGGTTCTTTTTTTCTGTTGAGGAGTTGCTTATATAATCATAGAAATGTAGGCCTGCAAGGTACCTTGAAGTCGTCTAGTCCATCCCCTGGTGCCAAGGCAAGATTAATGTCTAATAGCTTCTTTTTTTGCCTAGGAAACATTTTCATTGCCAGAACTGCTTGCAGTCAAACTTAGAAGGACATGGAAAACTTTTGGCTTATCTGTATTACACTTTCATCTTGAAGGAGTACCTTTCCAGCCCAATTAATTGATACTAATGTTGGGCCGGCTGTTATTGTAGGGGAGAGACAGTCCTTGCAGGGGACATGTAGCTCTGGGGAACGGGCAAAGATTTTAGCCCTGTAGTAGATTCCCAAGGTGTGTGTGTAGACTCAGCACATCCTCAGAGGCTCAGTGCCTCCTCACAGATCCCTAAAGTGCCATCTGGACCAAGGAACAATCGCTCCTGCAGAACTACGTTCCTGTTGGCCACCCACTCTGTGTTTGCTCAAAAGCTCCCTCTCTGACGTGGATTGCAGGCTTGAAGCTAATGCTACTGGAGTTCACGGGTGATTAATGTCAAATGCTAAAGCATTAGCTTCCCCCTGAAGCCCTGTAGAACCCAGACCAGGCACATCTCCAGTGGAGGAGCTTCTGCAGGGTTCCAGGAGTGGGGATTCATGCCCCACCATGTGTGATGCTGTTCACCTCCGCTATCAGGCAGGCCCAGTAATTTTAATTTGTCAATACCACATCTGTGGGTACATTAAGAAAATGTAGGAACAAAATGACAAATTAACCTAATAAAGTGTCCTAACAGATGTAATATTAGCATGCCATAACTATAATGAATAATGGTCATTCTTTTAATTTGAGTCGCTTATTCCAGACAACTTGGATCACTGTACAGAAAATAATCTAATAGCCATAGCAGGCACGCCTATGGTGTTGTTCAAATAATAGCAATAATGATGATATTCAGTTGAGCTTTGCAAGCCAGAGAAGCACTATGCTTTAACTTACTGCTAAATAGAGAGCCTGGAACAACAAATAGTAATCCAAAAAAATAAAAACAGAAATTGTGTAGAGAAACTGTTTTGGAAAGGCTAACGTTGGAAACTACAGCGGATGTGCTTACACATTAGAAAAAATGTGCTTTCAAACAGCAAAATGTTGCTTGCTATAGTAGCGTGGGTTTCATTATGAAAGTGTTCCTTTGATCAGAGCTAAAACATGCAACAGGAGGCTTTGGTTGGCACTCTGGAATTTTATTTAATGGAAGCCTCTGCCTGCGTAATGAGTAGAACTGCTGTGAGTGCACAGAGCAATACAAAGTAATAAAGGATGTTTCCATCTCAGACCCCCATCCTGCAAAGAGTTATGCATGTGTTTAACTTTATGCACTGTAAGTAGCCCCAGTGGACTCCTCATTTTTTGTAAAGTTAAGCCTGTATGAAGTCTTGTCAGGACCAGGGCATTACATACATGCTTTTAACACTTCCTTTGAAAGCTAGTAGAGCCATGTGTCAACTTCATGGTTAGACTGCTCTATTTATAGGTTGTGCAGCCTCCCAAGTGCTACAGAAGGGTGGCTATAGACATACTGGAGAGGAGACGGACTGCCAAGAATTGGGTAATACACGTTTTCTGTTCTCCGAAAAATTGGGCTTTTTTTTTTTTTAAAGTAAATCATAATGAGAAAAGTAGAGATAGAGCCCAGTTCTAGTCTGTTTGTACAAAACTCCTATTGGCTTCACTGGGAGCAGAACTAGGAAAATGTTGTGATTTAAAAGCCCACAGGTTCTTCATATCCCACTGGTGTGGGATGGTTTATGCTCTACTTTTTAAATGAATCATGACTTTAAAATCAAAGAACGTTGCCCTTGGTACATTAATTACTATAGTAACTGTGGCTCTGATGCTGCACTCCTTACTCAAGCAAAATTCCCATTGACATCGCTTAGAGATTTGCTGGTGCAAGGACTGCAACAGGGACCAGCCCTTGGTGCCTGAGCTATGATAAAAAGAAAGCTTCAGCTAGGGTAGTAAAATACGGTCTGTAATTTAGTACATACTCCAGCAGTATCTTTATAAGTATTTAAATGAAGCGCTTACTAGTCTTGTATTGTACCTACCATGTGGAATACACCAAAACTGTTTCAGGCCATTTTATGCAGTAGCCACAATAAGACACTCTAAGGTGTACATTACATTAAGATAACACTCTTTTAGGGTCATTGAAGGCATCTGGCAGTGCCTTGTATCTCACAATGCACTTGAGACATTTATCTCACACTAACATATGTTTGTTTGTGTTTTATTATCTAATCATAAAATGGCATTTAAAATTGTGCTTTCTTATTAGCTCATGAGGTCATCTGGCCACACATGCAGCTGGCTGTGTGTGTGAAATCCACTCAGCACATATGCAGCTGCAGAAGGGCCAAAATGCTGGGGAGCTGCTGGAAATGCTGTGCAATGCACGCTACCTAGCTCCAAAGTGCTTTTCCACAGGAACAAGTGGGATCAAACAGGGTGTGTGTTGGTCCCCAGTAGCTGTGGGCTAACTGCAGAGGTGCCCTCTTCCCTGACTGTTCCCCTTCCACCAGGGTGGTATTATTCTGTCCACAGTTCATTTTTCAGGCTCTCTTTGGGGGATAGGATGTTATTTTTCACCCCACATCAACACCTCAAACTTCATCACTGATATCATTGCTTATAGCTATTAATCTTACAGAGCTCTGCACAGAACACTCCCATTGTGTGGGGGTAATGCCTACATAGGGACTTCAGGACTAGGCAAAAAAATCAGCATATAGGCTCCTAAAAAAAAGGATTCTGCTGGAATAAATTCAGGGAGGAAAGAATGCTTAATAAATATTTTGCCAGTAATGTTCTACATTTCTCTTTTTAAGCCCCAATCCTGCAAAAGACCTTGGGGTTGATGGGGAGACTTTTGATTCCAGTGGGGTGAAGGGGTATGCTCATGTGTGTCTCTTTGCACTATCAGGGCCCATATGGTATAAGATAGGGGTGGGCAAACTACGGCCTGCGGGCCGCATCTGGGCCATCAGACCTTTTAATCTGGCCCTCGAGCTCCCATCCAGCAGCGGGATCGGGGGCTTGCCCCACTCTGGCACTCCAGCTGGGGAGTGGGGTCGGGGGCTTGCTCTGCTCCACGCGTGCTGTGGCTCTGCACGGCTCCCAGAAGCAGTGGCATGTGCCCCCCTCTGGCTCATAGAATCATAGAATCATAGAATATCAGGGTTGGAAGGGACCCCAGAAGGTCATCTAGTCCAACCCCCTGCTCAAAGCAGGACCAAGTCCCAGTTAAATCATCCCAGCCAGGGCTTTGTCAAGCCTGACCTTAAAAACCTCTAAGGAAGGAGATTCTACCACCTCCCTAGGTAACGCATTCCAGTGTTTCACCACCCTCTTAGTGAAAAAGTTTTTCCTAATATCCAATCTAAACCTCCCCCATTGCAACTTGAGACCATTACTCCTCGTTCTGTCATCTGCTACCATTGAGAACAGTCTAGAGCCATCCTCTTTGGAACCCCCTTTCAGGTAGTTGAAAGCAGCTATCAAATCCCCCCTCATTCTTCTCTTCTGCAGACTAAACAATCCCAGCTCCCTCAGCCTCTCCTCATAAGTCATGTGCTCTAGACCCCTAATCATTTTTGTTGCCCTTCGCTGGACTCTTTCCAATTTATCCACATCCTTCTTGTAGTGTGGGGCCCAAAACTGGACACAGTACTCCAGATGAGGCCTCACCAGTGTCGAATAGAGGGGAACGATCACGTCCCTCTATCTGCTCGCTATGCCCCTACTTATACATCCCAAAATGCCATTGGCCTTCTTGGCAACAAGGGCACACTGCTGACTCATATCCAGCTTCTCGTCCACTGTCACCCCTAGGTCCTTTTCCGCAGAACTGCTGCCTAGCCATTCGGTCCCTAGTCTGTAGCGGTGCATTGGATTCTTCCATCCTAAGTGCAGGACCCTGCACTTATCCTTATTGAACCTCATTAGATTTCTTTTGGCCCAATCCTCCAATTTGTCTAGGTCCTTCTGTATCCTATCCCTCCCCTCCAGCGTATCTACCACTCCTCCCAGTTTAGTATCATCCGCAAATTTGCTGAGAGTGCAATCCACACCATCCTCCAGATCATTTATGAAGATATTGAACAAAACGGGCCCCAGGACCGACCCCTGGGGCACTCCACTTGACACCGGCTGCCAACTAGACATGGAGCCATTGATCACTACCCGTTGAGCCCGACAATCTAGCCAGCTTTCTACCCACCTTATAGTGCATTCATCCAGCCCATACTTCCTTAACTTGCTGACAAGAATGCTGTGGGAGACCGTGTCAAAAGCTTTGCTAAAGTCAAGAAACAATACATCCACTGCTTTCCCTTCATCCACAGAACCAGTAATCTCATCATAAAAGGCGATTAGATTAGTCAGGCATGACCTTCCCTTGGTGAATCCATGCTGACTGTTCCTGATCACTTTCCTCTCCTCTAAGTGCTTCAGGATTGATTCTTTGAGGACCTGCTCCATGATTTTTCAAGGGACTGAGGTGAGGCTGACTGGCCTGTAGTTCCTGGCTCCTACATGTAGGGGCAGCCAGGGGGCTCCGCACACTGCCCCCGCCCCAAGCGCCGGCTCTGCAACTCCCATTGGCCAGGAACTGTGTGGCCAATGGGAGCTATCCTGGCCAATGGGAGCTGCAGGGGCAGCGCCTTTGGATTGGGCAGTGCGCAGAGCCATCTGGCTGCGCTTCTGCATAGGAGCCGGAGAGGGGACATGCCACTGCTCCCAGGAGCTGATTGAGGTAAGTGCCGCCCGGAGCCAGCACCCCTGACCTCTTCTTGTGCCCAACCCCCCTGCCCAGCCTCCCCCTCCCAGACCCTGAACCCCGCGTTTCTGGCCCCACCCTGGAACCCACACCCACAGTCCAGAGCCTGTACCCCCTCCCACACCTGAACCCCCTGCCTCAGGCTGGAGCCCCCTCCCATACTCCAAACCCCTCTGCTCCATCCCTGCCCACAGCCCCCTCCTGCACCCCAAACCCTTCATCCCTGGCCCCACCCAGAATCTGCACCTCCAGCCAGAGCCCTCACCCCCTCCCACATCCCAACCTCTGCCCCAGCCCGGAACCCCGTCCTGCATCCTGAACTCATTTCTGGCCCCACCCCAGAGCCCGCACTCCCAGCCAGAGCCCTCACCCGCTCCCGCAACCCAACCCCCAATTTTGTGAGCATTCATGGCCCGCCATACAATTTCCATACCCAGATGTGGTCCTCAGGCCAAAAAGTTTGCTCATCCCTGGTGAAAGATGCTTGTGTGTGAATTAGAGCTCCTTATCCACAGCCAGGTCTTCCTCCAATAGGAAAACCATAATCCTCTGACCAACATCACAGCCTGTTACCATGAGAATGCCTGACTTGTCAACTCCGGTATTAAACCATGCCTCAGGATCATATAACATAGGGGGAAAGGACAGTTGATAAGAGGGATATTTGTCAAAATGTAAATATTCTTGACAGTTAGGGAAGAGGCAAAAATGATTGTGACAAATGCAAGATAGAAGCATAAATGTATTTTACAAATATTCCACCCACCACACGCCAAAAATAAATAAATAAATACCCTACGTACATTTGCTAATTGATAACAATATACTTACAAAACATGAGTCCTTCTAAGCAAGGAAATGAATAGCTAAAGAGATCATAAATCTTACGCTGTCCATATAATAAATAACCATACTGGGTTCAATTCTTGGCCCTGGATCTGGCTGCTTTGTGCTGCCTCGAGAGTGCAAATCACCCAAAAAGGTGCTCTTAAGGGACAGCTCAGCATTCCTCTGGCATAGGGAAATCCTGTATCAGCTCTATACTACCCGCTTCTCTAGTGCTCCACAAGGAGAGAGGGAGAGCGGCTGCGCTTAGAGCCACCTTTCCCTGTCTTCTCATTCTACTCAGTAGCACTTAGCACACACTTGGAGCATCTGAGTATTGAACACACAATTCTTGTAAAGCTTAAAGAAGTACATATTTCATTATAACACAATAATCTTAACTCTGACCCAAGGCATTTAAAAATATATTGGTAGCTGCTTATTTTCATTTAAAGGACATTGTTGCTGGAAATACTATTACTTAATGTATGTATCAGTTAAAAGTAGGTTTTTTTAGCAAAATACTTGACTAATTTTCTTCAAACTTTGTGATAGTATTCTTCTTCACCTTCAGAGTTAATCTAGCAATTTTGAGGCTACTACAGTTTTTCACACTAAAATAATAGGGGGAGGGAGGAACTAATATACCTGATCCAAAGCTCACTGAAGTCATTGGAAGAACTCCCATTGATTTTAATGGGCTTTGATTCAGGGCCTAAAGTAGAGATTAATAATGGAATCTGTTTGCACCCTTAACATGGAGAGGCTTTTACAAAAATTAAATATTTTGGAATATTATAGATGCAATTAAGAACATTACAATTTAATATCTTAGGGCACTGTGTTACTTATTAAATCAAAAACATTTAACATATAAAAAGAGCCAATTTAGAAAAAGCGCAGGTCAGCTATTAAAAAGAAAACATTACTTATGAAAATAGCCTTGATTGAAAAGGTTCAGCTGTTCAAATGATTTGAGAGTCATCATGGATACCTCAATGGAAATTTTTGCCCATAATTCTGAGTGTGTTAGAAAGTAATAATTCAGAAAATAGCATAACAACATTATTTCAGATAAAGGCACCGTTGTGTCTTTTGCTCTTTGCACAACAAATGTAACGGGGAAGGAACCATATGGGCACACTGGCATCCAGATGAGTGTGTATACTCACTATACACAACTTGCAAGGCCTAGCTGCACTGCTGCTCTGGTAGGCTTCTAAACAAGACACTGAGCAGCACTAGAGGGCTCCCAAAATATTTAAGGGGATATTATCCATTCCTAAATAGTACAGGAATGGTCACTGGAGAACTGCATCCAGTTTTGGTCACCTCACACTGATGAAAACCTAGCCAAGGGTAAAAAGGTCCCAGAGGGCAAAGAGATGGCCAAAGTTATGTGATGATTTACATAAGGTTAGAGGTTTAAAAGGTTAGGATTTTTGATCACAGAAGTCAGAGGAAATTAGAGAAGACTTGACTGAGTTATTAGAAAGTACATTGGGGATGGTGAAAACTGATCAGTCCCTTCTTTCTACCCCCTCATCATATGGAAGCAAAGGCTCATTCAAAATTAATGATTTCACACACTGTATAGTCAGTCATCTATAGAATGTACTGCTTCAGGATGATATAAGCAGAAGGGATATATTACCAACCACCTGACCAGGGTGGTGACAGTGACTGTGAAATGCTCATGGAGATTAGAGAGGCTATTAAAATAAAAAACTGCATAATAAAGGGGATTTCAGCTATCCCCATATTGACTGGGTACATGTCACCTCAGAACGGGATGCAGAGATAAAGTTTCTTGACACCTTAAATGATGGCTTCTTGGAGCAGCTAGTCCTGGAACCCACAAGAGGAGAGGCAATTCTTGATTTAGTGCTAAGTGGAGCACATGATCTGGTCCAAGAGGTGAATATAGCTGGACCGCTTGGTAATAGTGACCATAATGTAATTAAATTTAACATCCCTGTGGTAGGGAAAACTTGTAGTATTTAATTTCACTGTAGTATTTAATTTCAGAAAGGGGGATTACACAAAAATGAGGAAGTTAGTGAAACAGAAATTAAAAGGTACAGCACAAAAAGTGAAATCTTTGCAAACTGCATGAAAACTTTTGTAAGACACCGTAATAGAGGTTCAATTTAAATGTATATCGCAAATTAAAAAACATAGAGAACAAAAAAAGTGCCATGGTGGCTAAACAACAAAGTAAAAGAAGTCATGGGAGGCAAAAAGGCATCCTTTAAAAAGTGGAAGTTAAATCCTAGTGAGGAATATGGAAAGGAGCATAAACTGTGGCAAATGTAGTGTAAAAATATAATAAGGAAGGGCAAAAAAGAATTTGAAGAACAGCTAGTCAAAGACTCAAAAAGTAATAGCAAAAACATTTTTAAGTACATCAGAAGCAGGAAGACTGCTAAACAACCACTGGGCCACTGGACGATCGAGATGCTAAAGGAGCACTCAAGAACGTTAAGGTCATTGCAGAGAAACTAAATGAATTATTTGCATCGGTTTTCATGGCTGAGGATGTGAGGGAGATTCCCAAACCTGAGCCATTCTTTTTAGGTGACAAATCTGAGGAACTGTCCCAGATTGAGGTGTCAATAGAGGAGGTTTTGGAACAAATTGATAAACTAAATAGTAATAAGTCACCAGGACCAGCTGGTATTCACCCAAGGGTTTTGAAGGTACTCAAATGTGAAATTGCAGAACTACTAACTGTAGTCTGTAGCCTATCATTTAAATCAGCTTCTGTACCAAATGACTGGAGGATAGCTAATGTGATGCCAATTTTTAAAAAGGGATCCAGAAGTGATCCCAATAATTACAGGCCGGTAAGCCTGACTTCAGTACCGGGGAAAATGGTTGAAACTGTAGTAAAGAACAAAATTGTCAGATATATAGATCATAGAATCATAGAATATCAGGGTTGGAAAGCACCTCAGGAGGTCATCTAGTCCAACCCCCAAATGATGAACATAATTTGTTGGAGAAGAGTCAACATAACTTTTGTAAAGGGAAATCGTGCCTCACCAATCTACTAGAATTCTTTGAGGGGATCAATAAGCTTGTGGACAAGGGGGATCCAGTGTACTTAGATTTTCAGAAAGCCTTTGACAAGGTCCCTCACCAAAGTAAGCTGTTGTGGGGTCACAGAATCATAGAATATCAGGGTTGGAAGGGACCTCAGGAGGTCATCTAGTCCAACCCCCTGCTTAAAGCAGGACCAATCCCCAATTTTTGCCCCAGATACCAAAATGGCCCCCTCAAGGATTGAGCTTACAACCCTGGGTTTAGCAGGCTAATGCTCAAACCACTGAGCTATCCCTCCCTCCTAACAAAATAGCAGGGAAGGTCCTCATATGGATTGGTAACTGGTTAAAAGATAGGAAAAAAGGGTAGGAATAAATGGTCAGTTTTCAGAATGGAGGGAGGCAAATAGTGGTGTCCCTCAGGTGTTTGTACTCGGCCTATTTAACATATTCATAAATGATCTGGAAAAAGGGGTAAACAGTGAGGTGGCAAAATTTGCAGATGATACACAACTACTCAAGATAGTTAAGTCCCAGGCAGACTGCAAAGAGCTACAAAAGTATCTCTCAAAACTGGGTGAGTAGGCAACAAAATGGCAGATGAAATGTTGATAAATGCAAAGTAATGCACATTGGAAAACATAATCCCAACTATACATATAAAACGATGGAGTCTAAATTAGCTGTTATCACTAAAGAAAGAGATCTTGGAGTCATTGTGGATAGTTCTCTGAAAACATTCACTCAATGTGCAGCAGCAGTCAAAAGAGCAAACAGAATACTGGGAATCATTAAGAAAGGGATAGATAATAAGACAGAAAATATCATATTGCCTCTATATAAATCCATGGTATGCCCACATCTTGAATACTGCCTGCAGCTATGATTGCCCCATCTCAAAAAAGATATATTGGAATTGGAAAAGGTTCAGAAAAGGGCAACAAAAATGATTAGGGGTATGGAATGGCTGCCATATGAGGAGAGATTAATAAAACTGGGACTTTTCAACTTGGAAAAGAGATGACTAAGGGGGGATATGATAGCGGTTTATAAAATCATGACTGGTGTGGAGAAAGTAAATAAGGAAGTGTGATTTACTCCTTCTCATAACACTAGAACTAGGGGGTCACCAAATGAAATTAATAGGCAGCAGATTTAAAACAAAAAAAAAGAAAGTATTTTTTTCACACAATGCACAGTGAAGCTGTGGAACTCCTTGCCATAGGGTATTGTGAAGGCCAAGACTATAGCAGGGTTCAAAAAAGAACTAGATATGCTCACGGAGGCCAGGAAGCAATCCTTCCTCCCCCCATAAGCAGCATTATACAGTTAGATAAGTGCATTATAATGGGTTTCCACCTTTCTTTGCAGAATTAAGTGTTGGCCACTGCCAGAGGCAGGACACCAGACTTCATGAGCCAGTGTTCTCTCTGGTCTGGAATGGCAAACCCTATGATTCCTTTTATCACACCTGGGGAGAGGAAGAGATGGGGCTCTGAAATCACAGAGTGAGAGATGCAAAATACAAAAAAGGAAGAGATGGGACACTAGGAGGGAAACAGAGAGAAAAGTATAGAACCTTTACAAGTGGAATGAAGGGACAGTGTGTCCCAGTTCAGGGCAACTGCACATGTATTCCCCCTCCAGGGTCCAGCAAGGCCCCTGTCATAAAAATAAAGGGAAGGGTATCCACCTTTCTGTATACAGTGCTATAAAATCCCTCCTGGCCAGAGGCAAAACCCTTTCACCTGTAAAGGGTTAAGAAGCTAAGAGAACCTCGCTGGCACCTGACCAAAATGACCAATGAGGAGACAAGATACTTTCAGTGGGTGGCGGGGGGGTGCGACAAAGGGTCTGTCTGTCTGTGTGATGCTTTTGCCGGGAACAGATCAGGAATGCAGTCTCAATAACTCTGTTAAGTAAGTTAGTAAGTAATCTAGCTAGAAATGCGTTAGATTTCCTTTTGTTTAATGGCTGGTAAAATAGCTGTGCTGGATGGAATGTATATTCCTGTTTTTGTGTCTTTTTGTAACTTAAGGTTTTGCCTAGAGGGATTCTCTATGTTTTAAGAAAAGGAGTACTTGTGGCACCTTAGAGACTAACCAGTTTATTTGAGCATGAGCTTTCATGAGCTACAGCTCACTTCATCGGATGCATAGCATATCGTGGAAACTGCAGAAGACATTATATACACACAGAGACCATGAAACAAAACTTCCTCCCACCCCACTCTCCTGCTGGTAACAGCTTATCTAAAGTGATCATCAAGTAGGGCCATTTCCAGTACAAATCCAGGTTTTCTCACCTTTCCCCCCCCCACACACACATACAAACTCACTCTCCTGCTGGTAATAGCCCATCCCTCTTTGAAACCTCTCTTTATAATGCGCATGATAATCAAGATGGGTCATTTCCAGCACTAATCCAGGTTTTCTCACCCCCCCCCACACCCCTCCAAAAACCACACACACAGAGGGGTGTGTGTGTGGGGGGGTGAGAAAACCTGGATTAGTGCTGGAAATGACCCATCTTGATTATCATGCGCATTATAAAGAGAGGTTTCAAAGAGGGATGGGCTATTACCAGCAGGAGAGTGAGTTTGTATGTGTGTGTGGGGGGGGGGGGAAGGGTGAGAAAACCTGGATTTGTACTGGAAATGGCCCTACTTGATGATCACTTTAGATAAGCTGTTACCAGCAGGAGAGTGGGGTGGGAGGAAGTTTTGTTTCATGGTCTCTGTGTGTATATAATGTCTTCTTCAGTTTCCACGATATGCTATGCATCCGATGAAGTGAGCTGTAGCTCACGAAAGCTCATGCTCAAATAAACTGGTTAGTCTCTAAGGTGCCACAAGTACTCCTTTTCTTTTTACGAATACAGACTAACACGGCTGTTACTCTGAAACCTGTCTCTATGTTTTGAATCTGATTACCCTGTAAAATATTTACCATCCTGATTTTTACAGAGGTGATTCTTTTACCTTCTTTTACCTTTTACCTTCTTTTACCTTTTCTTTAATTAAAATTCTTCTTTTAAGAACCTGATTGATTTTTCATTGTTCTTAAGATCCAAGGGTTTGGGTCTGTGTTCACCTGTACAAATTGGTGAGGATTTTTATCAAGCCTTCTCCAGGAAAGGGGGTGTAGGGCTGGGGGGGATATTTTGGGGGAAGATGTCTCCAAGTGGGCTCTTTCCCTGCTCTTTGTTTAACACGCTTGGTGGTGGTAGGGTTCAAGGACTAGGCAAAGTTTGTACCTTGGGGAAGTTTTTAACCTAAGCTGGTAAGAATAAGCTTAGGGGGTCTTTCATGCAGGTCCCCACATCTGTACCCTAGAGTTCCGAGTGGGGAAGGAACCTTGACAGCCCCCTGCTCTTGGGCTTTCAACTCCCAGCCATCATCTCTCTTGGGTGGAGACCTGTATCTCTCTATATCCTGATTGGGGTACCTCCAGGCCACACAGTTCCCCAGCAAGATAGATGGCCTCAGCAGACCTGCTTTGCTTTCCTTCTTCAGAGACTATAAACAGTGTAATTGCCACCATTATACGTTACCACACAGCTCTTTCTAAGCTTTTAGTCTTGTACTTTTAGTCTTAAGGTAAAAACATTACAGACAAAACGTATTAAAATGAATAAAAGAAACTATGCACATGCTAATAAGCTTACCCAGAGATCATCTCCTAAACCAAGCAAGGGCTCTGGCCCGTGAACAGTCATTTACCCCACCCTCCCGCGAGAGTTTTTCCTGCGGTTTCAAGTTCATTATCTTCTTGGCTCAAAAGAAGCAGCCCCATTAATCTGAGAGTCACCCTTTTATCTGGTCTGGTCCTCATGTAACAGATGATCAGCAGCCAGAGGCTTTCTCTTCAGGTCACAGCTTCAGAAGGAAAGGAGTACTTGTGGCACCTTAGAGACTAACCAATTTATTTGAGCATGAGCTTTCGTGAGCTACAGCTCACTTCATCGGATGCATACTGTGGAAACTGCAGAAGACATTATATACACAGAGACCATGAAACAATACCTCCTCCCACCCCACTCTCCTGCTGGTAATAGCTTATCTAAAGTGATCATCAAGTTGGGTCATTTCCAGCACAAATCCAGGTTTTCTCACCCTCCGCCCCCCCACCCCCATGCAAACTCACTCTCAGGCTGGTAATAGCCCATCCAAAGTGACCACTCTCTTTACAATGTGTATGATAATCAAGGTGGGCCATTTCCAGCACAAATCCAGGTTTTCTCACCCCCCCACCCCCCTCTAAAAACCACATACACAAACTCACTCTCCTGCTGGTAATAGCTTATCCAAAGTGACCACCCTCCCTACAATGTGCATGATAATCAAGGTGGGCCATTTCCAGCACAAATCCAGGTTTTCTCACCCCCCCGCCCCCATACACACACAAACTCACTCTCCTGCTGTTAATAGCTCATCCAAAGTGACCACTCTCCCTACAATGTGCATGATAATCAAGGTGGGCCATTTCCAGCATTTGTGCTGGAAATGGCCCAACTTGATGATCACTTTAGATAAGCTATTACCAGCAGGAGAGTGGGGTGGGAGGAGGTATTGTTTCATGGTCTCTGTGTATATAATGTCTTCTGCAGTTTCCACAGTATGCATCCGATGAAGTGAGCTGTAGCTCACGAAAGCTCATGCTCAAATAAATTGGTTAGTCTCTAAGGTGCCACAAGTACTCCTTTTCTTTTTGCGAATACAGACTAACACGGCTGTTACTCTGAAACCTGTCATTATGCAAGGCACTGCATTTAGCCGTATGGAGTGGAAATCTATCAACTGCATGAAAAAACTTGTACAGCTACAGACAGACATCATCTTCCTTTCCAAATGCAAAGAGATGGACATCGTACCAAAAGGACTGAAGGTAAAAAATCCATTACAATCTACATACCACACAGACTATGCTGACAGCTTGTGCCACACGCTCTCAAAGAAACTGCGGAATCACCTGATCAACATCCTCTACAGCAAACAGGGAAAGATTAAGAATGAGCTCTCAAAAATGGATACTCTCATAAAAAACCAACCTTCCACACAAACTTCCTCGTGGCTGGATTTTACTAAAACTAGACAAGCCATTTACAACGCACACTTTACTTCTCTACAAAAGAAAAAGGACACTAAACTTTCTAAACTACTACAGGCTACAAGGGGCTACAGCAATGGTTCCCTCAACCCACCCAGCAATATTGTTAACCTATCCAACTATACTCTCAGCCCAGCAGAAGCAGCTGTCCTATCTCGGGGCCTCTCCTTCTGCCCCTCCACCCCCACGAACATGATACAGTTCTGTGGTGACCTAGAATCCTATTTTCGACGTCTCCGACTCAAGGAATATTTCCAAAATACCTCTGAACAACATACTAATCCACAGAGGCCTCCCTACCAACATTACAAAAAGAAGGATTCTAGGTGGACTCCTCCTGAAGGTCGAAACAGCAGACTGGACTTCTACATAGAGTGCTTCCGCCGACGTGCACGGGCTGAAATTGTAGAAAAGCAGCATCACTTGCCCCATAACCTCAGCCGTGCAGAACACAATGCCATCCACAGCCTCAGAAACAACTCTGACATCATAATCAAAAAGGCTGACAAAGGAGGTGCTGTTGTCATCATGAATAGGTCGGAATATGAACAAGAGGCTGCTCGGCAGCTCTCCAACACCACTTTCTACAAGCCATTACCCTCTGATCCCACTGAGAGTTACCAAAAGCATCTACAGCATTTGCTCAAGAAACTTCCTGAAAAAGCACAAGATCAAATCCGCACAGACACACCCCTGGAACCCCGACCTGGGATATTCTATCTACTACCCAAGATCCATAAACCTGGAAATCCTGGGTGCCCCATCATCTCAGGCATTGGCACCCTGACAGCACGATTGTCTGGCTATGTAGACTCCCTCCTCAGGCCCTACGCTACCAGCACTCCCAGCTACCTTTGAGACACCACTGACTTCTTGAGGAAACTACAATCCATCGGTGATCTTCCTGATAACACCATCCTGGCCACTATGGATGTAGAAGCCCTCTACACCAACATTCCACACAAAGATGGACTACAAGCCGTCAAGAACACTATCCCCGATGATGTCACGGCTAACCTGGTGGCTGAACTTTGTGACTTTGTCCTTACCCATAACTATTTTACATTTGGGGACAATGTATACCTTCAGATCAGCGGCACTGCTATGGGTACCCGCATGGCCGCACAATATGCCAACATTTTTATGGCTGATTTAGAACAACGCTCCCTCAGCTCTCGTCCCCTAACGCCCCTACTCTACTTGCACTATATTGATGACATCTTCATCATCTGGACCCATGGAAAAGAAGCCCTTGAGGAATTCCACCATGATTTCAACAATTTCCATCCCACCATCAACCTCAGCCTGGTCCAGTCCACACAAGAGATCCACTTCCTGGACACTACAGTGCTAATAAACAATGGTCACATAAACACCACGCTATACCGGAAACCTACTGACCGCTATTCCTACCTACATGCCTCCAGCTTTCACCCTGACCACACCACACGATCCATCGTCTACAGCCAAGCTCTGCGATACAACCGCATTTGCTCCAACCCCTCAGACAGAGACAAACACCTACAAGATCTCTATCAAGCATTCTTACAACTACAATACCCACCTGCGGAAGTGAAGAAACAGATTGATAGAGCCAGAAGAGTTCCCAGAAGTCACCTACTACAGGACAGGCCCAACAAAGAAAATAACAGAACGCCACTAGCCGTCACCTTCAGCCCCCAACTAAAACCCCTCCAACGCATTATTAAGGATCTACAACCTATCCTGAAGGATGACCCAACACTTTCACAAATCTTGGGAGACAGGCCAGTCCTTGCCTACAGACAGCCCCCCAACCTGAAGCGAATACTCACCAGCAACCACATACCACACAACAGAACCACTAACCCAGGATCTTATCCTTGCAACAAAGCCCGTTGCCAACTGTGCCCACATATCTATTCAGGGGACTAACACGGCTGTTAGCTTCAAAAGGGTGGGTCCAGAAGTGAAGAGTTGCCTTCCCCTCTTCCCAAGTATTTCCTAAGAATGCCTCTTACCTTTGTTTGTCTAGCACATTGTTTCAAATAGTCCTTTGAAGCACATAACACTTCCCAGCATTTATATTAGTGGGGTCTCCTCTCTAAAGATGTTATATACAATTCCACAATAATGCATAAACATTTTCATGAGAAGAGCAAGACCAGAGTCTGAAAACAGCTGGAGAAGGACAACTAACTGCAAAGAGAGTCTCTTTAGGTTGCTGGTTCAATTCTATCCCTGGTTGGCTATAACTGATAGTTCATGCCCCTTCTAAAAACACAGGAAATTGATGGTGAGGGCCCACATCCTAGGGTGCCTATGTCCATGTCACATTTCATAGTCTTGTTGACAATCTCAGCTGAGAGGCAAAGAAGCTAATGGGTATGGAGACTGAAGTGTTCTCTTATCCACAGGGATGGGCAGTCCCTCCAGTCTTTGGAGGTACATTGGCAGAACAGGAGCTAGGAGCTACTACTGCCAGTGACCATGCAGTATATTTTCCGTGGATAGTAATTTCTTGGCATATTCAGTTTACTCAGGGAAGGAGGCCACGGGGAATTGAGAAAGTTATTTGGACAGAGGGAGGAAGCGAAAAAGAGAATCATAGAATATCAGGGTTGGAAGGGACCTCAGGAGATCATCTAGTCCAACCCCCTGCTCAAAGCAGGACCGATCCCAATAAATAATCCCAGCCAGGGCTTTGTCAAGCCTGACCTTAAAAACTTCTAAGGAAGGAGATTCCACCACCTCCCTAGGTAACACATTCCAGTGTTTCACCATCCTCCTAGTGAAAAAGTTTTTCCTAATATCCAAGCTAAACCTCCCCCACTGCAACTTGAGATCATTACTCCTTGTTCTGTCATCAGCTACCACTGAGAACAGTCTAGAGCCATCCTCTTTGGAACCCCCTTTCAGGTAGTTGAAAGCAGCTATCAAATCCCCCCTCATTCTTCTCTTCCGCAGACTAAACATCCCCAGTTCCCTCAGCCTCTCCTCATAAGTCATGTGTTCCAGTCCCCTAATCATTTTTGTTGCCCTCCGCTGGACTCTTTCCAATTTTTCCACATCCTTCTTGTAGTGTGGGGCCCAAAACTGGACACAGTACTCCAGATGAGGCCTCACCAGTGTCGAATAGAGGGGAACGATCATGTCCCTCGATCTGCTGGCAATGCTCCAACTTATACATCCCAAAATGCCATTGGCTTTCTTGGCAACAAGGGCACACTGTTGACTCATATCCAGCTTCTCGTCCACTGTAACCCCTAGGTCCTTTTCTGCAGAACTGCTTCCGAGCCATTCGATCCCTAGTCTGTAGCGGTTGAAAGAGATTGAAAGAGGGAGGGTAGAGATCTATATTGCCCTCAGACCATATATGGAACATTGAGAGATGTCATTGTGAGAGCTGCATGCAGAGTGCTAAAGGGTTCAAACCTGGGGAATACATCCAAATCAAGAAGGGCTAATTGAGATTTTTTTCCTCTTAGTGCAACAGAGTCAAAGTAACTTTGTAATCTGTCAAGAAAAATGGTGGTTTCATTTTAGAAATTTCCGTTTAGGAAAATGGGATAATTTCTGAAGAGCTTTAAAGCTACTGTGGAGTTTAGCATCTTTTAAAGTTCTCTCATCTCTACTTTTGAGACATGTACAATTGTCATTTTATTCCTTGAGCTTACACAATTTCACATTAGCTTTTAATTCATTATATAGTATTATGGAGTTGTTGCGGGAGACATAGCAGCTAGATTCATTTGAAATTCTAGGACAAATAGGCTTTAGAAAGCAAATGGATCCATTTTGACACTAATTATGTGTCTTTTCCACATGTCGTAGTATCTCATGTCACAAATTGCTCTCATTTGCTTCTCAGTGTAAAATGTGTGAGAGACGATGAGTGCAAAATGATATGCTTTAACCAGGTGTAGAATAGGTCTAAAACCTACAAGGGATCCTTGCAGCAAACAAAGCAAAGGTGGTATGGAAATCAAACTCTCTAACATGCGAAAGATAAAGGGACTTTCAGTGTCTATTAATTATTGACAGATTCTAGATGTAGGTGTAAAGTGCATTGCAACATGCACAGAAAGCTGAAATGAATATTACCAGACGAACTTTTCTCTTTCAGGTTCTTTGAGATTTAATTTCAGGAATGGTATAGCTAGGTATACATCTGATACTGATGGTTTGACTAACATCTCTAAAAAAATATCTAGGTTGTTCTTAAAAACTGCAACAATTTAAAATAGCTCTTTCTCCTCCTGTCACTTATGAAAACACAAAGGATCTAATGCATTTAAGCGAATTAGAGAAATCGTGTGTTATCGAGCCAGTGTTTGTTGCTAGATAATGGACAAGATTGACATTGCTCTTGTGTACCAAATCCTTTAGTAGTGTCACAGTTTATTTGGTGCCAGTTGGTGTTTCTGGTCTTCTCAGGATAGAGCAGTTCTTTTACTGGCTAGAAGTAAAAATGGGAGAAATAAGAAAGAGACAAAAAATAGCTCATTAAAATTAATGCTAAAATTTGTTTTTTCATTTCAAATATACTATATCCACATTACACATAGGCATATTTAATATGTCAGAAGAGTTTTAAGCTGCAAATTTCTTTTCACCTGTGCTGCAGAATTCAAACCTGGCATGCTTTACACGTAATGTAGTTTGACAGTTCATTTGAAATAAATGTGCCGATAACCCTTAAAAGTGGTAATAAAATACTCTTTGCTCTACTGTACAGATGATTAATACCACTAAAGTAATTAAATTCCATTAGGCTGGGGTTCACGTACCCAAGGAATTGGTGCCAGGATTTAGCAGATTTCTGGTGAGGACAAAAGACTAATGCCTTTTAAAGCCATGTTTCACAAGTAAAATCCCAGGAAAGTCTATATTAACTTAGGACATCTGCTTGTTGTGATTGTTGGAGCTATTGATGCATTGGATCATTAGCAGGGTAGCGTAAACTACTATTTTCCTGTTGACAAGGATCTCTCACCAGGAGCTGCTAGTTTTCTGCAAAGGGAGAGAAGCAAAGCAGGGCAGCCAAGCTGGGTCTTATGCATGGGCTTTGACTTACAGAATTATTGCTAACTGTATAGTCTCTGATGGTAGGAAACAGCATTTTGCCTCCAGCCATTTTTCCCAAGATCAGAGCCAAAGTAACTCTGTCTCCTGCTGTTTTGTAGCTGTAGATTCTTAAAGACTGGCATTATTGTAGTCGATGAACAGTTTGCCCCCTTTCAGATGGCTGCAGTAATGACCCACAGGGGAGGCAGTGGTTAGGCAGTGCTGACAATGTGACCAGGTGCTGCAACATAAGCATTTCATTAAATATTGAAGCAATGGTTTTCAGTTACAGTGGCAAAAAGGAAATTTGGTCTATGTCCAAATATGTGGCTATTTTTTTTCTTTCAACCTCTTCTAATCACATTATTTTTTGCATGACCTTTCTGCTGCTAATTAGCTGCTGTCTTGAAAAGCATTGTGGGTAATATATCTAAGGTAATTCAGCATTCCACTTTACACACTGGTAATCATTCTTAATGTATGAATGATTTATTTACTGACTATATTTTATTTGCAATATTAAAATATGCAAACCATAAAAACTCTCTTATTATCACTATATTTCAGATCTACAAAAATGAAAGGAATTTAGATTTTGGTAGAAAAGGTACATGGCAAGGACTTGTATCATCACTATACAAGCCACTATAAATGTGCAGCAAGGGGGGGAGTGCAGAATGTGTCGTTAGCAGGTGCAAAACAGGTCTAAAGACTCAATCCTGTCTTCATATACTTGGGCATTCTGCCTTTTGTGTGTAATAAAATCATCTACTCTATATGAGCACAATAGATAATATTACAAGAAACACCAGTGCTTACTGATATGTATGTCCATGTATCTCCATGCAGGATCAAGCCCTACACTTAGATGAGAATCAAGCAGATACTCAACTATGAAAACATAAGCACCATAGCCACCCTTTGAATACAGACATGCATTTGAGAATGTAAATTATCAAAACAATATCAGAGACGAATGCACATTATCCTAGCATTTTATGTTCACACCTCCTGCCAACCCGCTTTAAAAAATGCAATATTTCCCCACTCCCCCATGTCTTTGTATGGAAATATTTGGATCTTTAAAAAAAAATTCAGATCAGACCTTGAGAGCATTCCAGTACTTTAATGTACAGCCACTGCAAGATGCAGAATGTAAAACTGAACAGTGGACAGTGCTATACTAACTTAGTAACTAACAGACCGAAATAGGTCAGAACCAAAGACTGAACTTTCTACTGATCAGAAGGCTGCCTTTGGCATCTTTATTTCCTTCTCCATTATTTGTAATTCTTGCCTACTCAAAACACAGATTTCAAAATCTCTATAAATTTATCAGAACTGGAATTTCTAACAAGGGATTGCACATGGTTTTCTCTTCTTCAGTATATTTGCTACACATGCTTTTCTTCTGTACAAATCACCTCTGTAAATGAGATGCTTCATTTGAAGGTGTTTTTGTAGTTTGAAAGATACTTTATCTATTGGGATACATTTATCTATTTAAGAAATATTTTCAGAAACGCACATTGCTACACCAAAAAATAAACAAGTATATAGAATATGTATATGTACATGTACTAAAAAGGATAGTCTGATAATTGATTGGGGAGGGATCTTACTAACAAATGATTATTTGTCCATTTTCTGCTTGATAAATATCCAGTTAGTCAAGCAATTTTTTACGTAATCTATTTTAAATACTTTACATGTTGTGATAGCATATTCCTTATAGTAGCAGTGCTGAAGTACTTGTAAGAATCATGGTTCTCCTCCCTCTTGTACTTCTCTGTGAGAAAAGTCTTTCATTTTACACATTTAATTGTTTAAATCCATCAGTTCTCACTTCATCAAGACTGTTTGAATCCATCCCTTCTTATTTCATATACTATTGCTTACCTATGATGCAGAAAATTGGCCACTGTCCTGAGAAAGTTTCATATAAAAAGAACAATTGGTCAAAATTTTAGGAGTAAACAAGTAATAAAGAAATACACAGAACACCGTCTCTTCTTTACCATTGTTCAGGGCAGAAAATCTGATTTGCATTAAAAATGTTTACAATATAAATATCGGAAAAACAAATTTGTGATATTTCTACAATTAGGTTCATTAAATGATGCCTTCCTGAGACATAATAGGCCTGATTCCATGCTTACATAAACAAGCGAAAATGTGTGGAGCGTAACTCCATGGAAATGAATACAATTACACTGGTATGAGATCCGAATCAAGAACAAGGATTTGGGATTTTTAGAGAAAGCAGCATTTTCAGAGACCATTTTCAAAGATGCAACATGATCAAAGGGGAAGCAGCTACACAATATGAATGTTTTCCTTTTGTTTTGTTTTGATGTGCTTGTGAAAGTTTGATGTATTGACTGTTGTGGAGACTAATGTGTCTTCCATCTTATCTATCTCAGGAAAGGTACAGTATAGATAGTAGTAGTGCAATCTTCCACACACTGCCCTAATAATCATTTTCAAATGTGCATCAGTTCTGGATGTCTTGATATATGATGGCCAAGATATCACAAGCTGAGCACCCAAAAAAGGTGTGTGCAGAATTTTGAACTGTGCTTCAACTATGTTCCAGAGAGACCACCTCAGAAGTGCCCCTTTTCATGCCCCTTCATTTCTTGGCCCTTCTGTTGAGGCTTGCAGCAGGTAGGGGGCATCTGTGAGGTCGACATCTGTCAGCTATGAAATACAGTCTAATAGAAAAACAAGCTGTAGTGGCAGGCAAAATTTAGGATCCAGTCCTGCAGTTTTGATGCAAACTCTACTTCATGTGCAAACACACATGAGAGTTTTATGTGTGTAAAGCCTACTGAATTTGAATCCTCTGAATTTAGCTCATCATCAAATGAAGTAGTCGGGTAAACCATATAGAACAACTTTATATTATATTTTTATTATGGTGGTAGTTTTCAATTAGTGTTATCCAAGACAAACATTCAGTCTTTGGTGTATATCTCATCCAACTTTCCAGTGGATCAGAATAAAATCCAGACTGAAGCTGAATTGGAGTTCAGTTCTCCATCAATAATGTTAGGGTCATACGCATTGGTCTGTCTTCCCTTGATAATTATAACTTATGAACATACTAAGACTAGAGCCTGATTCACCATGGCATGACTCCAGTTTTACAGTGGTATAATTCTGTTGGAATCAATGGAATTACTGGTGTAAAATGAGTAACACGGTGATGAATCAGTCCTTTAAGTTTGAGACCACTTGTGATTTGTTATGTGGCCTTTAGCCCGGCTACATAAGGCAAAGATTCCAATCCTCCATTTACGTCAGGAGTCCTCTCAGTATTCCTTTTTATTGGTTTTAAAATCTCCTCCATCTCTTGATTGTTGAAGAAGAAATATTCCAATTTCCTTTTCTGGAAGGCTGAAAAAAATTTGGGTTATCTCTGAACTAGTCACCATTCTTAGGCTGCATTTTATAAAGGTGTTGACAGGTCAGCAGAGGGACATACAATGCAGTGGGTATATAACAGTCATGCTTTTGTGGGATATCATAACAGTGCAACAATCTTATAACCAAAATAAGTCACACGGTACACCCCAATAACACAGCTCAGACAGGATCTTTTGCTTTACCTTTTCTTTTCTTGTTAGTTTTACTCTTTTGAGACCTAGAAACTCTGGTTAAGATCAAGAAGGGTAGAGTTTAATCTCCCCGACTACTCCATACAATCCTAGCAATCACAAATAGAAAAGGGAAAAAATGACAGGTATTTGTTACCTCTTTGTTTTGGATGTATCAGTCTTCACACACCATTATCAGGTATCTCCACAATAATGGATCAATCATAGCGTCTGTCCACCTGTTCTGAGTTATCCACCCCTTTAATGCATTAATAAAAGTGTCTGATTGCTGTGGGAAAGGTTCCAGGAATCTTTGTAGCTGTCTATATCAATCCTGGAGAAGAAGCCAACCTGCAGATGTTTTTATGAGACAAAGAAATTCTCCATTAATAATTGTTTTATATCATATTTTAGGATTTGGGGCACAGAAGCAGATATTAATGGCTCTAAGAACCAAATATTATGTCATTTGTGTAGCCCTAAAAGAAAACAGAGGGAAAGGACAAACACTATGGTAAAACACAGAAACCTCATTTTTGTTTTAATGTCTCACCTTGTGTTCGTTCCTTTTTAGCTCTTCTGTAATAAACTTTCAACGTTGATGAGTTATGGATGTGAAGAAACCAGGGGCCTGTTTTTTGTCTCAGGGTGCACGTTTGCCGCTTTGCCATTCTTTTACATTTTCATTCTTCATGCTGATGAGTCAGTGCAGATTTATATTACCATGTTATTATGGATAGTATAGACTGAGTCTCCTTGAAAGTAATGGCATGTGATTGCTTACCCCATTACTTTCAATGGGACTAAGTCTATGTCATCCTTAGGGACTCAATCCCATTGAAAGTAATAGTCTGAGACTGCCCACATCGTTAGTGTGCTTTAAATTGGATTGAATTTATACTGATCTGCAGAGGCCTGCCACAAAAGTCTCATTTTTAAGACATAAACTTGATAAAAGTTTTGTGTCAGTGTTTGGAAAGTTAAACAGTCGGTTTGAAAAGTGTGTTTGTAATATTAAAAAGATCATTTTTATATTGGTCAAACTCTTTACCGTTTGCCCCTTAACTGTTAAAGAAACCCCTAGAGAGCACTTTTAGTGAAGTTATTTATCTCCCTTAATTCTTCCTTTAATATTTTTTCTAGTTGTTTTTAGAAAAGATGCTTTTGTCATTTTGCTTGGTACTTTTGCATAGCACTCAAATAGCTATTCGGTGACTCTTCATTTTCTCAAACCTTTGGAATATCTCCTTTTTAATGCACATAAATAATAATGGATTACTTGGAAGGAAATTATTCATTGTTCCTACCTACACACAACACCCTTTAATCCTGTTAGCATAAAGTACATGCCTGGTGAAAACGTTCCATTTATGCAAAAATAAATGTATTTTTGTGTTGCAACCCTTTCTCTGAATCTGATGTTGTAGATTTGCTAAGTTTATTTGGAACAAGAGCTTTATTTATTCCTTTATTAATGTTAGGTGCTAATATTGCTTTGGAAACTCACAGTGAATTTATATACTTTTATACTGCCACCAAGTGAAATCCATTCCGGAAAGATTAATGTTATGATGATAATACACTAGGTGAAACAGAAAGAGTAAAATTCTGATTTTACTTAAAGCTGTGGTTAATCCTAAAAAAAGGAAAAGTTGATGGATGAAATGAGCATTTTTAGTTTAGGATTCAAAGAGAAGTACATGTGTCTTTTGTGTATATATACACAAACAGTATCATGGAAGAGACCTGTATATCCCTGAAATATATATTCCATGCACTTCTACCAAATGCATGCTGTAGAATAAAATATACAGTACCTACCTTATTTACTCTGTAATGCGTCATACAATATCATACAAGAAATGCACCTGTCCTTTTAGGTAATCACCACGACATAATTCATTTCAAAACAGATCACAGCCCCACAGCTGTTGCAAGTGATTTAGTAATTGAATCAGTAGTATTTCATACACACTCATATTTATTAAAACCCTTCAGAAGCATTCAAACACATTCCAGTCCTCTGGAATGAATGAAAAAACATGCCTTTAAGGGGTGGTATGTACTTTGTTTTATGCTTATTAGAGAAATTGCTATATGGACAAGTGTCATAGCTAGTCATGAGTCACTGTAACAGAAGAAAATAAAATATGCACACAGCCACATACCAAAGGCATATTATATACTTTCTCTCATGTATAATAATAGTAATATTCCCTCATGCAATCTCATATATAATGTGTATGTGCATATTATGTATAGATCGTATGTATGTAGGAATTTTGTATATACACACATCTGTAATTTTGTATCTCTATATATTCCTCTGTATGCTATCTATACATTATTATTACCTTTATTATTTTTCATTTATTACTGCAGTAACGCCCAGCATTCTGGATCAGGATTAGGGCTCCATTGTGTTAGGTATAGTATAAACACATGAAGAATCCGTTCCTGCTCTGCTCTATTTGCAGTGCAAAAAGACAAGTGACAAACAAATAGTGTGAGAAGAGGGATTCAGTTAGATGTATTCATTTTTATATGTTTGCAGTTTTGTTGCCACCATGTGGGTCCCAGGATATGAGAGACACATGGTGGGTGAGGTAATATCTTCTATTGGACTAACTTCTGTTGGTGGAAAGGACAAATTTTCAAGCTTCATAGAGCTCTTCTTCAGAATTGGGAAGGCATCTAGAGTGTCTAAGATGTTTGGACAGATTGTTAAGTATTAAGGGGTTCACACGTGCTGTAGGAGACCACTTAAATATACATTGCATTTAAAAATATTAAAATATTAGATGAAGTAATATCCCCAGTTTACCCATTCTGCCCCTAAACATAATCATAATTAATTACCGTAGGTGATTTCTTACAAGTGTTGTGGCAAAGAGGAGGGATTCGAAGGCGAGGATAGAGGTCCTACAGATCAGCTCAGGAGCTGGCATAGAGTCAAAATTGTGGAGGGAGCAGGTGATGCAATAAGACATGACAACAGATAAGCAAGCAGGGACAGAGTTGTGAAGGACCATCAAGGAGCGGTCAAGAAGCTTGAATTTGATGTGGTGATACAGGGGGAGCCAGTGGAGGGATTCAAAGAAGCCGAGTGGGGAGGATGTGTTCAGAATAATGAAGGAATGGGACCTTAGTAGCCGTGTTTTGAAAGGGTTATAGTGATGGAGTTATAATATTCCATGCAAAATAGAATTCTGGGAGGGATATAAAACCTCATGCTTCAGGCTTTAAGCCAATCTCTAACTATTAAGGACTAGGATGAGACCTTCATGAGGGGCATATTATTTCACACCTGTCTATGGTGAGGTTTCTTACACCCTCCACTGAAGCTTCTGGTGCTGACTACTGTCAGAGACAGGACACTGGAGTACGTAGACCACAAGTCTGATCCGATATGGCAGTTTCTATATTCCTGTGATTGGAGGGGGGCAGTATTGGTCTATCAATGATAACGGCTTTAACAAAATTTCAGCAGTATCAAAAATGGTTATAAACCAGAATAAAACCCTCTTCTTTATGTCATCCCTACCCCAGTGAAACCACCACAAATTCCTCTCCCATAGACTGGGCTCACTGCTTTGATCCATGACTCCTAGCCAGGAGCGTCTCTGCCCTCTCACCTGGCCCACTTCCTCTACTGCCTTTCTGCAAATCTGTCCCTCAGATTTACACATTTTAGCTCTTTTGGTGATTCATGTTTTTGATCAATTAATTGCTGAGACCCATATCAAAAATTCATAGGAACTTAGATGTTTAGCTATGAATGTTTGCCAAAATTTGGTCTGCAATATTAGAATCCATTTCTGAAATCCGGGCTCTAGCGTCCAAGGCCAAGATTTTCAGAAATGACAAGTGACTTTGACTACTTCCATTTTTGGGTGCTCAACTTCAAGTAAATACATTTAATGAGGCCTGATTTTCTAAAAGTGATTAGGGTCCACCCTCTAAAAATCAGGCTCCTTAATGGTGTCTCAATTTGGGCACCTAAAGATTGGGACATCCCAAATCACAAGTCACTTTGAAAAATCTTGACCCAGAGCTGCATGCATTAATCTATCATGCAGAAGACATTTTTCCTACTAGAGGTCATGTTTTCAACTCAAATGAAAATACTGTGGTTTACTCTGTGAAGTAAAAATTCCAGTGTGTGTATCATCAATATTATATATTTATGTATTTTTGCCCTAAATATGCTCCAGCTTCACTTACTCCCTATTTAGGCTGTCCTGTTTAAACTCATAGGGACAAAAGATTCTTTCAACCAACAGACAAAACTACATCTGTGATAGCAGTAATCGCTGGATATACATGGTCCTTTGGGGCCAGATTCTGACAGTCTTATTCATGTTCTATAGCACCTTACTCCAAACACAGTCCTATTGAAATCAATAGCCCAATGTGAATAAGAATTTGAAATCATAACCCTTTGTTTTCATTCAGAATATTTTTGGGTACAAGCCCATTGCTCCTACCATAAGACTGATTAAAACATATTAATAGCTTTTAGTGTTGTGCTTATGTGTATTTGTATTTATTTTTTCCCAGTTTGATATCTGAGCATGTAAGCATTCCTTTGGCCAGCAGCTAGTTAATTCCTCTGCTCCAGCTTTTCTCTTTTGTGGCACATGACCCTGTCTCAACTAATCACTAGAGAGGAAGGGTGGCCCACTGGGTCCCTGCCTGGGACTGGGGAATCCCAGGTTCAGTTCTCTGCTCTACCACAGACTTCCTTTGTGACCTTGGTCAAGTCACTTAGCCTTTCTGAGCCTCAGTTCCCCATCTGAAAAATGCAGATAATAACACAGATCCTGCCTCACAGGGGTATTGTTGGATGTTCAGATGCTATGCTAATGGGGTCCATATAGGAAGCTAAAATAGATAACCACTCATTAGTTTTTGGTCCCCAATAAATAGGCTAGCATTGACAGCAAGGAGTATTAAACTGCTCTTGCTGTCTTGGCCATTTGTATTGTGTCCAGGGGAGATGCCCCCTAAATGCCAAATCAGAACTTTCCTTAAGTACATGGTGTTTGGATCTACGATTTTGGCTCGGAGTCATCTCTTGTTCAACTCTGGGGTTGAATAGTAACTCACAGTGGAAATAACATTTCAGGCTGCAGCCTGAGGGGCAAATCCATTAACCAGCACTCAGCCTGAGTTCCTGGGCTGAGCACTGGGGTGATTGTACAGTGGGAAGGAATTCTTCCCCATTCAAACTGCAAAGCTTGCAAAGCTGCCAATACCACACTGAATCTACAACAGACCCTGCAGCCCGTTCAGTGATGGGAAGCTTAGCAACAGATTTCTCCCCTGTAATAACAGATTATTTGTATCATCATGGCCGATGTCTTTCATATTGTGGCTAGTAGGTGCCTGGTTTATATTTTTCATTCCTGTATCTCTTAGGGGGCACCAGACCATTCGAAGATAGGCATATTCCATGCTGTAATGCAGAATCCCCAATCTGACTGTGGTCCCCTATGATTCACTCTAGCATCCTTGTCTTTGAGCTAAAACTGTCCCCTTCCTTAATTTTTAGCTTGGGACAAAATTATAGTATCATGATATTGTAGCATTCCATTGTGCTGATTGCTTATTACTGTGAAGTTATAGTGTGTCATCCTGTGACATTGGGATGTAACATCATGTCATGACAATGTAACATGAATACGAGCTTGGAAAATAATAATCTGAAACATAGATATGTAATTGGATGGAGAACCCTGAAAGCAGTGACAGTTAAAATGGGAAGCAGATTAGAAGTGAGTTTGAAAAAAAGCCATGCAATTTTGAGCTACTTAGCTATGCCATTACTTTATGGAGCAGAGTGGTAGTAGTTTTTTTCTTTTTATATTTCAAGATGTGACTGCCACTTGAGTTCTGTGTTTAGTTTGGGACGTTTCATTGCTAGAAAGATACAGAATTCACAAATTGTAGGAAGTTCAGAGCAGAGCAACACAAATGGTTAGGTAGCTGGAGGGATTGAAATAAGAGAAAAGATAATGGCCCTCATTTTCATTTACACTAATGCCACTTTACAACCTAGCAATGTAAAGAAGGTGTAATTGTAATTTGTGCCCCTCATACTGCCATAGCATAGTATAGTGGCCTTAGGATAACTGAGAAGTGGGCCCAAAAAGTTCTAAACATTTATAGCTTGGGTAAGTGATGTGAACACTGGGAGATGGATGAAGTCTACAAATATTTGTAGACTGTGAACTCCACAGGCCTCATTTTACTCCTCAGAACAAGTGTATCTAAATTAACTTGCATGGAAGTTTACTCCAATCCTGCAGTGGGAGAGGTGGAAGGAGAAGAATTACTTAATATAAAAGAAGGGGTGTAACTGGAAGTAATGGGATAACACTGAGAAAGGGGAACAATAGGTTGACCTCCCTGACGGTAATGTCTAATATCCTGTGCAATAATTTCCTAAAGGCAGCAGCGGAAACCCCATACCTGTTACGTTTAAAACTACACTGAAGAAAACATTGGTAAGTGAACAATCCTTCGGGAACAATCCACAATGCACAATGCACAATGGCAGGTTGATGGTGCTATAGCCATAGTGCTACACGGACTCAGGCGTCTCCTGAAGCTTGACCCTTTTTCTCCAGTTCCACTCATCATACTACAAGGGGCACACAAACCCCTGAAAGGTGTGTGACTAGATGGCACATGGGGCAACTCCAGGGTTGATTGAAAATTTTCATTTGAAACTGTTTCTTGATGGAAATTGGGTTTTCGACTCAATGAAATTTTTCACAAAAAAGTGTCTTCTTTCCACAGAATGTTTTGGTATTTCATCCAAAGAGTTTTATGCTGAAACCAGAAAAATCTCCATGATGCACCATGGCAAGAAACACCTATGACACACTTTCTTCCCTCACCAAATGAGGAGAAAATGGCGCATCATAGAAGATGTAGTGTGGCCAGAGAACCTGGCCCATAGATGAGAATGGGAGCATAAGGCACCCAAACTACAACTTCCATGAGGTATTGCAGCACCCTTTTAAATCTAAATATTTTGGATTTCAGCCAAAGTATTTGGGTTTCTTGCTATTTCACTGAAAAGTCAAGATTTCCTGCTGAACATTTTGATGAAAATGAAAACATGATTTTGTTGACATTTTTAGTGGGGGAAAAAAGTATTTTCTTTCCAACTTTAGCCAACCATCTTTGGGAATCTGCAGGTGCTTTACATGCAGAACTTTTAAGAAGGGGGTTGTGAGAAGTGGATGGAGAGAACTCACGGATACGATCTCTGCATCACACTGATAGCCCTATGCAGATCCTGGATCATTTCCTCTATTCTGCTGAGAACATGGAGATCTCTCCATTTCTAAGGTGGCATTAACCTTGTTCTGCAGCTATGGGAAAAGACAGAGAGGGAGGTCCCTAACCTTATGTGAAGTAAAATATAACTATATGTTGGCAGGGGTAGAGGATGGGTTGGATTGATCTTCTAGGGGCAGAGAGGTGTCTCCCTTCCAGGCACCATGAAAGTTGTCCTTCAGCAGTATTGGCCTGACACTGCACTCCTGGATGACAGTTGTCAGATGGGATATTCTAATGGGGTATGTGTGCTCATGCAGTCATGTGAGCTGTTAATCATCCTTACATTATCCCCAAATGCCAGTGGGGATGAGTCATAGATTAGATCTGAGGGAGTGGATTGACAGCAAGATAGGCATTATGTGATTACCCTTGAATGGTGTTCTTTCCTTGGATTCTCAGTAGGATTTCACATGTGTGGAATCCAGATGGGATGCACACCTCCAGTAGGTCCCATACCATTCATAGACTTTAAGGCCATAAGGGACAATTGTAATCATCTAGTCTGACCTTTTGTATTACAAAAGTCATAGAATTTCACCATGCAATTCCTGTGGAGGAGAGAGTTATTCTTCCTTGGTATGCAAGTGAAAACTATCAAGCTCATTAACTTGTGGAAGTTGTGGTGGAACTAGAGCATATCTTTTAGAAAACCATCTAATTAAAAACTCCAAGTGACGATGAATTTACCATTTCCTCTGGTAATCTGTTCCAATATTTATTTACCTTCACAGTTATAAAGTGTCATAATCATAGAATATCAGGGTTGGAAGGGACCTCAGGAGGTCATCTAGTCCAACCCCCTGCTCAAAGCAGGACCAATCCCCAACTAAATCATCCCAGCCAGGGCTATGTCAAGCCTGACTTTGAAAACATCTAAGGAAGGAGGTTCCACCACCTCCCTAGGTAACGCATTCCAGTGTTTTACCACCCTCCTAGTGAAAAAGTTTTTCCTAATATCCAACCTAAACCACTGCAACTTGAGACCATTACTCCTCATTCTGTCATCTGCTTCCACTGAGAACAGTCTAGATCCATCCTCTTTGGAACCCCCTTTCAGGTAGTTGAAAGCAGCTTTCAAATCCCCCCTCATTCTTCTCTTCCGAAGACTAAACAATCCCAGTTCCCTCAGCCTCTCCTCATAAGTCATGTGTTCCAGTCCCCTAATAATTTTTGTTGCCCTCCTCTGGACTCTTTCCAATTTTTCCACATCCTTCTTGTAGTGTGGGGCCCAAAACTGGACACAGTACTCCAGATGAGGCCTCACCAGTATTGAACAGAGGGGAACGATCACGTCCCTCGATCTGCTGGCAATGCCCCTACTTATACATCCCAAAATGCCATTGGTCTTTTTGGCAACAAGGGCACACTGTTGACTCATATCCAGTTTCTCGTCCACTGTAACACCTAGGTCCTTTTCTGCAGAACTGCTGCATAGTCATTCGATCCCTAGTCTGTAGCGGTGCATGGGATTTTTCCGTCCTAAGTGCAGGACTCTGCACTTGTCCTTGCTGAACCTCATCAGATTTCTTTTGGCCCAATCCTCTAATTTGTTTAGGGCCCTCTGTATCCTATCCCTACCCTCCAGTGTATCTACCTCTCCTCCCAGTTTAGTGTCATCTGCAAACTTGCTGAGGGTGCAATCTACACCATCCTCCAGATCATTAATGAAGATATTGAACAAAACCGGCCCAAGGACTGACCCTTGGGGCACTCCACTTGATATCGGCTGCCAACTAGACATGGAGCCATTGATCACTACCCGTTGAGCCCGACAATCTAGCCAGCTTTCTATCCACCTTATAGTCCATTCATCCAGCCCATACTTCTTTAACTTGCAGGCAAGAATACTGTGGAAGACAGTGTCAAAAGCTTTGCTAAAGTCAAGGAACAACACGTCCACTGCTTTCCCTTCATCCACAGAACCAGTTATCTCGTCACAGAAGGCAGTTCGATTAGTCAGGCATGACTTGCCCTTGGTGAATCCATGCTGACTGTTCCTGATCACTTTCCTGTCCTCTAAGTGCTTCAGAATTGATTCCTTGAGGACCTGCTCCATAATTTTTCCGGGGACTGAGGTGAGGCTGACTGGCCTGTAGTTCCCAGGATTCTCCTTCTCCCCTTTTTTAAAGATGGGCACTACATTAGCCTTTTTCCAGTCGTTCGGGACCTCCCCCGATCGCCATGAGTTTTCAAAGATAATGGCCAATGGCTCTGTAATCACATCCGCCAACTCCTTTACCACTCTTGGATGCAACGCATCCGGCCCCATGGACTTGTGCTCATCCAGCTTTTCTAAATAGTCCTGAACCACTTCTTTCTTCACAGAGGGCTGGTCACCTCCTCCCCACGCTGTGCTGCCCAGTGCGTCTAATTTCTAATTTGAATTTTTGCAACTATAACCTCCAGCCATTGATTTAGTCCTACTGTGAACTTAAATTTCACTTGTCTAAGCCAGTGTTTTGGTTGTTCTCATGTCAGGATGGTAGCATTCTCTTCTAGTCAGTGAACGAACTTATCCTTGGCCTGATCCCATTATTGACCTTCTAGTGTTTCCTTCAGAGATCGAATCCTTGACCCTGTTATTGCCTTCTGTAAAGCTCATTATTGGGTTGTGTCTAGCTGAGGGAATAACTTTCAATAAATAATTTATTCAGAGAATGTATCCTCTTTTTCTGCATATAGGATATCCCCGTTCAGATTGTGATTTCCTCAAATGTGTTTCTTGTTTACATGTATTTGACTAATATTCTTTTAATCTCTCTTCCACCCCCACCCCCATGGTTTGACTGGGAATATTTTAAAATCAAGCTTGGTTACGTATAATTTGTTGGATAAGTCACATTGTATTATTTCTGTTCCTTGATTGTATGAGACCACATGTATTCCTGGCATGAATACATACACAAGTGAATTTATGATTCCACAAATACTTATGCATGTGGCAAGTAACTTTTACCATTTAAATACAATCAATCAAATGTTTGTGGAAAGTGAGCCCCAAAAGGTGTGAACATAGCAAAACAAATTCATGTAAAAAGTTGAACAAATATTCAAAGAAATTAAATTGTGCTCTAATTGTGAGTCAGTGAATTGCAGTAGAGTACAGCTAACTATAGTTAATTTATATACCCAGTCCTATGAGTGAAAATGCCTAAAAAGTTATTTTTTAAAATTAACTTCAGAAGAATTATTTGATCTAAAGTTATCTGATGACATGGATGTACCCCAGAACCACAATTTGAATGATATTGCAATTGTCCATATCAGATCAAAACTGTAGAAATTGTTATATATGGCTCCAATTTAGAAAAGCACACAAGGGAAATGCTTAATGTTAAGCATGATCTTAAGTCCTATTGAAGTCAATGGTACGTTAGCACATGCTTAAAATTTAAGTGCTTTCCTGAATCAAAGTCTGCAGTAGAATCACTTCCTAAAAGGACAGTAAGAGCTAATAATCTAGCATTCATATAGCAAAACCATATAACAAACAAACAGCAATACACGGCATTCACTTCACATCTTAAGATTTTCAACTTTAACGGTGTATTTATCATATACTTCATAACTCAGTAATGCATAATTGGTGTTTAAATAATATATTGAGGTGACAGATGTCATAAACGCATATGAAATGGATGTAGTAAAACGAAGCAAATTTTGAGATGGGGTTTCAATTGCAATGCTTTTTTGTTGTTTTTGTTGCTGATTTTTATATATGATCCATGGAAATTTTAAATTAAGGCAGGTGTCACTTTTAATTTATTGTTAGGTGGAAAGTACACTTCTTTTGTATCAGAGGATTTATTCAACTTAACTCTGTAATTGCTAGCAATATACAAGCTCATTATATTACAATTTAGTGCATTTAGCTCCAGCTGTTATGGAGTTAATTGCAGAGCCAGTAGAAAATGATATATAGCATATAATATATTTAACATGGACATGATAATAACATTAAAACACACCTTCTTTGAAACCACATATATGTACATTTTTAAAGTATTGTGCAGTTATTTATCAGTACAATATTTTAAAGGATAGCTGAGTTGCCTTACAAACCATGTTATTTGACAAAATGTGAAACCTTACATCCAAAATACTCTCAATAACTATGCGACGTAATTATTCTGTAATACACAAAAATAATTATCTTATAATAGAACATAGTTCTGGCTATATCTATCCATATGCAGTAGTTATAGTTATATCACAATAGGAAAGTTGCAATTCTTTTAATTTTTGACCAGGACTTGTGAGTAATGTGTGGAAAATTGTTGAATGTGCTTCTTGGTGTATTAAAGTGTGATCTGTGAATCATTATTATTTTTTTTGTGTGAGATACAAATAAGTAGACAAACTCTTCTAATACACCTCAAGGACGTACAACTCTGATAGGGGAAAAGTGAGATAAGAAAAGAAACTTCTATTAACTTTCACAAATGTTCAGTGAGAAAAAATGGAAGTAAAGAACTGTTCCCTTCCCCATAGAGGGAGCCCCATTGAGGTGGATGAGAGAGAGACTTTTCAGGATCGAACCCCAAGTACGTATAAGTTATTGTAATACAAATTGTGCTGATCTGTCTTCATGTTTACACTGTCTATAAAGAGTAGTTGTCCTGGCAACACAGCATCATTTTGAATATATTTCAATATAAGGACTAGAGATTAAGAATCCTGTTTCTAAAACACTTGTATACCCAGAAGTTGTACACTTCTGACATAAGCAAATTACTCTTGGGGTACATGAGAAGTCTCTATTTTTCGAGTATTCATAGAATGCATGTTCTGTTTTTCATATGGATTAAATTGAAAATAGTTCTCCCAAAATGAATAACTTTTTTCTGAGGTGAACAAGATTAAAAAAAAAAAGGAGAGAGAAGGTATTCTTATTTTTAATAAGTATGAACATAAGTATGAATTTATTTGTTTTGACAGAGGTAAACTCAGATGTTTTTGAAAATATGCCACATACAAAGCAGTTGTGCTAGTGTCAGATGTCCTCTTCAATGCTGATCCATCCTGCCTATCTAATTTTCACATTTATTTACACTGTTCTATGATCTCTGAGGCCTTGATTCAGGAAAAAATTTAAACATACGCTTAAGTTCATCCTTATGAAGGAGAGCATTTATGTGTGTTAACTTTAGGTATGGGCTTAGGTTCCATTCAGCGACCCCAGTGGGACCTACACACATGCCTGAAGTAGGGTTTGAGTACCTTACAGAAAACAAAGGCCTGGTCTTCCTGTGGAGTGCTTAATAAGAATCCTCACCAATTTGTACAGGTGAACACAGACCCAAACCCTTGGATCTTAAGAACAATGAAAAATCAATCAGGTTCTTAAAAGAAGAATTTTAATTAAAGAAAAGGAAAAAAATCACCTCTGTAAAATCAGGATGGTAAATACCTTACAGGGTAATCAGATTCAAAACGTAGAGAATCCCTCTAGGCAAAACCTTAAGTTACAAATAGACACAAAAAACAGGAATATACATTCCATCCAGCACAGCTTATTTTACCAGCCACTAAACAAAAGGAAATCTAACGCATGTTCTAGCTACATTACTTACTAACTTAACAGGAGTTGTAAGGCTGCATTCCTGATCTGTTCCCGGCAAAAGCATCATACAGACAGATGAACCCTTTGTTCCCCCCCTTCCAGATTTGAAAGTATTTTGTCCCCTCATTGGTCATTTTGGGTCAGGTGCCAGAGAGGTTATCTTAGCTTCTTAACCCTTTACAGGTGAAAGGGTTTTGCCTCTGGCCAGGAGGGATTTTATAGCACTGTATACAGAAAGGTGGTTACCATTCCCTTTATTTTTATGACAGTCACCATCAGCACAGGTGACCATCAGCACAGTCCACCATCACAAGAGACCACGCAGTCCCAGATTCGCAGACGAGCTCCCGCATGGTCCGAACGGGAGTTACTGGATCTCATCGCATGTTGGGGAGACGAATCTGTTATGGCAGAACTACATTCCAAAAAAAGAAATGCAGATACATATGTCAAAGTCTCCAGGGCCATGACGGAAAGAGGCTACTCCAGGGACACAGAGCAGTTTCGTACAAAAATCAAGGAGCTCAGGCAAGCGTACCAAAAAGCCAAGGAGGCGAACGGGTGCTCTGGGTCACAGTCCCATACATGCTGCTTCTACTGTGAGCTGCATGCAATTATGGGATGTGATGCCACCACTACCTCACCACTGTCCGTGGACACCTGCAAGGGGGGAGTTGCACGGAGCAAGGAGGATGAGTTATTGGAGGACGAAGAAGAGGAGTTATTGATGAGTTATTGGAGGACGACAGTGCACAGGCGACAAGTGGGGAATCCGTGGGGAATCCGTTTTCCCCTCTAGCCAGGAACTATTCTTAATGCTAGAGCCAACAGCCTCCCCCCACTCCCAAGGCGGGCTCCCGGACCATGACCCTGGAGAAAGCACTTCTGGTGAGTGAGAACCTGATTGGAGTCATGTCGTGGGGGGTGGGGGAAAAACCCAGCTGTGCTGGGCTATTCGCGTTTAGTTTAAAGGGCTCATCCCTGCTCAGAGCCTCATTGGAGCCACATGGTGGGTGCGGGGTGGTGAGGGGGAGGATGTGTGTTGGATGAAGCGATCATCCCAGAGGCAGGCCCTCCTTTTATACGGCAAGCCCACCAGGCATTGCTTGCTATGGGAAAGGGGGCCCGGCAGTTTGAAAGCATTGAAATGAATGCAGAAGAAGCAGAACCCCAAGTGCCCCTAGGGCTTACCATGGTTGCCTGCAAGCTGAATTCTGTTGTCCGGCTGCATGTGATGGCTTACTTACACCAAAGTTGCAGGCACTTCAGTATAAGAGGCAAAATGTGACCTTGTACAGAAAGAACATGTGCTGTGTACTATGATTTGCCTGTTTCACTGAGAAAGAGTGTCCCCTTTGTTCTCTAAAATGTATCTTTTAAAATATTACCCTCCCTTTTTCTCCTCCTGCAGGTGCAAATGTTTCAGCGTGGCCCCTATCTACTCTGTCCCAGAGGCTGGTCCAGATTGGAAGGTGGAAAAAATGAACTCGGGATGACATGTTCGCCAAGCTCATGCAGTCCTCCCGCACTGCTAGGGCCCAGCTGAATGTGTGGAGGCAAACAATTGTGGAGTCCCGTAAAGCATTCAATGAACATGAAGACAGGAGGGAGGCGCATGATGAGAGCAGGCAGGATGCTATGCTCAAGCTCATGGGGGAGCAAACTGACATGCTCCACTGTATGGTGGATCTAATGTGGGAGAGGCAGCAGGACCACAGACCACCGCTGCAGCCCCAGTATAACCACCCTCTCTCCTCCCCAAGTTCCATAGCCTCCTCACCCAGACGCCCAAGAACACGGGCGAGGAGGCTATGGGGACCCACACACTCAACCACAGAGGATTTCACAAGCACCAGAAGGCTGGTATGTCCAAAATTTTGATTTGGTTTCTGGACTTGTCGTTCCCTCCTCCTCCACCCCCCTAACCCAACACCCCTCCCTCCCTGGTCTACCTTCTGATTTCTCTCTTTTGTTGTGCAACAAATAATAAAGAATGTTTTTTAAACAATTCTGACTTTATTTCCTTTCATATATATGGGGGTGGGTAACTTCAAGAGAAACAAACAACTGTCACACCATATCCTGGCCAGTCATGAAACTGGCTTTCAAAGCTTCTCTGATACGCAGCACACCCTGCTGCGCTCTTCTAATCGCCCTGTTGTCTGGCTGTGCGAAATTGGCCTCCAGGCGAGTTGCATCAACCTCCCACCCTGCCATAAACGTCTCCCCCTTACTCTCACAGATATTGTGGAGTACACAACAAGCAGCAATTAGGGTTGGAATATTGGTTGTGCCAAGACCTAACCGAGTCAGTAAAGTGTGCCAGCGCACTTTCAAACGTCCAAAAGCACATTCTCCCACCATTCTGCACTTGCTCAGCCTATAGTTGAACTGCTGCTTACTACTGGCCAGGGTGCCTGTGTATGGCTTCATGAGCCATGGCATTAAGAGGTAGGCTGGGTCCCCACGGATAACTATAGTCATTTCAACATCCACAACAGTAAGTTTCTGGTCTGAGAAGTAAGTCCTTTCCAGCAGCTGTTCAAACAGACCAGAGTTCCTGAAGATGCAAGTGTCATGTACCTTTCCTGGCCATCCCACGTTGATGTCAGTGAAACATCCCTTGTGATCCACGAGTGCTTGCAGCACCATGGAAAAGTACCCCTTGCGGTTTACGTACTGGCTGCCCCTGTGTTCCGGGGCCAAGATAGGGATATGTGTTCCGTCTATTGCTCCGCCGCAGTTAAGGAACCCCAGCACATTAAAGCCATCCACAATGGTCTGCACATTTCCCAAAGTCACTACCCTTGATAGCAGCTGGTCAATGATTGTGTCTGCTACTTGCAGCACAGCAGCCCCACAGTAGATTTGCCCACTCCAAACTGATTACCGACTGTCTGGTAGCTGTCGGGCATTGCAAGCTTCCACAGGGCTATGGCCACTTGCTTCTCAACTGTGAGGGCTGCTATCATTTTGGTGTCTTTGCACTTCAGAGCAGGGGACAGCAAGTCACAAAGTTCCATGAAAGTGGCCCTACGCATACGAAAGTTTCGCAGCCACTGGGAATCATCCATACCTGCAACACTATGCGGTCCCACCAGTCTGTGCTTGTTTCCCGGGCCCAGAATCGGCATTCCACGGCATGAACCTGGCCCAACGCCACCATGATCTCCCAATCACCGCATGCCGTGCTTCTAGGAACATCTGTGTCCATATCCTCATCAGTATAGTAATCGCGCTGTCATCGCTTCCTCACCCGCTTTTGCAGGTACTGCACGTACTGCTGGATAATGCGCGAGGTATTTACAAGGTGAAAACTGCAGCAGGAGATCTGAGTGGGCTCCATGCTTGCTGCGCTATGGCGCCTGCATGGGTAATCCTGGAAAAAAGGGGGCAAAACATAGGAGAGCAGGGTGGCAGTGGAAGAGGTGCTGTTCGGTTCACGATAGCCAAAAAAATGCGGGAAATTGTTGTCTTTGGTAGCTTTCACGGAGGCGGGAGCCCAGGACAGACAACATGGAGAAGCTCGGTAGTGTGGCAAGAGCAGGAGAGCAGAGTTGGCGGCAGAAGCTGTGCTGCTTGGTTATGATGGCTGAACAGAGTTGGTAGCGGAAGCAGTCGAAGAGGAAGAGAAAGAGTAGATACTTAGAGAGATTACATAGAAAGATGAAAGGAAATGCGAGGTGGATTCATAGTACCAGGAGAGAAGCGGAGCACCGTAGTGCACATTCTGCTGAAAGCAGTATGGCATCTGCACGCCAGAAAGGCGCAAAACAATTGTCTGCTGTAGCTTTCACGGAGGGAGGAGCGACTGACGACACACCCAGAAGCATCCGTGAGAATGTTTTTGCCCCATCATGCACTGGGAGCTTAACCCAGAATTCCAATGGGTGGCGGGGACTGCAGGAACTGTGGGATATATACCCACAGCGCACCGCTCCAACATTCGATGCTAGCCTTGGTACTGTGGATGCACTCCACCAAATTCACCCACTTTAGAGGGGACACACAAGACTGAATGTATAAAATCGTTTCCAAAAATTTGAATAGAATAATTTCAAAATAATTTTGTACTGTAGACGTACCCAAAGTCTTTCATGTTTTAGTGTTATTCCTTCTTTCTCTGAGCAAGTGGTAAAAGGTTCTTCATCTTGTTTTCCTTCAAGGATCTCTTGATTGGGATACTTTTTTCCTTTCTTTCCCCTCCTTGTCTTTCCCTCCCAACACCTAGGTGGTATTTGAAGTACAGTGAAGAGATGGGTCTTATATATTGTCCTGAATGTGGCAAGATTTGTACCCCTTCTAATACTTTGTAATACACAGCCCAGCTGTGAACAAAGCTCTATCCTCCCCTTTCTTCACCAATGTCTCTTGCTGAAAAGTTCCATTGTTACTCATTAACGCATTTGCGGTATTGCCAACTCCAAGTGTTCAAAACTCATAAGTCAAGCCCAACAGGCATCAGATTTTTTAAAAAGAGTAAATTTGGTATGCTGTTTATTTGCCTTCTGGTGTTTGAGTCTTTAGCATGTACTCAGGTCACATTTTCAACCTTTTTGTGCAACTTTCTTTATATTTTTATCTAGAAGTTGAGATTCTAATATAATTCCATCAGTCCTTGAAACTAGGAGAAGAACATCAGATGTTGTGTACTTGTGACAGAATTGTAAGACTTGTAGTATCACCAACACCTAACTTTCAAAAATCATGAGTCAGTCCCCAAAAATCCTGAGATTGGCTTAAAAATGATTGCTATTTCTATTTGTCTTCTGGTTTCTGAGCCTTTAGGCTACACTAGAGTCATGTTTTCAAGCTTTTCTAGGCTAGAAACTTACATTAAAAAAGTCAGCAGCGGGGGTCTCTGGGAACCACCTGACTCCAGTAGCAGGGCCTTAAAGAAAACCCCCAAATATTGTGGGACTGCATTTGTTACAGTAAGTCCTGGTCACTCGAATTACCTCATTGTGGGCTTTGGCGACCAAGACTTGGACTTTGAATTTGGTTGAGTATATAGTGGGGAGCTGGTGTGGTTCCTGGAGTTCTGGGATGATGTGTTTGCATCAGCTTGTCCTGCTTAGCAGGCAGGCTGCCACACTCAGTACAAGCTTTTCAGTACATAATTCTTATATGAAGAAGTTTGCAGTGCATAAAATCAAATTACCAGATTAAAAAAATTTTCCTCACCAGACATTGAGGGGTTCAGTTTGGCTTCTGGTAAGACAGATTTTATCTGTTTTAATTAGCTTAAAGCATGTTTTCATTTATCATATTGTGCTGAGTACATCTAGTACTGGAGGACTGAAGAACATGATATGATATTGCACTTAGGTTAAAACAATGAAAAGCTAATTAGATACAGTGGAATAACTATAACATATTAATATTTATGTTTTATATTATGTAGGTTATGGAAGTTAGGTTAATATAAAATGGTGCTTAATAGAATTGCAAGTGCTGTCTGATGACACTTTCATATAGTGTTCAGGGCACTGAAAAGAGATTTTGCTAGAAATCCAAGAAATCTGCATTACAATAGAATGTTTCCTGCTGTGAGAGATCACGGAATGCAGGGGAAAAAAGCCCCCAACATTTTAGTGCCATTCCCTGTTGTTTACATAGGAATGTATTCCTTTCATGTTCTAGTTCACTTGGAAAAGTGCCTGAAAATGCAGTATGACATGTATTTTTATGTCTATTAATGAATACAATTATTTTATTATTATTATTTGGAGATGACAGGAGATCTTTATATAAAAGTGGATCCTGCACCATTGAAGTGAATGGGAGTTTTGCTATTAGCTTCAGTGGGAGGAGGATCAGGGCCTTAGTGAAAAAGAATTGTCTCTCCTTATATTGAGTGGGCTAAATTATTCCTGGTCCATGGTATCCTTTTCTATGGGAGAGTGTTCCAGGGTTAAAGTTTATTCCTGCCATATAACTTATAGCATTCAGATTCTGTACCGGGAAAGCGTAGAAGTTTTGGTGAGTGTGGGGTGAAATCCAGTCCCCAGACTCAGGCCACGATTTTGCTTATAAACTAGAAAAGCAGCCACAGCTCCTCTGGGCTACTTTCATGGGGTGTTTGGGCATTGGGATCTGCATAGCTGTTTGAGATCGGTGGTCCCTCCTCTAGCCTCCCCCTTTGCAGCTTTCCACATCAGAGATAGAAGGCCAGCACCTTACCCATCACCAAGGGTTGCACAGACATCTACTCTCCCTGCAGTCCCCCATCACAGCCCGTATGGAGGCATACGCAGTGCCGAGGACCTCGCACTGGCCCACGGCACTATGAGTCATTTTATCCCTCTGATACTAGCCCTGGTTCCCAGTCCGTGGAACTACTATTTGAGTTGCTAGATGTCTTTTGTTTATATATTCCTTCTCTCCCAGATTACTAAAAGTTAAATTGGCCAGTGTTTGCAAATGCTTAATCCAGAAATTGGATTTAGCAAAATTCCAATTAATTGGTGGTCACTTCAGCTAATTACCCTGTCCCCAGTGTCTGTCTTACTCATTGGAATTTACATACAATGAAAGTGTAGAAAATTATTTATTATTATTATTTATTTTAAAGACCTTTACGATTTTGACTCTCAAATGGCATTTCTACGAGTAAGGGGCAGGATTCTGACTTCAGAGTTTTCATTTGCCTGTAAGAATTCAACTTTTGATAGTTCTAGTTTTCTGGGACCTTGACTATGTTTATGTATAAATGGATTCATTGCTATTCATATTTGCCAATTCTTGAGCAATTCATGGACCTTTTATAAAATGTTGTATTCCTCTGAAGAAATAGCATCTCTCAGTAAATATGTGGAAGCTAAAAGTGGGGATAGTTCCCACAATTCTTGTTTGAAAAGCACAGAGAAAAGAACATAGTGCACACACAAGCATCCCTGAGACCTTTTGGTCTGCCTCAGATCTCAGAAGCCTGTATCTCTGTGTCATACCCTCATATCAGTGAGGTAGAAAAGTATTTTAATTTTTGGCATGCACATGATCTCACCAAGTGATGATAAAGATTTAGATCTTAACTATTATATTCTAAGCAGGTTACTAGCAAGTCTTTGAGAATTGGGTATATATTAAATTGTTACCCTGCCAGCACATATCCAGTTGATGTTCCACGGGCATTTCTACTGTATAAGCAAATGTTTGGTATGTTGTGCTTTCAGTGATTATGATTAAAATTTGGTGTTTTTTAAAAATATTTTTTAAAAACAGGTTATAGGATAATATAACTTTTCCTGATTTTCTGTTTTTCTGAATAGTGTTAAAATAATGGTATTCAATAAAATAGTAGAGCCTTTGAAGCACAATACTTTTATTTTTTCTTAACTACAGTAACTAGTTTATTTAATAATGCAACACAGTTTGAATGAGTTTAAAATGTGTTAAAATTTCAAGGCTGTTTTAAACTTTCACGCACTATAGCACTGCAGCTCTCAAATATGCTGTTACGTAGTATCATATTTTATACTTATCCAGAGCAGATTTTACATATTTATATCATTCAGATAAGTGTGTTGAATAATAATATTGTAACATCATTCAGAAAAATAGAAAATCAGGAAAAGTATGTGTAAATAAACTATAAGTATACATACAATATATGTACAATGTGTATATATATAATATTACACATGTATGTGTACTGAAAATTTCTTACAAATATTCAGATTATAATGTAATATATATAGTGCAATATAATATGTGTTTTAAATATTGATATATATTCTGCTCTGGCTCTTGATGTTCATAATCTGAGAGACAGTTAAAATTTACAGCATATGGAGCTCAGTTCTGCTTAAAGTTATCAGGGTCAGGAGCTCATTTAGGACACTCGATGTGAGTCTTGTGCTTTGTTTATTTTGTGTCATATTTTGTATAATGGTCTGTCGGGTCAGCACAAAAGTATATTTTAATGTTTTTGATATCAGTGTCAGTTTTGCCTGAGAATAAGGACTGTATGATTTGGCCCTAAGTCTGTTAAAAATAAATTTAATGTTTTGGTCTCATGTAAAATTAAAATGAATAAACATCATAAAGCCCAGACCCATCCTAGTGTCTGTTTGAAAATTCCAGAGATGTGGCACAAGGGAACGACCATCATTGCAGTGGAAAATGTGCATCGCTATTTTCAACAGGGAATGAAGAGCTGAAATGGAAAAGTGAAATAACAATGGGCTGATTGCTTTCATTTTTTTTTTTGTAGTTTAACATTGCATTAAAGAGAACAACCCGATTTTCTACATTTCCCCCCCTATTTTCTTGTCATGGATATATTAGCATTACATGATGCATACTAATTATAAAGTTGGCTGTAACAAGAGTTCCTCTTGTGAATCCATTTAAGAACTGATTGTTTACTATCTTTTTCTGTAAGTATAAAATTTTAATTATGCCACTGACAGGAACTGTGCGTGATACAGTGCTCTACATTTATCACTGGGAGAGGGCCAGTTGCAGAGCTGTTTGACTTTGGAGAAATCCTGATGCGTTTGCAATGTTGAGCAGCAGGTGCCACATTATTATGTACAGAAAAGCAATTAGGAAGCATATTGGATGAATGGGGAGTGCATTAATATTAGCAAGTACATTTGTCAGTGGTTTTGATGCGAGTCTTTTTCTTTTCTTTATGCAACATTAAGATTGTGGCTCTCATAAATTCTCCCCTTAAATTGCCATCTGTTCCCTTGTCATGCAGTAGTGAGGTAGAGAAAAGTTTTCTTGACAAAATGAAAAGAATTTCTTTTATTTAAAGTAGAAGCAAAGGAGCTTATACAAAGTGGGAGAATTGTAGGTTATGTAATTGAGCTTTTCATGTGTTAAGTAATTACCTTTGAATGTAACATTAACTGTGGAATAGTTAGATTTTTCCCTAGATTTCATTTTTCAATCATTTAATGTATTTTTAAAAATACAGTATGAAACAATTCAAACTAGATTGCATTGGGTTCCTATCCTGCAGACCTTACTTATGCAAATACTTCAGTGGGAATTCTACCTGAGCAAGGACTGCAGGCATAGTCCACTGGTCCATGGCCAGGAATATGTGAATATAGGAGACAATAGTCTCATGTTACCAGTGGGAAAAAAATATGTCTGTCAGAATTTAGTTACCATTTTGAAACAGATAACATTGACTCTGATGGTGGTGTCAGCAGCAAACTGCTCAAAGTCTTAAGGGAAGTTGTTGAACTCTCTGTGAAAAGCTTTGAAATGTTTCTTTTACATTAGGTTTTATTTTTATGGCAGTTTCTAAATTTCAGTTTATTTTCCTTGGAAGGAGATTTTGTTTGAGGAAAGACTGACATGTCTCTCCCCAAGACTATGGCTAGCCGAGGGTTTGGAAAAAAGAAAAGAAACATGGAAAACAATTGTAAAAAGCACTAACCTAATTGGCACAAATATTGTACTTTTCAAAGAGAGAAGACAGGGTAAAGTATTTCCTGATACCTCTAATTCATATAATTTATACATGTGGCAGAAAAGAGTGAAACAGTGGATACCACTGATATACCACTATACCGTTAGGGTTGCCAACCCTCCAGGATTGGCTGGGAGTCTCCTGGAATCGGCGACTATTGAAAGCAAGCCGGGAGATTTTAATAAGATATTTTAAGAAAATGATATTATGTAATGTTGGAAAAAAAATCTCTGGAATAGCTTCAGTCAGAGTTGGCAACCCAAGATACTGCTTGTATCGGGTCTATTCACCACTCCATTCCTCTGGTTTCACACTGGTGGAAATCTGTTGACTGATGGATTTACACTTAAACTGGAGTAACACAGTAGTGAATCAGGACCATTGTCTGAACTGGGCAGTGAGTTGTCATCTGGGTCCAATCTTCATATGCTCTTCAGTTTTGCGTGTGTATCTGGCAGTCAACCTCCGAAAATCAGTCCTACTTCTGAGCCATATCAGTAGTGGAGCTTAACATCTTTCCCTTCTACATCTTTCCTCTTCTCCCCTTGAGCAAACTCTTCAAAGACCAAGGAGATCTGTTTTAGAGATAACTTGAACTAAAGAACTGGCAGCATGAGTTATAAGTGGCAGTAGTGGCAATTCCAATGATACTTTAGAGCCAGATTGTGAATCATCAGAATACAGTATATCCCAGAAACTGGTTAGGAGGTGGGCTTTGTTGTCAGGTAGGTGTGTGTGTGTGTGTGTGTGTGTGTAAGGTGTGGGGGGGGGGGAGGGAGGGAGGGAGAAGGAATATGAGATTAACATAAACAAAATACTCTTTAAAGAAGAACCTATAAAGGGAAAAAATATGAAACAACTGCAATGAGAACAATGGGAGTTTCTGTTTCACCAACTGTGTGCTCTCCTTTGGTTGCAGCAAACCCCAACAGATTTTTAAGTATCGGCAGTCTGGAGCCCTTCCTATATTTACAGACATCGAAATCCAAGTCTACAGTATTTGCTCTCTGTGTAAGAAGAGCGATAGTCACCCAGAAGCAGTACACCCACAATGTCCTCCCCCTGTTGCACTCTGAATACAGACAGCATTAAGAGCTCATTATCTTTTTCACTCTTATTTTTAACAGTCTTCCTTTCTTGTATCTGCTCTTTCAGGGTTAAATTCACCTAGGTATGGAGGTTCCATATATGTTCCTTCTAAACCACTTAAGCTCTTGGCATCCCTTCATTGGATGGGATTGGTGTGAGAACGTGAGTGAAAGAGCTTCACAAGGGGGCCATTACACCTGTGCTCAGTGCAGATCAGGGCTCATTGTTGCTGACCCCAACTGGTGTGAGAGAGCTGTTGAGGGTAAATTTAGTAACATTTAACTAGTTTAAAGACAACACAGAGGGGCAGCAACTACTATTTCAGACCGTATGCTGGAATAGCAGCCACACACTACATGGAGATTAGGCCATTGCTTTCTTGGTCTTATGTATTTGAAGCATCTGTCAGTAGTTATATCAGCCTCTTGCACAGGCTTCCTTATTCCATCTTTACTTTTCCCTTCACTTCATTCTGTAGTTTCTCCAGTCCTGTGATGTACCTGAAGCTTTAGTTACCTCGCTATGAGCCTCTTTTTTCCCGTTTATTACTTTTCATATTCCCATGTTCATCCACAATGTAGTGGGCCAGAGCCTCAAGTGGTGTAAATTGCTGCTGCTTCATTGAGGTCAACGGGACTACTTGAATTTTCACTAACTGAGGATCAGGAGGAGCATATTTATTGTGAGATGGCTGGAATGCTCTTCTGTCAAATGAGAGAGACGAGCTTTTGAGCACCACAGAGCCCTTCTTCAGATCTTCAGGTTTTCCAGATGTTTGTTGTGTTTGAGAATAAAAATTTTGTATTTTTTTTCTTTTGCATCTCTGTTTCATTCATTTACAAACCTAACTAAATTAGGGCATTTTATGGCTTGAATTCTGAGCTATACCTTGATACGATGGACATAGATAAAGTGATCTTGTTGATTCTTTTAGATCTGTCAGCGGTTTGTTGGGTTTTTTTAACCAGTAATCAAGTGGTTCTGTTGACTTCCTTGTGGGCTTTAGCAAAGGTGGATGGGGTTATTCTTTAATGGCTTGGGTCTTAGCTTCCTGAGGGCATTTATGGGCAATTGTTCCACTTCCATAGGAGTTCTCCCCTGCATGGTAACACTGGACTCTGTTGTCACCTCAGCTGCTCAAGATGTAAAGAAGGCCACTGCAAGAGTTAGTGAGGAGACATGGGTTGTGATCCATTCATTAAGCTGATTACACACAGTGCTGTATCCTCATATCTGACCCAGCTAGTGCAGTGGAACAAATAATGCAGTATCTGCATGAGCTTTAGACTTGGATGAAGGCTGGCAGGCTGCAACTTAATCAAGGCAACACTGAGACAAAGTTGGTAAAATGGGAAGAGTTGTCTGAATTTGGTTGTGGCAGGAAGTGGTGAAGGTTGGTGACAGTCCGAAGAGTTGTCTGAACTTACATTGGTGCCCGGGATTGGGGGAGTGTGAACACCATTTGGAACCCTGTGAATCCTTGGTGGTGCAAGTAGCCCTTACCTAAGCAAGTATCTCCATTGACTTCAGGGATAGGACTTTACTCCTTTTCTAATTCTACTTTCTACATATTGTGTAAGTTAGCAGACCTTGTTTTATTTGTTCCTTCTGTCTAGTTACTATCTCTCATAAATATTTCTGTTTTCCCTGACTGTGGGCCATAGTCACAGAGAGATATTCCTATGCAAGGATATGGAACTGGGCCCAAAGTTGTTCTCTCTGGTGTATTAGATTATATCAAATTCTTCCATTACCTTCCTTAGGCCTTTTATTATCTTTATGTTTGGGCCACAATAAGTCTACCTCAAAGGTTGTTTCTCCAAGGTGTCTTCAATCACTATCTAACCTTTACACACACCATAAGGCTATTCCTTCTCCTTCTGTTCCATTTAATTTCTTCTAAACGGTGTGTATATCTCAGCATTTGTCTCAGTTTTTTTATTCCTCTTCCAGTAACTAAAAAATTCCCTCTGTGTGCACATACTCCTGTTCTCTTTTTCAATATTATTGCTGAAGTCAGGCCATTGTTGTTTTTCTTGTTAGCTGCTTCTTCCTTTTCTGTATTACTGTTTTCTTTATATACTGTACTTTGCCTGTATGTCTCCTGATTTCCCTATTCCACCAGATTAAACATTCATTTATAAGTTTGTGTCTTCTCTGTATCCAGTATTTTGGTGCCCCTTCAATTCAGAAGTAGCCCCTCATACATAAACAGGTTGCATCTGTTCAAAAAAGAGCCCCAATCCACACAAAATTCATTCTAACAACAGTGATAGTAGTGAATTCATTTGAGATTCATGTGGATGTCATATACTATGAGTTACAGTGTAAGCATCAGTTAATGGACACTCACAGTAAAGTGTTCCCTATCAAATAATACATCACCTAGCTATATAAAGTGGTTTATGTATTTTTTTTCTTCCTCTATGATTTCAGCATGGCTAGAGAAGGTATCTAACAGTATGATTGCCTGGCTTTGTAGGGTATTTCTTTTGCAACCATCACTGCATAATGTTTTATTAATGCATTTTTAAATAATTTATCTTTAAACCTTTGTTTGATGGATATACTTTTTATTTAGAATTTAATACCCAGGAGGTGGGTTTGACAGTTCCTGTTTGCACTCTGACCAAATTTCTCTTAGGAACATGTTGTTTTTTTTTACCCTGTTCCATAAATAGCAAATTTGTAATTTTTCATCTTTATCTTTAATTATAGGGATTATATTTGAAAAAGATTAGTGTTGATCTTTATCAAAAATATTTTAGACAATGCAAATAATATAAAGTTTAGCTTTCTTCATACATATTCCAGTTTATAATGTATACTGATTTAATAGAAGAATAAAATAATGGCTTGTAAACCTAGGCCTAGATCATCAAAGGTATTTAGATACTTCATAAGAACATAAGAATGGCCATACTGGTTAGACCAAAGGTCCCTATTGCCCAGTATCCTGTCTTCTGACAGTGGCCAATGCCAGGTGCCCCAGAGGGAATGAACAGAACTGGTAATCATCAAGTGATCCATCCCCTGTCGCCCATTCCCAGCCTCTGGCAAACAGACGCTAGGGACACCATCCCTGCCCATCCTGGCTAATAGCCATTGATGGACCTATGTCACTCCCATTGACATCAGTCTATGGACTCGACTGGCAGGCACAGCCCCTTGAAACTCCCTGTGCAGGGATTCCTAAAAGGCTCAATTGTGGGCTCAGGCACAATTCCTTCAGAGCCCTCTGGCATGAAGGGGAATATACCCCACTGCACCAGCCCTTCAGTTGTTTGTGCCTGGCTAGCTCTGCTTGCATGCAATTTTGGGAGGAAGGGGGTAGGACTGCTCTCCCTCTTTGGGGGAAGTTTGTCACCTCCAGTGCTATGTGGGAGTGGTCCCTCTCCTCAAGTGCAGAGATGGCAATCGAGGAACATAGGAACTGCCATACTGGATCAGCTGAATGGTCCACATAGTCCAATATCCTGTCTCTGACAATGGCTAGTACCAGATACTGCAGAGAAAGGTGCAAGAAACCCAAGAGTGGAAAAATATGGGGAGCACAAGCAGGGGAAACAGCCTGTGTCCTCCCCACCCTCCTACCTCACTTGTACACCTGAGCAGGGAATAGGAATAATCTGATCAAATATGAACAATGCTGGGTAATTTAGGGATCATTCCTTCTTCCATTGAAGTCAGCGGCAAAATCTCTGTTGACTTGAATAAGTGTAGAATTCGACCCTTAGTCATTAACATGAAGTGGAAGGAATTAAAAAGCATAGTAACAATGTGATTGCAGTTGGCTATACATACACAGTACATATCAGAGTTAAATATACTCCTTCCTCAGCTATAGCTCTTCCAGAAGAAGTCTCTTTCTCAGTGCAATTCATAAAGACTCTTAGAACCTCTTCTTTACCTTTTTTATTCTCCATATATCTTTATTTTAATTTCTGGATTCTTGTGCATTGCCAAGTGTATTTGCCTTACTGACCACTTCAAGTAGTACAAAGTAAGACTTGTGTTAAAATTTTAAAAAGTAGAATGTTGTGCTAACATTTTGTGCTTAATTCATTATAAAAATAAAAAAATACAGTGTTATTTTCTTGAATATGTTTTTTTTAATTCAGACACATTGAAAATGTGTTCTGTGGTCTATATTTTTATCATGACCAGTAATAATTTTTATTTAACAAAGTATTCGGCAGTATAAAAGTGTAAGTATTCACCATAAAACCCATTGTGTAACTTGGCCATATCTGTACTAAAAAACAGCTTCTCAAGACAACACTTTGATGTGGGTGTTCCTTTAAGTCTTAAAGGCACATGCTGCACACATCAAAGTAGTATGTGAACTTTAGAGTATTTACCTTGTTTAATGGGAAATGTTTTCCGCATTTTTTTCACTGTGACTTTTTTCTACTGCACGTTTCTGTGTTCTTTTTCTATTTAAAATTTAAAGAGCTACATTTGGGAGAGGAACAATGTAGGTAAAAGAGACCCCATGGAGTGTGTCTGATGTGATAGTTCTCCTATGTGCCACCATTTTTCCTCCTGCTGGGGAAGAGCTAAATGATAGTGCCTTATACCTTACTGAATAAAGCCTAACACAGTTTCCTGCTGTGAGCATGTGATCAGTTTTTATGTTTGATTTTTGCACACAAGTACACTACTGCAAGCATACCCATATACTAGGCAAACACTTAATATGGGAACTATTGTTGACTCAGACATTAAACTAGCCCTGATTAATCACCCTAAGCCCAACATTTTAGAGATCTTCCCTTTCTGTGTTCACAGGTACTACAGTCTTTTTTGTTCTACCTGTTTTTGGTTTCACATGACCAATTTATTTTATGGATAATTCTGATCTACACAGAGATGTTGAAAGATGTGTTACTGTATGTTACTATCAGGGAACTAAACGCTATGCTATGGTCTGATCCTGCAACCCTTACACCTGCACGTAATCCTTATGTAGTCCCATTGATATCAGCAGGAGTAATGGTTGCAGGGGCTGGACCTTGATTGTTACACACGCATTATGATTAATATAGGCAACATTTATAGCAATCTTTCATAAGGGATTTTAATATAGTTTATATTTTCAAAAATATCCGTTAAAATATAAAAATGTTCATCCTCTGGACAGAAGATGATTTTAATTTTAATGTTCTCATGCCTAGTATGAATAAATTCTTACATAACAAAAACCAATTAAATAAATAAACATCTTATTCTTTATTTTAATCCAAATATTCGAGCAACTAATGTCAAAGCTGTAGATCTGCTGCCGTATTTGAGGACATCATGATATCAGTTAAACATCCAGAACTCATAATATCCTTCTTATTGGCTCACTGAACAAGAGAAAAAAATAGGTCCTGTAGGAATACATCCAGAGACAAAGAAGAAAAGATATTTTTAGTGCTCAGATGGCATAATTGTTGGTTGGTGTTTAGTGGTTTGGAATATGAGGGGAGGGGGGGAATAATTTCTGAATAAATGGGGATCATCTATAATCACCAAGGGGCCAGATCCTTTCGGCATCAATGACTGTTCTGCCATGGACTTCAGTGGGAGCAGGATTGGGTGCTTTAACGAGAGAAAAGCAAGCTGTTGTCATGAAAGACTCCTGATCTTCAGAGTGAAGCAGCTTGCCCCCTGCAGGCTCACTGCATCTCAGTGAGTGCCATTACTCGTATTTGCGAGGCTGTTTGCCAGGCTTTGTATTATACACTCACAGACAGACACCCCAAAGTACAAATAATGTTGTGAATGTGACACAACCTTGTCAACAAAAGGCTAGATAATTCATAATCAAGACCAAATCATGCTCATCTTACTTTCATTTAATAAATTTAGCTGTGTTTTGTGGTGTCAAAACATTAATATTAGTTAAACATGATTTTTTTTCTGTGTGAATTTTCTTTTGTTATATTAAAAAGTAAAGAGCTTTCATAGAAGGTTATGAACTGCATATTAATTAGGGATGTGCAGACTGGCTGCTACTCTGAATCAGAAGATTTAGTATTGTATTGTATTGTATTCAGAAGTCCTGCTTTGGGGGGAAATAGAAACGTTCAGATTTTGGAAACCTTACAATGGAAATAGCATGTGGTCTTTCTGATTTTACATGAGGGTAGCAGCAGCACTGAGGTTGTAGCATGGCAGCAATATGTAGAGTTCTAGCGCGCTAAGGGCCCAATCCTGCAATGAACTCCAGGTGAGCAGACTTCTCCATACAGCACTTTGCAGGATCGGAGTCTAAAATAACCTCATTAAGAGATTAACTGGTGTCTAGCATAGTAGCTAGTGTCAAGTGAATGAGACAAAACATATAGTGAGTCCTAGGAGTCACTGTCCAGCAATGCCCATTGTCCACCAAATAGAATACTTAAGTGCTCCTTCCACTGCATTACAGGCAACAGAGGGGATCATGGAACAATACAGCAACGCACAGCAATGGCAGCAGCAGAGGGGTCTGGGCAGTAGGTGCCCTTGGAAAGGGGACGCTGTGACTTTGGCAGCAGATCTTTAGTACAATCACAATATTTAGACAGAGCAGAGTTGGTGACCAAACACTGTTGGAGCATGGAGCAGAGCAGCACACCAGCATGTGTAGTCTTTTAACCCTTGTGTAGTCTTTTAGACTTGTGCAAAATGAGTGCCCAGTGGTTATAAAACTGCTCCTAAAACACAATTGTAGTGTTGTACACTGACTTTGCACTCACGTAAATGCTATGCAAGGTGCCTGTGGCTGAGAATCAGGGTCAGAATGTTTAGACCAGTTGAGGTCAGATTCATCGTGGCATGACTGCTCAGTGCCACACACAACAGCATATGCTTTGTCTTGACTAGGAAAAAGGTTGAGTTTAGGTCTGACTTAGCTAACATGAGTTACCTAAACTCCACCTTTCCAGTTTCGACACAGAGGCATGCAAGGGCACAGTAGCATAGCGACATTGTATAATTCTCATCTTTATCTCATGATTCAAGCCAGCCAACGCCCACGTCAATGCTAGTTGGTGTAAAATACCATGTAACGTCTCACCTAGTTCTTTCCTCACTTACCTGAAGACAAATATTTGATATATTTGTTTTTAGTGGGAGAAGGGATCAGTCATAACACAAAGGGTCTTTTTTGTCGGGATGTGCTTCTCTGCTAAGTGTTTTGATGGGCAGCAGAGCTGCCTAGACTCAGGTCTTTGGGCAGTTTCTCAGGACTGCTACTGCTATCTCAAGACTCCTAGAACTCAATCCAACTCACATTAGAATCAATGGCAGGACTTCCTTTTAATGACTTTAATGGGAGTTGGGCACAGGCCCTAGGCCTGACAAGAGCCATCAGTACTGCCATGACAGTGACATCAGTTAGATTTGAAGAGGAATACAGATATGGGTCCTGCCAAGACAGGCTGCAAAGAAACTGGTAGCTGAAGTGACTGAGAAAGTAGTGACCTTGGAAGTACTGGTATCCATAGGAGAAAATTGGGATACAGTAGAGGCAACAAACCTGCCACCAGAAATAGGTGCACCCACCAATGACTGGGCAGAGTTGAGTATGTCCTTCATTGTGGAACAACAGATTAAGACTCCAATGCAACCATTTTCCTGCTGAATATTTATTCCAGACATTCTTTGTTCTATGGGGCCCTAATGGGCTATACTGCAGCATATATAACTATAATTATCTCACATATGAAGCCCAAAAATCAGGCCACACTCCTATCCTCCATTAGCACAGCTAGCAAATAAAAGAATCTTTCTCTTGCGTCACCAACAGTGTTTCCTTTGTGGATATGTTCTGAGCCTTGACCATAATAACATAGCTATGGAACGTGTTGTAGGTACCGTGTGCCATGCGTCACACTCTGCGGTGCTGCGTATGTCTACGTTTAAAATCAAAATTAAGGCCAGACAACACCATTAGCAGCCAGCAGTGCAGCACCACCAGTTTTCGAAACTGACTGACTGCAGTGCAAAGAGTGAGAGCAGAATCAGAGAGCTCTGTCATGTCATGTAGGTACAGCTGAGGAGTGTCTGTGTCCTTACATGCTAGCGAAGGCAGCTTGGAGTAGTCCAGGGGGGAATTACCTTTCCATTATTGAATCATTGGCCCCATCTACATAGGAAAGTTGCACATGGAGAGTTCCCTAAAAGCACACTTCCACTCTGTGAGTGAGGAGGGGCAGGACTTGTGGGAGGTACACTGGGAAAAAGCAAGGATTATTGTAAAAAGAAAAGGAGTACTTGTGGCACCTTAGAGACTAACCAATTTATTTGAGCATGAGCTTTCGTGAGCTACAGCTCACTTCATCGGATGCAAGCTGTAGCTCACGAAAGCTCATGCTCAAATAAATTGATTAGTCTCTAAGGTGCCACAAGTACTCCTTTTCTTTTTGCGAATACAGACTAACACGGCTGTTACTCTGAAACCAAGGATTATTGTATTGTTCCATCAGGGGATCCTTAAGCAGCAGCACATAGGGGTGGATGGCAGTAGGGTATAGGCTGGCTAGGATGGGGCTAGAGTATCTGGAGTTACACAGATTATTAATATTTATTATTTGTATTGTGGTGTTGCAGAGGGTCATAGCTCAGGGCCCAGCATGCTAGGTGCTGTATAAACATATAGCAAAAAGACTTCCTGCCCTGAGGAGTTTCAAATCATTCATCCAGTGCTCTCCACCATGGGGAGGGGACTGTGAAAGGAGGAACAGATACTACTCTAGCCACCACGAGGCTGCAGAAGCCTCCATGGAGTGGCTCTGCAGCTGCTCTGTAGCTCAGGGAAAATGATTCCTACCAACCTTACCCTTTTGCACCTGTTCAACACACAGGTCGATTGGGCTGGATGATGGGGTTAGGACTAGCACCTTGGCTTTTGCGTTTCCATTTTTGCACATGTTGGGCCTGATTTTCAGAGGTTCCAAGTGTCTGCAGCTGCCATTGACTCCAGGAGGAACAGCTGGTGCTCAGCAGGCCCTCTGTGTCTCAGGCTGTGCATCCAAAATCAGTGAGCACTTCTGAGGCCCTACATCCAAAAGATGGAGGTAGTTTTGATATACAAGACTGATCTTCACTAGGTGTATGTATGTAATTGCCATTAAAGTCAACATTTCCCCACTCTGAGGAGTAGAATCCTCTCCTTTAGTTTGGCACATCAGGTCGGATCTGCTTGAGGACATGGACATGACATACCTTGTAGATGGCAGTGACTCCTTCAGAAATGCTCTCGTGCACTTTATAGAGCTGTTCCAGGCACTTCCTAAAGAGTAGACCCACTAGACTGTAGCAGTTCCAGACATGTGGCCATGGCCTGTTATGTAAAATCCCTCTTATCAAGGAGATAACTGATCAGATAGCCCACAGTAGTTATTTCAGAGATCTTCTCTGCCCTCTCTATTCTTAAAACCCATCTGAAGTTTTAGTTGAAAATGAGCACACTTGTAAAATGATTTCTAATAAAACTCAGCATCTTTTTGATTTTTTTCTCCATATCAAGTATCTGGAGCATTAATCTGTAATACAGACAAATGACAACCTGCAGATAATGCTGAATTTCACAAGTGGAAAAAGACTTAAACCAGTGTGTGGTCATTACTGATTGGGGTCTGACTGCTGGACTGAACTCCTGCTTTCTCAGAGGCTGTGCATTAAAACTGCTTTAATTTTGGGTGACAGCATGTGTGGAGAGTGCCCAGAATATATGAGGAGGCTCTTTTTTGAGGCAACTAAATTTTCTATTTTTCATGCACTTTATTTATCAAATTAAATGCCTACATTTATCCTGGTCCTCTCTGGTTTGTTCTCTTCTCTCTCCCAAACTTCTCTTTGTCTTACTCCACAAACCTCTTTGCTCTTCCTGATCTCTTCCTCTATTAATGTCTATACTCATCTCTTCCTTTCCCTTGAAGTTGTAATGGCTGCTTTCTTTATCTCCCTTAAAGGAGCCTTTCACTTTTCCTTAATCCTGTGCTTCTCTCCCAGTCTCGCCCTCCCTTTGTGCTGCCCCAGTCTTCACCTCCTTCTCTTCCTGTGCTGGCCTCCTTTCGCCTTTAGCACCCGCTGCCTACCATAACTGCCTACAGTGGGAAAGTGCAAAACTTGACATTTTTCCTTTGGTTGCCTTCTGTTCTCACTTCTCCGCTTCTCCCCCTCAATTTCTCTGTCTCATTTGGGAAATAAAAACAAAAGGACCGTTTTTAAAAATGTTAAACAAGGAAAATAGTGTCTCTTCCACTCCTAGTGAATTCTGACAACAGTGGGGCTTGAAGCTTCAAAATCAGTCTTCTTTATAACTCACCTTGGCAGGACCTATCTCCCCCTCGAATATTGCTAATGCCACTTTCTTGTGGTAGCATCTGCAGCCGTGGCATTTGTGACACCATGCCAAAGGCCCTGAGATTTTGTAAGTAGGCCTGTGGGCTGGAGAAATCTCCCAAAAGCTTGAGTCTCAGGCCCCTATTCACAAAGTGTCCCGAAGTATTATTGTCTAGTCCTGACAGCTGTCCCTGGTCTCTCGTCCTTTAGTGGCACCAGTCCAGGAATAAACATGCTGGTAACAGGTCCCAGAACTTACTTGCTATATGTCTGCACTTTGAGCAGGCGGTGTAATTTCCAGCTCGAGGACGTATATCTGTACTAGCGCTGATCAAGCTAGCATACAAAAAACAGTGTATAGCTGCAGCAATGCAAGCGATGTGAGGGCTAGCTGTCCTGAGTCCATGCCTAGCATCTTGGATGGGTGTGTACTTGGGGTGACTAGTGCCTCCCACTGTTTGTGCTGCCACTTGTTCTGAGCTAGCCTGGGTATATCTCCATGAGCTGCGAATCACATTCCCAGCTCGAAGGGTAGACATATCCTTGGATCTAATAACAAGAGCCTAATTTCTTTTCATTCTATAATCTGCAGTTTGATCAGCCTCATTTAATGAGAAGTCAGTAGATCATTAGAGGCCAGGGTCCTCAGGGTGACCCTGTGAATGTGGAGTACAGAAAGTTTTTTTGTGTGTGTGTGTGTGTTTGACAAGTACTATCTTGAGTATCTATCATAATAATATCTAGCTCTTATATAGCACTTTCATAAGCAAATCTCAAAGTGCTTTACAAAGGAGGTCAGTATCATTATCCCCATTTTACAGATGAGAAACTGAGGCAGAGAGAGGGGAAGTGACTTGGACAAGATTACCCCATAAACTAGTGGCAGAGCTCACACTAGAACCCAGGTCTCCTGAGTCCCCACCCAGTGCTTTGTCCACTAAAGGATTTTATTCTGCCTCCTAGCACCATAGTATCTGAACATATACCACATAAAAACAAGTAGCAGTCGTAAAGTCCTTAGTGGACTTCATAGCATCTTTGGTTCATTTCACTTTTTGTGACATAAAAACTGCTTAGAGTAGGGTTATTTTTGTTTGATCAGTTGGTTAGTCAATTTGTTTGAGGTCTTTTTGCTTGTTGTGGTTTGTGTGGAATTTGGTGGGAGCTTTTGTTTTGTTTCTTTGCAGGTGGAAGAGAAGGTAGGTACAAGCAGGTGTTAGTGTTATGTCATTCTTGTTACAGTGGAAAGACTTTGTCAGACAGGTTTTCCAGCACTTTCTAAAAAATGGTCAGATTATATTATATTCCTCTCTGTTTTATAGGGCAGGAAGTTTGAGGTGAATGAAATTTATCCACCCAATTCAACATCTGGATTTCTACATGGGCATAAATCACAGGTCTAAAGGCATTTTTTTCTGGACCTAAGGAAGAATGAGTCAAATATCAAATCAGGATCAGGATGTTGGTTAATCTTTCATGCATGGGGGATGTAGATGGGGGTGGCGGGCTAATGTTACATCTGCATTGGCTTTTCCTGGTTTGGATACAGGATGGGTCCTGCTGTTTCTTTATGAGGTCACTGAAATGTTGTAGGATTTTCAAAATAGGATTTGAATGTACCCAACCACCTTTTATTGGCTTCATGCCTAAACTGATGTTTTGTTGGAAATCTCATGGACAGCACACCGAAAGCAACAAGTAATTCTGGGAAGAATAATGTCCCAGCTCTGGAATAAACATACCAACCATGTTATCTAGAAATCATTCTGAGCCTCTCTCACTGAGTTGGTTGAGTTCAGGATCCTGACACAGGGAAGAAAGGTAAGCAGCAGGATACGGACCCTGGACTTCAGGAAAGCAGACTTGGACTCCCTCAGGGAACGGATGGGTAGGATCCCCTGGGGGACTAACATGAAGGGGAAAGGAGTCCAGGAGAGGTGGCTGTATTTCAAGGAATCCCTGTTGAGGTTACAGGGACAAACCATCCCGATGAGTCGAAAGAATAGTAAATATGGCAGGCGACCAGCTTGGCTTAACGGTGAAATCCTAGCGGATCTTAAACATAAAAAAGAAGCTTACAAGAAGTGGAAGGTTGGACATATGACCAGGGAAGAGTATAAAAATATTGCTCGGGCATGTAGGAATGAAATCAGGAGGGCCAAATCGCACCTGGAGTTGCAGCTAGCAAGCGATGTCAAGAGTAACAAGAAGGGTTTCCTCAGGTATGTTGGCAACAAGAAGAAAGCCAAGGAAAGTGTGGGCCCCTTACTGAATGAGGGAGGCAACCTAGTGACAGAGGATGTGGAAAAAGCTAATGTACTCAATGCTTTTTTTGCCTCTGTCTTCACTAACAAGGACAGCTCCCAGACTGCTGCGCTGGGCATCACAACATGGGGAGTAGATGGCCAGCCCTCTGTGGAGAAAGAGGTGGTTAGGGACTATTTAGAAAAGCTGGACGTGCACAAGTCCATGGGGCCGGACGAGTTGCATCCAAGAGTGCTAAAGGAATTGGCGGATGTGATTGCAGAGCCATTGGCCATTATCTTTGAAAACTCGTGGCGAACGGGGGAAGTCCCGGATGACTGGAAAAAGGCTAATGTAGTGCCCATCTTTAAAAAAGGGAAGAAGGAGGATCCTGGGAACTACAGGCCAGTCAGCCTCACCTCAGTCCCCGGAAAAATCATGGAGCAGGTCCTCTAGGAATCAATCCTGAAGCACTTACATGAGAGGAAAGTGATCAGGAACAGTCAGCATGGATTCACCAAGGGTAGGTCATGCCTGACTAATCTAATCGCCTTCTATGATGAGATTACTGGTTCTGTGGATGAAGGGAAAGCAGTGGATGTATTGTTTCTTGACTTTAGCAAAGCTTTTGACACGGTCTCCCACAGTATTCTTGTCAGCAAGTTAAAGAAGTATGGGCTGGATGAATGCACTATAAGGTGGGTAGAAAGTTGGCTAGATTGTCGGGCTCAACGGGTAGTGATCAATGGCTCCATGTCTAGATGGCAGCCGGTGTCAAGTGGAGTGCCCCAGGGGTCGGTCCTGGGGCCGGTTTTGTTCAATATCTTCATAAATGATCTGGAGGATGGTGTGGATTGCACTCTCAGCAAATTTGCGGATGATACTAAACTGGGAGGAGTGGTAGATACGCTGGAGGGCAGGGATAGGATACAGAGGGACCTAGACAAATTGGAGGATTGGGCCAAAAGAAATCTGATGAGGTTCAATAAGGATAAGTGCAGGGTCCTGCACTTAGGACGGAAGAACCCAATGCACAGCTACAGACTAGGGACCGAATGGCTAGGCAGCAGTTCTGCGGAAAAGGATCTATGGGTTACAGTGGACGAGAAGCTGGATATGAGTCAGCAGTGTGCCCTTGTTGCCAAGAAGGCCAATGGCATTTTGGGATGTATAAGTAGGGGCATAGCGAGCAGATCGAGGGATGTGATCGTTCCCCTCTATTCGACATTGGTGAGGCCTCATCTGGAGTACTGTGTCCAGTTTTGGGCCCCACACTACAAGAAGGATGTGGATAAATTGGAGAGAGTCCAGCGAAGGGCAACAAAAATGATTAGGGGTCTGGAACACATGACTTATGAGGAGAGGCTGAGGGAACTGGGATTGTTTAGTCTGCAGAAGAGAAGAATGAGGGGGGATTTGATAGCTGCTTTCAACTACCTGAAGGGTGGTTCCAGAGAGGACGGTTCTAGACTATTCTTAGTGGTAGAAGAGGACAGGACAAGGAGTAATGGTCTCAAGTTGCAGTGGGGGAGGTTTAGGTTGGATATTAGGAAAAACTTTTTCACTAGGGGGGTGGTGAAACACTGGAATGCGTTACTAGGGAGGTGGTAGAATCTCCTTCCTTCGAGGTTTTTAAGGTCAGGCTTGACAAAGCCCTGGCTGGGATGATTTAATTGGGGATTGGTCCTGCTAGGAGCAGGGGGTTGGACTAGATGACCTCCTGAGGTCCCTTCCAACCCTGATATTCTATGATTCTATGATTCTATGATTCACTGAATTTAATTTGGTAAAAGTTTCAGTCTTGTATATAGCCAGGAGTTTATGTTGTCAGGTAATAATATATTTTATTATCAAAATATTTGTAACAATATCAGATGATTGTGGAGGAGAATTGAGGATTTTATTTTTTAAGTGTTGCATCACTTAAAACATTGCAATAATGGAGACAATTAATCAGATTAATAATAGGATTTAAGGGCAGATCCTCAGCTGGTGTCAATTATCACAGGTCCTTTGACGTCTAAGGAGTTATAACAATTTATACCTGCTGAGGATCTGCATATAGAACTTTTATCAGCTAGGTTGCAGGGTCAAATCCAGTCCAGGTCTGTAGTTCATGAAAGTTGTAACCATCTAATAATTGTTTTGTACCTTATGTGAAACACGTTTCCAAGCTTCCAGTTCCCAGTGGATAGATGTCCACATCACAATGTGCACCACTGCTGACAGCAGAAGGGCCAAAGATTCAATGTGCAAAGAAACTGAACTCTTGTTTGAATCCCTAGACTGAATAAGAGGAATTTGATCTTTGCCAGTATGCATTTCATATAAAATGCTCTTTGCTGACTAAGGGGAGGATGAAGTCCTTACAGGATCTACAAATCTGTCACAGGCATAGAGTAAATCTATCGTAGCTCTGTAGTAAAGATGGTGAATTTACTGGCCCTTAGCGATATGAAACTGTGGCTAAAGTCCAGGTAGCACACTGAGTACTTGGACATGAAGCAGCAGAAGGTTGGGAATATTCTTTTGCCCACCCTTATGTTTGTGTTAAAATGAAGAAGACTGTAAAGTTTACATAGAGTATGTGACAAGCCCTGATTTTATTTTTTTCCCCCAAGCAGCTCAAAGTATACTTCTGTTCATTTCACTTGACTTGATTTTTATCAGGGCCATTTTTGATGTGTAGTTATGCACTGTTTGTGTAATTATAAAATAGAAACACAGTTATAGCCTCCCAACTGTGCCATAATATAGAAATGAAGATAAATTATGAATACAAGTAGAGAAATAAAGAAGACAATGGGGTTGTGAAAGAAGACTGACTGGCTCACCATGTTTTGCATGGTGCATGCATCCTTGAAAGTCTATTGCCAGTCACATTTTTTGAGAGGGGCAGGCTTGCTCTGCAGTCTAGCAGAGACTTAAGTGGAGCTACATGTTGGTGGAAAGGGGCAGGCCAAAACAGCAGAAGCAGAGAAGATGTGGTGGTTGGTCAGGAGAATCTGGGACTATGGTGTGATTGAGAAGCACAGAAGATTGTAGAAATGGATTGGATCGGTAGCTAGTGGGAATGTCTTCCAAAGGATGTGAGTAACAATGTGTATAAAGATCTAGGAGTTTCTGGCTGGGACATTAAAAATAGCAGACTGAAAGGGACTGAAATTGCAGAACAAGACTGTATTATTTATAACGACAGACAAGGAGAGGTAATTTGTAAAGAAACAAGCAGAGTTTGTGTTATTCTTAGAAATTAGATATGGAGACAAACCAAAAGTATGTGAATTCAATTAATTCTTCCTATTTTGTTGACATTTGTGCAGGGCCTGCATTCCCCACGGTGGTGAATCTTTGCCAGTCACCGGGGTGCCCCTGGCCTCATCCATGCTGTCCAGGAGATAGTGGCTCTTAGACCACGAGTGCCCCCTTTTTTGCTAGATGGCGGCAGTTTCTCCACTGAGGGTATGTCTACACACCAGATGCTACAACTGTAGTTCCATAGCATAGCCAATTGTTACAGCAATGGAAGGAGTGATTTCTGTCATTGTGGTAAATCCACACCCTCAGAGATGATAGCTAGGTCAACAGAAGAATTCTTCCATCAACTTAGTGGTATCCATACCACGGTTTAGGTCAACTTAATTAAATCTATCAGGGATGTGAATTTTTCACACCACTGAGTGATGTAGCTAGTTGACCTAACTTTTGGGAGTAAATCAGGCCTGAATTGGTCTGGGTTAATTACAACATTCCTGTAACATTGTTGGGGCAGCCTAGCATGGGACCTCTGTAGCAGAAAGCCAGGTAGCAGGTGGCTGGGGAAGGTTCTAGGCAGAAGTTCTACAGCTGATCAGAGTGAGAGAGACACACAAAACAGTTTCCTTTATTATAGTTCCTTATTCACTGTTAGAAAAAAGCAACTCACCGTGATTCTTTACCAGTGCCAATTGATGCAAGCTCTGGTAGTCTGGGACTCTTCCTGCTTGAGATTTCAACCTTCAAGGCAGCCACAGTAGAGGCTTTCTAGATGAACAAACAGCCATGTGCTGTGGGGAAAGAGAAAAATTAAGGGGCATGAAAGTCCCAACAGAAAAAAAGGAGTGCTATAGAAACCCAGGACTGATGCTGAAAAATTAGTCCCAGCTTGCTACAGAGTATGTGGGATGTTGACTATAGAGATATCTGAGAGATGGAGACAGATGTGGGGATTGTGTAATCACATCCATGTATCTTACATGTATTAATATTGAAGTTGGAAAGGAAGTAGTTGTTGTCTATAGAGCAAAAACAATATGAAGAAACCATAGGGACACAGTTTGTTTCCCAATAATCTTGTCTACTGCACACACACACAAACATGGTAAGTCCAGTTACAGATATACTCCTGCTCTGACTGTTTTCAGGAGGCTTCTACAACCTAGAATACAGTGAGCTCCACTTGATGGGTCACAAAATATTTAAAGGGAGTCCTATACACAAAACCAGAAAAGAAGCTTTGAGTCCTGACTTATCTCATACATTGAATTAAGTGAGTTTTGGAAAAGAATACTTACATAATTTAGAAATGTCAAGCAAGTTAATAGCTACTTCAAAATTTTCACTTTTACTGTGGGAAAAAAATTCTACCTGTTCTAATTTTGTTTATTAAAATGTAATGGGGAAAATTCCAGGAAATTTGGAGTGGATTTATTGTTAATCAGTGACTATATGTAAAAATAGCCTGCCACTGATCAGCATTGCATAGTCATTCTTTTCTTAAAAGAGGCACTGTTGATTGTGGAATTGTAGGGGATGTATTGATGGAGCTAGGTGCATCAACTGAAAATCCAAAACCAAGAACGGCCCAAACTTGGACCCCCTTCTACTAATCCCTCCCTATCCCTGGGTCAGATAAAATGATATTCAGATCTGAACTCTCCAGGGTATTAGGTTTAGTTTTGCATAACCAAAACCTCACAGATAGGGTTTTGGACCAAAAAAAAGAAGTAAAATTTTCATAAGTGATTTAGGCAGTGATGGGCCTAAGGGATTGTCTATACATAAAAATAATATCATTTTCACAGTAGCAATAAGGTTAAAGCGATACAAGCCCTGTAGTATGGATGCAGTTATACTGGTATAAATGTGCTAATACTAGTATGGGTTATTCCTATATGAAAACATGAATAAGCTATACTGGTATAAGGTGCCTTTATATTTGTATAATTGCACCTACATGAGGGCTAGTACTGGTGGAAAAAAATCACAACCCTAAATGAAATAGTTATGGTAGTACAAAAATGGGAGTAGACTAGGCCTAAGTATCATTGAAAGTTGGGGCTGGATTTAGGGGCAGGTGACAAAAGGGAAAATAGAATGTTTGAAGTAGCATGTTTCAGGTATTCTGTATGTGGATTCATTTTTCACCTAGATGTTTTGGACCATTGTAGAATCTCGTGGAACCTTCAAGACTTTCTGAGAACTACATTTTCATCAAACCTCCTAATATGTTGTCATTCATGCCCTTGCGGGAATATAAGGGGCAGGGTGTCACCAGTCAGTCAGTGAGAGATAAGAACGAACTGAAGTGAAGTGATAGCCCAGTTGCGATATTGTGAACCTTCTTTTATTGTGTAATTGTGAAACTGTACTTGTGTTTTAAGACTTGAAGAGTGTAAGTAGCGACTAATAAAGGACATATTTAATGAGATGCCAGAGATGTCTATTGAACACCTATCTATGCAACAATATAAAATAAATTGAGGAACGAAGTGTAAATGATGGAAATCCTATTACTAAAGAATTAGTATATTTACCTTAAGATAAGGAATGGAAATATGAGGAAAGTGATAGAGAATTGTCCAGTTTTCCAGGTGGCGTAAAGGAGAGTGATGATAAAGAAAAATGTGGCTCACATGAAAAGGAGAGCAATGACAAAAATCTGGTTTGCATGAAAAAGACAATCAAGGAGAATCAATCAATCAATCAATCAATCAATCCAAACAATCAAGGAGAATCAGCCTCACATGATGACAGTAACAGTAGTGAGAAAAATTGCAAATCACAAATCAATATATCAGATCCTATTATGTGGTCGGCGATCCTAAACTCTGCCAATATTGATCGTACAATTTTGAATGGGCTGGGCAACATTGAGGATATGATGTTTCCAGTAAATAAGCAGAAGCAACACTTCTCAGAGTCACACTGTAAAAAAGACCTTGAGAATGGCGAGAAGCTGAATCGGCGTTGTCTAATTTACGCGAAATCACCTGACAAAGTGTTCTGTTTTTGTTGCAAAATATTTGACTAGAATGCCAAATCATTGCTTGCACTTTCTGGGTACAATTTTCTGGGTACAATTACTGGCATAATTTAGATGATGCTCTGAAGCAACATGAAAAGTCACTGGCCATTTTACAGCCTACTCCAAGTGGATGAAGGTGAAGTCCAGACTCAAGCTGAATAAATGAATAGACACAGAAAATCAGTGCATTATTAATGTAGAAACCCAACACTGGAGGAATGTGCTCGAGTGTCTGATCTCAATTACCCTCTTTCTTGTGAAGAACAATTTGGCTTTCTGTGGCTTGTTGGATAAGTTGTTCACTGAACATAACAGTAATTTCCTCAGTTTGGTAGAGCTCCTTGGGAAATACGACAATGCCATGCGTGTTCACCTATGTTGAGTAGTTTGTAAAGAAGCTATGGACCATTACTACAGCAAAACAATTCAAAACAAATTGATCTTATGGTAAGGAAGGTGCTTGATAACATATTGATGTAGCTCGACAAAGCGAAGAACTATGCCATAATAATGGATTGCACTTCTGACATTAGTCACAGTGAAAAGATATCATTTACAGTAAGATTTGTTTACAATGGGGATGGCTGTATCCAAATAAAGGAACACTTTATCTGTTTCCAGTCTGTAGATGACTCTACTGGAAAAGGCTTACCGGAACTGTTTATGAATGTCTTGAATGAGAATAAAATAAAGCTTCAGGACTGCCACAGGCAAAACTACGACAATGACACAAACATGAAGGGAAGAAATGGTGGTATCCATTCAAGGATCCTTGCACGGAATCCAAGAGCTTTCTTTCTTCCTTGTAGCTGCCATTCCCTCAACCTGGTTGTGTCAGATGCAGCATCACCTTCTTTAGATTCAGTATCTCTCTTCAAGTACTGCAAAGGATATATGTCCTGTTTTCAGCATCAACTCTCAGGTGGAAGATCCTCATGGACAATGTTACAAACCTGACCGTGAAGCTGCTAAGTGACACTTGCTGGGAGAGCTGCATTGACAGCGTAAGGCCAGTGAGGTACCAAGGGACTGAGGTTTATGATGCCCTGATGGAACTGGCGCAGTTGAGTAAAGCCAAGGCCAAATCAGACACGAGACACAAAGCCTGGCAAACCAGATTATTGACTTCACATTTCTGGTCTCAGTTGTGTTTTGACATGATATCCTGTTCCTATCATTGTAAGCAAGGCATTACAAACTCAGTTGATGGACATTGTGACTGCTACTACTTTGATGAGAAGCTGCCTTGATTTTGTTGTGGCCTCCAGAAACAACGGATTTGAACAACTGTTGCCAAAGAAATGGCAGAAAACCTAGGAGTTGAGCCTGTCTTCAAGGAAACTCATATTCTTTGGAAGAAGAGAAAATTTTCCTATGAGGGAAGAGATGAGGTGATGGGAAGCTCAGAAGAAAAATTCAAGAGGGAGTTTATTTGCTCACTTGTTGACACTGCTTGAGTGTCCATCAAAGAAAGGTTTGGACAAATGAAGAACTATAAAAAAACAGATTTTTTCTGTATGACCTTAGTAAGCAGCCAGCGGACAGGAAAACTCTCTTGAACAATTGTACAGACCTTCACGGGGCACTGACACTGGAGAATGTTCAGATGTCAATGATAAAAGACCTATGTGGTCAACTGGGCAACATCCGTCACATTTTGCCACACAGGAAGCACTCTCTACTCCAAGTTCTCCAATTTATTCATGATGCAGAGCTGAAGGAGACTTTTCCTAATGAGTGGATAGCTTTTAGGATTCTGCTTATGCTTCCGAACTCAGTCCCAAGTGGTGAGCACAGCTTTTCGAAGCTCAGGCTCATTAAAACATATCTTTGATCAGCGATGGCCAACGACAGACTGACATTGCTTGCTATTTTATTGCTGAAAAATGCGATTGGCCAGTCTTTGGATCTCTCTGATGCTGTGCTTCAGTTTGCAAGGGCAAAGGCGAGAAAAGCAACCTTTTGAACTAAAGAAGTAGGGTTAAATACAGATTTACAGATCCTAGCATGCACATTTATCGTCTGATATGACAGGGATAAATCATGCATCAAAGTTGTGAAATGGGTTACAAATGAAATAAAAAATAAGGTATTCAAAAGTTTAACAAATGGAGGGGGGGTGCCGAAGACACTCCTCACCTGGGGCTCCATTTGGTCTAGGGCTGGCCCTGTTGAATGTGAATGTTACTTAGCCTCCTAAGTCACTTAGACACTTTTGAAAATTTGGACTGTAATGTCTTTAGTCCACCTCCAGTGCAAAACTGAGTTACCTTCAGCCTTAGATAATAGTTCATATCACCTCTTTTTCAACAAGTGGAAAACATGTCTGGGGGAGCCATGATATTCCCAACCTCAGCTTGGATCACTATTTTGCCTTTAGTTGCTTTGTGCACATGCCTGTTTTATTACTTTCTTTGTGCCCAAATACGTTATAAAGTTTCTGTGAGTCTTTGCCACTTTCATTCTCCAAGCTCCTGATTTTTCATTAATAATAGTAAATATTAATTTCCATACTTCTAATTTGTGTCTGCCTTTTCTAATTAATGTGACCATGGGACAAAATAAGCTGTGCTGTAACACTGTTGACCTCAGTGGAGCTACACCAGGGATGAAGCTGGCCCGCAGTGCAGACATGGAGTGCATTTTCCTCTGAAACCTTACTTATCAAATAATTTTAAAAATGGCTTTGTTAGGTTTGCCAAAACATGCTGTTGCGCTATTGACACAGATGTAAAGCCATAAGTGCCAGCAGTGCGCTCACCTGTGTCCTCAAAGACTGTCCCTTTGTTTTACAGGTCTGAGAACAATTGGCTTGTGCATACTTCAAAAAGCTTTTCAAGACTCAGAAAGAGAACCCATATGTATCTTCTTATTCCACCACCATCAGCATGAGGCGGATGTGATATGAGGCACTTTCACTGAAGCATATTTGTGGAAGAACTACTATCCTGTTATAACCATGTGCGAATGAAATCCCTGCAATTGGAGGCAGGGTGAAAAATTGCCGTGTGAGGGTTCCTGACCTTTAGTTAGGTGTTTAGAAGGGCTAGAGTATCTGTTGTCCTTCTCTTCCCGTGTGTGAATTTGAATAGGCCAATTTTTAATGTGTAGATCTAAAAGTCATAGAATCATAGGAGTGTAATGCTGGAAGGGACCTCAAGAAGTCATCAACTTCAACCCCTTTGCTGAGGCAGGATCAAGTAAACCTAGACCATCAATGACCATCAGTGTTTGTCCAACCGGTTCTTAAAAATCACCAGTGATGGGGACTGTACAACATCCCTTGGCAGCCTATTCCAGAACTTAACTACCTATATAGTTAGAAAGTTTTCCCTGGTATCTAACCTAAAACTCCTTTGCTGCATATTTAAGCCTATTACTTCTTGTCCTACCTTCAGTGGACATGGAGAACAATTGATCACAGTCCTCCTTAGTAACAGCCCTTAACATATTTGAAGACTGTTATCAGGTGCCCTATCATTCTTTTCTCAAGACTAAATTTTCCCAGTTTTCTAACCTTTCTTCATAGGTTAGAGTTTTCTTTTTATCATTTTTGTCAAGTTAGTTAGAGGTATTTACTAATGAGGACTATTCTCATTGCCATCATCACATTGGTTTGTTGTATAATGGTGGTTCTGTAGGGTGCATTTTTTTTAAAATAACAAAACAATATTGTACATTTGCTTATCACTCCTTTCACCTCCTATAATCCTAAAGGGCTGTGCAAGCTTTGGGCCTTGTCTTGTGAGGTGTCTCCACTGAAATTGATGAGAGTTGCCATGCTGAAGACAATGGCAGCTGAGCATTCTGAACACTTCACAGGGTTGAGTCTTTTGTGCAGTGGGTAGGAATCACTTCACACATTGCTGAAGTGTAGCCAGCTCTGTAGTTGATATTTTACTTTAGGTTTGCATAATGCAACTGCTTGGGTTGGAATTTGGCCAGGGCTCAGGGGCTAATGCTCCTACTCTAGTGTAAAGTCTATAGAATCTTTAATGCCTATAAGAGGCCAGGGCCTTGATTATTCCGAACATCTCATTCAGAATACAATACAGTGGCCACTGGTTTCTGGGCCATTGATTTCATACTGACTCATAATGAATCAGACCAACTACTAAATTACTGAAAGCACTTTTTGCAGTACCTTGAATTTTATTTTGCTTGGTTCTTGTTTATGAGTCCGAAAATCACTTTTGGGGTAGATAAAGGATTGCCACATTCTTGATATTTTTGCCTGAATGGATTCACATTGCATTGTAACACAATGATATTTTGTGTCAAACAGTTCTAGCACACTGTTGTAATGTGCTGATGGAACTATGGAATGTAAATCGCATGAAGACCAAGTTTGTCTCATCAAACAATCTCATGAAGACCTTGATCCAGCAAACCTCATGAGCACCTGCTTAACTTTAACCTGTGACCTGTCCCATTGACTTCAACAGGGCTGTTCTCAGACTTTGTTTTAAGTAGGTGCTTAAGTATGTTGCTGGATGAGGCCAAAGTTGGTAACCCTATGAGAGCTCTTTGCTTTGAACACTGACCAGATTTAATTCTGCTTTGCTGATGGAGAGATGGCAAGTTCACAATCAGAGGTGATGTGGTTGCAGATTATTACTGTAAAATTATTAATACCACAACCGGTAATTCCAAAGGACAACTCTGGCCATTTGTGGGAAGCACAGAAGTTTTGGGGCAAGAATTTGACGTCACTAATAATTTCTGCTGATTCATGATCTTCCATGTCAATGTCATGTCAGGAAGTTGTATCCTTCCACATCATGCCACAATAGCTGAGATAATGAAGTGTGATCATGATTGTTTGTCCAAAAAAGAACAGCAAAACATGCCTCCGTATTGGGACACTGCCATCAACTGAAATTTATTGCAGTCAAAAGAAGCTGGGCAGATGTTAAAACACTCATGCTACCCACAAGCCAAGGGGTTCCTTTGTTTATTATTTCCTGGCTCCTTGGCACATTCTTGTGACATACAACAAACCCCCATTATGAAGGATTATATGATGAGGCAACAAGCATGTGAAAGATAGCAACCAAATGGTGACTCCCAATTACATGAAAAATTACTATAATCACCCCTGCTGTAACACCCGTCTGTTGGCATAGTGGTTGATCCCCTTGAAAAGCTTTAGAAGACCCCACTGTATTAAATAAAAATCTCTGTTCTGTGTGTAATCATAAAAATTAACACTGTCACTTTAAAAAAAATCAAATTGGTGTCCTAAAGGGAAACCTACTAAGCTGTGTAAAGTAGCTATTATGAAAATGTTTAGCCTTTTGAATGTATTTCAGACAGCGTTTGTGTTGCCAGATTTGTCAGCCAAAAACTCACTAAGCAGATTTGTCAGTAGCTGAGGCCATAATCTGTAAAACAGACATTGGCACAGAGATTAAAGATCAAGAGAATTATATAGTTTTTGTTACCATATGCCAAGATTCCTTTTTTTTATTAAGTTTATTTTGTGTGGGCTCTATCTTAAGGCTACTGCTGTCTCCAATTTGTTGTTTAAAACAGTGGAATTTCCTGTCAGAAAAGGGGAACTGTTCTAGTCACATACTTCAGGCTCTCATAGCTGTTACCCCATGTGTCACTGAGGTCTGTGTAATGTTTGACTAGAAAAAAGGTGATATCATGTCTCTCTTGCTTCTTTTATGCAATATCTGTATTCCTCTAAGAATGTATCTTGAGAATTTTTCCCAAATTGTGGTCATGTTGTGGGCCAAACAGGAGCTTCTGAGTTCTGCACTGCAGGCTGAGGAAGCTCATGTATTTAATATGCAGTTGGGATGGAGTATTGTCAGTGCACTTGGGATGGAGTATTACATGCTAGGAACTGCAATTTCGGTGGGCAACACTTCCATATAGTAACAAATTCCTGGCCCTCTTGGAACTTCACATTTGTCACAGTGCCATAAACATGGGATGCATCGAGCTTCATATCAACAGTGGGGGCAGAATTCAAACCCTCCTGTTCTAAAATAACAGGCCCTGACAACAACACTCTCCATGTAGTGATAGTAAAGAGAGATGTTTATGCCATCGGTAAGTGGGGCAGCTTTGAGCTACCCAATGTGGGGAAGCAGTGTGTTCAAGGGCCCAAACAGCAGGATAGGTTTGTGTGGGGAGGGGAGTCCCACACCATTCAGCTTCATAAGCGGTTTTCAAAGGTGTCTGCATTTGGACTTGTTCTAGGCCACTTGTAAACTCCATTGTCATTACAGAAATGAGATGCTGCTTGAACAATTGCTGATTTACTTGGAAGCACAGAGCAATCTCTCTAGATTTCAGTCAGCATTATCATCCAATCACATAAACACAGCTAAATCTATCACAACACTCACAAGTTATTATCTAGAAAGGTAGATGCTACTATATATTCTTCAAAGGAGGCTTTTTGTTGTTATTTTAAAAATGGCTTTATCCTAAGGCCCCAGCTATCCTCCAGTACTGCCAGTTGGCACTTTCCACAGCACAAAGGGAATAACTTGGTTGGAATCACAGAATATAGCACCTGGGCTCTAGTGTGCAAAATCTGCTGCTTTAACACACCTTTGTGACAATCCAATTTCTAACTCTCAAATCTCTCTATCTTCCCTTTTGTCAGTCATTTGTACCAGTGCAAAGTTTGTGTAAAATGTTTCCAGAGTTGCATGATAGTGTTTCATGCTTACTTTTAATAGTGTAAGACAAAGGAGAAATAGGCCCTAAAAACCTTTTGTTGAGATTTTCAAAGCAGTCTAGGGAATTTAAACACACATTTTCCATGGACATGAGGGTAGAGGGAATTAATGAAAGATATGTGTCTAAATCCTCTAGACTGCTTCGAAAAATCTCAGGTGTGGTGTCTACAATGTTTCAGGTTCATGCCAGCCAAATATACTAGAGCTAGAGAAGAATCCTTTCTGTTGCTTGAACAATCCCCTGCTGCCTGGCTTGAGCCCGAAACAATACAGAATCAACGTACAGGAGGTTCTGTTCCACTGAGGCAACAGGGATTGGTAGGTGTGAGATGGCCCTCTCTGTGGAGGGTCTTTGAAAGATGTTTTTCTGCAGTTTCCCTCCCCTTTTATTATTATTATTGGGGTGGGAACAATCCTGCCCTGTTTTTTTCCTGCATCTTCTTTTTGGTAACTATTTAACCATATTTGCTTTTTTTGGAGGTTTTTTTCTTTTGCGGGGGGGGGGGGGGGGTGAAACTTGCTTTAGTTTGTTATATTTTGTTAGGTACCCAGATACCTTTGGACACGTGTCACCTTTTATAAATAAATAGGTGTTAAATATTTATTAAATCTTATTACAGAATTGTATAGCGAGAATGCCTCTTTCTTCTTTCCCCTTTTCCTCCTCTCTTCCCCTAGGATCTGTCTCCCTTTGATACTGGTCCTGAGGAGATAGCTTTTTGTCTTGTTCATTGATTTCATTCCAACTGGACTGAAAAAAAACCCCAACACAAACCCTAGAAAACATCATATAGTGATGATAATTATGCGATTAGAGTGTTTGCAGATGAAATTGTTGCTGACATGCTGTTGGAAAATAGTTTCAGCAATTCTGTAGTCCAGGGATGGTTGCCCAGAACTAAGGGGAAACAACATCCTTAAGATAGTAGCTGCAACAGCATGGATGGAAAGGGTCCTAATGGCTTGAAAGAAATGGGGAACGGAAGAGATGGAGGGACTATCTGCCTTGGAGCCTTTGGATCTCAGCTTAGTTCTTTCTCTCACTAAAGCAGTCCATTGTAAAGTGAAGGGTTTTGTTACTCAGTTTTGTTATCAGCTGGTGGTACTGAGTTTTATGGCCTCAATCCATCAGGATAGGCAAGCATGGCATTTTGCACCCATATGCAATCCCATTGACCTTATGTGATGTTGTATGATTTGCTCTTTACACAACAAGCATCTTATGAAGGAACCATGAAGGCATAGTGCAGTACAAATAGCCACGTTTACTCACTATACACAACATGGAAGGCTTAGCTATGAATACCCACTACCCAGTACCTGTACTTGTTGAGGTAGCTGTGTCAACAAACACCGTCCTGCTCTGTAAAGTTATCGTCACTTGTAGAAGAAACAGGGATGTGAGGCTCACCAATGCCATCATTAATCAGTGTATTTTAGGCTCTGTATTTCGAAGAAGTGTTATTGTGTAGACCATCCTACTGAACTTGTGTTTATGGGAACATTTACATTTTTTCTCTGTGATATGTTGGTGCCACTTCTATCTGATAAGTGGACAGTCTATGATGTAATTGCTTCAGGTTTCCAAATATTATCTCAGTAGTCTTCTATGATGGCTTTTTTTAGATCCACATGAAAACTTCTCAGTCGAGTGTGACTACTTTTGGCTGTTCAATCACACTGTTGGAAGACATCCCTCTGTACATTAGACTTTAACAAATCCCAGTGAAAACTTAAATTATGTCCCATAAATAGTATTGCTGGTGTCTGATTTGTTGTAGCATGTGCTGCATTTCTCAATAGAAAAGTCACAGTCTTGTATTATAAGCTCCCTTTATGCAGAGCCACAGCATGGAGACATAGAACACTGTGAGCACCAGTAAGGGCTCATAGACTATTTAAGAGGGTACTATCCAATTACTATGTACTCTGCGTGGGGCCCATGATACCAAATCCCAGTGCGGGAATGGGGCCTGGGAAGTGATAAGCTGCCAAAATCTTAACAACTGGTTCCCTATAAAAAGTTCTAATTTAAGGGATGTGCCCCAGTATGTATTTTTTGTACCAACAGGGTTACCATATGTCCGTATTTTCCTGGGAGGAATTTTTAAAATTAAAAAATTCCTCCCGGACGGCGATTTAAGAACCAAAAAGCCTGACCTGTCTGGGAAAATACAGATGTATGTTAACCCTGCCTAAAGTTCTTTTTTAAAAAGGGCCTGAACTAGAAATGAGCTCCGTTTCACATGCTGCTCCCTGCCCCCCTCATTGAAGCAGGTGTGCAGGGTTACTGCCCTGGGAACTGCAGGGCACCAGTGCACGCGGGGCCAGCTGCAGACAGGGGCGTGGGGCAGGGCTAGCTGGAGGCAGGGGGTGCGGGGCTGGCTGTGGGCAGGGCAGGGGGTGTGGCAGTGGCTGGAGACAGGGGCTGGCTGCGGCCAGGGTGGTGGGTGCTCACAGGGAGAGCGGCTCGGAGCAGCCTGAGCAGCAGGACGCAGCCCGGGCCCAGCAGAGCAGCCGGGGACCCCAGGGACAGGGGTCGGGGGAGCAGCAGCAGCAACAGGGCTCGTGCCCAGGGCCCGGCGGCAGTCCACATGGCTCCCGCAGTGCAGCGTCCCCGGCGGCCGGAGGAGGAATTACATCCCTTCCTGGCCAGAGCCCATCAAAGCCTCAGTGCCCCCTGCAGGGAAGCGGGTTAACAACCGGTTCGCGCGAACCAGTGCGAACCAGCTCCAGCTCACCACTGGGCCTGGGTACAGTAACTCCTCACTTAAAGTCATCCCGGTTAACATTGTTTCGTTGTAACGTTGCTGATCAATTAGGGAACATGCTCGTTTAAAGTTGCGCAATGCTCAGCTGCCTGCTTTTTCCACTACTTGCAGGAAGAGCAGCCCATTGCAGCTAGCTGGTCGGGGCTTGGAACCAGGGTGGGCTGGCAGCCCTCCTATCAGCTCCCCGCTCTCCTAAGTTCCCTGTGCGGCAGCCACCCAGCAGGCTATCAATTGCCAGGCAGTTCAGCTGTTCCTCCCCCCACTGCCATGTGCTGCTTCTGCCCTCTGCCTTGGAGCTGCTCCCGGGAGCCTCCTGCTTGCTGTGCAGGCAGGGGATTGGGGGGGAGGAAAGGGGGACTAATGTCAGGATGTCCCCCTCCTCCCTGCTCCTGCCCACTGCTTACCACTTCTCCATATAGAGCAGGGTGGGGACATGACAGGGCTCAGGATGGAGAGAGCTTGCTAGCCGCAGCTGCTCTCTCAACTTTTTGATATACTTAAAAAGGCAGTGTACTTAGAGTGGGGTCAGCGTACTTAAAGGGGCAATGTGCATCTCTCTCTCTCTCCCACAGGTAGAGTGTGTGTCTCTGTCTCTGTCTGCCATGCTGTCTCCCTTCCCTCCATTCATGCTGCCTTGTAGAGTGTGAGGCTACATTAACAAAATGTGTTAACCCTTGAGGGCTCAGCCAAATGCTAGTTCATCATTTAGCAGTAAGGCATTCCCTGGGAAATATCCCACCCTCTAACTTCACCACCTCACCCAAGCTTCACAATCATCATTACTGTGTAAAGTATTAAATTGTTTGTTTAAAACTTATACTGTGTGTATATATATATAAAATATAGTTTTTTGTCTGGTGAAAAAAATTTCCCTGGTACCTAACCCCCTCTATTTACATTAATTCTTATGGGGAAATTGGATTCGCTTAACATCATTTTGCTTAAAGTCGCATTTTTCAGGAACATAACTACAACGTTAAGCGAGGAGTTACTGTAGTGAACATGAATAGTGTCTTACATTTGTGTTATTCAGAGTTTAATTCTGCTCTCTGCATCTTCCAAAGATGATTAGGGGAGAAGTGGAATGATTTTCTTACACCCTATGTGTTTCTCCCAGTATTTCAGAATGAGGTGTATGTTCAGTAATTTTGACCTCTGAAGGGATAGACACCATACGGAATTTGGATCCCATAAGCCCACACAGAGAAAACTAGTCAGTATGTTTACATGTACTAAATAGCAAGATAGGGGCCTTTAAAGTTAGTCTGGTGGCTTGTTTCTGGAGTGTGAAGAACTGAGTTCTCTTTTAAAAACCTTTAATCAGTACAGTGGTTCATCACACAGATGTTAGCAGTCATTCTAGGGCTCTCTAATAGTAATTTAAGTTATCCCTGCCTAAGGGCTTGCAATCAAATTATTAGACTGTTTCAGTGAGTCTGTGGATCCTGGGTGCACCTTACAAGGGGGTATTTTCTGGTATGATGAGAAACAGTGGTTTCTCCTGGGAAGCAAATGCACCATTATGGACTTATTAGGTCGTTGATTAGATCCACTACTGATTAGCAAGTAGGCTTTGCAACGAAAATATTGCAGTTGTTTCTGTTGGCTTCACAAAACCATTGTGTGATGAAGATGAAAACAAACCAAATCTAATAAAAGCCAATAACTTCTTTGTTCAATTTAAGGCTCACTTTCATAAGAACTGACACAAACCATCATTAACCCTTTGCTTACTATGGAAAAAGTACACATACTGTGTGTGTGTGTGTGTGTATATATATAGATAGAGATAGGTATAGATATATATATATGTGTGTGTGTATGTATGTACATATAAACACATTCAAATTTGTGTGTATTATATGTATATACACATGCATATATAACATAATATCTCTATATAGTTTATATATATAATTTTAAAATGCGTGTATATGAATGCATTAATACACAAACATATCTGTCTAAACCTCTTGAGCATTTCATTTTGTTATCATTCTAAAAAGTCTTAAGTGAGTTAGTATTGTGCTCTTCCAGTGATGGGTTCAGAAGTATCTAATGATGAACTAAACAATTGTTTTTATCAAAATTCAAATTCATCCAAACTCTCCTTATAAACTATTGCCTCTTTGTTTATGTCATGCCAATGTAATATTTGATGACCTAAAAACTGGGGCATTTAATATGTGACTGCATAATTGCTTTAATTATAGAATGGATTTTTAAATTTTTTTGAAAAGAAATTCAGCTGAAGGCATGTACCTGTAGAATTCTGCTTACTCCTAAATGAAGTGTAATTGCAGATTAATATATTGGTTTGTAATAATACCTTTTTATTGCTAGGCATTTACTTGATTTTTCACTTTAATATTATTGCTTGGATCAAGTTCATTTCCTGTTCATGTTGATTTCATTAATAAGTCCATAAGTATTCAGTTGCGCAGTAATTAGCCTTTAGTTCATCGTGATGTTATCAAGCAATCATGTTCTTGCAATATGTTCTAAATTGCTCTATGATGGTATGGCACTCATGTTAGACTTTCCACTCCAAATTCATCCCTTCAGTTCCATTTCTTTGAAGACAATAGAGTTATACCAAGGATAGATATGGCCCTGAGATGTTTAAGAGAAGAGGAACTTAATTAGGAAACTACAGTCTTGCAAGCTATGTGTAATAACACCTTAAGACCAAGTGTGTCCAAAATTTTGCCCATATGCAGGTCTAACTGACAATTTGCCAAGAGCCAAAGGACCTGCCTTAAATTTCTTTAAGATGGAACATATTTCAGTAACCCTGCTCTGTGGTACAGAGAAATTGCTCACGAACACTGCAGCAATTATTTTTATTTATTTATTTATTTATTATGTCAAGAATTGACAGTATGCTCAGTGATGTATAGAGCACGTGTTATTCCATCTTGATTCAAGTGCAAGGCCGATAACACCAAGAAGTAGCATTTCTCTCTGTACTCTGTAGTCCCTGCACTGTTTTGCAGAACTCTTAAGCTTTGTGTGGCTTTTGATCCAGACTTTAGCCAGCCCTGCTTAAGGATCAGACGTACTTTTTTGTTAAGCTATCTCTACAAGTGAAACATTCAGCTTATTAGTCTCAATTACAATTTGTTTGACTAAATTTTTAAGAAATTCTTCCATGCCAGCAATGTTGTTTAATTAATGAATTCTTGTTACGCTTAATTAAATATACAGAGTTTTAAATATGTGATGTGCTTGATAGGTACTAATTATTACAGTTGTTTAGAATATCACTATTATTTATGACACTGTTTTAGGTAGAGAAGGAAAAAGTAAGGATCAGTTAGTTCCTGTCAAATCCAAACCATCAAGATGCTGGTGAGTTGGGAAATATGGCTTTGGTTTGAGCCACAATATTAGGGATATTTTAAAGTGTCTTCAAGTTAAAATGTGCTTTGGTTCAGTCATTCCTCCTTCAAAGGTCCTCAGTATGTGACTAGGAAAAGTAAACATATCATCTGTCGCTGTCCTTTACAAGCACATAATTTAAGTCCATTAGAAAATTGTTCACAATTGTTATTTGAGCGGTTTTCTCATTGTTTTCCTAATTAAATTGGACTATTCCAGCATTCAAACTGTAGACCTTTTAGCTTGTAAACTGAATGATTTTTATTAAGGTAATAACAGTCAGTCTTGTAATCATGGCACTCAAATTAATACTTTAAGGACAGTTGAATAGATTTTTACTACTTCATACAGGAGAATACAGGATTTATTATAGCAGACATAACCAGCTGCTGTGATAGGTAAAGGAGGGGAAACTGTTCCCATTATAACTCCCTGTTTGCTGCCCATGCTCATAACTTTCCTGAACATTCACCTTTTTTTTGAAAAACCTCAATATGCCTTGTCTTTAGGGTTGCCGGCTCTTGAGAGCTAGAATACAACAATTCAATGCAAAGTTCATGAATATAGTGTTATGGTTGTGAATTTAAACATACTTCAGTTAGGAAACTGAGTTAGGATTCCTACAATATTTACGTTTGACTAAATTCTTGTGTATATTAGGAAATTTCACCCCTAGTTACACAGAAGCAGCTCCCTTGAAAGTCAAAGGGAGCTGTCTGAGCATACGCTAAGGCAAAACCTGACTCGCCATATAAACTGTTTTGCTTATTTTGTACAGTATTAACTTTTGCACTTCAGTAAACAGATAGAGTGAAACTGACATAACTCCACTGAAGTTAAGTCCATTTTATGTAGGAGAATGAGAATTTGGAAAACATTAACAATTGTCTAGCCCATAACTAGGGACAATGCAATGTTGCATGGCCTCTGGAGCAGCCTGGAAGGGATTCCAATCTCCTGCCCAGTCTCCTCACTTTTATGGAGTAGGAGTACACTGTAACAGGTCCTTTCCCAGAATGTTCTTTCTCACGCATGCTGGAGTGTGCTGGACAAGTCGGATTCAAGGTTTCACCCATTCTCCACCCTCTCCGGCCCATCTGCATAAGGGAGGACAAACTAGCTCTGTGCTTTCTGCTTTGCTCCACATGTAGGAAGCAGTATTACAGAACACTGACACAAGAAGAAAATGGTAGGTGTTACTCCCTCTCTACTACCTGGGATTGCATATAGGGCAGCCTACAAACTGTCCCTAGAGTAGTATGATAGGTGTCCCTCAGGGTGGTGATCTTGCATTAGGAAAATTTCAACAGGACATATCAGAATTAACGTCTTCTATTAATAAGGCTTCCCAAAATCCAGCAAAACCAGCAACATTTATCAGAGCTTCTTTCTCAAAGTATAAATATACTTTAAACAATCTGTCAAGTGTTTTAGATGGTGGGAGGTGAAATGTGAGAATTATTCCCACATATCAGAGAAGAGCAACTATTTCCCCACCTTGCCATTTGTGTAAAAAATGAGTTGTTTACAGAGAAGAAAAAAAGAAGTTATTTGTATTATGATCCTCCCACATTTATTTTTCCACCTATTTTTTTCATGAGACACTAGATAGCAGGAAACAATTTATGAAGTTAAGTTCTTTGTATTTTGGGAAAGCAGAGCAACATCAGTAATTCTGAACTTTGCTAAATTACATGTAGCCCTTGAAGGAAATAGTTGATATAATTTTGGCATGGAGGATGCAAGAACATTTTTAAATAGCTTTGGAAAACCTCCAGCCTTTTCCTGATATCATGTCTAGAAGAGGATATTTTGAACTGGACTGGTTAAATAGCTGTAAACTGTGAAATGATATAGAGTGACACAATCTGATTTTGGGATAGGTGAACAAGGTTTCAGCTCTTTCCTTTAATAGAATATCAGGGTTGGAAGGGACATCAGGAGGTCATCTAGTCCAACCCCCTGCTTAAGGCAGGACCAATCCGCAGTTTTTACCCTCAGATCCCTAAATGGCCCCCTCAAGGATTGAGCTCATAACCCTGGGTTTAGCAGGCCAGTGCTCAAACCACTGAGGTATCCCTCCCCCTTCCTTTTCCTTTTCCTTTTCTTTTTCTCTTTCTAATTCAAAGACAGATTTTGCTCTTCTATTTTGTGTATCTTCCCCCTTGCTAATTTTAACCAGGATCTATTTTATAGCTGGCCATTTTTAAGCCAGGGTATTTTTTTAAAATTTCCCAAACTATCCTCCAGGTTCCATCAACTGCAATATAAATAATGAACAGATTTTCTGACTAGAAGAGGTTTCCCCTCCCTCCCACTTAAACTGTGAGTAATTTTATTAACATTTAGCCCATCTTTTAGTGGTGAGCTGGCTTAATGTATTAATAAATAGTGTAAACAATTGTACTGATGTTTAGGGAGAGAAAATTTAAAATTAATGTTAGAAATGTAAGGTGGGCAGAAAAGAGGAGGAGAAGGCAGGGGAATGTGTGGAACTTCCTTTTTTAGAGGATTATGCAACTTGTTTCGGGCTCAGTCTTGCACCACTGAAGTCAATAGAAGCGTGGGCATTGCTTTCAGTATGGGCAGAATCTGACCCTTAAAGCTTAATCCTAGTCCCACTGATTTCAGTGGTAGCAAGATCACGCCTCTTGTTGAATGTGGTTGCAAAATATTAAATTCAAGCTGCCATTTAATACTTTCAATATGCAGTAATACGCTGCCTATGCATAGGGCTTGAGGAAAAGCCTTCTAACCATTCTGTCCATCTACAAGACATTCAGGTAATTAGGAACGTTAATGAAGAGGAAAGCCTTGGATATCCCAGGAGCTTATTTTTGTGTATTATTACACTTTCTATTTAGGAAATCAGTTTCTTTTTCATACTGTTTCTATATAGCGCATCCACGCTTTCCCAGACAAAAATGTCCTTTCTCTAGAGAGGGAGAGAGTCCACCTTGTCTTTGAATCCCAGTGTCCTGCAGTGCCAGAAACAGAAGCTCTGTGTTTAAAGAACCCAAATAAATCAAACTCCAAAGGGAGGTTTATCCTGCATATTGACTCCAGTCGTCACAATACACATAAACTGAGACGAGAGAGAATTCTTCTACCTCCGTTCTCTTCATACCCAGGTTTCTATCAAAAGGAAGTGTTTTCCAAAGTAGCCCCTCCAATATGGACCTTCTGCCTGCCCCTGCTTATTTCTTGATAAGTCTCTTAGAAAGCACATTGACTTATTTCCGTGGACTGACCCTCTATGAAAGCAGGAGGGATGTTTTAAGGGTGTTCTGGCTTGAAATGCAAAACTCTACAGTACCTTAACACAGGGTTATGTACCAGTGATTTCACCAGCTCCATTTCTCTGGACCCTCTGCCTTGGCCCACTAATTGTCTTTTGGCTTCTTGTGTATCATCGCAACATTCTTTAACTTTCTTCAGACCCTGATGTTTTCTACAGGTTCCAACAACCTTTGAAGATACCAATTTCATTTTTCTGCAGTCTCATGAATTTTGTTTTTTAACACCTAATATCTTTCATCTATCTAACCATTAATTCTTTTTCATAAACTCAGTTTTTCCAAATGTAATAATATTGCACATCTGTGGATTAATATTTCTTTTTCACAGTTTACTTAAAAAATATGAACTCAAGCTACAGTTCTGCTGCTTTTTAACAGAGGACTTTATTTTCCATTACTATTAAAGGCTAACTTTTGCCTGCTGAACTTTAAAAACCTTTGCAAAACACTAAAAGGAAAAATCTAACAACATTTCTTAAAAACAAAACAAAACAAATAAACCAACCAGTGGACTCTATATGACGTGGATCTGACATGAGCTTGAATACTGATTTATTCTTCATTTCCAGCTGCATATCTCATCTAATTATACTCATAAAAGGGCAAGGCAAAAGGAGATATTATCTTAACAAGTGAAGTTTTAACTTGCATAAGAAACACTTCCCCCAACCCACTTCCCTTTAAATAGCTATTTCATGTCCCCTGATGCACAACAGGGGCAGTAGTATTTGCCACCCCATGGCAAAATGACTCTGTATGCCTGGGTATGCAAAACCTGATCCATGTGTGAATTAGCTTTGAGTTCTATTGTGTTTCTTATACTAATATAATATTGTTCTAGTACTTGCCCCTGATTAAAGAAATACATAAATAAATAATTTATAATTTAATTAATAAGGTATAATATGCAAAGCACAGTAATTTCAAACAGCTTGTAATGTCTCTAATGTACTTTCAATTTTTTATTTTACATAAGGGCTATATTCATTATGTGGTTATGATAAACATACTAATGAATTTTATTATAGGAACAAATTTAAACATGTAAATGAGATCAAATAGTATTAAAATGCAAACGATGGTGAAACTTATTACAAACTAACCTTGCCAACACACATGGAGGGATGTTATTACAAAAACTCCCCACAATTTAGGAAGTTGCATGCTTTATGGAAAGTCAGCACATTCATTTTACAAAGTCACTGAACATAAGAATTTGTGAACTATTCATTTTTAATATCTTATAAACTCCCCTTGAAACAAAAAAGTTAACTAGAATACAAGGTTTACACATAACTTTGGGTAACAATTAAAATCCCTTTTCTTGTTCCAGTGAACAGTAATCTGTGCATAATTACATTCAAATGAGATATTAGCATTTTTTGTGCTTACTCTTTGTTAATTGCAGAGTTCACTCACCATGGTGATGCTTTTGATAGAATCAAGCAACCTTATTGACCTGATGCTGCAAGGCATGTTTGGAAATTCTGCTGTATTCTTCATCTTCTTCTTTTTCTTTCTTTTTTTCTTCTTTTTTAATTTTTTTTTTTATTTTGGCATTTTGAGGAGTCCCGCTGCTTTTATTACATTCCTGACACTTTTGTTAATAAATCATTGCAAAGTTAATGAAAATTGCATTCAGGCATATCCAAAATAATTGTGTCCTTTGTCATGCTAATAAATTGAAAGATGTTGATCCAATGGGTGAATGCATGCCCATTATGGTGAAGTTTGTGATATGTGTGCCTGTTGCTCTTGTACTTTTTGGCTTGGCATATCACTCCATGTAGAACTGTTTACGAGCAAAACAAAAGTCAATATGTTTTATTTCAAATGTTATACTACCAGCCTTTAGTTAAGTTGGAAAGTAGAAAGGATAGAAGAGTGTATATTCTGGCACAGAGTCATTTTAATATCAATAGGCATCAGCAACTGCCTAACACCAGAATACATGCAATGATGAAAACTATATTTAACTGTCTCTTTCTGTGCGCCTTATGATCTTTCATATTTATCGCATCTGATAGATTAAAGAAAAATGGAAATAATTTCATCTCACTTGCCTTCAAAAATGTTGTGTGAGAAGGAAACTAAGGTAACAGGTTTTTTTGTGAGGTAACAGGTTTTATCTTGCCCTCCTTTACCTAGGTGTTAATCTGGAGTAACTCTGCTGAAGTCAATGGATTAAATTCTACACCTATATCCATTGTCTCTTTTAAAATAAACAGTGATCTCACTGGAGATATACTGGGTATACATCAGTACCAGATTTGCCCTAGTGTCTTCAAGTTTTGTGTGCAGGAGGTCATCCCTTTCCGTCATGCAACATCACCAGAAGATAAGGCGCTGAGAGGAAGTGCTGCAGCAAATGATCAAAAATCCCATTTTATCTTGGAAAGTTTGCATATTAAAAAAAATACTCGAAGGAACCAACGTAATTGTAGTCTTGGGAGTGCTTAATTTATGCACTAGCCCATCATGCTGATTGTAGACGAGTATTTATTCTGCTACTCAATCAAAAAGCATAGTTTCCATAACAACTGCCACATCAGATGTAACATGCCGTCTGCTGTTTGAATTACTGAATGTTTAAAAGACAGGCTTATCGATGTGTTGTATGAATGTATGATGTTGTTCTTATGTTTTAAAAGAAGGGGCTGTATTTCTATAAGACAGACAACTAGCATCTTTTGCATAATTATTAAGAACAATCTTATGTTTACTGGCCGTATTTAGTATTTAAGTGATTTAGTATTTTAGGCTGCAGCATGGTACCAACCAAGATGCAAGATTTGGAAGTTCACACTTTTCTGCTTGCTTTGCTATACTTTTAAGAAAAAAGGGTCAAATTCTGCCTTCCTTTACACCCAAGGACTCCACTGGCTTCAACATAATTGCACCAGCATAATTGTGAGGCACAACTTGGCTCAGAATATATTGTACATTTTTTGGCCTTTAATTACATCTTTCCCCCTTTTTATTAAAACATAAACACACACAAAATCCCCAAACAAAACCAATCAAACAATTCCCCCAAACCTACAGTTTGGGGACCAGAAAAATGGAATACAAGGAAAAGAGGTGTGTATAGCAATATTGAAGTTAAACTCTCATTATCCAGGGTTTAAGTCAACCTCTAGATATTGGATTAAAAAGAACCTTTCCCTGTGGGAAGGTTGACCCATAACTGTCTGCTGCAGGTTTCATCCTCTGAAGCATCTGATACTGGCTACTGACCGTCTAGATACTAGTCCAAAAAACCAGTGTTCTGATCCAGCATTGCAGCTCCTATGGCCTGGGCTACACCTTAGAATTTAGGTTGATGTAGCTATGAAACTCAGGGGTTGAAAAATCCACACCCCGGAGTGACATAGTTATGATAACATAATCCCTGGTGTAAAAGCAGCTAGGTCAATGGAAGAATGCTTATGTTGACCTAACTACCATTGCTCAGGGAGGTGGTGTTCCTACAGTGATGGAAAATCCTTTTCCATGCCCTAGGCTGCGTCTACACTATGGGCTATGCCATCATAGCTATGGTGCCATACCTATTCCACTACAATCCCTGTAGTGTAGACATGGCCTGTGTTCCTATATATAATGTGGACAAGCTGAGGTCTGCCACAGAATCATGGCTAATAATAATATATGTGTCATTCCCACAGTTAGTTCTATGGGTAAGAAGTGATAAAGCTACTGTGCAATTCTCTGAATTCCTTGAGAACTCTGGTTTTAGAGTAGCAGCTGTGTTAGTCTGCATAACTCTGAGGTTCTACTGTATATCGAGGAGGGTCTTAAATGTTTCAGATACTATGTGAATGTTACTGCCTTTTTATATATATATTAGTGAGCACAGAGTTCTCAAAAAGGAGTACTTGTTGCACCTTAGAGACTAACAAATTTATTTGAGCATAAGCTTTCATGAGCTACAGCTCACTTCATCGGATGCATTCAGTGGAAAATACAGTGGGGAGATTTATATACATAGAGAACATGAAAGAATGGGTGTTACCATACACATTGTAAGGAGAGTGATCACTTAAGGTGAGCTATTACCAGCGGGAGGGGGGGGAACCTTTTGTAGTGATAATCAAGGTGGGCCATTTCCAGCAGTTGACAAGAATGTCTGAGGAACAGTGGGGGGTGGGGAATAAATATTTCCCCATGTTTATTCCCCACCCCCCACTGTTCCTCAGACGTTCTTGTCAACTGCTGGAAATGGCCCACCTTGATTATCACTACAAAAGGTTCCTCTCCCCTCCCTCTCCCGCTGTATCCCACACAGTTGTAGCTATCTACACAGTTGTAGTTTTGGCCTTCACAACATGCCCTGGCAATGAATTCTACAGGTTGACTGTTCGTTGTGTGAAGAAATACTTCCTCATGTTTGTTTTCACAGAATCACAGAATATCAGGGTTGGAAGGGACCTCAGGAGATCATCTAGTCCAACTCCCTGCTCAAGGCAGGACCAATCCCCATTTTTTGCCCCAGATCAACTTAACAGCCCCCTCAAGGATTGAACTCACAACCCTGGGTTTAGCAGGCCAATGCCCAAACCACTGAGCTATCCCACCCCCCCAAATTTTAAACCTGCTCACTGTTAATTTGGGTGATCCCTGGTACTTGTGTTATGTGAAGGGGTAAATAACACTTCCTTAGTCACTTTCTCTATATTATTTGTGATTTTATAGACCTCTATCATATCCCCTCTTAGTCGTCTTTTTTCCAAGCTGAAAAGTCCCAGTTTTTTTTAATCTCTCCTAATACAGAAGCTGTTTCATACCCCTGATCACTTTTGTTTCCTTCTCTGTACCTTTTCCAATTTTACTATATCTTTTTTGAGATAGGGTGACCAGTACTGCACGCAGTATTCAAGGTACGGGCGTACCATGGATTTCTATAGTGGCATTATGATATTTTTAGTCATTATTATCTATCACTTTCCTAATGATTCCTAACATTCTATTAGGATTTTTGGTTCCCACTGCACATTGAGCAGATCCACAATGACTTCAAGATTTCTTTCCTGAGTGGTAACAGCTAATTTAGATCCCATCCTTTTGTATTAATAGTTTTCCCATGTGCATTACTTTGCATTTATCAACACTGAATGTCATCCACCATTGTGTTGCCCAGTCACCCAGTTCTGTGAGATCCATTTTTAACTTTTCACAGTCAACTGTGGACTTAATTATCTTGAATAATTTTATATTGTCTGTAAACTTTGCCACCTCACTGTTTACTCCTTTTTCCAGATCATTTCTGAATATGTTGAATAGGACTGGTCCCAGTACAGACCCCAGGGTGACACCAACATTTACCTCTCTCCATTCTGGAAACTGACCATCTATTGCTACCCTTTTTCCGCTGTCTTTTAACCAGTTACTGATACATGAGAGCATCTTCCCTCTTATACCATGACAGCTTATTTTGCTTATGATCATTTGGTGAGGGACCTTGCTAAAGGCTTTCTGAAAGTCCAAATACACTATATCCACTGTATCCCCCTTGTCCACATGCTTATTGAGCCCCTCAAAGAATTCTAATAGATTGGTGAGGCATGATTTCCCTTTTCAAAAGCTTTGTTGAGTCTTCCTCAACAAATCATGTTCATGTATGTGTCTGATAATTCTGTTCTTTGTTATAGTTTTGTTGCCGGCACAGAGTGCCCAAGGCAAGCAACAGCAAGGTTCGTTGCCCCGTGTGTGTCACCCAATAATCACAACGGGGTGGAGAAGCAGAAAAGTTTATTTGAAGCTTCAATATGGTACAGGGAGATATTCACCTCAAATCCTGTACACAGAGCAGGAAGTTACACAGACTTTTATACATCCTTTCTTCAGCATACTTATCCAATAGCAAGCTGCCCTAAGTATCCATATAGCCAGCCAATCCAGATACCAGCTAGTTCCCTTTTTCTTTGTACCATCTGTTAAACCATATATATAAAGCTGCTTTGTTCAGCAGTGTTTTACCATATCTGCCCTGTCTGGCCTTGTTTAGTTTCAGACAGTCTGACTTTGCAACATATTGTTGCAGATCCTCAGCATAACTGCTGCGAGTGCCTCCGGGCGGGGAGGCCAAGGTCACTTGGGCCTAGTGCGAGGGGGCTTCATCGACACACGTGGTCTTCCATCCCCTCGAGTTACCTAGTGGCCATGCCCAGTGTCCCCAACAACTCCCTCCTTTGAGAACACTCAATAGCCTTAGCTCTGAGTTTTCTCACTTGGGCTACTTATTTCTTTACAATAGGACTTTGCATAAGCACTTTGTGATAGCCCTGAAGAGATTGACTTACTAACTTTTGCAAAAGGGTCCTAACACATGATACTGCACAGCATAATACCATTAATACAAGCAATACAGGAAAAAGAGGTTTCAATAACAGGCTAAATAAACCACCAAGCCAAGACGACAAACCCCAGCCTGAAAACAAGTTTTGCAACCAATTGCTCTCGGGGGCAGTATAGGCAACCTGTGCTCCGGCTTGGGCATGGGCCTCAGCCTGTACCACCTTTTCATAGATCTCATAACTGCTATCATTTACATACACACAACATCGGGGCCTGACGAGGGCACAACCCCCCGCCCCTTGGGATGCCAAGAGATCATAGAATCATAGAATCATAGAATATCAGGGTTGGAAGGGACCCCAGAAGGTCATCTAGTCCAACCCCCTGCTCGAAGCAGGACCAAGTCCCAGTTAAATCATCCCAGCCAGGGCTTTGTCAAGCCTGACCTTAAAAACCTCTAAGGAAGGAGATTCTACCACCTCCCTAGGTAACGCATTCCAGTGTTTCACCACCCTCTTAGTGAAAAAGTTTTTCCTAATATCCAATCTAAACCTCCCCCATTGCAACTTGAGACCATTACTCCTCGTTCTGTCATCTGCTACCATTGAGAACAGTCTAGAGCCATCCTCTTTGGAACCCCCTTTCAGGTAGTTGAAAGCAGCTATCAAATCCCCCCTCATTCTTCTCTTCTGCAGACTAAACAATCCCAGCTCCCTCAGCCTCTCCTCATAAGTCATGTGCTCTAGACCCCTAATCATTTTTGTTGCCCTTCGCTGGACTCTCTCCAATTTATCCACATACTTCTTGTAGTGTGGGGCCCAAAACTGGACACAGTACTCCAGATGAGGCCTCACCAGTGTCGAATAGAGGGGAACGATCACGTCCCTCGATCTGCTCGCTACGCCCCTACTTATACATCCCAAAATGCCATTGGCCTTCTTGGCAACAAGGGCACACTGCTGACTCATATCCAGCTTCTCGTCCACTGTCACCCCTAGGTCCTTTTCCGCAGAACTGCTGCCTAGCCATTCGGTCCCTAGTCTGTAGCGGTGCATTGGATTCTTCCATCCTAAGTGCAGGACCCTGCACTTATCCTTATTGAACCTCATCAGATTTCTTTTGGCCCAAACCTCCAATTTGTCTAGGTCCTTCTGTATCCTATCCCTCCCCTCCAGCGTATCTACCACTCCTCCCAGTTTAGTATCATCCGCAAATTTGCTGAGAGTGCAATCCACACCATCCTCCAGATCATTTATGAAGATATTGAACAAAACCGGCCCCAGGACCGACCCCTGGGGCACTCCACTTGACACCGGCTGCCAACTAGACATGGAGCCATTGATCACTACCCGTTGAGCCCGACAATCTAGCCAGCTTTCTACCCACCTTATAGTGCATTCATCCAGCCCATACTTCCTTAACTTGCTGACAAGAATACTGTGGGAGACCGTGTCAAAAGCTTTGCTAAAGTCAAGAAACAATACATCCACTGCTTTCCCTTCATCCACAGAACCAGTAATCTCATCATAAAAGGCGATTAGATTAGTCAGGCATGACCTTCCCTTGGTGAATCCATGCTGACTGTTCCTGATCACTTTCCTCTCATGTAAGTGCTTCAGGATTGATTCTTTGATGACCTGCTCCATGATTTTTCCAGGGACTGAGGTGAGGCTGACTGGCCTGTAGTTCCCAGGATCCTCCTTCTTCCCTTTTTTAAAGATTGGCACTACATCCAATAGTCCAAAGCCAGCCTGTTTTGGAGGGAAAATGTCCTGAGCTGCTGTACCTCTTTATTTAATGTTTTTACTGCTGACCCTAAATCACTAATCGAGTCCTCTAACTCTAAGGCAACTTTCTCAAGTACCATTTGCAGCCTCACAGTATAGCGGCCTATGCATGCCATGGCTGGCCCGGTAAACAGTGGCGCTATTCCCAGTACAGAGCACCCTACAAGCTTTTCGGTTGTGAAGGGATTCTTTATATTGCCCTCCAATGCCGCAGTTAGTCGCCACAGGGTCTTTTCTCATGACTCAACAGAGATATCTCGGGCATTTCTAATCTTTCCTTTGGGCAGTGTGGTAGTTATGGAAAGATGAGGAACTCCATGAGCTATATAACAGCTACCTGTCCAGTTGGCTGGCAGCACCTTGTAAGCCTTTCGGCCACATACAAAATAGTGACCCTGTAGGGCCCAGTAAGGACTGTTTCTTAAAGGGATTCCTAAGATATTTAAGGCTGCTTTTCCAAACAGTTCATATGCCCTTAAGGGGGCATCCAATCCTCCTGATTGGGTACAAGTGGGGGTGTTTCTAATTGTGCCGTTTAAATTACACTCGCCATAGGGACCACTGCAAACCCACCATTGGCCTGCTACATTGGAGATATTAACTGGACGGCAAGTTATATTTCCAAACCCTCCTTTTGTAGTAAGATTATCCGTACGAGTTTCCCCAAAAGGGGAGGAACCATTACACCCACACTGCTGACCTCCCCTCTTGGTCTTTATCCAATACCCATCAGCCCACTGTGTAATAACACAGGAGCTCTTTCCCACAGGACGCCCATAGCGATCAGATTGGTTTCGGGTGAAACAAAATAGTCCCTCAGTGAGTACTGCAACTGAATACTCCTGGTCCTGATAGGTGGCTTGCTGTAAAGATGTCTTGTTCCAGAACGGCGAGTCCATTCTTTCCTGCTCTTTGGTGGTGGCTAATTCTGCTAGGGTCAAGGGCAGCATGTCAAGGGGCATTCCCGTTTTGGGGGACAGTGGAGTTGGAGCACATACCCAGCAATCAGTCTGGTTTGTAGCAACATGGTGCGCAAGTAAAACAAAGGAATTATGCTCCCGATATGCACAGTTTGGAAATAACAATACAGAGAATAACAATGTTACCCAATTAATTATTACCAGAGTCTTCCCAACCCAGGGTCTCCAGTACCTGGGTGGGCCCATTTTAGCGTTAAGGTGCCCGCTATTTGTGTCTCTTAAACAGTAGCTTTAGCCCGAGATCGTCACTAGATGAGGAGTCAGCAGGTTGGACGGTCCACTGTTCTGCTGACGAGGGGGCGGGTACTGCCTTCAGACGAGAGTGATGGATCCAGTTCTTGTGTCCCTCAACTTTTGCTACCGTATGGGAGATCAGCAGGATGGTATAGGGTCCTTTCCACTTTTCCTGGAGAGGCTCATCTTTCCAGGTACAAACAAGCACGGAGTCACCGGGCTGTAAGGAGTGGACAGGAGAGTCCAAGGGGAGACGCTGGGAATCCTTGCTATACCTGTGAAGAGACAAGAGAACAGCAGACAGGGAACACATATACTGAGACAAAAAACCATTACCCAACTCCCATTCCCCTGACAGAACCGGGGTGCCATTCGTAGGCCATGCCCTTCCAAACATAATTTCAAAGGGACTCAGCCCTAATCTACCCTTTGGGAGAACACGGATACGGAGCAGGACGAAGGGCAAAGCATCAGGCCACCGCAGGGAGGCCTCTTGGCATACTTTTGAGAGATGTCGCTTAAGGGTCTGATTGGTACGCTCCACTACACCACTGGCTTGCGGTCTACAGGGCGTATGGAGTTTCCAGGGGATCTGTAAGGCATTTGAGATGCTTTGGATGATTTTTGACATGAAGTGTGTCCCGTTGTCAGATTCCATCCACTGAGGGAGTCCAAAGCGAGGAATGATCTCCTTAACAAACTTGAGGGCCACTGTTCTGACAGTGCAATTACGGCATGGGAAGGCTTCTGGCCATCCACTGAACCGATCCACTAAGACGAGGAGATATTTGAACCCTTGGGTCCGGGGAAACTCAGTAAAATCTATTTGCCACACCCATCTGGGGCCCGGAGTGGGTTCTAGGGCAGCTGGTGGCATAGGATGTCCCGGTCTGGGGTTATTCTTTTGGCAGACTAAGCAGTTCGCTTGTACCTGGGCAGCCAGGGGTCAGAGTTCAGATGTGATAAAGTATTTTCCCATTAGTTGGATAAGTGCTTCCCTGCCAGCATGAGTGGTTTGATGTAGTTTCTGCAGCACCGGCCGGATCAAGCCCTTTGGTAGGAGGACCTTCCCTTCCGGGGAATAGAGCCATCCCTCCTTTTCCCGGAGACCGAGTTTGTCAGTTAGCTGTTTCTCCTCCCCAGAGTACTGAGGGGTTGGAAGCTCCCCTACTGATGGGATAAGCGCATGCATATGGGCGTTCTCAGTCTGAGGGGATGTCAGGGTGGCAGCATGCTTAGTCTCTCTATCTGCCCGGGCATTACCACTGGCCACATCTTGATCTTCCCTTTGATGGGCTTTACAGTGTACCACCGCCACTTCCGAGGGAAGTTGTACGGCTTCTAGGAGCTGGAGGATTTGGGGTCCATACTTGACTGGGGAGCCTTGGGCTGTCAGCATTCCCCTTTGCTTCCATAGGCCAGCATGAGCATGTAGCACCCCAAAAGCATACTTTGAATCGGTAAAAATGTTGACCCGCTTTCCTTTTAACAGTTCAAGTGCACAGGTCAGGGCTATTAGTTTGGCCAGCTGGGCAGAGGTCCCCGCGGGCAAACCTTCGGCTTCCACAGTGTCATGGAGGGCCACAACAGCATAACCCGCCCTCCTTTGCCCATATATTACAGTACTGCTACCATCACTGTACCACTCATAATCTGCATTTGGGAGGGTACATCCTTTAAGTCTGGATGGCTGGAGTACTGGGCATCTATGATCTCTAAACAGTCATGTTCCTGTTCCTCTGTTTCTGGCAAGAGGGTGGCTGGGTTAAGGGAGGGGCAAGGCTGTAAGGTAACTTCAGAGTTCTCCAGAAGTTTGGCTTGATATCTAGCCATTTGAGCCTGGGTGAGCCAAAGGCCTCCCTTTGCTTCCAATAAGGCTCGGACCATATGAGGGGTATATATTTGTATTCTCCCTCCCAAGGTCAATTTCTCAGCTTCTGCCAGCATCAGGGCTGTGGCTGCAAATGCCCTTAGGCATGCTGGCCATCCCTTTGCCACTTGGTCCAGCTGCTTAGAGAAATAGGCCACAGGACGTCTCCATGCTCCTAACTGCTGTGTGAGCACTCCTAGGGCCACCCCCTTTTGTTCATGTACATACAACTGGAACGGCTTAGAGAGATCCGGCAGGCCCAGAGCCAGGGCTTCCATCAACTTCCTTTTCAAGATTTTAAATGCCCTGTCAGCCTCTGGGGTCCAATAGAGGGGGTCATGATCTGCTCCTTTTACACAGTCATACAGGGGTTTAGCCCATTGTTCAAACTCTGGGATCCATATCCTGTAAAAGCCTGTCATACCCTGAGCCGCTTATGATTACTTGGGGTAGGAACTTGGCATATAGCTTCCTTCCTTTCTTTTGAAAGCTGGTGCTCCCCTTGCCATATGTGGAACCCGAGGTACCGTACCTCTGGGAGGGCGATTTGAGCCTTACTCCATGCTACCCGATATCTCCGGAGTCCAATAAAGTTCAGGAGGCTCACGGTGGCTTTAAGGCAGGGGGTTTGGCCCACAGTGGCAATTAACAAATCATCTACATGCTGCAGAAGGAGGGCCTCCTCATTATCCCACTCCTCTAGGTCTCTGGCCAGAGCCTGGCCAAAGAGGATGGGAGAGTTTTTAAATCCCTGGGCCAACACTGTCTAGCAAAGTTGCTTTTTAACTCTGTTTCGGTCCTCCCACTCGAAGGAGAAGATCTCCTGTGGTGGGGTGGCAACTGGGATGGTAAAGAAAGCATCTTTCAGATCGAGAACTGAAAAATGGGTATATTGTCCCCCTATAGAAGCCAATAAGGTATACGGGTTAGGGACAAGAGGGTGTAGAGTCTTAACCCATTCATTGACTGCCCTTAGGGCCTGTACCAGCCGATACGTGCCATCAGGCTTCCGTACGGGTAGAATGGGTGTGTTCCAGGCTGACTGACATTCCCGGAGAATACCATATGTTAGGAATCAATCTATAGTTTCCTGTAACCCTTCTCTGGCTTCCCTCTTGATTGGATACTGTTTTACTTGCACCGGGCCTTTCCCTGGTATGAGCTGAATATTAATGGGGGTATGGTGGGTGGCGTTTCCTGGGATCCCTGATGCCCACATGAGGGGGTACACCTCGTCTTCCCACGGGCTCCATTCTGGGGCTTGCATAGCTGAGGGCTCAACTGCAAGGGTCATAATCCATGCATTCTCAGGGGGTAAGATAAGGGTTATTTCAACCTCAGTAAAATGAAGGGTGACACCTAGGCGGCAGAGCAGGTCCCATCCCAGCAGAGGTGTTGGGCACTCAGGGAGGTATACCAGCTTGTGGGATATAGTCCTGTTTCCCAAAGCGCATTCCGCTGGGGCATACACTGGGCACTTGGTGTCTCTGCCTGTGGCTCCCACCACGGTAAAGGAATCTGCTACTGGCAACTGAAGGGGTCAATTTACGGCAGTTCGTGCCGCTCCAGAGTCCACTAAAAAATCTATTTCTGAGCTCCCCACCCACATCTTTACTTGGGGTTCCGGGGGTAGGGTGGTCCGTCTCCCCTGACACCCCCATTCCTGCTCCCCCATCGCCATCATAGAGACACCCCCCTTTTCTTTCCTCTCTGGGCACTCATTCTTCAAGTGTCCCTCTTGTCAACACAAGGCACACTGGTTGCGACCCAGTCGTCTCTCCTGCGAGCCCGGACGTCCGTGTCCACGGCCCCTTCCTCCCCGGCTACTTCCCTTAGTGCAGGCCTGTACCGCTGTTACCATCAGTCTCACTTGCTTTCTGTCCTTCTCTGTCTCTCTCTGACTATAAACTCAGTTTGCAGTCTCTAAGATTTGTGCCATGGTCATGCCCATTAAATCCTCCTTTTTTTGTAACTTTCTGTTAATATCAGGGGCTGCTCTGCTCGTAAAAATTCCCTTAATGATTGACTCAGTTGCCTAATCATCGGGGTCTGCATTTCTGTTCTGTCAAATCATGTCCTGAATATGCTGTAGAAAGGCCCCTGGGCTTTCTTTTAGATCCTGCATTACGTCATATGGTTTTGCCCAATTATTATGTCGGACAGCCGAGTGACGGAGTCCATGCAAAAGCAACTCCTCATAGGAGGTAAGGCGGGTCATATCCCCAAGATCATTTGGATCCCACCTGGGGTCTGCTCGGGGGACTTGTGCATCCAGGTCAGGAACATTAATACGATCCCGGTCGTACCGTTTCTGCGCCTCCTCCCTTGCCTTGGACACAACCTGTTGTCTTTCAACCTCAGACAATAAGCCAGAAACAAATGTGCACACATATGTTCATTCCATTTCCTTGTTTGCTGACAGAACAGGAGTAACTGGAGGATCGTGTTGTAATTAATTGACCCTCCTGGTGGCCACCACTCCTGGTCCTCTAGTTGATATTGAGGCCAGTGAACTATACAGAATCGTTTTAATTGACCCTTAGTCATCGGATCCAAACCAAATACCTTCCAGTTTGCTAGGATACACTCTAAGGGCGTGCACTGTGCCCTACCTCTTGAGCTCTGTCCCTGTCCCATACCTACAGGGTAACTCTGGGCGTCCCCAGGTTCCAACAGAGCATACAATCCGGATTGCAAAAGGTTCCTACCTATCCAAGGGACCGGTTCCCCACCGTCGCCCGCAGCTGCTTCTCCACTATATGAGTGCGTTGCATCGTTGTGCCCTTCGGGGTCGATCAAATCGCATCTCCTCTGAGGCCCCCGATGATCTCACCGGTGCGCGCTGGGCATCGGTTGTCGCTGCAATTCTCGACCGCTGGGAGGGGTCCAGGCAAGGCTAAATAGCAGCCTCGAGCCCACCTAGGGACGCCAAAAGCTGTTGCCGGCACAGAGTGCCCGAGGCAAGCAACAACAAAGTTCGTTGCCCGGTGTGCGTCACCCAATAATCACAACGGGGTGAAGAAGCAGAAGAGTTTATTTGAAGCTTCAATATGATACAGGGAGATATTCACCTCAAATCCTGTACACAGAGCAGGAAGTTACACAGACTTTTATACATCCTTTCCTCAGCATACTTATCCAATAGCAAGCTGCCCTAAGTATCCATATAGCCAGCCAATCCAGATACCAGCTAGTTCCCTTTTTCTTTGTACCATCTGTTAAACCATATATATAAAGCTGCTTTGTTCAGCAGTGTTTTACCATATCTGCCCTGTCTGGCCTTATTTAGTTTCAGACAGTCTGACTTTGCAACATATTGTTGCAGATCCTCAGCATGACTGCTGTGAGTGCCTCCGGGCGGGGAGGCCAAGGTCATTTGGGCCTAGTGCGAGGGGGCTTCATCGACACTCGTGGTCTTCCATCCCCTCGAGTTACCCAGTGGCCATGCCCAGTGTCCCCAACAGTTTCAACCAATGTTGCTATTCCCTACCCCAACAGTTACTGCAAAGCGGAAGCTTTGAATTCAACAACCTGAAAGTTACGCTCAGCCCACCTCCCCAAGTGAATATCTGTTTTCGCTGGTAGTAAACAATGTCCGTATTCTGATGGAAAGCCTTATACAGTCTGAGATTCTTAGGAGGCTGCTATAGGAAAGGAACGGAAGTTAGAAACATTCCATGCTCAAGATGAGGAAAGTGAGACTTGTTGATTATCTTGTCAGCCAATATCAACGCATCCTGCTGAGAACTTACACAGCAGAAGCAACTTAGATCAATTGTCAGGAGGCCCAATGAACAAGGTGCTACTGAGCTAGAGATTGTTGCTTTTCAAGTAGGCAGAAGAAACCAGGAAACCAGGGTACTGAGTGTCCTGGAAATGGAGAGCCTCACAGTGGACTAAGTAAGCAGAAAGTTCCTCCACTCTGGAAAGTAGAAAGTTAATATCAAATATAAGCAAGCCACACAGAAAGAGACCTGTTTGCATCCAGAACCAGTCTGAAAATCATTTTTTTTCAGGAGATACAATAATCAGGAGGCAGAAGCAATCTGTTGGAACTTCAACGTAGTGTGCACATTTCAAATGCTGCTCTTGCCTTTATGCCCTTATATGCAAAATGATCAAGAAGGTGGCTCAGATGGGACTGGCTGGCAGGTTTTCTTCAAGAATTCTTCTCTGCCACCACTGAATCTTAGGATCCTGGGCTCAGCTCAGCTCATATTAGCTGTTTGGCTTGTAATTAGAGGAAGCTCAAAAGAAGCTCTCTTCCATGAGAGTGAAGGGCTGCAGAGAATTTCCTTTGAGCTCTGCCACATGGTATCCACCAAAGCTGTTTTTAGTTGCCCTTTCTTTTTTGTGCTCAGTCTGACTTGCCCCACCCCCTATCACTCAGCATTCCTTAAACGGTTGGTGCAACGGGAACAAAGGATTCCACTTTTAATGCAGAGACCTTCACTCCATGCTTGGCTTGTATCGGTTTCCTTCTGCTTGGCTGATGTGAAACAGAGATAAACTATCAGTCTGCCCTAATATAACAGTGTCATGGAAAAGAACCAGCATGAAATCCTGGCTCCGTGGAAGTAAGTGGCAAAAATCCCATTGACTAAAGTAGAGCCAGAGGACATGCTTCCATGCTGATGCTGGGTTCTGCTTGATAATGATCCAAAGTAGTGCGGAGTGACGCATGTTCATTTTCATCATCTGAGTCAGATGCCACCAGCAGAAGGTTGCTTTTCTTTTTTGGTGGTTTGGATTCTGTAGTTTCCGCATCAGAGTGTTGCTCTTTTAAAACTTCTAAAAGCATGCTCCACACCTCGTCCCTCTCAGATTTTGGACGGCACTTCACGTTCTTAAACCTTGGGTCGAGTGCTGTAGCTATTTTTAGAAATCGCACATCGGTACCTTCTTTTCATTTTGTCACATCTGCTGGGAAAGTGTTCTTAAAACGAACATGTGCTGGGTCATCATCTGAGACTGCTATAACATGAAATATATGGCAGAATGTGGGTAAAACAGAGCAGGAGACATACAATTCTCTCCACAAGGCGTACAGTCACAAATTTAATTGACGCATTATTTTTTTAACGAGCATCATCAGCATGGAAGCATGTCCTCTGGAATGGTGGCCGAAGCATGGAGTGGCATGTGAATGTTTAGCATATCTGGCATGTAAATACCTTGCGACTCTGGCTACAAAAGTGCCATGCGAATGCCTGTTCTCACTGTCAGGTGACATTGTAAATAAGAAGCAGGCAGCAGTATCTCCCGTCAATGTAAACAAACTTGTTTGTCTTAGCGACTGGCAGAATAAGAAGTAGGGCTGAGTGGACTTTTAAACTCTAAAGTTTTACAGTCTTTTGTTTTTGAGTGCAGTTATGTAACCAAAAAAAATCTGCATTTGTAAGTTACACTTTCACTATAAAGAGATTGCACTTCAGTACTTGTATGAGGCGAATTGAAAAATACTATTTCTTTTGTTTATAATTTTTACAGTACATATATTTGTAATCAAAAATCATAATATAAAGTGCACGTGCACTTTGTATTCTGTGTTGTAACTGAAAGCAATATTGAAAATGTAGGAAAACATCCAGAAATATTTAATACATTTCAATTGGTATTCTATTGTTATAAGTGCGATTAATTGCGATTAATTTTTTTGAGTTAATCTCGTGAATTAACTGCGATTAATTGACATCCCTACAAATAACCTCAGGCAGATTATTGTCAATGCAAATTTAGAACAATAAAATAGTTGAGTCGTAAAGTCCCCCACCAAAAAGGAGGAAATAATGAGTATCTCTTAACACCATGATGGTTCATTTTCGGCTCAGTGTATTGGGATTTACTTGTAATTAATCATGTGCAAGACAGCAGAAATGGAACCTCTAAATATCTACAATAAAAATGTATGTGCGTGTGTATATAATGGATGGAAGACACACAGAGGCTTTTTTGGTTCTAACATAGGCCTCATGCTAAAGCTCTTCTATTAGGACAGCTTTTGTGAATTTCACTGAGTGTTTTCTGGGTTGAATACATCATTGGGCCCTGAAGTTTCCAAACCTGTCAAAGAGGTTTTACATGTCTTATGAAAAGTTCTAGGTCTGTTTTTTTTTAAAGAAATCCCTAGGAAGATTTCTTAAAATGCAATAAGAACATGATTTGTAAGTAGAAAAATTAACATTTTGTGGCATAGGAATATATATATATATATATGTTCATCCACCCATCTATCCCATCCTGTAACAACCTCCACCTCCCCAGTTTAATATTTTTTCCAGAATTGTAATTAAATATTTTTTTGAGTGGGCCGTGTCATGGGGGAGAATCTTTGCACCCAGTTACAACTAAAGTGCTCCCTAAAGGTCAGAGAATTGTATTTTTCAGCAATTCTTGTTAGTGAAGAGGAAAAACTATTATTAATGAAAAACTGAAATAGAAATGTATTATGGTGGTGTAACCTAGAATTATCAGTTTTGAATCAAAAAGTAAATATAACTCTTAGATTTGGCTGGGCAGACTTGCTAGGACTGGACATTTATACCCCTGCTTGTAGCTTTATTTTTCCCAATCACATGCAGATGGGAAGAAAAGATTTGCTGTTAATTCCCACAGGTTCCTGCACTGCACTTTCAACCCCCTTCAGGAGTGGTAGTAATTTTGAACCAGTGCCTTTGGGGAAGTTATCTCTGCAGTGCATTGGGTGGAGGGGAATGGGCCTTGAGAGTACCACGGAGGGGCTGGCCCTCTACACCACTGCCCTAGCCCAGCCTGGATGCCTCGAGATGTTTGGTATTTCTCCATGGATCTTGGTATGTACACAAGGTTGGAGGAGCACAAGTCCTGACTGGTGTGTTTGGGAAGCAAACCAACAGTAGCATGATAATGCAGGAACTCGCTGAATTTTCTGGTTTATATTACCCATCCCTGAGATTTTCCTACAAGAAGGCATGATACAGCTCTGCATAGCTATTGCAGTGAGTAACTACTGTAAACTATCATTCCTGAGTAACTTCATGCTGTTACAAGATAACTTTAAACCCTGCTTACAGCTGAAAATTCTGTAATTACACAGTTCCTGTCATGTTCTAAAAACCTTATGGCAGTGCTGCAATTTTATAGTTCACATATAATAGTCCTGACATTACTGTGTAAATCTCAGTGGATATAGATTACAAGACAATTACTTATATTTTTATTCTGATTACAGTGTAGCACATACCACATAATGTAAAGCATTAAAAGTGTACGTCAGACATCATGTAATGCAGCAAAAGAATTATTTTTAAAGAGCTATTCGTGTTTGCTAGTTTTCTTTTTCTTTTTTCTTTGTCTCAGATCAGTGTGTTAATATCTGTAATTAAACTATGAAAGACCATAAGGCATATTTTAAAGGTTAGTTACATAATTTTTTAACATTTCCTTATATTCTCTTGCATTACTTTAGTTCATGCAGTTATATTACACACTCTGACATCCATGTCATGTCATGTTTGCTCAACTTTTTTACTACTAGTCAAAATTAAAATTTATTTTTCCCCAGTTCACTCTCTGCAGGGTCAGCCAACTTAAGGAAAATGAAGCTGTCTGCTATCAGCTTATACATCATCAGCAACAATAAACATGCTAAGATCAGAACTTGCATTTTGTCATCTGACTATTGTTGATAGCAGCACAAAGACAGCTTGATTTTCATTAGCTGGGTTGATCCTGCAGGGCTAAGAACTGCGAAAAAATGTATTTTGACTTGAAGTAAACGGAGGAAACATGACATGGGAGTCCGGGACATATGCATCCCTAAGGTGTCATTTTCAACAAACTGATTTCTTTCACTTGAGGAAATTCTGAATAAACCACTGGACAGATTCCTATAACTGTCCAGCTGGCAAAGGCCAATATTTCTGACTCTGAATTATGCATTATGCTCTCCTTTTTCCTTTTGCTCATGTTTCTCTTACAATTATTTTGTAAGGAGAGGGCAAGGAATGAAAATATATAGTTCAAGCAGTCTGAAAATTCAGACTTTTCAAATAAAAGTGGCTTGTATATCTCATTCTAAGAATATTTTATAAGCTTATACAATTTGCCTTTTAATAAAAAACATATTTAGTTTACTTTGGTCTCACATAGATTCAAAAAGACAAGGTGGATGAGATAATCTCTTTTACTGGACCAATTTCTGTTGATGAAAGAGGCAAGCTTTTGAGCTTCCACAGAGTTCTTCTTCAGGTTAGAGGAGCTCTGTGTAATTTCATCTCTTTCATCAACAGAAGTTGGTCCATTAAAAGATATTACCTTACCCATCTTGTCTCTCTAATATCCCGGGACCAACATGGCTACAACAATGCTGCAAACATAGATTCAAATACATACTTGAGGCCAAAGACTGGGCTGGGGGAATGGTTGCCTCCACTGTCCACACGCACCACGTTTTTTCCCTTCCCTATATAGAAGCCATTCTTTTTTTTTCTCAATGTATAGTTGTTAAGGATCAATAAGGGTGGAATGTTGTGGTGAACCACCACAAGGGAAACCTGGTGCTGGACAGATAGGGAGTTCAGGTTGCGTAGCTGGTGGGAGGTACATCCATGACATTATGATTTCTTCACCACTGCTTCACCTTGTGGAGCTCATTGTCAGGAGACTTTGTGAGCTTCTTCTGTGAATAAAGTTCTGCTTTTTGATACTACTGGTGCTTTTCCCTGGGGTTATTTGGGCATCTCAGGTGCATCCAGACAGAAGCAAAATTTGGCCCTAAGTCTACAGTACTGTAACACTGCTTGGGAAGTCATACCAGCAGCTGGTTTTGGCCTGCTGTTTCATGACTCCATCACCATTGTGCTGTGAGGTCTCAACTGCACCTTTAAGACACAGCTGCAGAAGAGGGGCAGAGCTCAAGGAGCAATTCAGGAAGGCAAAATTCCTGTTAGAACTTCCAGATACATATCAGGAGCCTGCTTGATACTACTTGCCTTTGGAGGATGCAACATAATCCACACTGCATGCCCTACCAGCACTGCCATAACCCCACCTCCTTGTCACCCATCACCTCACCACCCACTTTATGATGCCTTCTGCCCTAAGACAGGGTACTGCTCTTGTGTAGTGTAGACATTGTTCCTCATAGCTGCACAGGATAGAGAGAGGGGGGTCTACTGGAGTGAGTGGATACTTGTCATTGGACAGGGGTTTGAACTTTTGTAATCCATCCCAGGTCAGGTGTCTGGGGCTAGTGAGTAAAAGTCAGAGTCTTCTCAGCATTCCCTTGTGTCACACAATCTCTACTTGATACCCTAGCAAGCAGCACGGCACCATCTAGTGTCTCTGCCAACAACAAAGTAGAACTTTGCCATTGCTGTGACACAAGTGCAGCATTTATTGCTTTTCAGGAAACAAATATGCTGCTGATATGAGGTCCTTTGCGTCATCCTTATCAGATTGCAGACACCAAAATTATCAGCTTTTTGGCTTTTGAACTACCATTTTTTATCGGTAGAACCAGAATGCTCCTGAACACTTAACAGCAAACTTCTTATTTACAAGACATTGTCAGCTATGGTTTTCTTTATTTTCTTTTTAATTTCAGGTTTCAGAGTAGCAGCCATGTTAGTCTGTATTGGCAAAAAGAAAAGGAGTACTTGTGGCACCTTAGAGACTAACAAATTTATTTGAGCATAAGCTTTCATGAGCTACAGCTCACTTCATCGGATGCATTCAGCAGAAAATACAGTGGGGAGATTTATATACATAGAGAACATGAAACAACTCTGACATCATAATCAAAAAGGCTGACAAAGGAGGTGCTGTCGTCATCATGAATAGGTCGGAATATGAACAAGAGGCTGCTAGGCAGCTCTCCAACACCACTTTCTACAAGCCATTACCCTCTGATCCCACTGAGGGTTACCAAAAGAAACTATACCATTTGCTCAAGAAACTCCCTGAAAAAGCACAAGAACAAATCCACACAGACACACCCCTGGAACCCCGACTTGCGGTATTCTGTCTGCTACCCAAGATCCATAAACCTGGAAATCCTGGATGCCCCATCATCTCAGGCATTGGCACCCTGACAGCACGATTGTCTGGCTATGTAGACTCCCTCCTCAGGCCCTACGCTACCAGCACTCCCAGCTACCTTTGAGACACCACTGACTTCCTGAGGAAACTACAATCCATCGGTGATCTTCCTGATAACACCATCCTGGCCACTATGAATGTTGAAGCCCTCTATGCCAACATTCCACACAAAGATGGACTACAAGCCATCAGGAACACTATCCCAATAATGTCACGGCTAACCTGGTGGCTGAACTTTGTGACTTTGTCCTCACCCATAACTATTTCACATTTGGGGACAATGTGTACCTTCAAATCAGCGGCACTGCTATGGGTACCCGCATGGCACCACAGTATGCCAACATTTTTATGGCTGACATAGAACAACGCTTCCTCAGCTCTCGTCCCCTAATGCCCCTACTCTACTTGCGCTACATTGATGACATCTTCATCATCTGGACCCCTGGAAAAGGAGCCCTTGAGGAATTCCACCATGATTTCAACAATTTCCATCCCACCATCAACCTCAGCCTGGACCATTCCACACAAGAGATCCACTTCCTGGACACTACGGTGCTAATAAACGATGGTCACATAAACACCACCCTATATTGGAAACCTACTGACCGCTATTCCTACCTACATGCCTCCAGCTTTCATCCAGACCACACCACACGATCCATTGTCTACAGCCAAGCTCTGCGATACAACCGCATTTGCTCCAACCCCTCAGACAGAGACAAACACCTACAAGATCTCTATCAAGCATTCTTACAACTACAATACCCACCTGCTGAAGTGAAGAAACAGATTGACAGAGCCAGAGGAGTACCCAGAAGTCACCTACTACAGGACAGGCCCAACAAAGAAAATAACAGAACGCCACAAGCCATCACCTTCAGCCCCCAACTAAAACCTCTCCAACGCATCATTAAGGATCTACAACCTATCCTGAAGGATGACCCAACACTCTCACAGATCTTGGGAGACAGGCCAGTCCTTGCTTACAGACAGCCCCCCAACCTGAAGCAAATACTCACCAGCAACCACACACCACACAACAGAACCACTAACCCAGGAACCTATCCCGTTGCCAACTATGCCCACATATCTATTCAGGGGACACCACCATAGGGCCTAATCACATCAGCCACACTATCAGAGGCTCGTTCACCTGCACATCTACCAATGTGATATATGCCATCATGTGCCAGCAATGCCCCTCTGCCACGTACATTGGTCAAACTGGACAGTCTCTACGTAAAAGAATAAATGGACACAAATCAGACGTCAAGAATTGTAACATTCAAAAACCAGTTGGAGAACACTTCAGTCTCTTTGGTCACTCGATTACAGACCTAAAAGTGGCAATTCTTCAACAAAAAAATTTCCAAAACAGACTCCAACGAGAGACTGCTGAATTGGAATTAATTTGCAAACTGGATACAATTAACTTATGCTTGAATAGAGACTGGGAGTGGATGGGTCATTCCACAAAGTAAAACTATTTCCCCATGTTTATTTCCCCACCACCACCACCCCCCACTGTTCCTCAGAGGTTCTTGTCAACTGCTGGAAATGGCCCACCTTGATTATCACTACAAAAGGTTCCCCCCCCCCAGCTCTCCTGCTGGTAATAGCTCATCTTAAGTGATCACTCTCCTTACAGTGTGTATGGTAACACCCATTGTTTCATGTTCTCTATGTATATAAATCTCCCCACTGTATTTTCCACTGAATGCATCTGATGAAGTGAGCTGTAGTTCACGAAAGTTTATGCTCAAAAAAATTTGTTAGTCTCTAAGGTGCCACAAGTCCTCCTTTTCTTTTTTAATTTCAGTGTGTTAAAGTTGACAAAGTCCAGATTGCAGTTATAAAATTACCCAAGAAGTTAAACCTATAGAATTCAAGTTATTTTGAATGATGGAGGAGGTTCTTGGTAGTAAAAAGGGATGATACTTGACATCTCTGCTTTCTTCAGTTGTCTGTATTCTATTTTATTAGAGTCAAGTATTTAAGTTTACTTGAAGAAAAATAGAGATGTTAATTGTCATGTCAGAGCACGTACATGACAAGATACATTTAGTTATTGAATAGATAAGGAACATTTCAGTGCAGTACAGTTATGGTTGAGGTAGCACAAGTGAATGGTGACATCTTTTATTTAACTCGCTGTTACATAAAAAAAAGTCCTTGTGTATTTTCTTAAGAAATTATCCAACCTCAGACTTTTAAACTATGAGTATTTGGCAGCTGAAATAGATTCCAGAATATTTAACAGAAAACGTCTTAGGAAAAAGACATTGGCAACCACAGTTATCTTTATTTTTATTTTAATGTCAATGTCAGGAAGTTGAAATGTATTATACCTTCCATTATGATGAACTGTACTTGTGGATCTAAAACTAACATTTAGTTAAGTTTCATTTCACATTTCAGTGATGATGGTAGAAAGGGGAAAAAGCATCTGTGACCTGATATAAAAATACCCAGGTAATCAGTGAAGAGTATAATACTTTCTCTAAGTAAACTGCCACCTGTTTATTTCAGTGAGAATTCATCTCTTCTTTCTTTCCCATCATTTGCAAAATTGTCATAAAATCATGTTTTTCCAAGTTTATGAAACAGGAAATGTTTCACTGTGGTCTTGAATTTTTGTTTGTATTAAAAAGTAGTAATTGCTAGGAGAAAATTGAAATTTCATCCTAGCAAGGACAACTCTACAAAAAGGTGATTTTTCATGTGGGACAAATTCAAAGAACAATTTTGCCATTTTTTTTCCTATTAAAAGACGTGTTCACCAATGGAACTATTGAAATTTTACCTGTGAACATTCACTAGAATATCAGCCTCCATGCCCTTGCATACTTGTGAAAACTGATGGTTTTGCATGACTAATACAACGAACCAGCAGTTGGTTTGTGGAATCTATAAATATAAAATAAGAGAACATTCAAAATTTCACTAATATTACTCAACTGGAGGATGTTGAACTAAGTGTGTGTTGATTTGGAATGACTACTTATATAATTCAGCTAGCTGTGAATTTATACAGAATATAATCATTAGTAGAGACAGTGGTGGAGAAAACAGAAAAGAGATAGGTAGTAAAGAGAGTATTAGTGTGTTAGGAACCCACTAATTATCTTTACTATAGCTCAATTATTTTAGCAACAGTATACTTTCACTTAAGACTTATCCTATAGTCTTTACTCATATAAAGCTCCCACTGACTTCAGTGGGAGTTTTGCTTGCAAAACTAGAATAAGATCAGGACTATTGAACTGCTGATTTGATCAATACAAGAGGTTGGTTGCAGGAAGACTTCATAAAGCAATGCAACTTGTCAGTAGTAGCACAAATTTGAGACAAAGTGATTTGTTTTTAGAAGGAACAACACATTTTTATGTTGATTGTCCTGATGGCCCTATGGGCTAGATTGGGTTCCAAAGGCACAGACCATAGTAATGGAAAGCAGGTTGCTGTGCTGCCTCAGGTGCATCCAAAGTAAGGAAGTATAGGGTGTATAAACCCTATATATGGGTAACATCCTCCATATTAGGAGGATATGATTTTCCCAAAATGACAAAAGTAGGATCTAGTGACAGCACTAATGTGACATTCCTGTTGTACATAGGGTTGCCAGGCGTCTGGTTTTCTACTGGAATATCCGGTCGAAAAGAGACCCTGGTGGGATCGGCTGGCACCATTGACTGGGCTGTTTAAAGTCTGGTTGGTGGTGCAGTGGGGGCCCTGGCCTAAGAAAGCCTCCCTGCCAGCCGTAGCTCTGCACAGCTCCTGGAAGCAGCTGCCAGATTCTTGCGGCCCCTAGACACATGGGTGCCCTGGGAGGCTCCATGCGCTGTCCCTGCCCCATGTGCCGACTCTGCAGCCCCCATTGGCTGGGAACCACAACCAATGGGAGCTGCGGAGACAGTGTCTGTGGGTGCGAGGGCCACACGCAGAGCCTCCCTAGCTGCGCCACAGCCTAGGGGCTGCAGGGACCTGGCAGCCACTTCTTGGGAGCCGCAGTAAGCACTTCTGGGACCCTGAACCCCCTCCTGCATCCAAAGTCCCTCCCTGAGCCCGCCCCCACCCCCAGTACCCCAACACCCTGCCCAAACTCTGAGCCCCCTCCTGCATCCTAAACCCCTCATCCCTGTCCCCACCTTAGAGCTCACCCCCCCAGCCAGAGCCTGCACCCTGTCCCGCACCCCAACCCCTTGCCCCACCCTGAAGCCCCCTGCTTCACCCCAAACCCCTCATCCCTAGCCCTACCCCGGAGCCCACAACCCCAACTGGAGCCTGCACCCTCCCACATTCCAAACTCCTTGGTTCCAGCCCCCTGGTGCACCCCAAGCCCCTCATCTCTGGCCCTACCCCAGAGCCTGCACTCCCAGCCGGAGTTCTCACCCCCCCTCAACCTCGTGCCCCAGCCCAAAGCCCTCTCCCACATCCTGAACCCCTCATTTCTGGCCCCGACCTGGAGCCCAACCCCCAGCCCAGAGCCCATACCCTCCCCGCATGGAATGCCCTGAGCCAGCCCGGAGCCCTTTCCCACACACTAAAGCCCTCATACCTGGACCTACCCCTGAGCCCGCTCCCCCAGCTGGATCCCTCATTCCCCTCCTGCACTGCAATCCCCTGCCCCAACCTGGTGAAAGTGAGTGTGTGTGGGGGGGAACGAGTGATGGAGCGGGGGGGGGGGTGGAGTGAGTGGGGGGTGGGGCCTCGGAGAAGTGGCAGGGCGGGGGAGAGGGGCTTGGGGAAGGGATGGTGCATGGGTGCTTGGTTTTGTGCGATTAGAAACTTGGCATCCCTAGTTGTACAACCAGATCAAGAATAATATAAATTGTGATCACAGTGACACTGCTGGTTTGGACGTGTGCATGCAAGTGGGGAGCAATCACAGTAGATTTGCACGTAGATGTTTTCAACCTCAGAATATTATCCAGCTATGGACTTCAGAGAAGAAGGACAATAGCAATGAGAGATTTTATATCAAGAAATGAGGAAAGATAGCTGTAATAAAAAGGAGTCCTAGAAGCATCTTTAGAAGCTGCCCAAGTCTTTAGAATAGTGTGCTTCTCTTATGATCAATTTTGCAGATAAAAAAATGAGTTAACTATAAATTGATGAGGAAAATAGGAAACCGAGATACTGTGGGAAATTAGAATTTGATTGAACCGTCAACTCATGATGTCATGTTGAGGTAAGACCCACTTGTAAATAAATGGTGAGACACTTCAAGAAATTATTTTATTGAGACAGAATAGTTACAGGCAGCTGACGCATATTCTGCATTCTCTATCATTACACCAGCCAGCTACTCAGCACTCTGCAGTGCTGTGATCTAATTTTTTATCACAGAATATAGCATGAAGCAGTGACTGCTCAGAGGTGCATGGTTCTTTTAAGTGCTTATAATCTTGTCATTAAAATCCATTATCAAACATGTGGTTGACTAAACCCCCACCCACATGCTGGCATAGAGTTGTATATTTTGGAGGTTCACTCTGATAAGTACTGAACAGCTGATGTAGCTGTCCAGCTATATAAAATTTTCACAACGATAGAAAAGACACGGATTTTCTTGGAACATTACGAAAGCCTTTAATCTTCCCCTTTTAATTCCATGCTAGGGATATGTTATTAGTTCCTTAGCAATAGCAGTGCATATTTGTTTAAGTTGTCCCATTATTATGCTATTACTTTCCTTGAGAATCAGGTCATTTTCTGGGACAGTGGAGAAGTTAAACAAGGGTTACATGTTTCTACACTTGAAAGGGTAAGAATGTTTTGATTTACTGTCTCTTTTTTATTTTACATTTTTTTCGTTCAAGACTTAACAACATTTCCCCCCCGCCCCCAGCCCAACCTCCAGACACGAAATGGCCAGAAGGCACTTGTTAGTCTATGATATTTCAATTGCCTATGCTATTGCTTGTGTGAAATGTGTGTGTATTTCCTATGAAGAGTTTTTTATTCCTATCCACGGAAATAACATATTTTTCTATCACCAATCATTATTTACCACATTGCAAACACAAAGTTACATTTTTTAACAATACATGTTAAAAATACTTTTGCATTTAATTCTTGGAGAAGTCATGCAGAGATTCCTACACGGTGTGTTCATTCACTAAATAAGGGAAAAATAGATCTCTTCTGAATATAATACACTGTGGACTGCAAGATCATAATTACTCAATAAGGGCATGATCCTGCACCATTAAAGTCAATGGGAGAAGAATGAGATCTTAAATCCTGGTTTTCCACTCCCTAACATAAGTTTAAAACTAAAGGAGTACTTGTGGCACCTTAGAGACTAACCAATTTATTTGAGCATAAGCTTTCGTGAGCTACAGCTCACTTCATCGGATGCATACTGTGGAAAATACAGAAGATGTTTTTATACACACAGACCATGAAAAAATGGGTGTCTATCACTACAAAAGGTTTTTTCTCCCCCCACCCCACTCTCCTGCTGGTAATAACTTATCTAAAGTGATCACTCTCCTTACAATGTGTATGATAATCAAGGTGGGCCATTTCCAGCACAAATCCAGGTTTTAACAAGAATGTCTGAGGAACAGTGGCGGGGGGGGGGGGGAGGAATAAACAAGGAGAAATAAGTTTCTTTTTATAATGAATCAACCATTCCCAGTCTCTATTCAAGCCTAAGTTAATTGTATCCAATTTGCAAATTAATTCCAATTCAGCAGTCTCTCGTTGGAGTCTGTTTTGGAAGTTTTTTTGTTGAAGGATAGTCACTTTGAGATCAGAAATCGAGTGACCAGAGAGATTGAAGTGTTCTCCGACTGGTTTATGAATGTTATAATTCTTGACATCTGATTTGTGTCCATTTATTTTTTTACGTAGAGACTGTCCAGTTTGACCAATGTACATGGCAGAGGGGCATTGCTGGCACATGATGGCATATATCACATTGGTAGATGTGCAGGTGAATGAGCCTCTGATAGTGTGGCTGATGTTATTAGGCCCTGTGATGGATAGATATGTGGGCACAGTTGGCAACGGGCTTTGTTGCAAGGATAGGTTCCTGGGTTAGTGGTTCTCTTGTGTGGTATGTGGTTGCTGGTGAGTATTCGCTTCAGGTTGGGGGGCTGTCTGTAGGCAAGGACTGGCCTGTCTCCCAAGATTTGTGAGAGTGTTGGGTCGTCCTTCAGGATAGGTTGTAGATCCTTGATAATGCATTGGAGGGGTTTTAGTTGGGGGCTGAAGGTGACGGCTAGTGGCGTTCTGTTATTTTCTTTGTTAGGCCTGTCCTGTAGTAGGTGACTTCTGGGAACTCTTCTGGCTCTATCAATCTGTTTCTTCACTTCCGCAGGTGGGTATTGTAGTTGTAAGAATGCTTGATAGAGATCTTGTAGGTGTTTGTCTCTGTCTGAGGGGTTGGAGCAAATGCGGTTGTATCGCAGAGCTTGGCTGTAGACAATGGATCGTGTGGTGTGGTCAGGATGAAAGCTGGAGGCATGTAGGTAGGAATAGCGGTCAGTAGGTTTCCAATATAGGGTGGTGTTTATGTGACCATCGTTTATTAGCACCGTAGTGTCCAGGAAGTGGATCTCTTGTGTGGAATGGTCCAGGCTGAGGTTGATGGTGGGATGGAAATTGTTGAAATCATGGTGGAATTCCTCAAGGGCTTCTTTTCCATGGGTCCAGATGATGAAGATGTCATCAATATAGTGCAAGTAGAGTAGGGGCGTTAGGGGACGAGAGCTGAGGAAGCGTTGTTCTATGTCAGCCATAAAAATGTTGGCATACTGTGGTGCCATGCGGGTACCCATAGCAGTGCCGCTAATCTGAAGGTATACATTGTCCCCAAATGTAAAATAGTTATGGGTAAGGACAAAGTCACAAAGTTCAGCCACCAGGTTAGCCGTGACATTATCAGGGATAGTGTTCCTGATGGCTTGTAGTCCATCTTTGTGTGGAATGTTGGTGTAGATGGCTTCTGCATCCATAGTGGCCAGGATGGTGTTATCCGGAAGATCACTGATGGATTGTAGTTTCCTCAGGAAGTCGGTGGTGTCTCGAAGGTAGCTGGGAGTGCTGGTAGCGTAGGGCCTGAGGAGGGAGTCTACATAGCCAGACAATCCTGCTGTCAGGGTGCCAATGCCTGAGATGATGGGGCGTCCAGGATTTCCAGGTTTATGGATCTGGGGTAGTAGATAGAATATCCCAGGTTGGAGTTCCAGGGGTGTGTCTGTGCGGATTTGATCTTGTGCTTTTTCAGGCACAATGTTGACCTGACTGCTGCAAGCACTCAGTGTTGACCTGACTCTGCTCCTGTTGAAGTTCATGGGCGTTTTATCGCTGGCTTCAATAGGAGTAGAATTAGGACAATGCTGAGTGCTTTTGAAAAAGCCAGCCCTTGGAATATTAAGGTTTAATTATTATTTTTTATTTTTTACAGTGAAGAGAGAACTGTCAAAGGGGGGATCAATTTCTGTAGAACCCATTTTAATAAAAGTGTGATTGCCTGTTGACTTAAGATGTGTTTAGGGGATTAGTTATGGATGAAGACTAAATGGGGACTGAAAGGTCTAGGCTGAATATTAGGAAAAACTATTTCACTAGGAGGGTGGTGAAGCACTGGAATGGGTTACCTAGGGAGGTGGTGGAATCTCCATCCTTAGAGGTTTTTAAGGCCCTGCTTGACAAAGCCCTGACTGGGATGATTTAGTTGGGGTTGGCCCTGCTTTGAGCAGGGGGTTGGACTAGATGACCTGCTGAAGGCTCTTCCAACCCTAATCTTCTATGATTTTATGAATCCAGTCAAACCAAATGGCATCCAATGGCTGATGCTGATCCTGGTTTTCTGCCATGATAGTTTTGTTTCCTGCTCACCAGTTCTCACAGCAGACCCAGCATCTCCTGGTGATTGCTTCCTATCTTACAGCCACACTTTGTTGATCCTTTGTTGGAATTCAGGCGTACATCCTGCCTCAGTACATACATGGAAGGGTTCCTTTATCAGTGGGTGGGGTCTGAGCACAAACACCCATCAGGAAGAGGCTCAGGGAGAAGCATCTACACCATTAAAAATCAACACTGCCTCTTAACCACTTTATAGGCAGGTGATACAAAGAGTGCAAGGCAACACTGTATGACCATGGATGCTCACACCATTTAGCAAACATACTGTTCAGCTGGTGCATACCGAACAAACTCCAAAGCGATGGAGAAGCCTTGCTGAAAACCATGCTAAGAGGGAATTACACTAATCAAGTGTTATGATCTCAACTGCAAAGGATGCTGTTGTGAGGCTGCCACAGAGTAAATAGAAGGTGCAGCCTGCACAGAATGTGTGAAAGAAATAAAACGGCACCTCTGTACAATGTTCAACATAGATGGGCTTGCTATGGAAAGAGTTTAGTTGAAAGTGACATGAGTCTCTAAATTACAATTATTATCCCATGAATATGTCTGCAAGATAAGTGTGAACCTGAATGAATGTGCCAAAATGGCAGCCTTTAAGCAGTGGTAAGACTTTTTTGTTCAGCCGTGGAGAATGAAGTAGCTGTGATGTATCCAGCTGACAATACCATCCTGTCATTTCTTCTGAGCAGACACTGAATCTGCAGGATCCATGGAGCAACTGAGAATTATCAGTGTATTGACTATACAGTACCTCGTGGATAGAAATGATCTCAGCAAGAGACGTCATATGTGTTAAATGACATCAGCAATAGAACATCTCTTATCAAATCACTTGATGACACCATGAAATTGTCCATCACTGCTATTTCAGGTCCATCCTCAAGATGTGACTTGAACTATTTGAGGGCAGTTTCAGACACACCATCAGCATCCCATCGTTATTGAAGGATTGGCCAGGGAGGGTCAATCATATCAAGTATGCTGGGGGGAAACCAGTGTGACGAGAATAGCCAAATGGCATTCATCTAGAGACTAATCAGAGGATCACTTTTTCTTCTGATAAGCATGACCTCAGCTGCAGTGGAAGGCCATAACACGGAACAGAATCTACTTAGGGTATCACTGGTATTCAAGTGACACTGACATTTTGGGGATTACCCAGAGTAATAAGGGGTTCTGTCACCATCTGTCCTGTAACTTTGGGGTACCATGGTGTTGTGCAGCTATGATTCATATCCCTGATACTGGTAGTCAGCCCAAAACATAAGGTCTGTCCCTGACTTCTACGAGCCTGGTTACTCCTTCCAGTCCTGAGTCTCCCCAAATCTGTTCTCCCAGGTTCTTAACTACTAGACACTCTGACTTTTCCCCTGAATGTGTGAAACCAGCTCTCCAGAATTCAGCTTACTTTGGCACACACACTCCACACAACTTGCACAACAGAGACCCACTTGGGGTAAAAATAAAAGGTGTATTTAATAGAAAAGCCCCAGCTTCAGAGATGAAATATAAGGAAGAGCAAACATGAAACTTACATAGAAAATAAACATAAAGATGCAACCTCATGCTTTACACTTCCATCTTAGATAAAACTCCTTTTCTAATGTATGTTACCTATTGCTTTTGAACAGTTTCCCAGGATACTCCCAGCCATAGGGAGGATCCAGTGGTTCACAGACAGCACCTGCCAAGTGATTGTCCCTCAGTTTCTGAATGCCAAACCTCAGATCTAGAGGCCAAACCTGGATGCTTTTAAAAGGCTTTTTTCTTTTCTTTTCTTTTCTTTTCTTAGTCTGTGATGACTCATGTTCATTCAGAGTGTAGACATTCCCTCTTAACTTGAGAGCCCAGATCTTTCAAAGTCTTTCCATTAACCCTTAACAGTCCACCTTTGTCTCTTCCTGGCTAGACGATGGGTCTTTACTAGAAGCTGGTTGTCTATGAGCCCTGATTTGGAGGAGGCCCTTCCTGCTGTGAGATGTAGTTGAAACTGTAGCACAGGTTATAAGCACAGTTTCCTATATACATAAATACTTAGATTCATAACCACAATCTGTATACATATCTCATAATGACCTTCAATTTCCAAACGTTACAAGCTTTAATAAAATGTGTTCATAGAGTCATAGAACCATAGAAGATTAGGGTTGTAAGGGACCTCAGGAGGTCATCTAGTCCAACCCCCTGCTTAAAGCAGGACCAACTCCAACTAAATCATCCCCATCAGGGCTTTGTCAAGCAGGGCCTTAAAAGCCTCTAAGGATGGAGATTCTACCACCTCCCTAGGAAACCCATTCCAGAGCTTCACCACCCTCCTGGTGAAATAGTTTTTCCAAATATCCAACCTAGACCTCCCCCACTGCAACTTGAGACCATTGCTCCTTCTTCTGTCATCTGCCACCACTGAGAACAGTCAAGCTCCATCATCTTTGGAACCCCCCTTCAGGTAGTTGAAAGCTGCTATCAAATCCCCCCTCATTCTTCTCTTCTGCAGACTAAATAAGCCCAGTTCCCACAGCCTATCCTCATAAGTCATGTGCCCCAGCCCCCTAATTATTTTTGTTGCCCTCTTCTGGGCTCTCTCCAATTTGTCCACATCCCTTCTGTAGTGGGGGGCTCAAAACTGGATGCAATTCTCCAGATGTGGCCTCAGTAGTGTGGAATAGAGGGAAAAAATCACTTCCCTCAACCTGCTGACAATGCTCCTACTAATGCAGCCCAATGTGCCATTAGCCTTCTTGATAACAAGGGTACACTGTTGACTCATATCCAGCTTCTCGTCCACTGTAATCCCCAGATCCTTTTCTGCAGAACTGCTGCTTAGCCAGTCGGTCCCCAGCCTGTAGCAGTGCATGGGATGTTTCTGTCCTAAGTGCAGGACTCTGCGCTTGTCCTTGTTGAATCTCATCAGATTTCTTTTGGCCCAATCCTCCAATTTGTCTAAGTCACTCTGGACCCTATCCCTACCCTACAGTATATCTACCTCTCCTCCCAATTTTCTGAGGGTGCAATCCATCCCATCATCCAGATCATTAATGAAGATGTTGAACAAAACCAGCCCCAGGACCAACCCCTGGGGCATTCCGCTTGATACGGCTGCCAACTAGACATCGAGCCATTGATCACTACCTGTTGAACCCAATGATCTAGCCAGCTTTCTATACACCTTATCATCCATTCATCCAATCCATACTTTTTTAACTTGCTGGCAAGAATACTGTGGGAGACCATATCAAAAGCTTTGCTAAATTCAAGATATACTCAATACAAGTTTATAGTACAATCATACAGTATGCAATCAGTCTGTTCAACTGCTCATTTCGGGGTGTTAAACAGTATGTTCTCACTTTTGGGGGGGTCTGGATCCTGATTATCACAAAATACACCCGGAATTGAAGAGCCCTTGCATTCTCAGTCCCCAGAGAGGAGAGGTTGGACCCGGGGCAGTACCCTGGAGTCAAGACCAGAGTCAAGAAGAGATGGTTTCTCCTTTGTTTTCATATGTATGAGAATAGCCAGCATTCTCCATTTGCTAAGAAAGGCATTAATAATACCTGTCAGTAATGATACCAGAACATCATTACTTACGTTAAGCAACGCAGAAGGATAGAAATTCAGCTAGCGGGTCTCAGAAAACTCTGAAGAACACGAGTATCCTCATCAGAGACCAATTTAAAGTCAACTAAATTAGCCAGTTTATGGGGAACATGTAAGTCTTGCAGTTAAAAGTTTCAAAGAGAGGAAGATGTTGAATGTTTCAGCGATCCTGAAGCTACTTTCACTCAAAAAAATTCTAGTTGGAAATTTGTCCATGTGCAGTATACTCCTGCTGTTGTACTTAAGGTTATTTTTTTCCCTTTCTTTTTCTCTGTCATCCTCATGTTTATAGGTTATTTGGTTCATTTATGCCACTAAGGGAAGTTGCCCTAAAGTAATTATTTTGTGCTGAGATTTTCAAAGGAGCAGAAGGAAGTTAGGCACCTAACTCCCTCTGAAATTCAAACTCCCTTTGGGTCTTTTGAGAATCCCAACCTTGTTTACTAAGCACCTGATCTGTATTGCTTTCTTCAGGTGCTGAGTGGTCAGGATACTCAGAGAGGTGCCTCCAGGTTAGAATGGATATTTTGAATCTAATATTTGTAGGACCTAGATAAAGCAAACATTTTGAAAAAGCCAAAACCCAGACCACGAATTAGAAGAAACTTGTCTTGAGAATTAACTAAATATAAGCAAAATGTAGGTTTTCCACTCTCAAAATGACTTGGCCTTATGAATAACCGTGTCTTTCAAAATGTACGGACAACTATTGGAACTATAAAATACTTTGCTAAGAAAGAAGATTATGATGCACAAATTTAGAATAATAACACAAAAACTGAGGCAAACATATATCTAGGAAGAGGCATGTACCAATCAATTATTGGGGCATTAGCAGTTGCAGAAATAAACACATGCACAGATTCAAGATAAAGATGAGCTGAAATGTATGTCTGCCCAGTTACAATCTTCAGGGACTATTGCTAAATTGAGGTTTTATTCAGCCTTTGAAACAAACAAGGCATATATGCACAGTCCATGTTAAACTGCTGTACAGTTCTACTTGCTGCAAAAGGCTACCTACTTCATGGCAGATGAGACCCAAGATTATCATGTTATCCTTCTTTTTAAAGGTCCATTGCTCCACACCTGTTACTCCATATAGAAGTGATCACATTATTAAGCATGAGCACCAAGGGATGTGTATAAAAACCAGTGGTAAAAATGCATATAGATGATATTTCAAAATGGTCTGCTAGAGAGACCAATTTATTACTAAATTACAAGCCACATTAGGACTGAGAGTCAGTATTCAGTTTAGTGCTTCAGCTTCTGAGAGATAGAGAGAGGGTGAGAGAGAAAAGACAAGAAATTCAAATTTTAATTCTCTGTAGATGTAAAAATATTTCAATTTTACTTTTTCTTTAATGCCTATTAATTTTATAACTGGGAATACCCAGAAAAAATATAGTGACATGTAATGAGTATTTTAGACAATGACTTCAGGGTGTCTTTATAATGCAATGATTGCCCACTGTCACTAGTACATCTTAAGATGGAAGCTGAGATGACTGGATAGTTGGCTGATAAGTGTTGTTAAAAGCATGGAATCCCTGAAATGGAATCTTTATAACTTGATGATTTTTCTGGATTAAGTGTTGGACTATTGCAAAACACCTGTTTTTAATGTGAGATATAGGATAGGAATGAATCGCTCTTAAAACATAAATTTCATACTGCTAATAACAGGCTTATTTTACTCATTTGTAGTAATACACATAGGAGCAGGACAGAGGGCCAATGGACCTTTGAGATTTGTCTCAGGGAATGGGTGGGAAAACTTGGGGGCTATGGAGGAGGCTGACGGCAGTCTCTGAATCTTGCATATCCCTAGAATTTGCAGGGAAAGTAAATTCCAACCCCACAGAAAGACCAGGTCCCTGCTTCTTAGCACCTGAACCAGGCTCCCTGTGAAACAACTGTCCAACCACCTGTGCCTGTCCTCTACCCCCATGCCTTGTAAAGGGTAGAATGGCACAGGAGTTCACCCCTGATGGTTTTGCAATGAGTATTTCTACCAGCTGGGGAGTGGGGGAGCATGTTTCCTAAAGCTCCCCTACCATTGATATACCCCGCAGAAGAATATATATGTACTAGAAACATTCAACCATGAAATTTTGTAGCTTCCAGTACAGAGCATAACATGTTTGTCTTTTCAGTATTGGGCATTATGAGCACTTGTCAGCATGCTTCTGTTTTATTTTGCCTTTTGCTTAAAATGAAATTCAGGAATCTTGCTCTTCACATGAAGGCATGAACGAACTTTCTTTAAGCTTGTTTTTATTATATTTTAAATTGCAAAATGTAAATACATATAAATACTATATAAAATATTACACATTCACAGAGCTGATATATACAATAAATAACACAGAACCCCACCCACTCTGGATATCAGATAGTTCTCATATGCTGGTACCAATAAAAATAAATAACTAATACTCCACAATTATATAGCTTTTTTTTTTCTCCCATAGATCCCAAAGATGGATAAACATCATTGATAACTAAGGAACACGGAGGTTAAGGCTGAAATTTTCAAACCTGGGTACCAAAATTTAGATACCTACATTAATATTTACATACATATAATTTGAATGGGCATTGTGTGTGTTCAGCCCCTAGGAAGCCAGGCTGTTTTTATTAAGGATATAAATATGAATAATGTGCCAAAGTTTGAAAATATTGCCCTTAGTGAATTGCCCTAGATCACACAGCAATTCAGTGGCAGAGTCAGCATTAGCACCCAGGGCTCTTCACTTCCATGTACAATGTACTAGACTACTGCTGCCCTGACAAGTATGTCTGTATCGCCTTTAATGGACATAATTAATTCAGTCCATAATGTTTAAAAGTTACATTTTTGTCATGCATATTATAGGGAAGGACTAAAATTTTAATTAATACTTCTGGAGCCCTACTGACTTTGGTAGGGTCATGCTGATGTAACTAAGAGTAGAATTTGGTCTGATGTGCTCTTATGGAGGAGCACCAGCCATTTCCTGACATTTGTATACTCATAAACCACAGATATTCAATGTATATGGATAGTGAAACCCACATCTTCATTTATGGTTTGTTGAAAGTTATGGTACTAGAATAAGAGGTATCAGTGGAGCGTATTAAGATAATTATTGTATACTGTATGCTTATCAAACAACAGAAACCATAGCATTCATTTTATGGAGAAGTGTTTATCTTCTGGAGGTTATCCCAGTGGCAAGTTCATCTTTATTTGATAATAATGAAACATAAGTTTGATGTGTTTGCTTGAGTAAGATTGCCATCTGGTAAATAATATGTTTCGTGAGTGTTGATAACAATCATGATGTAAGCCAAAATTGACTTATCATGATTGCTGCAAATAACACTTGAGTGTCCTAACTTAGTTTGATATTTTTCTTTGTGGAATTGAGAAAATGTATTTTGAGAAGCTTCTTGTATTTATAAGTTTTTTGTGCAATGTAAAGCTTGCATTTTCAAAAGCAATAATTACAGCTGATTACTCTTTCTTTATACTTTAGTTCTAAAGTAAAAAAAGGTTGTTTATTTCATTGTAAGTATTGTTATTTATATTTAGGTTTTGCTATTTGGCTGGTTGAAGTTTATTCTTTTTAGATTTAGAACACTACTTTTTTAAAAAAAATATTTTTAAATTTTTTTATTTATTTACATTTCTGTGCTGCCACATGCTGGGAATATGCAGAACAGATCAATTAGAAGCTGCCCATTTCACGGTTCATTGAACTAGCTGCTAGCCTGTATAGTGTCCTAGTGATGAAAGAAAGTAATGTGTCCCTCACTCCCATGAAGGAGATGTTCTACCAGGGATACCAGATCTTGACTAGTCTATGTCTTAAAAGTGGGGTTTTCTCAAAACAGATGTTTATAATAGTGTTGCATATTTTCAGTGGTTCAGGGTTTGGGTTTCCTTTTTTTAATGTAGTGCAAGTGAAAGACACTGTGTTGACAACCACGACAGTCTTGCCAGTGGGACTCAACACTGACCAGGAGAGGTGAAAGAATGGCTTTGTCTCTGTACCCATTCTTTCCCTACTCTCTCTTCTGAGACAGCAAGCAAAGGTTCTAATTATGGCCAATTTTTGTAGTGTTATAGGGTTTTTATTTTTGTAATGTGGGCATCTTTCTAATTGGAGAAGAAGAGAGAGTTTCAGTTTTAGTGGAAAGCTGATAGCTTAGATATAAAATGTCATTTAAGACATAATTAAATGAGGCCTTTACAAAACTTTTATCTTTTATGACTGAAATCTGTACCCATTTATCATCTGTTCAAATGACTGATGTAAAATAAAATGAACTGTTCAATCAGTGAAAACAACAAGACTCTAGAACCAAGCAGCTGTGTACTTACTTTAGTAGCACCATAACTTCTTAACGGTTATGTGTGATGCACTCTAGGCCTCCCAAATGAGTTTGATCTTGAATAGGAAGATATACCTAATGTTCCTATTCTGCCTTCAGTTATATGCTCTTTATCATGTATGCATCTCAATTCATCAATGTCTTCAGATCTTTAAAAATTTCATTGTTTGCTGCAAATGCATTATGGACATTGAACTATTCTTCCAGTAAAGACTGTGTCAAACTTGCTGTCTGTCCTGGACTTTTTGGCATCATCTAGCTTTCAATAGGAGGATCCTGTGCTGCTTTGCCCTGTAACTTCTTTCTGAGCCCAAGAAACCTCAATATGTTGCAATGTTTTGTCCTCATGGGACAATATTTCAGTGTAGCTTGATGCACAGTCATAACGTTGCATTCTGGTGTTCTAATTAACGGTGATGGGTTCATGACATCATGACAGGTGCAGACAAAGGTATAACAAGATTCAAAGCCTGGAACTGAAGCTAGATAGATCAAGGCTAGAAATAATACACACATTTTAAGTAAACCAATGAAACAATGTACACTGGGCTGTGGTGGATTTTCTGTCACTTGAAGTATTTAAAGCAAGACTGGGTGTCTTTCTGAAATATATGGTCTAGCTCAGTGGTTCTCAAAGCCGGTCCGCTGCTTGTTCAGGGAAAGCCCCTGGCACGCCATATCAGTTTGTTTACCTGCCGCGTCCGCAGGTTCGGCCGATTGTGGCTCTCAGTGGCCGCGGTTCGCTGCTCTAGGCCAATGGGGGTTGCGGGAAGGGCGGCCAGTATGTCCCTTAGCCTGTGCCGCTTCCCGCAGCCCCCATTGGCCTGGAGCGGTGAACCGCAGCCGGTGGGAGCCCTGATCGGCCGAACCTGCGGACGTGGCAGGTAAACAAACCAGTCCGGCGTGCCAGGGGCTTTCCCTGAACAAGCGGCGGACTGACTTTGAGAACCACTGGTCTAGCTCATCCAGAAGATATGGGCTTCATGAGTGAATTACTGATTAAGTTCTATGGACTTTGTCATGGAGAAGGTCAGCCTCCTTATGATCATTCCTTCTGGCCTTAAATATATACATTTGTGCCATTGAACAATTCATATAGGTTGACATTTACTTCTGTATAAAGGGCCAGACAAGGCCAAAAGCTCCACTTAAGTCCTATTAAAAACTTTAAGGGCCTTAAGAGGTGTATTAGCCTTTTATACAGGGATCCATTTCGTCCAGAGGTAGTACAAGCTTGTGTGTATGTGTGTGTGTGCATGTGTGCATGTTCGTTCATGTAGAACACACAATCTTCCATTTACCTGTTTGCTACTTCTGTACACTTCGTTAACTAATATTTTTCATCTAGGATGGTTGTAGTTGTTAATTAGACTGAATTTCAGACTCTAGCTTCACCAATTTGAAAGGCCAATACTTTGCTGACCTTTTAATGCCAGGAGTGAGATTTTCATGGTACCTTAAAAAAAAAAACACCATTACACTACTAAACGGAATGATATAAAGGAATTAACTGCCACCAGTTGGGTAGCATAATATCACCAATAACAATGAGAGAGAATGTGCTAAATGTTAGAGAAAGAATGCGTACATGTGTGTGTGTGTACGTGTGCGCTCCCATTAATAGTAACGGAAAACAGACCATGTAAATCCTCACAGACGACTCTGGAAATTTGCCTCAAACACCTTGAATGTTTTGTTACTAAAATGTTTCTTTTCTTTTCATACATTTTCTGAAAATATATTGGCGAGAGAGGAAATATGTTGGCCTCATCTGACCCAAAATGTGTCAATTCTTTAGTTGTACAATAGCTGAAAAGTCTGTATTTATGTGTGCACATGTTAGAACAGAGTCTGGCATGAATCTATACAAGATCCATAGTGCTGTCCTTCTGACTCATATCAAGGCCACAAGACCAACACATAAAAAGGCTGAGGTTGACACTGTAGCCACAGAGATCCGGAGAGAAGTACTCTGAGAGCAGGAACTCTGTGGCCAGCTATAAAGAGGATTTTGATTAAAAAGCACTTTATGTAACATCTCCCACACACTGATAAACGTTCAGCTGTAAAAGCTCTCCAGGAATGAATTCCCTCTAATAATGTTTGTTTATTTTTATCTTGTTTAAAAGCAAACCTCTATTATACATTTGCCAAAGGAAGGGAGAATATTTAGTCCACTTGTTTGTGGCTTTAGGGTTTGATGAAGGACTTTAAAGGAAACTTGAAAGCTAAGTTGCTCTTGACATTTTTATTTTCCCTGTATTTAATATATTTCGTATTTTTGTAAAGACTTGGTGATGGGAGACACTTTTTTTAACTGTCTTCTGACATCTTGGAGACTTCTTGTGGGTTTTTGGTGAGCCCATAATGTATAACTGACAGCCATTGACTGTCAATATGGTAATTGGTAGTTTTATGGTAATATGGTAGTTTTAAATATTAGTTTAGAGATCATTCTTACAGACGGTAGTCAGGATATTTCAGTGAATCCTCAGAGAGAGAAATTTTGTATATATTATATATTTTGCTTTTCAGTAAACTGCAGTAAAAATCTCCAGTCTTCCATAGTCTCACATCTTTGTGGTACCAGGTCACAGTGGGAAAGCATGCTTTCTGGACATTACTAGTACTAATTTTGGCATAAACTAATCTAGAGGAAAGAAAGCAATATTACATGTCAGAGGGGCTGAGGAGAGAAGCAAACACCAAGATGAAGACACCTTAAGAGGTAACAATTTAGTTTATGGGACACCTGGCCCTTTGGCTTCATTAACCTCTATAGCCTTTGCTCAGTATGCACTGACTTCTTAGTGAGGTACAGAATACATTTGCATGAGCTTCCCACCTTCCAAAAGGCTTTTGATCTTAACCCCATGGAGTGGACACAGAGCCCCTCAGAAACCTAATCCACACTGGGCTCAGCCATGATTAGGATAGGATGGCATAGTACTGAAGTGGTTTACATGGGATTATGGGATGTTTATATACCTTACTCCCACATATTTAGGGTTGATTATGCAAGCAGTGCTATTTAAGACTCAGTTTAATCCTCTGAATAATACACTACCAGTCTTCAAACTTCCTATAACACTTGCAAAACGTTATAATAATAATTAATAATGTATTTATTACTTTATTATCATTGTTTGTAATATAGAATGTAGTGAAGGCTGAGTCTGCAAAGTCTCGATGAGCAGATTGGTTTAAGGACTTACGATGGTTAGTGGGAAGTTGTGGTTTAAAATATCTCCAGTATGCTGATGACAACCAGATTTATATGTCCACTTTGTCCAGCCCAGACAGTGCAGTCAGGTGTCTTTCTCAGTGTCTGACTGAGACTGGGGTATCCATGAAAGCAGCTTGGCTGAGGGTCTATCTGAGTTGATAGACTCAGATAGATAATGGCTGGCTGGGGGAAGCAACTGGAGATATGGCAAAGATTGTAGCCATGCCTTAGATTGAAGGGGGTATGTGCCCTGTTTGTCACTTCACTTCACAGCTTGTCAGTCTTATTAGACACTCAGTTGCCTTTTGATTATCAGATAGCAACAGGGACCAGGATAACCTTTTTTTCCATCAGTGGTAGGTTAGAAGTTTGACATTTTTACTCGATACAGTGACCTTGCTACTGGGATCCATAGAATATCAAGGTTGGAAGGGACCTCAGGAGGTCATCTAGTCAAACTCCCTGCTCAAAGCAGGCCCAATCCCCAATTTTTGCCCCAGATCCCTAAAAGGCCCCCTCAAGGATTGAACTCACAACCCTGGGTTTAGCAGGCCAATGCTCAAACCACCGAGCTATCCCTTTCTCCCCTTTATCCATGTCTTTATCACCCCGAGATTATATTATTGCAATGTGCTATAATTGGAACTACTTTCTCAATCCACTCAAAAATTGAAACTAGAGCTGAATGTGGTGGCCCATTTTTTACATGGAGTACTGTAACACCATTGCTTTGTGCTCTGCATTGGCTGCTTCTTGGTTTCTAGGCAGAGATTAAAGTGTTTCAACCTGCAAATCCTGTGTGGGTTGAGACAGGCCTACCTGAGACATCACCTCTGCCCCAATACAGTACTGCTGTGATCATCTAAGCGCTCTTTTAAAGAGAGGGGGCTAGAGATGAGCTTTCTCCTTGGACTCCCTCCACTTGCTCTAAAGCAGCCTGTGTCTATTGAATTTCAGGGAATGCTTCAAAGCATGAATGGGCCAATGGAGAGGGCTGAGTGGTGGGGGGGATAAAGAAGTGGGAAGGGTTTATCCTATGCCTGGATGAATTTTTGCTTTTTGTGTTAGGTGGAAGCTGTCATGGTTTGCTCCTGTTTTTAGTTTGTTATCGGTTTTGTTCACAATGATCTATCCAGGTGCCAAGAGCAAGTAATGTGCAAATATTATCAGGGAGCTTTACAATATCACCAGACTTGATCTGTACCAAATCTGATAGTCCAGTCCTATATCCCTGTAACTTGTGCCAAACTCTCCAGTAGTTCAGCATGGACCTACTATTGCAATCAATGTATGTAGAAAGCAAAAGATCTCACAAGATACAGATCTTGAGGAATCTTAGAATTAAATAATTTGTTCCTTTCTTTTTCTACATTGGTGTCCCTCCCTTTATTGTTGAGGGGAATTCCCAATAGTTGATTTGGGGCCCCTTCAAATACAAGCAGCATTGTGAATTTGGCTTGCGTGGTACATGTTTCTTCCATCAATAACTGGCCTAGTAACCTCAGGTTTCATACAATATATAGTCACTAAACACACAGATATATTGTAGTCCAACTTGATTAATCCACTATAAATCAAGCTGCAAAATCCATTCTGATGTAGATTAAAAAATTCAAACAGTCAATTTCAGATTAGCAAATTAATGGTTCATGTACAGTTGTGACCTGTGTGATTTATCATTACCTTGAAATGCTGCATGGTATTCTGAAGTAACTATGTGGTAACTATGCACAAATTCCAATGGAAATAAAGGTGCAGTAACTACTCAGTGATTGCTCATGTCTCTCTACAAATAAACATGGTCTACTTAGTAAACTTGATTACTTCCCATGTTATTACATAAGAAACTGGTAAAGAAACTGTCAGCACGGTCTGTTTAAGGAGAAGTGTTTACCACAGTATGTAACCTTTGGACACTCCAGAAATGCTTGTGAAGTAAGAACATATTGGTAGGTTCTAATTACATTAAAAAAAAAAAAAGAGATCATGTATTAAGAAAACAATGTATGGTGGTGGTAACCCCTTTCTGATTTTCTAAATTAGCCTCTCTCCAAACAGGCTCATATCCTAGGAAATGCCTGCAATTAGTAGAGTATCTAAAGAAAATAGGCAGAAATAGCAATAAGAATTATTATCGTAGCAGTTTCCGGTAGTGCTGCTATCATTAAAGGTCTATCTGTATTTTCATTATAAAACCCTTATTTTCAGATTTGTTTTTTAGATGACTATAAAAAATAGAGCCATGCAGAAATCTTGGCAGACAGGGTCTAAGGCTCATAACACATGTTTGTTTTAAAGTCTTTAAAAATAATGGCTTGATACTTATCACCAAAAAGCTCTGTTTTGATTATATGCACCTCTTAATATACGGCTTCTGAACTGTGTATTTCTTTGTATAAGAGGCAATGCTTATAACAAGTGAATAATCTAACCCTTTTTTCTCTTTTTGGGTGGGCATATACATAGAATCTCAATAATTCCCATTCATGACTTGAGATTCTGCTACCATTGCACATGCTGAAGTCAGCTGGCGTATCTGTGCTGTGGAATAAGGTACTACTCTGTGGCTTAAATTCTGGCCCATTGAGGCTAATAAGGGTTTTGCCAATTGAGTCAGGACTCCACTCCCTGTGAGTAAGGTTAGCAGCATTGTTAGCAGCATCGAGATGAGCTGACAATGACTGAATTTTACAAATTCACATATGCAGAATGCAATAGATAAAGCAAACAAAGTGCATCACAAAGAGGACACTGATAATTTATTCAGCAGATATAATATAACTGAAATTAATTATAATATTTCATCATATACTAGTCAAAGTTCTTCAATATAGTTAGCTAAAGTAATGAAGTAATATTACATATTTCCTGGAACTTGATGAAGACCACTTTTGAGTCTAAGTTATGAGGAATATGGATTGTGTATGTATATGTAATATTTGTGAATGAAACATATTATGGCTGTTCATTGGCTTAGGGTTTCAGTGCAGAACCAGTGATTGAATTGAATGAATCTATTTCACAAAAGACAACTTCACCACTGATATCCTTGTTAACAGTTTAATTAAGGAAGCTAAGGATTGACTAGGTCTCAACCATAGCAGTGGTCCTTCCAATCTGAGGAAGAAGCATATTGGCAAGGCATTGGGGGGAAAGCATGTCCTGCAGTTGCTCACCTGGTCTGTGGCTACAAAGAGCACTTTAGTCACTAAGGCAGCCAGCTTTGTGCCTTTCATGACAACTGAATTCGCTAAGGTCAGTTCCTAAGGTCCTTGCTTGATTTAGGCAAAACATCATTTCTCCCATATAATTCTAGAGTCCCTGAATGCATTCATAGTAAAACAGTTCAATTTCAAATATCCCTGAGCTTGAAATCTTCAAAGACAGCTTGGCAGGGACTCAGAAGGTAGCTGATAATGCTGTCTTAGTTAGAGTGGAGTAGTCTCCAGGAATAGGAAACAGAACCACTCACACATCAGGCTGTATATTAGTGTGAGATTTTAAGTCCTCCTACATGGGTGCACAGGGAAATGAGAGAGCATAAAGCAAACCCTTACTCCTTTGCACTGGCTACCTGTATCACCGGTTGCAGCATGGAGTGGAGAGCAGCCTCCATAGCTGCAACTTCCTCTCCTACGCAGGTAGGCCGGGAATGGGTAGAGTCTTGACTATGCCTCCCCAGCTTACTGGCCAGCTCACCTGAGCTGAATGGAAAAATCTGCACAAGGTATAGTGCTGGTACGGATTTATTAATCTCCCTGCCCCCCACACCTTTGCAGTAAAGAAGGTACCAGTGACCAGGTTGTGACTGTATGTGGCAAAGCTATAATTTTATATATAGAGAATGTGAACAGAGGTTTGCTAGAAATTCTGCCTTATATCAATGTCAACTCTAAACATTGTTATCAATAATAAACAGGAATTTGGGAACTGTGTTTGGAGTTAACATGGGTTGTTCTGCATCCTTTTCCACTATGCATAGTCGCAGCTCTTGCGATGGTGCTCAGGTCTGCCCCGTTTTGTTATGTAATTATATGAAACGATGCAAATACCCTCAAAATGCAAGTTTGTATTTTGTCTGAATACGACCTCTTTAAGTTAATTTTTATGCATCAAAGCTATTTGACATTTACCAAAACAAATTCAAATCTCTTGGAGAGATTTTTATGACAAAAACACCATTGATCTGACAGCTTGTTCTCTAGGGAAGGCATAGTGCGGCTGGCATTAAAGACTTAATGCTTCTAAAGTTCTCCTTTACTACTAGTCCCAAGGTACAGTGTCTGGGCCTGGGCAAAACAAGCTGCCATGGTGGCAGCTGGGAGTTTGACAGTGTTATGAAGAATTGCAACTGTTGATCAGTGAGTTGTTACACTGTTGATGACAGCATTGCAAATTAATTCTGAAATTAAGTGAGGGGACATGAAGAGGTCCTACTGTTTATCTGAAAGAAGAAGGGCAGTGTAAAAATTACCAGTGAAGCAGAGTAGAAATTGTTCTGTAAATTCTACGTAGCAGCTGGATGTATTTATAAAATGTGGATGTCTATGGAAATCTGCATTCACCTAAAGAAAACTGGTGGTTGAAAGAGATGAGTAATAAGAGTTATAGTTGAATGTTTTTTGGTTCTTTATTGTTTTCGTAAATGATTTATTGCACCTATTGTATCTTAGAGATGAGGAATTAGTAAACTGATGTTTCCTTTCTATTCTTAAAATAACCTGTTATTTTGCAAAATGAAATAATTTCACACATAGCAGGTATTTCTACCCTTTGTTAGATATTATTCAGCTTAGAGTACTTCCAAATACTCAATGTTATTGCACCTACGTGTGCAGAATACCGTATACTTAAAATCTTAGGTATCATTCACTGGTTTGTAGTAGCCATTAACATATGCTTTTCCCATGGTTTGTGTACTTATTCTAAGCATGTGCCTTTTACAATGCAGAACACAAGAGACTTGTTTTGTAAGATTAATGAAGGTCACCAAAATTCTCAAAAGTATTCTGATAATTAAGGCTTTGTTTATCAAAAACAAGTTATATTAAGAGCAAAAAGATTCATGGTAATTATTCATAATCTTAACAATTCAAGTGTAGCCACCTCATTTGTGCATTTAATTCTTCTTGTTAATGTTTTGCATAAATCTGCATAATTACTTGAGTTGCCTGTTGTAATTTTGACAGCTACTCAGTTCATGTGCACTAAAGTATATCAAAAGCTTGATGTGCTGAATATTTATAATTGTACGTATGTTCTTGGGATAATATTTTTTCAACAATATTTTTAGTTTTTATAAAATTGACATGGTATACTTGGAAAGATTGCCAAACATAGATCTCCATAATAGGGAGCATATGATGGAAATAGACCAACATTTAAAGGTACAGTACCAGTTTTTTGAAGTACTTTACAGAAAATACATATGAATTATGCACATTAAATGTTTCTAATAATACTCCATTGTCTGAATTATACTTAATAAATCTGAACATAGCGTTTTAATTTTCCCAAATATTTTCTGCATGTGTATGGTGTAGCCTGCTGCCTAGATTTATACACAGGCACACATCAAATGGTACTAGAGGAAAAAAAGCACAACATTAGTATTATATAGCATTATACAAAAGCTAGCCTTACCGTTATACAGACTGTGGCATTGTGTTGCTCCCCTTGGGGATGAGGTGTGGTGCGAGAACTATCTTTCTGTGATTTAAGGTAAACCCCTCCCTAAAAAGAAACCTATTCCAAACCAAAGCAAAACAAAAATCTTAACTTTCCCAGATGATCCTCAACATTAAAATTTTCCTAGTGATTGGGAAAATAAGAACCACCTTTTTCAGATCAATATATGATATATAGAAATAATAAAAATAAGAGAGATCAATCAATAAAGTTGTATTATCCTCCCACCAATCTATTGGGAAAGAAAGGACTTTATAGACTGAGGATGTGCTAATGACCTCTTCTGCATAAGTGGTAAACATAAGATTTCACAAAGACAGCAGGTGCTGTGGCTATTTGTAAACATCATTTTGCTGGTGGACTATAAAGGCATTTAAAACCTCATTACCACAAAAAGTTTTCGGTGCGTCTGATGATTATGTGTGGCACAAGGTAGTGTGAGCCTCTGGTCAGTTGAAATCACACATTATTCAGTCTCTTTTCAAATGTGTTTTTTTTTTGTTTTATTGCTGTTGCTTTTGTTTTTGTTTTGTTTTTTAAAGTAAGAAATAAGATTAATCTGAAAATCCTGCCAGGAAAAAAATAAAATTCACTTCAAGTTTATTTATTTTACAGTAAAATATGGTATATTTTTCTTTTGTATTTTTTAAAGACAGTTTCCTTTATTTCTAAAAGACTGGTTTTGACCACGCCATCATACTTTCTTTCATTTAAAACAATGAAGAGGTATATAGGGTGTTTTCAAAATCTGTCCTTTGTTATACATGCCGATGTCACTAAGAAAATTCTTTGTGTTGCACTTAAGGAATACTATTCAAATGATAGGTTTCAGAATAGTTCTTTATTCAAATCATATATGTTTGTATTTAGGAACCTATACTACATAATGACATCATGACCTTACCAAAATGGTAGTTTGCATTCTAAAAGATATATTTATATTGATTAGCTCTGTAATACCAAGTTTCACATTTTCAGCTTAATGACTTTGCTTAAAGAAAGGGAGTGAGAGAGGAGAGGAAAGAAGGGAGATAGGGAAACCTATTTCATCCATTAAAATCTTCTTGTAAATAGGAAATAAATTAAACACACAAAATACTCTTACCTAATGAGAGAAGAAAACAAATACATTCAAATAGTATCAAAAGCAGAAGTGAAATTGTCCTCTTTGATTTTGATGTAACTGCACAGATTCCTTCTGTGTTCACAGAGGTGATACTGTAGATTAATTTTGAACACTTAAAATATTAAAAATATGGGGCAGCATTTTGTCATAAGATCCACTCCAAGGGTTTAACACTGAAGGAGGAGGGAGAAAGGTGGTGGCGGGGGGGGGGGGGGGGGGGGGGGGGGAGGGAGAGGGAGGTATAAACTGGGCCTATTATACTCAAAATATATCGAGGGTTGATTTAAGAGTAAAAGAATGAAAAGTGCAGTTGTCATGCACTGCTATCTTTCACTTTAATGAGCACTCAAATGTAAGTGAAAAATTAAAAGGTTGTTATATTTAGAAATAGCTGGAGCCATACACTGGATGTATGTTGCACACAGTGGGGAATGAACATAAAAAATGAAGGGGGAAAACCATCCACATTGCAGCTATATGCATTAATTAAAAGAAGTTTGTTAAACTAAATTTGAAAAAAAAAACTTCTTTAATTGTGTTTACCCAAAAGCCTTTTCTTCCTAATTTAAATAGCATAAACATCTGGACTAAAGCAATATTAGAATCATGGCAGTAGTCAAGCAAATCTTGTGGAAAATAATGAAATTAGATCCCTGGTGTTGTGACAGAGTAAGGGCAGGATACATCAGTTCGATGTTAATAAAATTTCCATGAATGACTGAATACAATTAAGAAATTGTCAGTTGCGGCAATGAACTTTTGTAGCTCATAGATGTTTGCATCATTTGATTATGCTGGCAATTTAAAATTGTTTGTTAGTGTCTGTGTTGGGATATTAATTATGACCTTTATTACAGCCCACAATTAAACTAGTCTTACAGCAGCACACAGCCTGTGTTGTGATAGTGAAGGATCTGAACTGTTTCAAATGGGGTCTTGCTATATTCAGACCATTCACTGATCTTTCAAACTGGAAATTATTTGAAATGATCGAGTACTTTAAAAACCAATAGAACTGGGTTGAGTAAGCCCTTTAATACAGAAATTTCTTTTTAATCGTGTTTTAACAGTTTCAATTGCTAACAACATCTGTAAAACTGTTTTAAAGAGAGAGCGAGAGAGAGAGAGAGAGAGAGAAAGAAAAAGCATTTTTAACTGAGACTCAAAGATAAGCTTTCTCCTGTTTCAGGAAGAGAAAACAATTATTCATTGGTTAATTAGCTGTAAACAACTTTTTAAAGACACATCCATTATATATGTAATTATTTGAAAAAAGCTTTAATGTTATTTGTGCTAATGCATAATTATTAGTACTTGCTAAAAAGATTAACAGTATTTAGATGACCACTACTGTTGAGAAATATCACAGTAGAGAGATGAGATTAACATCAGGAAGGAATGTGTAGTGATCAATCAGATGTATTCTTGCACCCTTTTAGTAGTGACAATGAACAAATCACACATTCAGAAACAAAGTATTTCAAACTGAAGGCACACAGTTTTTTATCTTTAATATTTCTATGATACTTGAAGAAAATACTTCCCCTCTAAAGTATTTATATTCCCAGTGGATTAGAGTTGCTGTGATTTTTTTTTAACCTCTGCGGGCTCTCTGTCCTTTTTTTTTTTGGTAGTAGTAGGAGTACAATGATTATTGCATTGCATTGAGCGGTAACTTTATTAAACAGATATACTGAAGTTGTAAATATTATACCTGGTTTATTATGATGTTTTTCAAAAGCTGCTAATAAGAGTGCTAAGTCCAGGCAGTTGTGCAATGGGTTTTGTGATGCAGATTCCAACACTGTTAAGGATTTCTGATATTTTAAACAACACAAGTGCTGCCCAATTTGCTTTTTTTATGAAGTTGGAATAACAGTATTGCACTGTGATGCTTATGAAGCAATGCCATACTGGTGACTCTCGCGTTGTAGTTCACTGGGCATTTTCAATGCACTGCAGTATATTAAACTTAAGCAAAAAGAATCACATTTTCATTCCTCATATTTTCTTTAAAACCCATCATTTTGGAGGGTCGGGCCCTCTGACATAGAGGTTCATCTAGAAGGGAGGCCAACTGTAACTGTTGTTTTAGTTAACTGACACGGAAATTGTTGTATTTGAAGGGATTTGTGTATTTAAGCACAGATGATTACTTAGAAGTGTTGGTTGTTGCAAAATGGAAGTCTTGTAGCTCAATTTACTAATTTATTTTGTGATCTGTGACTAAACTGAGTAAACATGTAAATAGCACCAGCCTCTTTACATTTTATCACTGGATCAATTTACTGGTGGGAGAATCAGAGTCACTAAACAGTTCAGCACTCTTGTAATTTCTGAGTATTGAGCCACTAAAAACACCTAAAGAGAAGACTATGGGAAAAGAGCAGAGCTTGACATGAAGAGGTTTAAATGAAATTCAGGTATTTATTTATTTTTGGTTTGGAATGAATAGGCAAAGCTTAGCTTTATTGTCCATTGTGGTTACAAAAGCTATTCTGTTTCCTGTCATATGTGGCAATAGGACATGCGTGGTATGCTCATGTGTAGGAGAAAATAATTTGTAAAGTTTCAGGTAAATGCTGAATCTTAAAGAGACATAGTCAAGTTCTTTTGATTAAACTAATTTTTACTCTCCATTGTGTAATATACTTTATTAGAAGGCTGAAGAATTTCTTTCAATTCTACTTTTGTCTTTTCCATTATTTTTTAATTAATGTTCCCCCATGTTTCTAGGTTAAAAGTATCAAGACTGTTTATTTGCTACTTACTTGTGAGCCAGCCTTATCGGCAATTCAACACAATTCTGGGAATAATATTAGGACATGATTCTGGTCCTATTGAAAACACCCAACTGGAGTTCTGCCGTTGACTTCTGTGGGGTCTATTGTTACCTAAATAATACTGCAGACCCATCAGAGGGCGCACAAGTGGGGTTTCTAGGATTAAGCATTTGCGGTGGCATATGTGTTGGCAGAAATTGCCTGTGGGGGTGGGGAATGGCAAGAATCACCCCACCGCTCCGTCTTCTGAAGAAACTGCTCAGTTAAAAGATTAAAGATTGCTTTGTAATCTGATATGTTTTCATATTTTAAAATTTCATTTGACCTTTTAGCCCTGAATTTCTACCATATTATAAACGTTGATAAAATCAGCCATTTAGTAAACAGTAAACAGTATGGGATATCTCAACTGGGCCAGCAGCTGAGCTGACAAAGTTATTTCAATAGGGAGCAGCAACATGGCACTCTTTCCAAAAAGAAAAGTGCCCTTACCTCTTCACCACCTCAGTGGGCATTCCTCTGAAGTCCTAGAAACATTGTTTTTGTGTAAGCCACACATAAACAACAGTTTTTGTTTTGTTTCTGTAATTTCTTCAATTAAATGGTGATGTTTTATTTTATTAAAAATATATTTATAATCATTTGGTCAGTCCTCACCAGAATACAATTTAAGGATGCGAAATATTGGCCAAAAATATTTGACATTGTCCCTTTTAACAGATTATGGGGCTGAAGAAATGTTTAGGTGAAATTAGCTGCCATGGTCTAGTGTCCTCTCAAAGTATGTGTGAGTTGCACAAAAAGTATCCATTAAATGCTTATAATTCTCAATTTTTATTATTTCTGTTCAGGCGCGCTCTTCTGGCACAGCCAGGGCTTCCACATGCCCACCTGGCTGCCTTTGCCACCTATGGTACCACCCCACGCATGCCTAGGAGCATAGGCGCCGACTTCCAGATTTCCCGGGGGGTACTCGACCCCCTGCTCTATCTTAGGCCCCTTCCTCCAAAACCCCACCCACGCCCCACCTCTTCCCACCCCGTTCCCCCCCTCCTCTGAAGGCACCACATATACAACTGGTGCCTCCCCATAGTGGGAGGGTGGGGGGTGGGGGACATGATCTGCCCTTTAGATCATGCCCCCCACCCAGCCCAGCTCAGCCCAGCCCAGCCCAGGACCACCACGCTCTCCCCGCCCCATGTTAACGGTGGGTGGCGGGGGAGGGGGAGGGCTTTGTCCTCCCACTGCACCTGCCCCCCACGACATGTTCTGCCACTCTCCCTGGTGGACAGGAGCCCAAGCGGGGAGCAGGAGGGAACCCCTTTTAATCCCGGCCCCTCCCTGTCGCTACTCTGCAGCCCTGCCTGGCAGCTCCCTGAGAGAGCCTGGCTGGAGAGGAAGAGGCTTCCGCTCCCCACTTAGGTCGGCTGCTGGGGACCCTGGCACCCAAGCCCAGGCAGGGAGCAGAAGTCACCTTCCCAGCCAGGCTCTCTCAGGCAGCTGCAGAGCAGCGTCTCAGTGGCTGGAAGGGGCTGGTCCTGCCCCTCTTGACATCTGGGTCAAGTGTCACCCAGGCCCGCCCCTGCCCCGCCTCTTCCCATCCCCCGCTCCTTCCCCTCTCCCCAACGCCTCCGGCATGCCACCAAACATGTGACGGCGATGGGCGGGAGGCACTGAGGAGGGGTTGGGGACGAGCTGATTGGCGGGGCCTGCTGCTGGCGGGAGGCACTGTGGGGGGAGGAGGGGCCCACTAGTGGGTACTCAGCACCCACTCAGAGCTTATGTCTAGGAGCCCTACGGCCCACCCGGCCGATTTAAAAAGGCCTGGGGCTCCTGGCTGCTGCTACGGAAGCAGTGTCCAAGGGTCCTGGGCTCTTTAAATCGCCTGGGCTCCTGGGCACTTGCCCTCTTTGCCCCCCCTATGTTGGTGGGCCTGTTTGTGTTACAGCAGTGCTCACAATTATGTTAGGAATTTTCTAAACATACAGCAAGATACAGTCCTAGACCCAAAGTATTCACTTTCTAAGAAGACCAACAGAAAATGGCGGGGAAAAAAATATTAAACATCTGCAGCTGACCTGCTGTGTTCAGATTTGGTCTGAATCCCAGTGGAGCCAATTGCTCTCATTCATAGTGGAAGTCGGTGACAGAGCTGGGTGGGGCTAAAATCCAGATATCATGAGTCTGTCTCGTGGCTTATCAACAAGAAAATCCTTCCTCCATGAAGGAGGAAGTAACAAAAATATTTATCCGGATTTCAGACATCTAAAGCATAATATGGTTTATCTTTATTGATTTATTTTTGTTATTTGAGGGGGAAGTCAAATAAAAATTCCAAAGTTTAAAAATAAGTTACTCTTTTTTTTTTTTAGGCAATCAGACCAACAAAACTGACCATTGTGAATCTGAGGGATCTATTTTTCAATAATGGCATACATTCACAAAATTATTATTATTATTTATTTGTGTATTAACTTGTATTACGGTAGCACCTAGGGTCACTGTTGCCATGAAGGATATATTTGTATTTGGAGACACTAAAGTTTCTCAGAGAAAAAGTTGTCCAGGATTCTCAGAAATATTTGGTAAGACCCTGCTCATGTCATTGCAGTACCACTTTCAGTAATTGTACATGCAAATTATTTGTGTGAGATCACCCACGTACAGTTCTGTGTGTGCAAGAGTTAAAAAAAAAATCTGCACACCAAAGTAAGTATTTACCCACTAGATCTCTTTATGTCTGCTTTGAATTAGTGATGTTGGTTCCCAGTCTTGTAACATGAATTTTTAACATTAGCTATGGAAGCCTCAGCTGCTCCTCCAGGCTCCCACCCTCAGAGCTATTCCTTCCTCATTCTCACCTGGCTCAGTGCAGGGCCAGAACACTCTGTACCCCTGCAACCTTCTCCTCCAGCTGGCTGTGCCACCACCTTCCACCCAGGTCCTGCAGTCTGCTATGCCTACTCCTTACGTACTACCAGGGAAAGGTCAAATATCTCAGCATCTCTACCAACCTGTTCCGTAAGCAAGGGAAGGGGGTAAATATAGCACTACCAGTCCCTTCATGGTGAGTGGGAACCAAGCAGAATAGGCAGGAGTAGAGTGAGGTACATGTCATCTGGGCTGAAACAATAATATTGAGTCACGTGTTGCAGTTTTGGAGAGATACTGCTAAGAGGTGGTAGACCGGAGGAAGCAGAGAGTATAACTTAAGGAATTTGTGAGTGGGGGTTAAAGAAAGAGGTAATTATGGGAGTCAAAGCACAAGAGTATTAAAGCCTGGGTAAGGATTGGAGCAGTCGGGACAGAAAGGAATAAGCACATTTTTTAGATATTCTAGAGATGGAAAAGGCAGGGTTTATTAAGAGATTCTGTTGGGGAGGATGGAGAAGACTCATGGATAACAAAAAGGTTGTGATCTTCTGGTCCATGCAGTCATGGAATTGCTGACAGTTACAGAAAAAGGAAAGGTGAGGTTTGGAGAAGGACGACAAGTTTTAAACATGTAGGATTAGATCATTGGGTGCACCAATCTCTGGGTACCTTACCTGAAGAGGATGAGACACTGGTGACTTTCTGCTATTTTTCAGTCCTCTTGTCTCAAGTCCTGGGGGCAGTCAGTCCAGTTGCAAGTGCAAGTTAGAGCAACCTCAGGAATGTCCTGACTTTCATTGAAACATTAATACAACCCTTCTCGCAGCCCAGGACTGCTAGAGCACCATGCACTCTGGCCACACCCCTCTCAACCTTGACACATACTCAGAACTTCCACTAAGTTAAGGGGACCAGAACAGGTGGATTAAAGCCAGGTTTTCTTCCCCTTTGTGCCACTGGAGGAGATGACATTTGGCCAGAAAGAGGTAATTGGGTGGGGTCAAGGCCATTTCTTGATTCTAATCCTCCTTGATCTAATTTCAGCCCTCAAAATGGTCAGTAACATCCTTTACCTAGAAACCCACCTTGAAACCTTCCCTAAATTTGAGATGCCACATTTTACTTTTGCTTTTGCTATTTGTTCCAACTGTTTCTTTCCTCCTCCTCCTTTCTCCCACTCTCAGTCAATGTTCCACCGGGTCTGTCCTCTTCTCTCTCCTGAATAATCCCATCACTTTTCATGGGAGATGATAATTGTCACATTGGCCAGCATGAAGAAGAACATGCAATTGGTCAAGAGGAAATAGTAGTACATAGTACGTTTAACCTAAGATAAATAAAAATGGAAGGAGATGGCTGGAAACATATTTATTTTTGTTTTAAATCTAAGCTCAGATTCTCACATAATCAGAGGAACTGGGGCATTAACATAACCACAAATATTATAAGACTGTGATAAAAGCACAAGAGTTGGCTACACTGCTTCTGCTCAGTGTAAAAGAGAGACCTGTGGAGAGTGGTAGTTGGGGAGGCTAAGGGCATGACCAGTGCTTGGGAAAGACTGCCAGTGGTTCTCCTAGCACAGAAAGTGGGCCTGTACTGTAGAAGTCTGGTACAGGGATTGGAGAGGAGACCTAAGAGGTAGATACTAGACCTGATGAAACAAAATAATCATCAAAAAAGTTATTCACTGAAAAAATGGTTTTTAAAATTATGTGAAAACTCTCACATAACAGTTTTGTATCATTGGAAGGTTTCCAATTTCTCAGGGGAACTGTTCCGGACACAAAATTGATTTCCGATTGATTCAGTATAAAACATTTTTGTCTTGACTCAAATGAAATGGAATTGAAGTGAAATGAAAGGACTTTAGTTTTGTGTTTTAATTATTTTTATACCCTTTTGGAAAAGGAGGGTGGTAAAGAATAAAAAAGGGGGATGGGGCAACCAAGAAATTTTAGTTTCAATTCAACTCAATTTGAATCAAAGCAACTTCTTTGTTTCAAATAATTTCATTGAAAAATTGGAAAAATCAATGAAAAAATTAAAACAAAACAAAAACATTTTCTTTTTTTAAAAAATTTTCCACAGAAAATAATTCCTATTTATCATGGAAAATAATTCTCATTTCTTGACCAGGCATGTAGACAGGCAAAAAAAGGAAGCAGCCTTAGGGAAATAGTGTAGAAGAATGGCTGATTTTGAAGCATACAGATGCTTCACTGCTTTGCATCCCAGAGCTGAAACCTATGGTAGAAGGAAGACACAGGCACCTAATGACACCATGGTGCTACTTAGAGGTTGTTAGAGAGCTTATTCCTTCACTCTCCCACTTCCCTGGTCCTTCTCGCATGAACAGAGAGCAACAATACCCGAAGTCCGAACGTGCAAACAATTCGATGTTTATTGGGGTGAACTTCCAGCAAGCTTAAATACAAGTTCCTTTTTCCTTATTTTCGAATCCCAACTTACTTCCTGTTTGCCCCTAATTTATATAGTAATATTCTTAGCTATACCTTAACCAATCATTCTACTGAAATTTAACTAACCAATCCTAACATATTGTAACATGATTAGCTAACCAATTATATCCCACCACCTTAATTAGATTACACCCAGCAAAATTAATTATACAGCAGACAGGAACAATCACAGAACCAGACAGAGATTATACAGACAAACAATAGCAAAGTGGGAACTCTAATGACACAACAATACAGAAGTGAGGATTTCACATCCCAGCTATTGATAAGTGAGTTCTTGCCAGACAGGATGCTATCAAACTAAGTTTCCTTTTACATTTTCTAGGCACTTCCCTTTCTCTGGAGGTGATAGGAATTATCAGGACAGGATTGTATTCAGGACAGGATTGTATTCCTAACAGCCCAATAGCACCTTCTTTCAATGTGACTAGTTTGGAATGTGAGGATGTGACTGTTCGCTTCCTGGCTTATGGCTGCCTCTGCTGCTTAGCCAAAGGCCTTAGCCTAAGAACAGGGCCTCAAACTGTCACAGTAAGAGAAGGCCCTTACACCAGCAGACAGTGATTTTGATTCTTTCTTTTATACCTCTAACTAGCCAAGTGATAAGAATACCCCTAAATTCTTAAAGTACAGGCCTTTACAGACAGGCCTGAATATCTATATCCTAACAGAGGTGGTGCAGTTATACTCCTGCAACCAAGGAAAAGGAGTCCCTGAACCCCTCAGTATAGGGTAGAGGGACAGACGCTTATGATAGCCGTGTCCCAAGGAGAATGAAGGACTTGTGTGATTCTTTTTGATATCTTTGAAGTTTGATTTACCCGGGAAGACGATGACATTTTGGTTTGGCTGGAGGGCTGAACTATACACAGTCAGAGAGAGGAAACTGAGGCAAAGGCAGCACATGCAGTTGAAGAGTAGGGTGGCCAGGCGTCTGGTTTTCAACCAGAACTCCGGGTTGAAAAGGGACCCTGGCAGCTCCGGTTAGCACTGCCGACTGGGCTTTTAAAAGTCCGGTCGGCGGCACAGCAGGGCTAAGGCAGGCTTCCTGCCTGCCCTAGCGCCATACGGTTCCCAGAAGTGGCCGGCATGTCCTTGTGTCCCCGAGGCCGAGGGGCAGTCAGGGAGGAACTGTGGCCAATAAAAACTGCTGGGGCGGCACCTATTGACAGGACCAGCGATGCGCAGAGCCCCCTGCCCACTCTTGCGCCTAGGGACCACAAGGACATACTGGCCGCTTGTGGGAGCTGCCTGAGGTAAGCGCCACTTGGAGCCTGCACCCTGAACTCCCTCCCACACCCTTGCTCCAGCCCTGAGCCCCTCCTGGAGCCTGCACCCCCCTCCCACACCCCAACCCCCTGCCCCAGCCTTGAACCCCCTCCCTCACCCAAACTCCCTCCCATAGCCCGCACCATCTCCTGCACTCCAACCCCCACATCCCCGGCCCCACACCAGATTCCGCACCCCTAGCCGGAGCCCTCACCCCCCACACCCCAACACCCTGCCCCAGCCCGGAGCCCCATCACACACTCCAAACTTTTCGGCCACAGCCTGGAGCCCTCTCCTGCACCCGAAACTCCTTATCTCTGGCCCCACCCCGGAGTGCACCCACCCATCAGGAGCCCTCATCCCCTTCCACACCTCAAACCCCTGTCCCAGCCTGGTGAAAATGAGTGAGTGAGCAAGGGTTGGGGAGAGCGAGCGATGGAGGGAGGGGGCATGGAGTGAGCGGGGGGCGGGGCCTCAGGGAAGGGGCAGGGCCTCCGGGAAGGAGCAGAGCAGGGAGCAGGGCAAGGATGTTCAGTTTTCTGAAATCAGGAAGTTGGCAACCCTGTTGAAGAGGTAAGCAACCAACTCACAGACATATGATATTATAACTTGTTATAGACTACTGTCTCTCAGACAGTTGGATGACAGTCTACTGTTAAGAAAAAACCCTCTAACAAAGACATCTGTAGAAGGAAAAATCAGACAAGAGCCAGGAAATTCAAAATGAAAGCTTACACATTTCCAGCTCGAAATGCTGTGCCTCACCCCCTGTTCCATAAGCTAAAGATGGGTTTCAGAGTAACAGCCATGTTAGTCTATATTCGCAAAAAGAAAAGGAGTACTTGTGGCACCTTAGAGACTAACCAATTTATTTGAGCTACAGCTCACTTCATCGGATGCATACTGTCATGCATACTGTATGCATCCGATGAAGTGAGCTGTAGCTCACGAAAGCTTATGCTCAAATAAATTGGTTAGTCTCTAAGGTGCCACAAGCTAAAGATGGAGCATTACCCTTGAATTTTCTTGCTTTTAGCAGTTTATGTTCAACAATGTTATTGGGAAATAGTTTTTATCTGTGCATAATACAGCTTTGTTTGCCAAAATCTCTGCTCCTAAATGCATTAATTTCAGAAACTAACAAATATCAAAGTAAGAAGATTTTTCAACTAAAAAAATTATCTTTAAAAGTTATGATTAGCTTTTACTGTATAATTTCTGGTGAATAATTATTAGAATATTTAATAAACACTGATCAATCTCTCTTTATTATTCTATCTAAACTATTGTAAGATATATCCTTGATTATGTAATTTTAATTAACTCTAGCTGTATTTTACTAAAGTTTGAAGCATTAACATTGTGTATGTAAGCACTGTGACATTCAGAGTGCCTGAAAGTAGTAAATAAAACTGTAGGTCAAACTGTATTAATATGTCTTGCCAGCTATTATTACTTCAGCCTTGAATAGCATTTATTCTGTAATTGATGGTTGTCCGCCTGTAATTTTCACCTACCATAGTTATGCCTCAAACACTTTGCATTTTTCATTAATTTTTATAGTGTTTATACCATATATAGTCATAGCATATAGGAAAACTGGGAAAAAAGGTAACAATTTACATTTTGTCTGCTTAATATTTTTCTTCAGGAAATCTCTCCAATTGTTTGCCAGGACCCTGTATCTATAACATCCCTCTAGACTCAATTCACTGCCCTTTACTTTTCTACTTTGCTTTTATGTTTCATATTTACTTTCTTCCTTTTGGATCTCATCTGATCTGTCTGTCTGTGTCTATCTAATCTGTCTATCATTTCTTTAATACGCTTATCACTGTACTGGCACTTAGCATCTAGGTACCTAAGATATATAAGGAAAGATTAATTCCATCATTAATGGATCAAAGCTCTGTGCATTGTCCTCATTAAGACTACTTCATGAGTTAAAAAAAATTGTTGATTGTCTTCCAAGAGTTGTAATGCAGAACTATGCTTTAGCTTTATTATTGGGAGAAGGCCATTGTAAAGAGGTGGGTCGTGCAGTGTTCTCTGAAACTATATTCAGGCTCTTCAAGATCTCTGATGATACTAAATGCCAAATTTTTTCTTCTTCTTCTTCCCAGCATAAGTTTTATCTTGGGGACCTTCACCTTCTATGCCCCTGTTGATGGAAAAGGATCTCAGCAGTTCATCTTTTTTGCTACTTTTATGCTGATGATAATCAACTGCTACTTTTATGCTGATGCTAATCAACTTCTAACATCTTTTACAACTCCGTCTTGTTGACTCTCTTTGCCTATCTTGACCCATTAAACTTGTGTCTTTGTCTCAACTTTCTTCAACGAAATAATTCAAAACATATATGCTTATCTCAGGCTAGAGGCTCATTGTCATACAACTCTGTTGCTTTCATCTCCTTCCATTTACTTTAACTCTCCGTAACTTTAGACTCATCCTTGACTTCAAACTCTTCTTTTCTTCCTATGTGTTCTACTGTACATCTGCAATTTGCATGTTACCTTCACAGTGTTATTTGTGTATAGCACTGCTTCATCTCCATCTCTGCTGAAATCCTTATCTTTACCTTCATTTCCTCTTGCCTTGACTGTTGCAATTTCTGTCTGTATGGACTTCCCATGATCCATCTCCCCAGACTCCAATACTTGCAGAAAGCTACATATCTCCTTCCCTACGTACACAGTGGAGCTTGACTACCTCTTTTCCATGTTCTTCAGGATCAAGTCCAAAATTGCTGCCTCTGTTTTAAGACCCTCATTGGACTTACCCTAGCATACCAAAGATTTTGTGTCTCTGTTCCCCTCATCATTCCCACTGCTGAGCTTTGACCTGGCCTACTCTATGTCCTATAACACAATGGTGGTGTGTGAGTCTTCTCCACAATAGCTCCTACCACTAGTAGCAGCTGTCCTATGTCACCCCACCTCATCAACTCTGCACCTCATTTCATATGTGAACTAGAAACAGGTATTTTTCTCTTGCCTATGGCATATTCTTTGGTTTCACTTTTGCTCTACTGTTTCTTAATGCTGCAACTATATGATTTAACTTTTTAAAGTATTTTGGAATGGGGAAGTTTGACAGGTGGTTGCCAAATCTGCACTTGCTAATCCCACGTTCACATGTAGAAATTGACACTTGGTGCAGCTCCACACATTGTGTGCCTAAGTGCCATTTGCATGTGCAAAAATGGGATTTTTGCATTTAGTTTAGGCAAATATTTTTGCAGAGTGGGCTCACAGGCTGTATAAAAGGTGGTATTAAATGAAGTTCCATTGTATTGCTCTAGTGAAGCATGGATGTTCTATTAAAGACCTTGTACGGAGATTGAATAGCATAACACATAAGATATGTTGTGTTGTACATCAGTTAGCCTAGGTTTATTTCTGTATTTCTTTATTTGTGACATAGAGTTTATGGTGATATAACTATTCAGTGTAGTAGAGAACACCCCTGAAGTATCCTGTGACATGATATGGTTAACTAAGCTTCCCACAGCAACTTTAAACTCCTTATTAGCTAGCTCTTTTTTTTTAAAGCTTGATTGAGTGCATCTGAAGTTCATTATGACATGTCTTTATATTGCACACAGAAATCAGCACTCAGTCAAATTAAAAGCTGACATTAAAATTATGCCCATCCTTTCACAGCAGAGAAAGCAAAATATCAGTTTATGTAATTTTTATTAGGAAAAAAATCTTTTTGAACATAAACTAATTGATGCCAAAGATGTAACCTCATCATTATACCTTAACTAATCTGTTAAATAAAAGTGGGTGAGGCTGTCCCTTTTGTTATTTCTTTCTTCTTTTATTTAAAAAAATCAGGATCTCAGGAGAGCATTTTTAACAAAAGGAAGTATAAGTGCAAAGAATGACTGTTACAAATAATTTCATACAACAGTCAGACAAATTGTGCTGATTGTCTGTATTTCTTTTTTTAAAAAGTCTGGCCTGGAGACTAGAGTAAATCACAAAAGTGATCTCAAGTGAACAGAGATAGATTTCTGGAATACGGTGTGCAATGAAACCACTGACCTCTTATGCAAGGGTTCATGTCTTTTTCTACAGAAACAGATGGGTAATAGCATAATGCTGAAATCATGCTCTACATAATATGGACCTAGTGATTGCAGACCTGATTGCTTGCCATATGGTTGCTGAAGGGTTGAAGAGAAAATGGGATGATATGCAAACCCTTAAACGCAACATTTTTATTGAATGGCCATTACATTAAAACCCAAACTCTGCAAATGAAGGCAAGAACCTTGGTGAATAATGATGAAATAACAAAGCAATAAAAGAAGAAACAGAAAAGGAAGTATATGTTTTCAATATGCAAAATAACAGTATGCCTATTTTTTTGTCACTTTGCCTAGTTTTATGAGCATTTGGTGTTGGTTGGTGGGACATCAGTGCCTGCAGGGTAGAAATACTGAATATTTGGAGCATTGAAGTATTCACTAGGTCAGACAGAAAAAGAATATAATCACTTGTCTCAAAGGAACTGCATTTGACTTAAATGATAACTGAAATATGCAACATACCTACACGAACGACAACATTGAGAGGCCTATGGGAAAGCCTTTGTGAGATCCTCTCTGACAATGCAGGGCTACTAAAGCTTATTTACTCCTAAATCAACAGCACTGAAGAAAGAAAACTGAGCTCTTTTAAAATGAATGTGAAATCAGGAAGGCAGGAAATCATGCGTATACAGCTGTTTTAGTAAGTGGAGATTTGTATATATTTTATTTTGAAGGCTCTAGCCTTATCTGGAAAGAAGAAACTGGACACCCATCCCAGCTCTCCGCATAGAAGTCCAGAGCTAGCTTTTGTGGCCCAAATAAGATGGTAAAAATAATTTGGTTGGTAAGGAAAGGCTTTATATAGGTGCAGAATAGTGAGAGTGAAAGGGCTGCTCAGCTTATTGTGACACCTACTAGTTTCCTAAGTCAATGGCTTCTGAGTGCCTGATTTCCATATTATGACTGACAGCCCCATTGCACCACCCAGGCCCGGTCTTGACCCCCTAAGCCCGTATAAAGAAAGGAATGTGAATCCAGCTCACCTTGCATCACACCATGGGTTGTTGTCTGGCCACCTCCTGGGTATGTGTGCATGGCACAACAGATATGCTCTTCCCTCAGCCCCACCCTTCCCATCCACACTGCTTGAGAGTTTTCAAGATTAAGCCTTATATTTCAATACATCTATCTCTGATTAGTCACTGCTGAAAAGAATCAATAAGAGTTCACATACAGTAAAAATATAAACTTTTCTGGCTTAGCAACTTAGCCTACTGTGTTCTGTAAATCATAATCTTTTTGACTGCAAGAATGAAAAATAAGTATTTGTATAGTCATTTTCAAAGAGAAATCTTCTACATAACACGAAGCTGAGGATTGTTAAACTTTTCATCAACTGCCTAGCTCACTTTTAGTACTTTCTAGGCCTAAAGACATATGACAAGCAGCATATTCTAGTATTTAAGAGATTTTCGTATGATGAGAAGAAATTTCCTCCGGCCTATAAAACTGATTCTTATACTTCCTGACTAGTGACATGTCTGCTGTGTGGCAGCAATAAGTTTTGCATAACTTTTAAGAGCCCATGCTGACCTACTTAACAGGCATCTAGTGCTACATGATGTATTTAGGTCAAGTATTGTGTTTGAGCTTCACATCACTCTTGTAATAGTCCATCTAACTGTGAAATCCACAGGTATGAGACTGATGCAAACACTGTGTAGGTTAAAGAATGTTCATGACATGAAAACATGTTTATATTATTATTATTATTATTTATTGTTTGTATTACCATAGTACCTAGTATCCCCAATCATGGACCAAGACCCCATTGTGCTAGGTGCTGTATAAACACAAATTGTAGTTTCACCTGTTTGCACCGCTAGGTTTTCCATTTATTGGGGTGTGCAGGACCGACTGTAACCCAGTTATAGGCAATTGTTTAAAGGCTGAACTATGCATAGAAATGGGCTGTTTTAGGCAAGAGGGCTATGTTTTTGCATGGCTGTTACTCAAACATTATTTTTATAAAACCAAAAAACCAAACCCAAAACCAACCAATGAAACAAAAAACATGGCAAGCAAGAAGTGCTGGGAAGACTGCCTGTTGTTAATTGTCATATTTAATATAGCAATGTTAGTAATGTTGATCATGCATGTGCTGAAGTGAGATTGTAACTTGGCTAGTGCTAGCTATGCAGAAGCATAAGGTGGAACAAGGCCCTTGACATATACACATACACCCGTAGACCTTGGCTTTGGGTGAGGGGGAGAAGGAGTAGCCAGGTCCTTTGCACCTGCTACTTCGCCATTGAGCAAGTGGTTCGTGAGGGGCAGGGAGAGGTTGAAACCTTGACTCCAGGAACCTTGACCCTCAATATAGTTGACCAAGTATGTGGGGCAAAGGGTGTTAGTTATCCATTTCAGCAGACCAGTTTCAGGTTATTACAAAGGATGGATCAAGGAAGGAATCATTCTCCTGAGGCATGATTCCTTTTTTATGTTGCTCCTGAGGCCTATGTCTAAGCCCCTTAGATAGGGCAAATTGTTAAAGCACAATTTAGCCTCATTTTTATAAAGTGATGCTAATACAGTTATTCATCCATCTAATATTAACATATTGTCCTGTGGTGGATTGGTATTGTGTGGTGACTTGTCTATACAGTGTACGACATCTTAATGACCTGACATGAAAGATAAACTACCAAAAAGGGCAATTATAGCTACTGAATATATTAATATATTAGCTTTCAACATAGTGTACATTAACAAAATATATTGGAATAATGTACAGTATAGTTATTTACACCAGACAGTATATATTTCCTGAGAATCAGAACTTGAAAAACTCATTCACAACATGTATGAACTGATTCTGATATGGTGGTCATGATCTCTGCAAGCTATAAAAGCCTGCAACCCTAGCTCCTAGCTGCGTCAGGGGCTGAGGCAATGCCATTTTACTTATGTAATCTTACTTATTAGGGTTTCATATTTTGAAAATAAATTCTTCCTGGAAGAAACTATCTTGCAACTTGTCCTAATGGACTAATGAGGGATATTTCTAGGGCCCAAAATGTTCAGGCCTGGTTACCCTAATTTAGACTCCTAAATACACATGTAGGCACCTGCAAAAAGTGTCTTGATTCCAAAATCCACAGTTCCTATTGAAGACAGTGGTAGCTGTAGGTGCTAAGCACTTATGAGAACTAGATTTTTATTTAAGCGTCCACATGTGGATCAAGGAGCCTACATTTTGGCTCCAAGGTTTACACGTTATCCCAGCCTCTTTTAAAGTATGCACTGATAGAAGAGGAACCGTAGCAATCAACAATACAAGGGAAGACTATCGCTTTCTACAGAAACCTTCACAGTTTGTCAACCTCTGTCCTTTCCATCCTTTAAAATTGTATGAAAACATTATCCATTTGCTTGATAAACAAGTCTGTGTTATCCACTTCCATAATCCAAATAATACTTTCATGACCACATTGGTTTCTTTATTTTAATACTTCTGAAAAAAATAATAAAGAATGTATTGTAGTATAGTACCTTCGCCATATTATAGTAATAGTAAGCCTTCACTCTGAATACGCTTGGTTTAGGGGTCTATCACAGGAGGGCTGGGCAACAGCAGCTGAGCCAGCATTCTACTCACTACAACTCTAATTAATTACTCTAGAACAAACCTTATTAAGGTCTGGTCTACACTGCATGGCTGGGTCGACATAAGCTGCCTTGCGTTGACCTAGCTGTGCAAATGTCTTCATTTAAATTTGGCTCCCACTGACATAAATGCGTCTCTGTGCCAAGTTAGTAATGGCACCTCCCCGAGTGGTGTAGAGTCACAGTCAATTGTAATTAGGTTGATGCACTGTCAGTGGAGATGCTGCATTGCTTATGTCAACTGTTCCTGCCTTTCAGGATTCGTCCCACAATGCCCCATGCTGACAATGCAATCAGTACAAGTTTCCTGGTGAGGATGTGCACCGCCGTCACAAAGAGCAAAGTTTGCACACATACAAGCAATTTAATAATTGTGGTAGCTATATGCCGACGTAAGTTAAGTCAACATAAGTTTGTAGTGTAGACATGGCCAAAGAGAAGCTGTGCCTAACTGACCGGCTGAGGACAGCTAAGAGGCTAATTAGGCCATTGGGCAGATGATACAAAAGGCACAAGAAGGAAGTGGGAAAAGGGGGAAGCAGAAAGAGAGTGGGAGAGAGAGAGATTGCTCTCTCCTGCTTGCCTCAAGATCTGAGGGCTCCCTAGGATTGTAGGCTTGAGGACTGTATAAGAGTAATGGAAACTAATAGTGTAAATAAACTACATGGTGTTTTACCCACAAAAAGGTCTCTGAACTGTTTGTGGACTTGAGCAAAGGTAGGAGCAAGCGGGCCCTGCCACATGTCTTGAGTTAGACCTTAATGATACTTTGACATAGTTCAATTTGCATTACATCTGGACTTTAATGTCTTCTGCAGATCCCATTTTCAAAGTCCTAGCTTATTATATGTAAGAACTGCACTGAAATAATTCTGTCTATATTACAAAAAGTTGAGCATAATTAATGTTAGATTTTCACTATATGTAGAAACATATATGTTGTGTGTGTGTGTGTGTGTGTGTGAGAGAGAGAGAACACAACTGTACCGTTGAAACACACATTGTTTTAGAGAAATACTGGTATGGGTGTAAGAAAAAAAGCTGTATTTTTCAATTATCTAAATATAGACAAATGGACCATTTTTCACTGACATGATTCAATATTCAAAACCCATTTTGCAACTGATTTTCAGTTACAGGTACTCTTTTGTTCTTCTTTTCTTTATCTTTTTTTTCTTTTCAAAAAAATTATTCTTCCCAGCAATAAACAACAACAACAAAACCAAAAGAAACCCCCAAAACATAAGCAAACAAACAAGATGTGAATGATTGCATTTTGAGAAGCTATGTGGATGCTAAGAATAATTGAATTGTAATTATTATATGTTCCTCCAATCATACAAGCTCATACATGTTTAGGTTTGAATCTACAGATGTAAATTGCCATCGCTCTGTTGAATGGGCTTGAGAATCTGGCCCCAAAATTTCAAACCTTTGTAGTATACATAATATGTATTTAACTTTTGCATTTTAAAAAAGACAGCAAGAAAGTTGCATAACATCTTTAGAGCATTTTTTATTATAGAGTCTCTGTTCATTTTCATTAAATATATTTCTTAGAAAGTAGGAAGTATAGTCTGAAATATTTTTACTGTCTCTGCACTGTATATTTAATTATTCAGAAGAATGTGAACAAATCTGTTTCTCCAAACATTTTGAATCCTTTGAATACACTCTACCATATCGTTATTTACAAAGATTCCATTCAATTAAAAAGAAAGCCATTTTTCCCTTGCAGGTATATGCATCATTTATATTCCAGCTTCATTATATGCTGTACTGTATAAACTCCTGTAGGAGAGTAGTTATGTAACACTCTTATGTCATTACATTTAAATGTATTAAAATCCTTGCAGAATCATGTTCATTTTAGGGACCAAAAATGCTTAACTCATGAAACTGCTAGAATAAGTGAGGTATACATTTTTTGGCTGATACTGTTGACATGGAGTTATACATTAAGCACACTGCTGAACTGGAATTAGCTAATCCCAGATGACAAGTATAAATGTGGTAGTAGTAGTTTACTGAACCCTCTTTCTTCAGTCACTAAGTTGGAATGGAAATAAATCAGCATTAAATTTACAGGACAAGATCCTTTGCCTAGTGTAAATAAAGGCAACTCCATTGAAGTCTATGGATCAGTGCCCATTTACATCAGCTGAGGATCTGGCCCTACATAGTAGGTTTTATTTTGAAAACTATGAACCGTGTTTTAGAAGAAAGGTTGTATGAGGCACTTAATTTATGGCTGGAAATAATATTCAGGTAAAAGAAAATTTCAAAATGGCTTTACATGTACCATATCCCACAAAAGAAGTTAATCTGCCATGTTAAGATTGTGCTGACATATCTGTAGTCATTGCAGGCTTCCATTTCATTGTAGCCCTACTGCCACCAGGAACAGTGCAACCTTTATTGTTAATGCTCCATTTGCACATGGAATGATGCACAACCAGTTCTGTCCTCACAGAGTTTGGTGGCAGTGATGATTCGAGCTACCTTGAGCATTAGGCTGTATCCCCTGCCTCCTTAGGCTTGGCTAGGAAGCACCAGAGATTCTCTTTTCTGTTTAACAGGAAACACCATCCACTGATGCCCAAACTCTTTTCAGAAATGCATCCTTTTGTTGATACATTTCTTATTGCCTCCTGCTTCATTCACAGCTGTTAAAGCACAGCATTTTGGAACCGACGCAGGGAAGAAAGGCACTCATTCAGTCTCGGGCCCTTTTAATACGGGGCCTGCTCAATTTTTTTTTCAGGGAGCCACAGCTTTGCTGGAATCATCTCTGGAAATCAAACATTTATTTCACTTAAAATGACAATTAAACTAGATGAATATGTTAAAAGTTCAATATGGGAGACCAATAAAAAATACTTCAAGCCTGTGATGTTACGTAGAAGATCAGATTTCTCAGTTAGGTTGACACCTCTGTGAAATATGAAATAGAAATGCAATATGCCAATAAACTACTGCAGTAAATTGAATTTTGATTGGATGAACCATCTCATGTCCTAGTCATGTCATCTCACAGTGGACCATTCCTAACTATACTGAAATAAATTGTCTGGTGATACCGAAAGAAGGACAGAAGCCACTTCATATGGTTTATTGTTAGATGTCTGGGACTATCTGGCAGATAAAAGTGTATGATGCAGATAACTCCATGTTCATTCAATAACTACTTGGGGGGGCTTCTGACAGACCCTCTTTTTCCATCCAGATCCTCCAGCCAATCCATTGCTGGGATCTTAACATCCCCCCACACTCCATACAAGCATTAAGGTGGGCTATAAAAAAGAGGGATTGGTTCCCTTCTATACCATTCATAGGAGCCCCAAACCTACCCCCCCATTCCGTTCTTTTAACCAGCACCTCCTTTTTAAGTCCTTTACTAAGGCTTTTATCCGGTCACTGTATACCTTCCGTATGGAGTACCTGCACTGGACATCCGCGCTACATTATATAATGAGTTGCAGCATAATAGCCTAACTTTCATGCCTCACATTAATAAAGTCCACCTGAAGCCACTGTGGGGAAGGCAAAAAAAACCCACTCAACCTAAGCCAATCTGGTGGTGAGGGAAAAAGTACTTCCCAGTCCCCCTGAAAAGGGGCAGCTAACGTGATGCCCACAGCAGGTCCTGACCAAACCTAGTATTTTTGTTACCTTAAGGAGAGGGAGGGTGGGTGCTGCTCCACTTGTTCGATGGAAAAGGGCTTCTCCCGCCCAGGCTTGCCCCTTTTCAACCCTTCTGCCCTTCCAGTCCCAAGGGATGAGTTAGCATCATCACACTGACCCATTCCCCTTTTTGCAGCAGCTTCTGAACTCTCTTCCCCGCCACCCCTGAAAAGCACTATTGCCTCTCCCCCAGCAAGCCGGACAAATGCCCCCCACTTAAAAGTGCAGTGTGGTATTTAAAAAGAAAAAAGTAATGCTAAAGGAAGAATTGGCATAAACCTGCCTCAGAACTTAAACTGGAACCAAATTAAACATTCCTTGAAGTTTGAAAAATGTTTAACTGTATTTTTGAAGTAACTGTTGTATAAATTTAGATGGACTATATGGGCCAAAGGTCTTAACATACCCCAGTCACTGTCCAACATTAAACTGTTTTAAACAAGGCTTGGAGTTTGGTACACGGAGACCTCAGCCTGTTTAATACCATGGCAAACACACCACTGAACATCCTTTTAACCTTTTATTGAAGATACAGAAAAGAAGGCAAAACAGTTAAAGCCTTTGAAATGTAAAGTATTATGTAAGGCTTTTATTTTAACAACATCCCTTGTTTCCTTTCCCTTTAGCTGGAGAGAGTTTTTAGAAGGACCCCCCCCACACACTTTGTTTGACAGTCATTTAGTTGGTATCAAAGATGGTAATAACTGTCCTTTTGGGAGAAAAGAGAGAGTTAGTTAAGATGGGCTAGAGCTGTCATTGTTGCTGTTAAAGTCCAATCCTGTTGATTCAAAGACAAAACAAGGCAAACACACACAAAAAGGAAGAGAAAAGAAAAGCAAAGAGAAAAAATGCAGCTGACTTTCACCTGCAATCTCTCTGCTGGAGAGAAACAGGTACGGCACACTGTCTTTTCAGCCACTCTGAGACTGGACAAACTTGTACCAGCATTGGGTTGTTTAGCGCAAGACAGTTGGGGGTCCCAGGAGATGGTGGGAGTGGCAGCCATGATGGTGAAACTCACTACTTCTTTTGTCTTTCTATCAGCCAGTGTCATGGCAGCCTCCATCTGTTCATCTGTTTTTTCCCCACCAAATCTTTTTTTAAAGAATCCCAAAAGGGAGTGCTGGTGAAATAGCCCATACTCTGATTATTTTATCCAGCAATATGGTTAATTTCATACACGTCAATTTTGATTAATTCATTTTTAATTCATTTTTGGTCTTGCACAGTCTTGTTTACTACATTGATCTTAACATAGTCCTTTTTTGAGTTTCCAATTTTATTTTTCTGTTACAGACTTCTAAATTGGCATTTCCCATAATATACTGCTGTATATTGCATAGCTATGACATCATCTGTAATAATACAGACTATTTAAAAAAAAACATAGCAGATATTGACATGGGGGAAACAAAAGGCACAATTTCCAAATTTTAAGGTGTCCAAATTCCATATTGGTGCTCAAATCGGTACTTAACAGTGTTAAGCCCTGAAAGCCTCACCTGTTTTCTCAGATTCAGTAATTGGGCATATAACTGAGACAGAGAGCCTTGAGAATTGGGCCTATAATTGAGAGGACAGCCTGCTGTAGTGTGGGAAAACAGAGAGATGTCTTCAAAGGCACACAGATTAATTTCTTTTTATTAGAGGAACTGAGAGAAACTTTTTTGAAAATCAAATAAATTCCAATAAATTTTAAAAGGCTGTGATAAAAAGCTAAAAGAATTACATAAAAGAGGAAGGAGAAGCTTCAGAAGTATATAAGATACATTAGCTTTTTACTTTTAGCTCTCAGTTACTGTACAGCACAATGATATTGCAGACTGTGTTATGGTGGTGTATCCTAGCACAAGGAGGAACAAAGTCTGAAGCAGAGCCTACAGAGTAACTGTAATTACACATGCAGTAATACAAATCAGCATTTTCATCTTGGGTCTGGCAGGAAGCTCAGAGCACCAAAGATTTGCACTCATGGTTTTTTGTTGCCAACAGAACTCAAGAAAACTTTCCTATACTGTTAAATCTCAGACTATCTGAATATTAAATAGTGAATTACCGTTTAGTTTGCTTATTGACAAAACCTGATTGTCCCTCTGTAGTTTCAAATGTCTTCCCATGGTGGAAATGGTACAGTTTTGTTGTGTTCAGGAAATGTGCAAATTTTTTGGGAACTCATGGAGGCACCTGCTTTGTATGGGAACACCATACTCCAGGAAGTATCAGGGGGTAGAGAAGATTAGTGGGGGTGGAGTTCCAGATATGAAGATGCACTATCCATTGCTCCTTCTGAAGGAATGCATGCACATACTTGTGGATACTACTTCAGGTTTATGGAGCCAGTGGCAATCACAGAATGCCTCTGTTGCTAATCTGTGGAGTGGGTGGTAGAGGATTTTATTTTCAGATTCCTTTGGAAGCTTAAGGAACAAATTCTTTTGTGGATTCTGCCAAAGTTATCCTTTTCACTTTTTACCTCAGAAAGGATTAATACTTAAGATAGTCAAAAATGGTGTGTTTAACTCAACGTTTTCATTTTATTGAATTTATTTGTGAAACATTTTGAACGTTTCTGGTGGGAAAAATCTCCCAAACTAATGGAAAATCAAATAAAAATGTGATGTTCAGTTGTGGTTTTTCCCCATTTCCTTTTTTCCCCACTTTCCCATTGAAAAGGAAAGGGGTGGGGGAGAAAAGGAGGTAAAAAAATGGTCGAATCATAACTGGAAAACTAAAAACTGAAGAAAAAAACAGGTTTTTGGGGTTTTGAAAAAAGGGGGAAAAGTCATTTTGGATTTTGTTTTTTCATTAAAGTATAGGAAAATTTTCCATGAAAATTTACATTTTCATAAAAAGGTCATTTTTCATCAAGAATTTTTTGAACGAAAAATTTTGACCAGCTCTGCTTACCACAGATGCGGCATCTTGTTTTATAATGTTACTGTATATTTTGCATAGTTTGGCAAAGAGATCAGTGACTTGCTTAAGGTGACAGTCAGTCAGTCAGTCAGTCAAATAACACTGTAACTAAGAATCTTAGCACTTTTATTCTTCTGCTCCAGCAACTAGACATACAGCTCCCTGAAGCAGTGCAATGAGTAAGATTCTGTGTTGTGCCTCTTTAAATCACTTCTGTACCCTCCTGATCTTTGGCAGCTTTCGGGACTGGAGCAGCCTCCATCATAACTTAGACAGCCCTGAGAGGCTGCCTGTATTACAGCAGTCTGTCCCTGGGCTGCGCTCTGGGGCAACAGAACTACCGAAAATCTCTGTCATGCTGTGTACCTGCCCCATACATGATTCCTCCTACTCCCAGTGCACCCCGTGAACAATGGCTTGCAAGGGCGTCCTCCTAAGGTAGCCTGTGGCTGTCTTCAGCAGTTCCTGTGCTGGAGGAATTATCCCCCAGCTGGATCTAGGCCTTTTAGAATCTCCTTTATGTTGTTCTGGTCCTTGTACCTGGAGCAAAGGGGCTAGAGTTGGGGTGAGAATCTGTCCCAGTGCCTTTTTCCTTCTTGGGAGATACAATAGATTAAGCATCCTATTATGTTAGCACAGTGAAACTACAAGACTTTCCAAGCCAGACCCACCCCAACCCTTTTGACAACAGATCCAGCCTTTGAACTAGTGAAGTATACAAACTTAGCAGCGCAAAATCAGGGCCTGCTGCTGAACATGGAAGCACTTAACATGAGTTGCAGACACTTAGGAGATACTGGTGCTCAGCCCTTCCTATCCATTAACGATGTTCACGTTACTGAAGTGGGGAGGCTTTATAACTAAACCTTGTACTCTCTATCAGCTCATCTGTTTGGAATCATGGTTTTGGAGTTCATATGCATGTTAACAGCACACAAAGCTTTCCGCTGCTTCAGAGTAATTTCCCAGTTCCTCTGTACTGTGGAATTTTCCGCACTCTACATGTAAAAGTGGTATTCTTTATAGCCTTTGCTATTGGGACTTACACAGGTAGTTAGAACATGTTCTGACTATCAGTGTAAGTCCCAATAGCAAAGGCTATAAAGAATATTGTCTGCAGAACTAAAATGTAAACACAAAAATAAAGTATATCCATAAAAAATCCTGGTATAATTAGAAGACACTATTGTGTTTTTAGTGGCTCTAAGTTTATTTTTAAGTAGATTCCTTGCTGCTTTAAGGGGATAATAGTTTAAATTTTTTAGGAAGCATGACTTTTATGTAATGCACAGGTGAAAAGTAGCTGTTGAACTCCCAGCCAAGATACATCAGCTTATGTCACAAGATGGAAATCTTTTTTCAATACTGTCACATCTAGATGTGCCTGTTTTCTCCTATTGCTTAAAGGTCCATGATATTTTAGGAGATAAAGGGGATACCTTGAACAGTCTAAAGAGAAGAACAGTAGGTATGTGTCTCTGGAAACATGGGAATTTTGCCATTGACTTCAATGGAGTCAGGATTTCACCCATAGAGTTTTAAGTAAAAAAGGTCACAGATGAGCTATTCATATTAATGTGATTCATTTATTATGCTTCTTGTGTGCACCTCAACTTTAATACCACAAATATAAACAAAGATGGTTAGGGGAAAAAGAAGCCCAAATATTTCAGTAAGATAGTAACTTAATATCTTTGTCATTTCATTTCCTCTGTTATCATTCCCAGTAACAAAAGTGATCCAACCAGAGTTATAATAAACAATAAGAATAGTTCTGAAGGGGGGAATCGAAGCGGGAAAACACAGTGTATTTGGAAAATGATGCCTAGGGAAGGCGTGTGAAACATGCTATTGAAACTATTAAAATGAATGTGAAACACCGCATACCTACTGATATTACTCATTTTTACATGGATATTTTTCTTGATTGTGTTGCAAGAAATATTTTGTGTTTTAGAGAATTAGGAACCTGATTGGTATGAGTGAGAAAATAAATACAGTAGTTAATAAAAAAATCCTGGCACAATGGCATCCTGTCGGATGACATTCAGAATCTGCTTTTTTATTATGCACTGTTTATTTCTGAAATACATTAAAACATAAAGAAGTACATTAAGACCTAGAATTGCAGAACAGGGAAATGGAAGCAGTTTGTCACACCAGATTCTTTTATTGACATCTTTAGTTTGTTTTGATGTCTGTAATTAAATTGCTAATTATGTGTTTCTGTTGCAGTGGTCATGCTTTTATTACATAATTGCTGCAAGTTTTGCTTTCACCACTAACAATATTTGTTTAACCTTAGTGCTGGCTGGTTACATATTTCATAATGTAAAAGCTTAGAAAAAGAGTTATTGACTTAAATCAAGAAGTTCAAAGTTCTTCACCATAAATTAAATCTGTTTTGTGGCAAAGGCTCATAGATAATTGAAAGATGAAGCTATCACAGTCATTAAACAATAAATGTTATTACAACATAAGTTAAAGAAAATACCACAAAAAATCCAGGAGAATGTGATATGCTTTTTAAAAGAGGAATAAAAAGTTTAGCTTAAGGTAATATGAAAGATACATGTAATAATTTGTGCCCTGATAATTTGTTTATTTCTGTATTTGTTCTAAAAGCATTTGATTAGGTGATATGCAGTTCAGTCACCTTCCTTTTTTTTTTCTTTTGAGTGTAGGCATATTTTTGTCAGTATATTTCAATGTATTCATTAATTTTTCTCATTTGTTTATTTTATGCAAACCATAAGAGACATTTTTCTCAGTGAAGATTGCCTCTTTATTTTATTTTGAAATATTTGTATATTTATTTCATTAAATGAGATAATGCTTTTTCTTATTAACATAATTTCCAGTACATTAAACATATTTCTCCACAGACAGAAGAAAGGAATCAAATTAAATGACAGTTAAATCACTTGCAGCAATTTCAACTGTTAAAAGAAATAACTGTCTGTTTTCTTTGTGATCATGAGATGTGCTGTAAAGGGAAATGAAATACTAAAGAAAGGAGTGAAAACATAAAGAAATAATGACTGACTTATTGAAGTAATACCACTGAGAGAAGAAGAATTCACGGCAAATAAAAGGAAAAAATAATATAGTGGTTTTGAAAGTTACCAAAATTCATTTCTTATTGATGAGATCATGCAAGTCTAATACTGAGTAAACTGCAGAGGAAAAAAAATCAGTGCAATAAACTATGGATGATGAAGGAGAAACAAATATTTTGCGTTTGGAGGGTCATTATTCTAAATGCCTTTAATTTTTAAATAATTTCTATTTCATCATATTTAGGGGGAAAAGAAAAAAATTGTTTCTTGGCAAACTAACCATTTATTTAAACTAATGTATTCCCTTAATTGGTTACTGTCCTGCAGTTGCCCAAGAGTCCTTGTCTCTGATGTGTTGTGTTATCCTGGGCAAGTTCAGGACCCCACTAAGGGGAAGAGTATCCTTTGGTTGTTCTTACTATGAGATGTTCCAGAATTCAGAGAATCAAGAAAAATATTTGTTCTTCATTGTGGTGTATTAATATAACAATAATAATTAATAATTAATAATGATTTTTTGACTTTGAAACCACTGCTTTGAAGAGATCTTTCAAATGAATGGCTAAGATGCAAATTGTTAAGGTAATGTTAAGAATTTTGATTTTCCCCTGCGAATAGGGTGACCAGATAGCAAGTGTGAAAAATCAGGATGCGGGTGGCGGGTAAGAGGCCTTTTTATAAGAAAAAGCCCCAAATATCAGAACTGTCACTGTAAATCAGGACATCTGGTCAGCCTACCAGTTAAGGGTGTGTGGGTGTGTTTATGCAGCTTGCACCTGCAAAACATTTCTTTTTTCACTTGAGTTTTATGGCCTGATCTTTCAGTCCTGTGTAAGGTTTCCAGGATTAAGCCTGCTTTTGCTAGTTTGTTTTTGACCTTTTGGATTACTCCATAGGTGCTGCAGTTTATATCTTAATTCAGATCTCTCTGGTGAATGTCATCACATGTCAGATGCTGTGATTTACGCATTAAGGTGAGGAGATGCAGGCTGCTACATGATGGGGGCATCTAGAGCAGGAACCAAAGTTAGCTGGTCAGGGGAGGACACACATTCAGCTCACTACTATAGAAGGAAGTAGTTCCAAGTTGATACTAAACCTCTGAATAATGCCTTTTTGCTTTTAAAATAATCAGGAAAAATATACTCACTGTGCTAAATCATTCCCTCATGCTTAAAATGATGCAAGAGCTCTGAAGTTAAGTGAAAATGTCAAGGTCATTGGCATTTCTGTTGAATTGTTTTCAGGGCCAGGAGGGCAGAGTATGCCTCACTGCAGAGGAGACATTGTGCATGGCCATGTGACTCCAAGGGGGTCCTCAGATTGATGTGGAACAAACAACAGCTGCATGGTGGAGATAGTGCATCCACAGAAATTTGAACCCCAACGTGTTCCTGCATTAGCTTATGTTGGGAAATCCTTGTAGCATGATGAGTAGGGCTGGAGAAAGAGGGTTGACTGTTATGAGGAACCTAGTTTGGTGTGACACCTGGAGCTCAGGAATGCAAGCTGGTGGCCAGGCTGCCACAGAACAAATATGGGCCTCTCAGCATGCTTAAAAAAGATCTCTTTCCAACAACTCGGACTGTCTCCTATTTATTCCAGATCTGAAGGACAATATAGGCATAGAAAGGGTCTCTCCCTTGCCTTGGGTCTCTCCCTGCCTGGAAACTGTGAAGTCCCAAATCCAGAAGTGAGGCTCTGTGATCCCAAATTTATTCCACTCTCTTTCTCTAACAGAGAGTTTTTGTCCTTTTCTTTTGTCTCCCCCCCACCCAAAAGCAAAGAGATAATGTAATCCATTGTCTCAAGGAAGACCCCTGCGTATGTAAATTGGCATTCCTTGTGGGTTTAGCCAGACTACAGAACTCTACCTAATGGAGCCTTGTATGAATGTAGTTAGCAGCGGAATTCAGTGAGTCAGGAAACTCCAGTGTACTCTGTGGGACACAGAAAACATAATTCAACAACAGTACCTCTTTGTCCCTGAAATGAGCTTCATGAACTTCTCCTAGTCCCATTAACAATAATGGCAAAATTCCCACTGAGGAGGATCAGATCCCAAATTTGCAGTCAGGGATCAACTGTCTACATTCCCATAAACCTTCCATCATTTGTGCTAGTGCGTATGGATTAAGTGTTACTCCATGTTGTGCAATAAGATCAGTAACTGTGCAAGAAAGCCTAGCAAAGTGGGAATAGCAGCTGTCAAAATATGATTTTAAACAATATAATTCTGTCTCGCTAAGGACTTGTATGGTACCAAAATATCTGAGCTCCTCGCAGTCTTTAATGTGTTTCTCCTCACAACTCCCTTGTGATGCAGGGAAGTGCGATTATACAGATTAGCAACTGAGGCACCAAGCGCCTAAGTGACTCACCCAAGGTCACACAGGAAGTCTGTGACAGAGCTGAGAATTGAACTCAGGTCTCCTGACTTCCATGCTAGATCCTTAATCACGGGACCATCGTTAATGGTCACATGGCATTCATCAGAACCCCAGGTACAAATTACAAAATATCTGAGGTTTTTAGCATTGCCTTTGATAATGAAACCCAGGTCAGTTGTAATTTAGATATAATCTGACGACTGTTTAGTACTTATCTGAAATGAGTTTAGTAGGCTCAGTCCTGTTCCTGGGGACAGAGAACCACCTTACAAAATCACAGCCATAGTTTGAATTGAGTGACATCCTTGTTTACAGTCTCAGCAGATATGAAAGACCAAGGCCCTGATGGCAATACCCACTGAAATCAGTGCAAAGACTCCCATTTATTTCAGTGGCCCTGGATCACCCCTAAGTGGATACAGAGCCCTTATCACTCTAAAAGATGTCTTTTGCTGTCTAGGTAGAAGCACAGTGGCAGGGCTGCATACAGAAGCTTGCATTGCTGCTTCCTGTGACTGAAGCACCTTTCACAAACACTCTCACAATTTAAAAATTTAACAATAAAAATTTATAACATGTTGGGCAAAAATCAGTTAAAAATGAAACACACACATTAAATTTAAATTGCTCGTTGTGTTCACATGCGCTTTTTTCAATTGTTCACCAGAAGGTCTCATCCCCATATATTTGTTCTGAGTGTTTTTAAACAAAATTGATTTCAGTATCTCAGAATCTCTGCAGAGGACTACTTTTATTATAGCTTCCTTATTTTATTCCCCAGTATAGTCAAGATCTCCTGGATTGCAGAAAGTTTAGGGACTGATCCTGTAAGTTTTACTTGGGCAAGTAGTCTTCAAGCCTTTGTCTTCAATGCAGGCTAATTGCATGGGTAAAGAGTAAAACTTGCAGGATTGTATATTTAAGTCTCAATTCTGCAAAAGAGTTATGCACCTATTTAACTTTATGCATATGGGTAATCCCATTGAAGTTAATGAGACTATGTCTGTGTGTGTATGGGCATGTTTGAGATCTGACACTGGAAGAGGAGTTTTCCACATCAGCATACACAAGGGCTATGTTAACTGATTTTAAACAAAATAGGCAATTGAAAAAATGACAGTTTCAGGACTTAGGGGACTCATTTAGCATATTCTTGTGGAATAGCAAGATGCTGAAATACTCTTTGACCAAGAGGGTATGAGGCTGAAAAGGTCTCTGTCTGGACAGGGTACAGTTTTTGGACAGTATTTTAAAATTTTATTTTAAGCTTGAAATATATCAGGATTGGTATTTAATGTCATAATTATTTCCCATTCTGCTTTAAATATTTTTCAGAATTTTTGACCCCCACATGTGTTGTCTATTTCATGGTTCTGAGAAACTGGCTTATAGAAGACAAGGGCTGAAACAAAACCTCCAGATCTGAATACCCCCAAACTATGGGATGTTCAAAATCTAGATTGGGGCATTACCGTGTGTTGATCATCCTATGTACCAGTACTGTTTCTAGTGCCCTTTTGACTCAATGGTATTTCTGAGATGAAAGATCCTCCCTTAGTCCATGTCTGATGATTGGAAAAGTGTTATCACCTTTCTGTGGAGAAAGATAATAAACTTGGTTCTTGGTGGAAAGATGCTACTATTGTTTCCTTATCCATTATAATCATGGCTATAGGAAATGTTATTTGTTTTTAATAGCTGTGTCATAAATATGAAGGGTAATGACCTTTAAATCCCTCCTGGCCATAGACAAAACCCTTTCACCTGTAAAGGGTTAAGAAGCTAAGGTAACCTCGCTGGCACCTGACCAAAATGACCAATGAGGAGACAAGATACTTTCAAAGCTGGAGGTGGGGAACAAAGGGTCTGTCTGTCTGTGTGATGCTTCTGCTGGGAACAGATCAGGAATGCAGCTCAGAACTCCTGTAAAAAGTTAGTAAGTAATCTAGCTAGAAATGCATTAGATTTCTTTTGTTTAATGGCTGGTAAAATTGCTGTGCTGAATGGAATGTATATTCCTGTTTTTGTGTCTTTTTGTAACTTAAGGTTTTGCCTAGAGGGATTCTCTATGTTTTGAATCTGATTACCCTGTAAGGTATTTACCATCCTGATTTTACAGAGGTGATTCTTTTACCTTTTCTTTAATTAAAATTCTTCTTTTAAGAACCTGATCGTTTTTTCATCGTTCTTAAGATCCAAGGGTTTGGGTCTGTGTTCACCTGTACAAATTGATGAGGATTTTTATCAAGCCTTCCCCAGGAAAGGGGGTATAGGGCTTGGGGGGATATTTTGGGGGAAGACGTCTCCAAGTGGGCTCTTTCCCTGTTCTTTATTTAACACGCTTGGTGGTGGTAGCATAGGGTTCAAGGACAAGGCAAAGTTTGTACCTTGAGGAAGTTTTAACCTAAGCTGGTAAGAATAAGTTTAGGGGGTCTTTCATGCAGGTCCCCACAATTGTACCCTAGAGTTCAGAGTGGGGAAGGAACCTTGACATGGTGGCAGCGAGGTTATCTTAGCTTCTTAACCATTTACAGGTGAAAGGGTTTTGCCTCTGGCCAGGAGGGATTTAAAGGTCATTACCCTTCCCTTTATATTTATGACAAGCTGCATCCTGTTCTGAGTTTAATTTACTTGTAATGCCGATGGACTCCGGTCATCAGCGGGCAGGATCGAACCTGTGACCTCTGGAGCTAAATGCATGAGCCATATGGCTGTTAGCTAAGGCTGTAGAGCAGACACCTTAATTTTTCTCTAAGTGATCTTGGTGCCACTAGATGGGGCAGAATACCCACCCAGAAGGTGTTTGAGTTGCATATGCTTTCAGATTCTCTGCTGTAGCTCCTGAGAAGTCAGAGTGACTAAATAGGACCAGTTAAACTCCTCTAGACCTGAAAGAAGATGAGTCTGGTTTCATCCCTGAGGTTCAGGGGTTGGCTGGCCTGGCATCCTTCCATACTCCGTCCTTTCCCAGCCCTCCTTTCTCAAACCAAGCTTTAGGGGTATGTCTACAGAGGGATAAATGACCCATGGCTGGCCTGGGTCAGCTGACTCAGGCTGTCAGGCGAAAAAAGCCATGTGTCTGGAGCTTCCACTCTGGTAGAGTCCCAGAGCTCTGGTTCCAACCTAAACCTGAGTATTTTCAGCTTGGAAAAGAGGAGACTAAGTGGGGATATGATAAAGGTATATAAAATCATGAGTGGTGTGGGAAAAGTGAATAAGGAAAAGTTATGTACTTGTTCCAGTAATATAAGTACTAGGGGCCACCAAATGAAATTAATGGGTAGCACATTTAAAACAAGTAAAAGGAAGTTCTTCTTCACTCAGCACACAGTCAACATGTGGAACTCCTTGCCTGAGGAGGTTGTGAAGGCTAAGACTCTAACAGGGTTTAAAAGAGAACTGTATAAATTCATGGAGGTTAAATCCATTAATGGCTATTAGCCAGGATAGGTAAGGAATGGTGTCCCTAGCCTCTGTTTGTCAGAGGGTGGAGATGGATGGCAGGAGAGAGATTGCTTGATCATTCCATGTTAAGTTCACTCCCTCTGGGGCACCTGACATTGGCCACTGTTGGTAAACAGGATACTGGGCTGGATGGACCTTTCGGCTGACCCAGTATAGCCATTCTTATGTTCTTATGTTTCTTATTTACACAGCGATTTTTCAGTCCTGGAGCCTGAGCCCTGTGAGCCTGAGTCAGGTGACCTGCGTGAGCCACAGGTTTTTTTATCCATGTGTAGACATAGCCTAGGAATCTTTGGGGGAAAGGGAAGTGGCTTCATCTCACCCATCCCCTTTTTGAGTCTTTTGGGGCTAGCTGCATGACCAGTTCCCCTGATGTCTTTTAAATATTTTATTTTGGGGGGGACTAGTGTGATTTCCCCCCGTGCTCTCCTTGACCCAAGGACACAATCCTTCTCTGACCTCAAAGGAGATAAGTTCCCTTTTTGTTTGTCAGTGTCGCTCAAATTAACCAACAAACAGGAGGCGGGACTTATTTCTGCGTTCAGCGACCTGTGGAGAAGGGAGGATCCTGAGTCATGCCAAGATGGCCTAAATGCTTTGAGCTGCTTGCCAGCCTCTCACTGAAGTTAATTCTTGCGCAGAAATCTGGAGCTAGATGGAACTCAACTGGCTTCAGTGCAAAAATTTTTAAGAGCCCTTTCACAGTCAGTACTTATTGATGTTGTAGTCTGTCATCTCTTCTGTGTAGACTTGTATGGGTTCACAGTTTGCTACAGTAATTAAGTAAATATTTGCGCAAATCTGAGTGTAACAAAGCACACAAAGGGCAAGCTCTGAAAACTTTTTTCTTTTATAGACATTTTTCACAGGAAAAATAATTTCCCACCCAGCTGTACTTATTACATCTATAGAACTATTTTTTTTCCTCAAAGTTCTTGGCAAATTTTAATTAATGAATGCCTTGTTGGGTATGCAGGTACTGAAGAGTAAACTGAAGCAGAGAAGTTATGTTATTGTCCAAGAGCACAGAGAAAGTTAGAATTTGGAATAGGACTTAGGAATCCTGGGCTCACATGTTTATACTCACATCACTAGATCACACCCCTCTCTCGGTGCCGGAATATTTTCTTATGAAATTTTTGGCAGTTGGTAGCATTTTGGCTCCTTGACAGACCTTTTTCACAGATTTCTAGACCAGGCTGTTAGCAAGAAAAAGTGATGGTGTTTCTGTTGCATCTATTCTACTGTAAGTATTAAAAAACAACAACAAAAACCCAACCAACCAACATTAAAAACAAAACAGTGAGTGAAATTTCCTTGTTGAGAAAAGTTGCAGAAATCAGGAGTGCAAAGATTTTTTTGGGGTGGTGGGAAAATCTTGGGGGCCCCAAAATGCTTGAGAATCTGAATTGAGTCTTGATTGTGTATTTACACATTTAATGGCAGTAAAATAAAACAAAACTAAAGTCAAAGTTAAAAATTGCCTTGATGCCTCCAAAAATTGCACCTACTTAACTTCAGAGTGGCAAACTTCTTTTGGCTTCACCCTCACTTTTTTTCAATGTTGATCACTTCACAATGACTTTATGCTGGCAAGTTGTACAGCTGAGGTCCAACCTTCCAGCTGAGGTACAGCTGAGGTCCAACCTTTCCCAAGCCTGGGAAAAAACTGCACTATCTGGGTCAGTGCAGAGGGAAAATCAAATGCACAAGTTCTCTGGGTCTTATTAGTTTGGCTATTTAGATTCAGATACCCTGCAATGTCATCCACATAGGCAAACCACTGCACCCATGCAGCACTCGAGTGAAGTCGGTGGAGCTCCCCCAAGGTTGCAGGAAGCTGCCTGCATGGATGTCATTGCATGATCAAGGCCCTGTGGTAAAGTTTGCTGTATACATATCCTCAAACCATGTACTACCAAAACCTCCAGCTACCCGATTGTTACTTTATTACCACTCATCAACCTTTATTTATTTATTTATTAAATGCAGAGAGGCTATTTGTAGTGTTCAGTTTAGTCCAGAGCTGGTTCTCTCCATTAATTTCCTTCTAGACTCATTTCTTCCATTACATCCATAAGAAATGAGTTGTCAAAATCATTTCACCCCTTATTTGTATTTTGTATGTGCATTAAAACAATTGAATCAAAACTGCTGTACCATGAGGAGCGTGTGCCTTTGCTGAGTAGGCACATATTCTTATAGGTGTAACCCCTCTCTTTCCTCCTATTATTTGGTTGCCCCCATTCACTGCACATGTCCAATTAAACTATAATTTGGGACCTGATACCTAGCAAACCTCTGATTGCTGTCCAACAATAGCAGATTTAGTTAATTTAAAACTACAAAAATGCAACATGTTAATTATCTACATGTACAATGCAAACATGTTGCATTTTTCTCTCAGCTCACTCAAACTCACAAGTCACTGAGTACAGTTTACATTATTATTATATTCTGGATCTTCAACAATACATTTGGGGTAAATCAATTTCTCTTGCTTCCTCTGTGTTTTTCATCTGTTCAGAGTAGCTGTGGACAGTATGACCCACTTGTACAAAAACCTGTTGGAGAGAAAATATTCATTTTCTTAAATTTCTTTGATGAGATAAGTACTTTCAAAAATACCAACTGCGATATGAAGTAAAACAATCCTTCGGTAATTAGGATTCATTTGCAACTGGAGCATTTTATTAATTACACATTGTAATCACATGGATAGTCACAAAACCAGTTGCGCAAGTCTGTATTTAGAGATTTGTAGACAGAAGACTTAACGTAAACATAGAAATGTTAAACCTACTCATCTGTAACCCTGCAAAGAAGATAACAAGAAGGATTCTGTTCTCTGTGTGATTTGTGAACAATGCTAAGTAAATATTCATCATTAATATATAATAACTGTTGCTTTTGGCAGTTCACTTTTCATTTAATTTGATAATGTGTCCAGTAAATGAAGTGGTACAGGCTACAGTGTTTTACCAACACAATTGCATATTTTCAATCATTGTTAAATGAAGGCAGCTCAAGGCAAAGCTTTAACCCCCACTAGTTTTTGTATGTGATAAAAAGAGAAGGCGCTATCAATCTTTATTGTCTGTCTCGCTTACTGTAATTGCATTCAATAGTCCACTGATTCTGTTGTCTGTGCTAATGTCAGGAACAGTGAAGAGCCAGATGCTCAGACTTGATCATATGCATCCAGTGGCCACTTTGATAAGTTGGCAGCAAGTCTCTGGGTTTGATGATAAATTGTTAACGCTATAGATTATGAACAGCTGAACTCTGGAAGTGTATACGGAGGAAACTTCTTACCTTGTTTTAAATCTGGCATCATGATGCTAGCTAAAGGGCATGTCATGTATTATTCAAATGCTCAGCACTGGAAATGTGCCAGTGACTCATTGTATCCCCCTGAATAGTAAAACAAAACAAAACAGAAGCTAGAGTGATTTGAACATGACATTAATGGTCCTAGGACTGTGAAAAGTATTTCAAAATACTGTTTAATACTTCTGATTATCTGATTCAAGAAGGAGAAAGCTTTTCAGTTGTGGTATTCACCCTTGAATCCATATTCAAATTTTGGATGTTTTATAAAAACAAAACAGGCTGCCGTAGCCAGCTGTGATAGACTTGGGGAAAGTATAAACAAGACATACTAGGACTCAGCTTTGTGGAGTGATTGTTGGGTCACTACTTGTTGATGGTATTTCTACTTAACCTTAAGGTTATACTTTAGAGTGTCCCCTGATTAACTGAGACATACTACAGGAGTTGGTGAGGTATTACCAGCTGGACATGGCTGTTGGAAGAGACCCCAAAGTCCCTTTAAGGCCTGCTCTACACCCAGTTTTTGTACTGGTTTAACTGTTTCAGTTAGTGCTGTGATTTTTCTACCAAAGCAGTTTAATAAGTGTAATCCCAACTGTGGATGTAGTTGTATCAGTATAAAGATGTCTCGTACCAGAAGAACTTACTCTCCTTCCTTAGGGGAATAGCTATTCACTGCAGTATAAGAGACCTTTATACCAATATAATTCCGTCCACACTAGGAGGGTTGTGCTGCTTTTTCTATACAGCTATCTGTAAAGTGGTAAAATGTGTGGGTATAGACAAGGCCTTAGACACTGTAGGCTAAATCTCTTGCTGACAAGAGTTTTAGTACCAAGAAGTTGGAAATGGATGTTGACAACATGGTTCATGCATCTTCAATTCATGGGGATGATGGGGTACAAGGGTTTCTCTTGACTAGAGATAATGACCTGCATTTTTTTAAAAGTTGGGTGCCTAAATTTAGGTACCCAAATCCTTATTTAGACACTTAAATTAAAGTAATCTGAATTTCAGAAGTGCTGAGCACTTGAAGCTCCAACTGACTTCATCAGTAGTCGTGCATTCTCAGCATCTCTGAATAGCAGGTTGTTTTTGTATAGGGGTTTAAATAGGTATTTGGATCCCTAACTTTAGCCATTCAGATTTGAATATATGTGCCCTCTTTCCCAGTGGTTCTCAAGCTGGGGCATGTCTTGCAGAGGGTATATGATCTCATCTAGATATTTGCCTAATTTTACAACAGGCTACAGAAAAAGCCCTAGCAAAGTCAGTACAAACTAAAATTTCATACAGACAAGGTCTTGTTTATACTGCTCTATATACTATACACTGAAATGTAAATACAATATTTGTATTTCAGTTCATTTATTTTATAATTATATGGTAAAACGAGACAGTAAGCCATTTTTCAGTTATAGTGTACTGTGACACTTCTGTATTTTTATGCCTGATTTTGTAAGCAAATAGTTTTTCAGTGAGGTATAACTTGGGGGTACGCAAGACAAATCAGATTCCTGAAAGGGGTACAGTAGTCTGGAAAGTTTGATCTATCCTGCTATGCTAAATTCCAGTAAATAGATAACCATGCCCTACTGGACACATGGAAGAGACCTAAAGCGTTTTATAATAGGAAAGAGTCCAAAACAGGGTGGATCATGTCCATCCGCTGCCCTGCATTTGTGTGTATGTGTGTACATATACGTGCAAACATTGCATTTCTTAAATGGTTTCTATTTCACTAAATCACATTTTAGTGTATTTGCAGATTTACAGTGAAATGTTTAATGTTTTTATTTGCAATCTTCTGCTTGGTATATTTATGTTGAAAAGTCATTAGCTAACAGAGTTCAGAAAATGAAAATTGGTTTGTTAAATTCATATTACCTACTGTTGCTTTATTTTTCCCCTGTATTTTGTTCAAATTAATCAATTAAAGTGCACAGATGTTCAATTAAACCTATAAAAATTTTCCATAGCTACAGCTGTTTTGAAGCCACATTGTTGGAAATTTAACATATCTAGTAATGATTCCCTCTCAGAAGAAATTAAATTAATGAATCTTTGCTAGATTATTTTCCATTGATAAATTAAAAGAAATTAGGAGTAAACTATAAGGAGACTTATACTGTCTGCTACAGTTGTTAATTAGAATGATAGACTAGCACAGGAGAAAAAGGACAGAAAAATGGAAAATGCGTCTTTTATTTTGCTGTGCTGGCCTACTTCGGTAGCGTGTACCCTAGGCAAAATGTGGTAGTTAGCTGAAAATTATTAATTCTACTCCTGCAATTGATGGACAGGTAACATGCAGTAGTTGCCATTAAAAAATCGACATATACTAACATTTACCACATTAAGACCTTCAGATATCTCAATGCTTCTCTATAATTACAATGAGAAATAGCAGTAATATCTCATGATTAGGGGTATGGAAATGATTACGGGTATGGAATGGCTTCCGTATGAGGAGAGATTAATAAGACTGGGACTTTTCTGCGTGAAAAAGAGACGGCTAAGGGGAGAAATGACTGAGGTCTATAAAATCATGATGTGTAGAAAAAGTAGATAAGGAGGTGTCATTTACTACTTCTCATAACACAAGAACTAGGAGTCACCAAATGAAATTAATAGGCATTAGGTTTAAAACAAATAAAAGGAAGTATTTCTTCACACAACACAGTCAACCTGTGGAACTCCTTGCTAGAGGATGTTGTGAAGGCCAAGACCACAACGGGGTTCAAAAAAGAACTAGATAAATTCATGGAGGATATCTCACAATGGCTCATCAATGGCTATTAGCCAGGATGGGCAGGAATGGTGTCCCTAGCCTCTGTTTGCCAGAAGCTGGGAATGAGCAACAGGGGATGGATCACTTGATGATTACCTGTTCTGTTCATTCCCTCTGGGGCACCTGGCACTGGTCACTGTTGGAAGACAGGATACTGGGCTAGATGGACCTTTGGTCTGACCCAGTAGGGCCATTCTTATGTTCTCATGTTCTCATATAAACTGTATGGTAACACTGTTTTTTTAGTTTTGGCCACTGCATTCTGACATTATATATAAAGAGACAGAAAGACATGATTGCTTAGGTCTGATGTAACCTCTGTTGTCACAACTGCATGGAGAAGATGCTTTTTGAGAGGTTTGATTATGCTATTTGTGAGATATCCTGACTGATGAAAATAAGTAATATTTGACAGCTTGAAGCATTTTCTATTGTGTTTACATAGTAGTTTGTTCTGTTGTTGTTGTTTTTTCTCAACCATTTTCTAAGCAAATGTTATTGTGCTGTGTGGTTTCCAGATGTCAGCTTGGTTGCTATTTAATGAGGGAGGCAAAATATGGACGTGTAGTTCAAAATATGTGTTTCCTTGGCTAAAATATTTTTCTGGTGAGTCAACTCACTTATTTCTGTTGGGCTGATTTCATGGGTGAAATCATGGCCCCATTGAAGTCAATGGAAAACCTCCTATTTACTTTAATGGATGAAGGATTTAACCCCAGAGGCATTATTATTATAGAGGCCTGCACCTAGCTCCCCATTGTGCTAGACACTATACCAAACACAGAGTAAATATGCCCCAGAGAGTCTACAAGCATGGCCATCTCTTGTCATATTTGCGGCACACAAATAAAAAAAACCCTGTAAGTGTCATCTTATGATGAGTGAAATGATTAATGAGGTATGTGGTTTAGTAAGAACTAAATTAGACTTTGTCAGTGTTGCTCATGTGGGGCCACATCCTCGGCCAGTGTCAGTGGGTATAGTTCCATTTGAAGTTGATAGAGCTATGTAGATTTACATGAGCTGAGGATCTATTTGGCCTGCTGGAATGTGGGAGTTAAAGAAGAAGACTTTTTAAAAGTAAATTAAGATTATTTATCTCTTTAAATATTATGTGGCATTTTCTGCTGCCAAGTGATTATTGAGCACTCCTACACTGGATAGGAAGAGACATCCCTCCCTCAGAGAATGAGAGAGAACATGTTTAAGGGTGGAAGGAGAGGGGCCCATTTGACAACATCTTGTGCCCTGATTCAACAAGGCACATAAGCACATTCTTAACTTTAAGCATGTGAGCACTCTCACTGAAGTCAGTAAGTCTATTTATGTGCTTAGCTGAATTGGTGCCCTGAAGAGGAGGGGAGATAGGATGCTGGAAAGGGGAATGGGGCCACATGTCTGCTCCCTGAAGGGGTAGCTTAGCTGAACTTTTACATCAGATAAGTAATTATTTCACTTAGTACACTGAAGAAATGAACATTACTAAATACTGAAAAAGTGGAAAGAAGGGAGACATTTACGAGAAATTTTGGTATGTGATTCTCACTTTGTGAGCTATTTACAAAAATAATGGCTATCACATGACCCAGTCTGAGTTAGCTGGAGAGCATCTAATAGTTTTTAAACTATTGATTTCTGATGATAATGCTTAGCTCTTGTATAATTCTTTTCATGTTCAATGCATTTTCCAAACATTAGCTGATTAATCCTCCCTACAGTTCTATTCTGGTAAATGTATACTATTACCATTTAACAGATGAGGAATCTAGCTAGTCGAATGACTTTGCCCAAAGTATTGGCTACGTTGGGAAACTATTTCATGGAATTTCAGTCTGTCTTAATCAATTTGTTTTGGAGTTAGGACACAAGGGTTTAATACACATGCATATGTGTGTATGCATAGACATCCAAGAACACATTTTCCATGGAACAAAATATTCAGTGTCATGTGTTCAGATGTTTGGTAGAGCCATTTCTGTAAACAGCTTATTTGAACTAAGATCTCATGTGCTTATGTTCAGATGTGAGTGTTAAACTAACAATAAATGTTTGAAAGTGGCTTGAGGTCCTGGAGCAGGGATTCCAAAATAGTGACCATCCAGTCCCTGCCTCACATCCTTTTCCCTCTGCAAGAACCATCAAATA